>NW_027361687.1:8326250-9050000 GCF_039654945.1 Dendrobates tinctorius | reverse complement strand
CTCTATATCTTTATATCTATATAGCAGTATACCCTGTGAGAGGGCTATATTCTATGAGATGGCTGCATTATATTCTGTGAGATGGCTGCATTATATTCTATGAGGGTGCTGCATTATACTATATGAGGGGGCTGCTTTATATTCTATGAGGGTGCTGCATTATACTATATGAGGGGGCTGCTTTATATTCTATGAGGGGGCTGCATTATACTATATGAGGAGGCTGCTTTATATTCTATGAGGGGGCTGCATTATACTATATGAGGGAGCTGCTTTATATTCTATGAGGGGGCTGCATTATACTATATGAGGAGGCTGCTTTATATTCTATGAGGGGGCTGCATTATACTATATGAGGAGGCTGCTTTATATTCTATGAGGGGGCTGCATTATACTATATGAGGGAGCTGCTTTATATTCTATGAGGGAGGCTACCCCAACTCCTGCTACATAATTAAGACCTGTACTACCTTATATTATACCCTAATATTAGCGTGTTTTACCGCACAATTGGTGGTCTTGTATTTATCGCTATGTAGCTACATAGTGGGCCCCAAGAATGATTTTCTCTGGTGGGCCCAAGGTGTTCCAGTCCGACGCTGCCCACAACCACTGAATGGCAGCCAAACGTGAACATAATGAAGGCATTGAAGTCAGGGCTACAGAAACTTATTCTCGGGCACTCCTAAAAAACAAGATAAAGCATGGCGGTTCCTATGGTATTTAAGACCTACGTGTTTCAGCTCATACGAGCCTTACTCATGGAGTGAACCATGAGTAAGGCTTGTATGCAATCAAACGCATAGGTCTTAAACACCGGAGGAACCACCATGCTTTATCTTGCTTTTTTTTTTTATTTGGATTGTATTGCACATACCTGCTGCTTTGCTGGATCTTTGTTCTTTCGCCTCTACCGTCCCCTGGACTTTTCCGTGTGAAGCAAACAGCAGGATCCAAGCTCCAACAATGTGGAGAGCTGACTCTGTTCTCCTGTTTCCCCCTTTTTGACACCCAAAGTTTGGGTCTCCATTGTTTTTAATGGGGTTCGAGTTCAAGTTCTGGTTGAGTTCTGGCACCCAAAACAAACTTTAGAAAAAAATTTGAGTACGGTACCAGAACTCGAGCGTCCACAAGTCTGCTCATCCCTATTTGTCAGCTATAAGCAGACAAAAATATTGTAAATGTAGATGCCTCAGGCAATAGGAAATCCTCCGACAGACTATCGCTGGGTCATAACTGATATTTAGTGCAAGGGTTCTTTGGGTCGAGGGTTATAAGATTTGGCATACCAGTTATAATTACAGATTGGTTCATTATTGATGTTGCACATAAGATTATTTTTAGCTTTCCATCTCCTTCCTCTTACCTGGATGATGGATGGAATGAGAGAATGATCCTGTTTTGGGCTTAGATTATGCAAAATTTGGATAAAAAAAACTTGATAAGTTATATAATGTCGCTGAACTTTGTGCTTATCTATCAATCAAAAGTCTATCTAGGTCAAATTATCCAGGGCTTCTGTCTGCATCCATGCAATTAAAACTTCTGCAAAGCCCGAGACCATGTAGATTTCACCAGTCTTGTCATATAGGAGAAAATAAATGATGTGGTTTAACAGTAAGCAATGTAGAAAATTCTAGACATAACTGACATTTCCCCAATAGTTTTTTTTTTCAGGTCTGATACTTTTTGGGATTCATATAATATAGTAATATATACAGTCTACTATTCATCCTTAGGTTTTGTGCAAAACAAAGGTATTTCACAAATAAATTATAGGTTATAAATAGAGTTGAGCGAAACGAGTCGAAAAAATTCAAAAGTCGCCGACTTTTGGCAAAGTCGGGTTTCATGAAACGAAACCCGACCCTAGGATGAGGTCGGCCACGAGGTCGGCGACTTACGCGCCAAAGTCGTGTTTCAAAAGTTTGTTTTGCGCTCTTTTTCAGCCAACCAGGATCCACGGACACTGTGGGCAACGTGATGACATAGGCACGGGTCACCACCATCTTTCAGAAGGGCATGCAAGTGATTGGCTTGCTTTGGTGGGCGTCACAGGGGGTATAAAAGGGCGTGCACGCCGACCGCCATGTTACTTCTGACGATCTTAGTATAGGGAGAGGTTGCTGCTAATTCTGTAGGGAGAGCGTTAGGCAGGGAAGAAGACAAAAAAACTGCTTCTGCTGCTAGCGATTTGGCCTGCACAACACACCAGTCACTGTGTGTGCAGTACAAAGGGAGGCTATATAGTGGTGTATCAGTGGTGTTGGTTGTTGGGCTGCCTTCTAAGGCTTCCTGACATTCCTGCATTGCTGTTTACCCACTGCTCCGCAAACTGCTTTTTTAAAAGCAATCCCAATTTTTTTTTTTGTCCTGCTGAGAAGACAAAAAAAATGCTTCTGCTGCTAGCAATTTGGCCTGCACAACACACCAGTCACTGTGTGTGCAGTGCAAGAGGAGGCTATATAGTGGTGTATCAGTGGTGTTGGTTGTTGGGCTGCCTTCTAAGGCTTCCTGACATTCCTGCATTGCTGTTTACCCACTGCTCCGCAAACTGCTTTTTTAAAAGCAATCCAATCTCCCTTATCCTCTAGTCACTTTTGTCACAGCTGTGCCATCGAGCCTGTCACATAGCGCTCAGATATTCATTGGGCCTCACACAATCCAAACGTGTCCAGTGTCCAAAAGTGTGTGCAGAGATTCAAAATCTCCCTTATCCTCTAGTCACTTTGGTCACAGCTGTGCCATCGAGCCTGTCACATAGCGTTCAGATATTCATTGGGCCTCACACAATCCAAAAGTGTCCAGTGTCCAAAAGTGTGTGCAGAGATTCAAAATCTCCCTTATCCTCTAGTCACTTTGGTCACAGCTGTGCCATCGAGCCTGTCACATAGCGCTCAGATATTCATTGGGCCTCACACAATCCAAAAGTGTCCAGTGTCCAAAAGTGTGTGCAGAGATTCAAAATCTCCCTTATCCTCTAGTCACTTTTGTCACAGCTGTACCATCGAGCCTGTCACATAGCGCTCAGATATTCATTGGGCCTCACACAATCCAAAAGTGTCCAGTGTCCAAAAGTGTGTGCAGAGATTCAAAATCTCCCCTGTCCTATAGACACCTTGTACCTTGTTTTACATTACTATATAGTTTGTTGGATTTTGTCTACATTTCTACCAAAAATGAGGAAGGCTGGTGGAAGAGGCCGTGGAATTGGGCGGGGGTTGGCAGCTGGTAATGATGGTGTTGGTGGTGGATCTGATGGTAGTGGCAAGAGCAAAATAGGACCGAATGCAGGAGGTGCTGACCCTGCGTCATCGTCTGGCTACATAAGGCCTCGAACGCTTAGTTTTCTAGGAGTTGGCAAACCGCTTTTAAAGCCAGAGCATCAGGAAAAAGTTTTGTCTTACATTGCTGACTCAGCCTCCAGCTCTATCGCCTCCTCTTCTTCAGTTGTAAAAAGTAAAAGCACTGAGTCGTCATTGGAGGCTCATGTTCATGAACCACACCTTTCCTTGTGTCCTTCACCCCAACCAAGATTGAAGGATGACGCAGGCCATACTACTGATTACTCCATGGAGCTGTTTTCACATACCATGCCTGGATTATCAAGTGAAATGGTGAATTACCCAGGCCAAGATGAATCTGACATGGAGTGCACTGATGCACAGCCGCTGATGGATGATTCTGCTGGTACATTCACTCAGAGCACTACATTGTCCTCGCAGTGTACAGAGCCAGATTCTGACCCTGATGAGACTCAGGTGCCCCTTCCCGCACACTATACCACCATACACGGTGACACAGAGGAAGGTGCACATGACATAGAAGAGGAGGTGATGGATGACCCAGTTGTTGACCCAGATTGGCATCCATTGGGGGAAGAGGGTGCTGCTTCCAATAGCTCAGATGAGGAGCATCCACAGCAGACATCGACATCGCAACAGCTGTTATCTGGCAGGCCCGGAGCACTCCAAAGACAGGTTCCAAACATCAAAAGAGTTGCTGGACAGCTTGTCCAGAGGGTCAAAAGATCACAGCGTGCTAGGCCGCAAAATGTCTGCCAAAGTAGGAAGAGTGCAGTGTGGCACTTTTTTGAACAAAATCCTCATGATCAGGCCAAGGTTATCTGTAAGAAGTGCGCAAAGACCTTTAGCCGAGGGAAAAATCTGAAAAATTTGAATACCAGTTGCATGCTTAGACATTTAACCAGCATGCACTTGCAAGCGTGGACACAACACCAAACCTCAAGTGCCACATGTGCAACTGATCACAACGAAGGTAGTCAGCAACGCTACATTGTTTCCCCCACTGTAAGCCCACCGGTTAGCACAGCAGCAAATGTTGAGGTGTCGTTGCAAGACCACAGCAGTCAGGGAATCCCACTGTTATATCAACAAAAGACTGATTCTAGGCCATCAGAAAGAACACCAACTCCATCCCCATCATCAACCCTCTCTCAGTCCGCCCTGTCCACCGCTACTTCCACCATATGCAGCTCTCAAGTCCAGCTCACCCTCCCAGACACTATGAGTAGGTCAAGAAAGTCCTCAGTCTCTCATGCGCGTACACTGGGTTTGAACGCCCACATTGCCAAACTAATCTCATTTGAGATGATGCCCTTTCGGTTGGTGGAAAGCACAGCTTTCCGCGAACTCATGGCCTAAGCAGTACCACGCTATGACCTACCCAGTCGCCACTTCTTCTCTCGCAAAGCCATCCCAGCCCTCCACCATCATGTGAAAGACCGCATTGTCCATGCACTCAAGCAGTCAGTGAGCGGAAAGGTGCACCTCACAACTGATGCATGGTCCAGTCGGCATGGCCAGGGCCGTTATGTGTCCATCACTGCGCACTGGGTTAATGTGGTGGATGCAGGGTCCACAGGGGACAGCGGTGGTGGGACAGTGCTGCCTAGCCCACGGTATAGGAAACAGTTGGCTGTAGGCGTTCGACCCTCTTCCTCCTCCTCCTCCAGAAGCGAAAGCTCGTCCACAGAGCGCAGTCGTACGAGCACTCCATCTGCAGCTGCCACTGTTGCACACGATGTGTCCCCCTATCGAGCAGCTAGTGGAAAGCGTCAGCAGGCTGTGTTGCAGATGATGTGTTTGGGCGACAGACACACCGCCGAGGTGCTGGCCGAGTACTTGAAGCAACAAACTGAGTCATGGCTGGGCAGTGTACATCTTGAGGCAGGCAAGGTAGTTAGTGATAACGGCCGTAATTTTGTGGCAGCCATAGCCCTTTCAAAACTCAGCCACATACCTTGCTTGGCTCACACCTTGAACCTGGTGGTGCAGTGCTTCCTCAAAAATTATCCGGAAGGTGCGAAGACTGTGCGCGCACATCCGCCGGTCACCTGTACACTCCGTTCGTATGCAGAAGCTGCAGCGATTGCTCCACCTTCCCAACCACCGCCTCATTATCGACATTGCAACAAGGTGGAACTCCACCCTGCACATGGTGGAGCGGCTGTGCGAGCAGAAGCAGGCCATAATGCATTTGTGGGAGGATACACGGCCATGCACTTTGAGAGCAGACATGGAGTTGACAGGTGTGCAGTGGTCGAAGCTGAAAGACCTTTGTAAAGTCCTTCAGTGTTTTGAGGAATGCACACGGCTGGTAAGCGCAGACGACGCCATCCTAAGCATGAGCATCCCACTTATGCGTCTGCTCATGCAAACTTTGACGCACCTTAAGGAGCAGGCGTCTGCAGCCAATGTTGATGAGGAGGAAGAGGAGGAGGGAATCCTTGATGACATTCAGCCATTGTCTGCTCAGGGACCTCTCCTGGACGAGGTGGAGGAAGAAGAGGAGGAGGAGGATGATGATGGGGATGATTACTTAGGGGAGGAGGATGCATCTCGTGGGGCAAGTGAAAATGTTGGCGTGGCAAGGTCTGGTACAGGCTTTGTGCGTGACTGGAGGGATGTGGATTTGCCGGAAAGTGCTCCTCCACCCAGCACTCGCAGTGCATCATTGACACCGGGAACATTGGCCCACATGTCAGATTATGCCTTGCGGATCCTAAAAAGGGACCCCCGCATTGCCAAAATGATGAACGATGACGACTACTGGTTGGCCAGCATCCTGGATCCACGCTATAAAGGCAAATTACAAAACATCATGCCACAGGAGAACCTTGACCTAATATTGGCTAATAAACAAGCAACTCTGGTAAATCGGTTGCTTGAGGCATTTCCAGCACACAGCAGCGGTGATGGTTCTCACACAAGCCGTACGGGCCGGGGGCAGCTTGGCAGAGGTGTTCGTGGTGCACACAGCAGAAGTGGCGTTGGAGACAGGGGTTTCATGACAATGTTGTGGACTGATTTTTCAAATACCGCTCACACAACTGGTAATACTGCATCGATGGAAAGTGACAGGAGACAGCAGTTGTCAACTATGGTTACAAACTACTTTTCCTCCCATATCGATGTTCTCCCACACAGGTCATTCCCCTTTGACTATTGGGCCGCTAAACTGGACACCTGGCCTGAATTGGCCCAATATGCCTTACAGGAGCTCGCTTGCCCAGCTGCAAGTGTGCTATCGGAAAGAGTCTTCAGTGCAGCTGGATCAATCCTGACAGAAAAAAGGACCCGTCTGTCAACCCAAAATGTGGATGATCTAACCTTCATTAAAATGAACCACGCATGGGTTTCCAAGGATTTTGTCCCACCTTCCCCTGATGACACATAGGGTGACAGAAAAATGGCTTGCTTTGGTCCACCTCTTCCTGGTACTTCACCTATTTCGCCTTTTGCATCAGCTGAATGTCCAACATCAACATATGCCACTTTCTAAAACTCCCTAACTGTGCTGCCTCCCCCCCCATGGCCGGGGTCACCACCTAGCGCATGACACCGTGCGAGTGCCGTTGCCCTGGACAGGTGGGTAGGCCGACTCTTGGGCGCGGGCACTGGCACTGGCACAGGGTCCCTCATAGTGCAATCAAGTGTCTCTGAGGGTGGTGGTGCACACCCGCCGTCAGACACACCGCTGTACTATGAGAGGCCCAGTGCCAGTACCGACGCCCACGAGTGGGCCCCCCCTTGCTTGGGCAGGGCCCCAGCATTTGCAATCTTTACCTCTCCCTGCTCCTCCGCTGTGTAATCTGGGCCGTCAAATCCATACTGTGCCTGACACCGTCTGAGCCTGCCTCCTGATGTATAGACATATATTTTGAATGTGTACTCTATCCATACATGTTATCCGGGGATACGGTACCCTATCTAACCTTTGTGCAATCACGTGCAATCCATACTGGGCCTAACACCGTCTGAGCCTGCCTCCTGAGACATATATTTTGAATGTGTACGCTATCCATACATGTTATCCGGGGAAACGGTACCCTTTCTAACCTTTGTGCAATCACGTGCAATCCATACTGGGCCTAACACCGTCTGAGCCTGCCTCCTGAGACATATATTTTGAATGTATACGCTATCCATACATGTTATCCGGGGATACGGTACCCTTTCTAACCTTTGTGCAATCACATGCAATCCATACTGGGCCTAACACCGTCTGAGAATGATAGATGGGGCCCACCATACACTGGAACATTCCAAAGGTGGACATCAGACACTGGAGCAGCATTTGCAGGGCCCATTATACACTAGAGCATTAGAAATGGGGCCCATTATGTTTGGAGCATTATTTGGGCCCATAAGACAGTAGAGCTTCATCCATGGGGACCAACATATACTGTAGCATTATGTGGAGCTCATCATATACTGTTTCAAACATTATATGGGACCAATGATTCTGTATGGAGAAATAGATGGGCCTCGTCATGAGATGTAAAAAGTGAGGTATTTTTCATTGTACTATACCGCTATTTCTTTGCCGTATCGGAGCATGATGAGTTGTGATATGTGTTAAAGGGGCGCTCTTTCGCCCAGGGCACATGAAAACCTGGAGCCAGCCCTCCCCCCCACAGTCTGTAGCCAAATAACCCCCATTTTTCAGTGCGTAACTTGTATTATGAAGTTAATTAAGGTTGACAAGCTTAAGTAAGAAGAATTGATGCTTTTGGCATTCAAATGGGCACTGTTGGTGTGTTTCCTGTCCTCCTCTCACTGCCGACTTTTATTCCCCATTGACTTACATTGGGTTTCGTGTTTCGGGATGACCCCGACTTTTCCCTATAATCGGACGATCTTGCTCGACCCGACTTTTGGAAAAGTCGGGTTTCACGAAACGAAACGCGACCCTAAAAAACCAAAAGTCGCTCAACTCTAGTTATAAATAAATCACCTAAAGGAGAATCTGTGGAGTCACTGTGCATTCGTTACATTAACCCCTTAATGACCGGAGCTTTTTTCGTTTTTTTCGTTTTTCACTCCCCTCCTTCCCAGAGCCATCATTTTTTTTTTTTATTTCTCCGTCAATATGGCCGTGTGAGGACTTATTTTTCGTGGGACGAGTTGTACTTTTGAAAGATGCCATTGATTTTACCATGCAGTGTACTCGAAAATGGGAAAAAAAATTCCAAGTGCTGTGAAATTGCAAACAAAGTGCAATCCCACACTTGTTTTTTGTTTGACTTCTTTGCTAGGTTCACTAAATGCTGAAACTGACCTGCCATTATGATTCTCCAGGTCATTACGAGTTCACAGACACCAAACATGTCTATGTCCTCTTTTATCTAAGTGGTGAAAAAAATTTCCAAAGTTTGCTAAAAAAAAAAAAAAAGTGCAATTTTCCGATACCTGTAGCGTCTCCATTTTTCATGATCTGGGGTCGGGTGGGGGCTTAGTTTTGGCGTGCCGAGCTGATGTTTTTAATTAGACCACTTTTGTGCAGATACGTTCTTTTGATCGCCCGTTATGGCATTGTAATGCAAAGTTGCGGCGACCAATAAAACGTAATTCTGGCGTTTTGATTTTTTTCTCGCTACACCGTTTAGCGATCGGGTTAATCCTTTTTTTATTGATAGATCGGGCGATTCTGACGGCAGCGATACCAAATATGTGTAGGCTTGATTTTTTTTATTGTTTCATTTTGATTGAGGTGAAAGGGGGGTGATTTAAACTTAATGTTTTTTTATTATTTTAATTTTTAAACACTTTTTTTTTACTTTTGGCATGCTTCAATAGCCTCCATAGGAGGCTAGAAGCATGGCACACTTGATTGGCTCTGCTAAATATAGACGATGCTCAGATCGCCTATATGTAGCAGAAATACAGCATTGCTATGAGCGCCGACCACAGGGTGGCGCTCATAGCAATCTGCTGGCAACAACCCTAGACGTCTCTATGAGACCTCTGGTTGTCATGGCAACGCATCCCTGACCCCCGATCACATGACGGGGGTCAGCAATGTGCTCATTTCTGGCCCGGCGCCAGAAGTACTAGTTAAATGCCTGATGTCAGCATTTGACAGCGAGATTTAACTAGTTAATAGGCGCGGGCGGATCGCGATTCCGCCAGCGCCTATTGCGGGCACATGTCAGCTGTTTATAACACCGCCGGAGCCCACCTAAAAGCGGGGGATACCGACCTCTGACTCAACACCGTGAATCGATCCTAAGGTACATCCTTTTTTATGCTCCAGAGCTGCAGTCATAATTCTGCCAGTGAAGTTAAAGGGAATCTGTCATCAAGTTTTTGCTACCTAATCTGAGAGTGACATGATTTACAGACACCGACCCTGATTTCAGTGATATGTCACTTACTGGGCTGCTTGGTGTAGTTTTTATTAAATCACTATTTTATTAGCAGGAGTTTATCGTTAGAGGACTACTTGGCAGCAGAACAAGTAGTCCAACCATGTTCCACTACAGATTGGCAGAAAACTGCAGAGCTCTCCAGTTAGAAAACTGCTAGATGTGCAGCTGAGAAAGCAGTGATTTTATCAAAACTGCAGCAAACAGCTTGGTAAGTGATACATCACTGAAATCAGTGTCTCTGCCACTACCTTGTGCTGCTCTCAGATGGGGGAGCAAAAACCTGGTGACACTTTCCCTTTAAGATGCATTTACCCTGCATGGTTATCCATTACCCTTAAACAGTATGTTAGTAAATAATAAGGAATATTCCACAATTAACTATGTTAATCCATTTTTTTCTTTTAAAGCAGAAATTGAAAAATGAAGAGATTATTATTAGATCTTTTGTTAGTTAGCCCAAACAGACATTCACAAGCATAATTTTAGTCTGCAGTATGTAATTAGAAAGGAGGAAAAGTTAATATCACAGAGCTCAACATTTATTATTTGGTGTTATTAAAACACTAATTGAGACCCTTGACAACTGACTGTATTAAAGTTTTTCAATGAGTATATTAGTTAGCTGCTAATGTAAATGTATAATAATAATTAATTTATAGCAGGGCTGACACTAATTGGGCCATTGTTAGGAAGATTTAGGGCAATTCCCCAGGGCCTCCATCCCCTAAGATGATGCAAAACTAACATGGATAGTGCAAGTGCGCTCAAAGGGAGACAGCACAGGAAAAAAGGAGAGCAGAAAGTAAGTCATGTGACTGCTCTTCTCCAGTCTGTAGAGGACAGGAAAGTTCACTCACCCAATCCTGGCTCAGCACTCTTCTCTAAATTCTCCTCCAGCGAAGACTTCTGCTGCTGCAGCAGTCAGGACACAGCGAGGCTCTGACTCTGAGTGTGTGAGCTCAGCTCATTGGCTACACTTGTGTAACAACCCTGCTGGCATCACTGCATGGCCTCCCATCTCCCGCACACCAACTTACTTACTGCTCCAAGCCATGCTGTGAAGCAGGGTGGATAAAAATCAATGTTTTTTTTAAAAAAATCAAAAAAATCGGATTTTTTTTATTTAAATCGGATTTTTTTCAATAAACTGCTTTTTGAGGAAAATATTTGACCATCCAAAGGTTCTTCCATCATGAGATAAAGCTGAGTTGTTTAACTCAGTAGAATAAAGGCTGTATATGTGTAATATTCACAATGCCATGCTCTTCCAGAGGTTTCTGTAGGATTAGTGGGCAGTGTCTCTCCTATATTATCACAGACGCTCGCTTTACTTACGCAGTTCTCAAAACTGAATTTGACTCCGCAGAGGTCCCAGCCTCTTCTTCACGGCAAAAATGTTACAACATGAACAGAGTTGAGAAAAAGACCTTAATCCTATTGTTCTACAAACCTATGAATACAGAATCAACCCCTTCAGTGCCAAGTCCAAGAAGTTAGACAATATGTTTCTGATTGTTTGGAGTGGAATAGATCTGCACAACACAAGAAGAATGTGAATCTAAGTGTGAGGAGGAGGAAGGGCAAGCAGACAAGAAAATAAAAGTGAAACTTTGAGCACAATACTGCAGCATAGCCACAGACCGACAAGTCTGGATCTGTTTGTGTGTATGATCTGAGGTTTATTACATTCTTTCCTTATAATGGCAGCAGGCCGTAAAAGAGACCCACTTTGGGAATATTTTAATGAAGCTCCTTCGCCTATAGGTAAGGCAGGCATGCGTGCAAAATGCAAACGATGCAACAAAGAGATGCAAGAAGTGCGGTGATGAAGATGACCAAAGAAACACTTCTGAACAGGCAGGATCTTCAGGTTGGTAAACATTTTTATTGAATCCTATTTCTAAAGACTGAACTGTCATGTGTGAGAAAAATTATATTTCTTATTATTACTGCATGTTACTGTCATTTGGTACAGTTATGGAGAAAAACAAATATTCCTTTTGGGGCAGGGGCAGTGGTGTGTTGTGTACAATAAGCAGAAATTGTATAAACAATAAAATAACAGCATTGACTTTTTTTGTTTAGGGGAATTCATGGATTCTGGAAACTATCCACCTCCAAGATCACCATCATCCTGTTCTACAGTTTCAGAGTTATCCATCCAGGATAGTGCTTCATTAGCAGCAGCAGCATCATCATCAGACACCCACAGCCACATATCACCATCACCCAAAAGGAAGAAAAAACCTTTACCTCCTGGAACCACCATAGATAGGTTTGTGATAAGAACTAGCAGATTAGAAAAAGAGTTGATTGATGAAAAAATTGCCCAGTTTATTTATGCAACGAACTCTTCTTTCCGTCTGACTGAGAACCCACATTTCATTAATATGGTTCAGTCACTGAGACCAGGATACAGTCCACCCAGCAGAGCTGATGTTGCAGGGAAACTGCTGGATCAAGTGTATGACAGAGAAATGGAGCAATGTGCAACAGCTCTGGAGGGTAAAATTGTTAACCTAAGTATTGATGGGTGGAGTATTGTCCACAATGATCCTATTGTATGTGCTTGTATAACAACAGAAGAAGGTAAAGTCTTCCTTGCACAAACAACTGATACGTCAGGAAATGCACACACAGCAGAATACTTACAAGAAGTGGCAGTAAAAGCTATAACGACATGTGAACAAAAATTCAAATGTCTAGTACGCAGTTTGGTCACTGACAATGCTGCAAACGTATCCAAGATGAGAAGAGATTTAGAAGAGCAGGGAGGGAATACAAAGCTGCTAATAACATATGGTTGCAGTGCTCATTTGCTGCACCTCTTAGACAAAGACTTAAGTGTTCCAGAAATAAAGGCTAATGTTGTTGAAATTGCTAAATACTTCCGTAATAATCATTTTGCTGCAGCAGCTCTGAAAAGGATGGGTGGAACCAAGCTAACGCTCCCACAAGATGTTAGATGGAACTCTGTGGTGGACTGTTTTGAGCAGTATATCAAAAACTGGCCTGTTCTGATGACACTTTTTGAAGAAAATCGAGATAAAATAGATGGCACTGTCACGGCCAAAATCCTCAACATTGGACTTAAGAGAAATGTTGAACATATGTTGAGCTTCCTGAAACCCATCTCGCAAGCTTTAAACAAAATACAGAAAAATAGCTGTTTTATTGTGGATGCTGTTGAAATTTGGAAGGAACTGAGTGAACACTTAAAAACAGAACTACACATGGACAGAATTAAATTACAAGCGGTAAACAAACGAATGGGACAAGCACTGACTCCAGCTCATTTTTTGGCAAATATTGTCAATATCCAATATCAGGGTCAAAACCTAAGTGCTGAGGAAGAGGAGTTAGCTATGACATGGGTATCCAGCAATCATCCATCTTTAATGCCAACTATAATAAACTTCAGAGCTAAGGGGGAACCATTCAAGAAATATATGTTTGCTGAAGATATTTTAAGGAAGGTCACACCAGTAAACTAGTGGAAGTCACTTAAGCGCTTGGATTTAGAGACTGTTCAAGTAATGATTTCACTTTTAACAGCAGTAGCTTCTTCTGCAGGCGTTGAAAGAATATTCTCTTCCTTTGGACTCATTCATTCTAAATTGAGAAATTGGTTGGGACCCAATAAAGCAGGAAAGCTTGTTTTTCTTTTCCAGATTATGAATAGGAACAAAGAAGATGATGATGAAGATGACGACAAGTGAGCTACAGAGGACAGCAGGGACAGTAGTATTTAAGTTTTTCATGTGTCGGCTGGGCTGACAGTCTAAGTTTCTTAAAATATATATAAATTTTGTTTAGCCAAATTAGTTAACAAACATGGATGTTTGTTTAAGCAAATAACTTATGCTGTAATGTTGTTATTGTTTCAGTTGAATAAATCTATTTAAATTGTTATTAAGGTCAGGATTATTTTTCTCCTTCCTAAGTACAACAGAACAGTGGTGTCCAAATATGAATGATTAACCCATTAAACTGGGGAGAAAAAAGTAATATAAAAAGTGATTCTAAAAATCTTCATCTACTTGCATGTTAAAGTAGCAAGAACTAGTTTAGGTAGAAACTTTGATTTAAATCACTGATTTAAATCAAGCCTTACTGACTAGTGATTTAAATCGTGATTTAAATCGTGATTTAAATCAGTTAGATTTAAATCAAATCCACCCTGCTATGAAGTCTGTCTGCTGCCAGCCCTGTGCTCTGTGCTCTGTTCCTCTGCTCTCCTGTATGTTTCCTGGCTATGTGTGTATATGGGAGCGGCGCCAGAGCTCTCTGCTTCTTATGCAGTAAGGCTGCACCTGTCTAATCTGTCCCTGACCAATCACCTAGAGCCCTTGACTATTTAGGCCTGCCCCATCCACTGGAACATCGCCTGTGCAATGTCTAAACTCAGTTAGCTCCTTGCTGTTGAGGAAGCCAGGGCCTGTCCTATGTTTCTCCTCCTTCTCTGGAGGAATATTCCTTGCCTTGCCTAGTACCTTGTCTGCCTGCCAGGAGGCAGAATATCCTGGTCCTTGAGTCTTTGTCCCTGTACCTTGTCTGAACTCTGTCCTACCCCTGCCTCCTTGACTTTAGCTTCCTTCCCTGCTGTGTCTTTCCTTGTGTCCTCCCTGTCTGAGCCTCTGCACCCTTGTAGCTCTGTCTGTGCCGCTGCACCCTTGCAGCTCTGCCTGCTCCGCTCATGCTGCAGAACCTCTTGCTGCAGCTTCGCTCCACAGACCTTGTGGTTCAGCTTTGCTCCGCTCCTGCTGCCGCTGCAGAACCTCTTGCTGCTGCTTATCTCCGCAGATCTTGTGGTTCAGCTTACTCTGCACTCCTGCGGCTCTGCCTACTCCACACTCCTGCGGCTCTGCCTACTCCACACTCCTGCGGCTCTGCCTACTCCACACTCCTGCGGCTCTGCTTACTCCACACTCCTGCGGCTCTGCCTACTCCACACTCCTGCGGCTCTGCCTACTCCACACTCCTGCGGCTCTGCCTACTCCACACTCCTGCGGCTCTGCCTACTCCACACTCCTGCGGCTCTGCCTACTCCACACTCCTGCGGCTCTGCCTACTCCACACTCCTGCGGCTCCACCTACTCCGCACTCCTGCCTATATCCATTCCTGCACCTCCTGTGTGAACAGGTCCAAACCTGTTCCTTCATATTCCACTCCTTCCTGCCTGTATTCATACCTGCACCCACTGTGTGAACAGGTCCAAACCTGTTCCTTCACATTCCACTCCTTCCTGTCTGTATCAGTATCGGCACCTGCTGTGTGAACAGGTCTCTACCTGTTTCTTCATATACCACTCCTGCCTGCCCTGTGACTCAAGCCATGTCTGCCTGCCCTGTGTCTCAAACTGTGCCAGCCTGCTCTGTCTCGTCTGTACCAGCCTGCCCTGTGTCTCCAAGCTGTGCCTGCCTGCCAGTGTCTCAAGCCGTGCCCGCTTGCCCTGTGTCTTAAGCTGTGCTAACTTGCTCTGTCTCATCTGTACCAGCCTGCCCTGTCTCCAAGCCGTGCCCACTTGCCCTGTGTATCAAGCTGTGCCAGCCTGCTCTGTGTCTCATCTGTACCAGCTTGCCCTGTGTCTCCAAGCTGTGCCTGCCTGCCAGTGTCTCAGCCATACCTGCTTGCCCTGTGTCTCAGCCTGCCTGTCAGCCACACCCGTCCCAGTGACTTGTCCCCGAGTGGGATCAGCAGCCATAGCCAGACACCACCCTGGAGTGGCACCCGACAGCTACCTGACGCATAAGCCTGACCTCACCATCAGAGGCTCCAGCGAAGACCAAGGTAGCTGCCATAGGCACGCCCCTTCCAGGGTATTCTGGTTTGTGGCATAGTGGAGCCACAACCCCCCCAGCTCGCGCCAATCAGCCAAGGTACGAGCATGACAACTTGTCTGTCTCCGACTGGGAGAAACCTGAGAGCCCAGGAACAGCAATCAGAAACAGGGGACATAAAGTTATGTGTATCACCAGCAATAGAACATAAGCACAGGTGATTGATCACAAGGAACATAGACACTGAAAGTTACAAGCTGATAACAAACAGCACAGGGACACGGGGAGTGAAAGGCTGATAATCAATAACAGTCACAGGGGGTGACAAGCAAATAACACTGAATACAAACAGGCAGTGACAGGCTGATAACACAAAAGCACAAAAGTGTAGGTACGTGAGCCGACTGGGGGTGGTCCTTCTTCGCAGTGAACAGACTGGAGACAGAAACCACGTGCGTTCAAACAGGTCCTCTTTATTGGCCGTCCTTCCGACGACCATGACACTACGACAGCTTCTACATACAGGCCCGGGTACCCAGCACCTCCTGCTTTCCTTTTAAAGTGACGTCCCTCGTGGTTCTTTCACTGTGGCTGCCTTAGGCCCACCACCACAGCGCTTCCCCTGGCCGAGTCCGTCCATCTGGTACCCCAGGCGTCTTCTATCCTGCGGTTATCCTGCAGGGCCACCCACCTGTCTCTCCTTCCAGTCCCTTCTGGAGCTCTTCCTTCTTCAGTGTCTTCCTATGCTGAACTCCTCTTCCTGGACTGGCTTCCCTGGGGCTCTCTGCCTTTTTATTCCACTGCCTGGGAATTCCCCTATAGAGTCCCCGTAACTCCGCCCACCATGACTTTGCGGTTTCTTAAGCATTAGCTGCAATTAAGTCCTTTCCCTGCTTCCTTTTGTCTCCCTCTAGTGGCCAAACCTCAATACTGCACTGCATCCTATACATCTGGCAGTATAAGGTGGAAGTCACACCAGCATTCTGAATGCCATTCTGCTCCCTATGTCATTTTGTTACGCTGGCTTACAATGGGATTCATCATCTTTCTGTTAGGCCACATGTACCAATCTCTGGCCTACGAGCCAAATATGGCCCACAGAGATAGACTATTGGCCACTGTGGCAGGCGGAGTTCCGCTTTCAACTTTATCGGCATACTTGAGGCTGATATAGTTGAAAGTAATGATGAAAGAGGGAGCCATCAGCTGACGCTCCCTCCACCATCAGTTTCCCTCTTCATCTGATATCTCAGAGTAGTGGGTGCAATAACATCATTACAACGTGTCCATTGTGCCACACAGTGCAGATGCTCAAATTGCTTGCTGTTGAGACCGGAGCAGCCAGGAATGAGAAGTATTTTTTTTTTTTTACTGTGGGGTTATTTTACTGTCTAAAAAATAAAGCAGGGCCCATTGTACTTGTATGGAGGAATAAGTGGGTCCATTATACTGTAAGAAATGCAATGCAGGGCCCATTTATCTGTATGGAGGACTTTTTGAGCCCATTATACCGGTGAGCAGAAAATGCCCAAAAGAAAAAGGTCCACAGAAAATACCCAAGAGCCATGAATATCCACAGGAAAGTTGCCCATAGAGAAAATTGCCCACATAGAAAATTGCCCAATGGAAAGTTGCCCACACGGTACGTTGCTCACATGGAGAAAAGAACAGTTATTGCCTCCCCCCGTCCTTTAATATGCTATGTAGAGCTTATGTACTGTGTGATTCAAGCTGTACTGATAACATTATTATTATTACCTTTTCTCCAACCTATAGTATGTTATATTTCTCCGGAGCCTGTGTACAGTGTGATCCCAGCTGTACGGATAACATTATTATCACCTCCTCTCTGACACGTATTGTATAATATAACCGGCTAAGCGTCACTCTGCGCGCAGTCTGGCTCCAGACAGAATGAGGCAGCGCGATGAGGAGTGTGTATGGCGTCGGAGATGGCGGTATGCATACACACTGCATACCGCTATGTCCGGCGCCATACTTACCTGACCGGGAGGAAGGTTGCTGTGGCGCTTCTCTTCGGCCGGAGACCGGGGCAGGAGTGCGGCCGGAATCGCGCATACGTATAGCGCGATCCGGCGCCATTTTACTGAAGACACATTTGCAGTGTGTCTTCAGCAATATGCCGCTGGACAGCGAAATGGGCATGCGCGTACTCCGACGCCAGACTCCTCCCCCTGCCTCCAGCAGAACATGGTGACAGCGCTGGAACACAGGAAAGAAGGGTGAGTATTATTTTTTTTTGTATGCGTGTAGTTTAATAGGGGTGAGGGGACCATGCATACCACGAAAGGTGGGTGAGGTGACCATGCATTCCACGAAAGGGGAGTGAGGGGACCATGCACACCACGAAAGGGAAGTGAGGGGACCATGCACACCACGAAAGGGGGGTAAGGGGACCACGCATAACACAAAGGGGGTGAGGGGACCATACATATCAGGATAAGGGGGGGTGAGGGGACCATGCATACCATGTAAGGAGGGTGAGGGGACCATGCATACCACGAAAGGAGGGTGAGGGGGGCCAAGCATACCACGAAAGGGGGGTGAGGGGACCACGCATACCTGGAAAGGGGGGGTTAGGGGACCATGCATACCATGAAAAGGGGGTGAGGGGACCATGCATACCACGAAAGGGGGCTGAAGGGACCAAGCATACCACGAAAGGGGGGTGAGGGGACCACGCATACCACGAAAGAAGGGTAAGATGACCACGCATACCATGAAAGGGGAGTGAGGGGACCATGCATACCATGAAAGGGGGTGAGGGGACCATGCAAACCATGAAAGGGGGGGTGAGGGGACCATGCATAACAGGAAAGGGGGGTGAGGGGACCACGCATACCACAAAAGGGGGGTGAGGGGACCATGCATACTACGAAAGGGGAGTGAGGGGACCATGCATACCACAAAATGGGAGTAAAGGGACCATGCATACCACGAAAGGGGGAAGAGGGGGCCACGCATACCACAAAAGGGGGGTGAGGGGACCACGCATACCACGAAAGGGGGGACCACGCATACGAGGAAAGGGGGGTGAGGGGACCACACATACCAGGAAAGGAGGGTGAGGGGACCATGCATACCAGGAAAGTGGGGTGAGGGGACCACGCATACCATGAAAGGGGGGTGATGGGACCATGCATACCACGAAAGGGGAGTGAGGGGACCACGCATACCAGGAAAGGGGAGGTCAGGGGACCATGCATACCAGGAAAGGGGGTGAGGGGTTCATGCATACCACGAAAAGGGGGTGAAGGGACCATGCATACCACGAAAGGGGGCTGAAGGGACCAAGCATACCACGAAAGGGGGGTGAGGGGACCACGCATACCACGAAAGAAGGGTAAGATGACCACGGATACCATGAAAGGGGAGTGAGGGGACCATGCATACCATGAAAGGGGGTGAGGGGACCACGCATACCATGAAAGGGGGGTGAGGGGACCAGGCATAACAGGAAAGGGGGGTGAGGGGACCATGCATACCACGAAAGGGGAGTGAGGGGACCATGCATACCACAAAAGGGGGAGTGAAGGGACCATGCATACCACAAAACGGGGATGAGGGGGCCACGCATACCACGAAAGGGGGGTGAGGGGACCACGCATACCACAAAAGGGGGAACACGCATACCAGGAAAGGGGGGTGAGGGGACCACACATATCAGGAAAGGGGGTGAGGGGACCAAGCATACCAGGAAAGGGGGAGAGGGGACCACGCATACCACAAAAGGGGGGTGAGGGGACCATGCATACCACAAAAGGGGGGTGAGGGGACCATGCATACCACAAAAGGGGAGTGTGGGGACCATGCATACCACGAAAGGGGAGTGAGGGGACCATGCATACCACAAAAGGGGGAGTGAAGGGACCATGCATACCACAAAACGGGGATGAGGGGGCCACGCATGCCATGAAAGAGGGGTGAGGGGACCACGCATACCACAAAAGGGGGGACCACACATACCAAGAAAAGGGGTGAGGGGACCAAGCATACCAGGAAAGGGGGAGAGGGGACCACACATACCAGGAAAGGGGGGTGAGGGGACCACGCATACCACAAAAGGGGGGTGAGGGGACCATGCATACCATGATAGGGGAGTGAGGGGACCATGCATACCACAAAGGGGAGTGAAGGGACCATGCATACCACGAAAGGGGAGTGAGGGGACCACGCATTCCACGAAAGGAGGGTGAGGGGACCATGCATACCACAAAACGGGGATGAGGGGGCCACGCATACCACGAAAGGGGGGTGAGGGGACCACGCATAAAACAAAAGGGGGACCACACATACCAGGAAAGGGGGGTGAGGGGACCACGCATACCACGAAAGGGGAGTGAGGGGACCACGCATACCATGAAATGAGGGTGAGGGGACCATGCATACCACGAAAGGGGAGTGAGGGGACCACGAATACTCGAAAGGGGGGTCAGGGGACCACACATCAGGAAAGGGGGTGAGGGGACCAAGCATACCACAAAAGGAGGGTGAGGGGACCACACATACCATGAAAGGGTGGCGAGGGGGCCACGCATACCACAAAAGGAGGGTGAGGGGACCACGCATACCACGAAAGGGGGGTGAGGGGACCACGCATACCACGAAAGGAGGGTGAGGGGACCACACATACCATGAAAGGAGGGTGAGGGGACCACGCATACCATGAAAGTGGAGTGAGGGGACCACGCATACCACAAAAGGAGGGTGAGGGGACCATGCATACCACGAAAAGGGGGTGAGGGGACCATGCATACCATGAAAGCGGGGTGAGGGGACCATGCTTACCACGAAAAGGGGGGTGAGGGGACCATGTATACCAGGATTGGGGGGCGAGGGGACCATGCATACCAGGATTGGGGGGCGAGAGGACCATGCATACCAGGATTGGGGGGTGAGGGTTAGAAATGCATACCAGGATTGAGGGGTGTGGGGACCATGCATACCAGGATAGGGGGGTGAGAGGACCATGCATACCAGGATAGAGGGGTGAGAGGACCATGCATACCAGGATAGGGTTGGGTGAGAGGACCATGCATACCAGGATAGGGGGGGTGAGAGGACCATGCATACCAAGATAGGGGGGTGAGAGGACCATGCATACCAGGATAAGGGTAGGGGAGAGGACTATGCATACCTGGATTGGGGGGTGAGAGGACCATGCATACCAGGATAGGGGGGGTGAGGGGAAAATGCATACCAGGATTGGGGGGTGAGAGGACCATGCATACCAGGATTTGGGGAGTGAGGGGGCCATGCATACCAGGATAGGGGGAGTGAGGGGACCATGCATACCATGAAAGGGGGGTGAGGGGACCATGCATGCCACAAAAAGGGGGGTGAGGGGACCATGCATACCAGGATAGGGGGGGTGAGAGGACCATGCATGCCAGGATTGGGGTGAGGGGACCATGCATACCAGGATAGTGGGGGTGAGGGGACCATACATATGAGGATTGGGGGGAGGGGGCCATGCATACCAGGATAGGGGGGTGAGTGGACCAAGCATACCAGGATGAGGAATAGGGTACCATGCTTATCAGGATTGGGGGGGTGAGGGTACCATGCATACCAGGATAGGGATGAGGGGTGCCATGCACACCAGCACATACCAGGGTGGGAGACCATATACCAATAAAAATGCCCGCCACCAGGGTGCAGAACGGGTTCATAGGTAGTATGTTATATTGCTCCAGAATATGTGTACAGTGTGACCCCAGCTGTACTGACATGTGCCCAATTTTCGGTATGGACATTTTTCCCTGTGGGTATTCATAGCTGTGGGCATTTTACCTGTGGGCATTCATAGCTGTGGGCATTTTTCATGGAACCAACCAAACAATGACTTTAAATAGACCTACAATTTCATAGTACATAAGGATAGATACCATACATGGAGACTCTGCCAGATGATAATTCTGAATAGACCATTAGCACATACAATTGACCTGGTGGCACACACATAGCCCAAGTATATAATATAGGAGAAAATTACCTTGTAGGTTCAAACAGTTATTATGGTGCTCACCTCGATGAGCATTTCTGTTATTTCCTTCATCAAGGAGTGGCATCACACTGGAGACAAGAGTTCATTGGCGTACCCAGGATCAAAACTGGGGGGGGGTCAAGCCATGGTCATTCAGGTTGTAAAATTTTAGAACGAAAAATGTGAATGAAACATATACAGCTCCCCATAGGGCTCCCATACACAGCCAATGAGTGCAGAAACGAAAAAGAATTGACATGCTGCGGAAAATAAAACGCTGCAATTCCGCGCTTTTTTAACCGCAGCATGTGCACATCAATTCTCAATTTACCATAGACTAACATTGGTGATGCACTACACTGTGGATTTGATGCAAATGCGTGTGGCCAAAAATGCTGCGGACCTGCACCTAAATCCTCAACGTGTGCACATACCTTTAGGCTGTGTTCACACGTTAGAATTTTTTTCATGTTTTTTAAGCATTTTTTCCCTGCAAAAGCGCTTAAAAATCGCATACATTAAGCATCCCATTTTTAGAATACATTCTGCAATTTTTGTGCATGATGCGTTTTTTTCAGCAAAAAAAAACGCATTGCGGAAAAAAACGCAGCATGTTCATTAATTTTGCGGAAAAATCCGCATTTCAAGGTTGAAGCTCCGGAAAAAAACGCAAAAAACCACGTAAAAACCACGCACAAAAACGCGAAAAATAAAAATGCGGATTTCTTGGGAAGGAGTCAGGTTTTGCTCAGGAAAAATCTGCTTACATGTGCGCATAGCCTGATGCTCCGTAAAAAAATGCAAAAAAAGTGTAAAAACTGCAAAAAAACGCGACAAAAAGCGAAAAATCAAAATGCGGATTTCCTGGGAAGGAGTCAGGTTTTGCTCAGGAAAAATCTGCTTACGTGTGCACATAGCCTTGTAGTGCTGTTGTCTGGACTTTACAGCTTGCTGCCCTGACGCATGAAACACCCCCCCCACCCCGAAGAAGCTGGGCGAAATGCGCACGTTGGGGCAGGAGGTTGCAAAGTCCAGACAACGGCACTATAATACACTGCAGCGGAACTCAGGTATTTATTTACACGCCATGCAGACATCACATATTGGATCTTTCTTTGCATGAGAGAATAAATTAATTCATTATGACATGAGCACTGCTCTGTTTGATCCCTAGTGTTGTGTGCACTTTGGCAATTGGCATCTTGGCTATATTAGGCTACTTTCACACATCAGGTTTTCGGCGTCAGGCGCGATCCGGCGTCGTGCCGGAATGCCGGATCCGGCAAATGTTTTGTAAAACCTGAAGTGCCGGATCCGGTTTTCTGCCGGATCCGTCTTGTTCTTGACAGACAAAACCGGATCCGTCTCATCCGGTTCATCCGTTTTTCTATCCGTTTTTATATCCGTTTTTCGACGGATTACGCCGGATCCGGTTTTTAAAATTTACCCTTGTGGCCTTCCGAACGGGATTGGCTACTGGAAAACTAGATATAGCATGTTCCTACAGCCCTTCTTTGACAGGTTGTAGAGAAGAAAGTGCAGGTTGGAGAGAAGAGCAAGTTACTGGCGAAGATGGATGTTGTCATTGGAAATATTACCACTAGAAGTTCTGTGACGGTTTCAGTAATGAGGGACAATTTTGCACTATACTTTATGTCACCTCAAGGCAGAGTACACTGGCAGGATGACAGAGTGTGAAAGATTTGTGCCCTAACCAAACTTGTGTACCTTCTGGACCAACAGTATATACCTTTGCCAACCAAAGTTGGCTATCTTGTCATGGTCTCTATTTTTAGCTTTTTTCCACAGGTGTGTACCTGGTTGTGTTTTATGCAAAGTATTTCACCTTTTAACAAAAGTTGTGTACATTGTTAGGAAATCACCAACAATAAACACAACTTTTCAGGTGAAATACTTTGCTTCAAACACAACCAGGAACACAACTGTGGAAAAAAGCTAAAATTTACCCACAGTTATATACCTGGTTTTGAATACCTTTTTACCTTTGAAATACCCTGTATTTAACCTTTTTTTAAAACATAGTTCGCCGCAGAAAGAAATGACAGACAACCATTGTGAAACGATAATTTAACTTTTATTTAAATTTTTTTTTTTTTATGTTTTTAAAGTGCAAAAAACTTTTTTAATAAAGGTTTTAAACCCAATGGGCATTTTTATTACAACAAAAAAAGATTACAAATCTGTGTACTGTGGGGTGGAAATACTGCTGGAGGGGCTGCGGGACACTTCGACACTGGGTGTGTGGAGAGAGGACTGGGATCGTGGAGGGGAAGGAACAATTAGAGGTGAAGGTGTGGAAAAAGCTACAGAATGGGTGGACATGTGGGAGGCAGAAGAGGTGGTGGGCGGTGGAGTGGAGGGTTGGGCAGGGACTGTAGGAGCAGATGATGTTGATGGAAAGTTGTGTGGGGAAGGAGTTTGGTACGGGGAAGGAGTTTGGTACGGGGAAGGAGTTTGATACGGGGCAGGTTGCTGGAAGAGAGGAGATGACTGGTACTGGGGAGGTTGCTGGTACTGGTGAGGTTGCTGGTATGTAATAGGAGGGGGAGGATGGAAAGTGGCTGGAGGGGGTGCAGATGTAATAGGAGGGGGAGGATGGAAAGTGGCTGGAGGGGGTGCAGATGTAATAGGAGGGGGAGGATGGAAAGTGGCTGGAGGGGGTGCAGGTGGAGGAACTACAGTGGTGGGAGGTGGAGGTTGGGAGGTAACCTGCTGTAGAGCACCGTGGCACGAATGCATTACATGCATCTGCTGGGTAGGAGATAGTGTTGCCATGCGCTCCACAACAGACCTGAAAAAGGTGTGGTTTGGCGAAGATCTTGCTTCTGAATGCATGGTTTGCAGAAGTGTCTTCACCTCCAGAATGCTGGAGTTGATCTGCTGAAAGCCTGCGGAGATTTGCTCTGACAAGACTTTTAGACAGTTCTGGAAAGATGCATTCAGATGCAATAACTCTTGCGCATAACTCTTTTCCTGACCCCTCTCCCGCTGCCGCCCAGTACCCGCAGGTGTACTAGAGGCGGCAGGGGCAGAAGGGTGGGGTAAAGGGAAAGCGATCTCCTCACCAGCAGCTTCATGTAATGTAGACGGCCACGATGCTCCTGTGCTGGTGGATGGGACACATGGGTCGAATGTGTGGGAAGGCTGGGAAGGTGCAGATGTACCGGGGCGGTCGAAGTGTCCCTCGGTGCCGGTCTCCTCAGGGATCGCCTCAGAAGGGTCCAATCGTGCAGGCTCCCGAGTGCTGCTCACCGTGCTGTGTAATAAAGAGAAAAAAAAACAATTAAAATACTGACATGGTATGGCCCTGGCTGAAAAAAAAAAGTTACATCTAACACTTTTTTCACATGTGGTGTGTAATATTTACCTTCTGGTTAGCATTGTTTCCCGGAGGAACGACAGGGCTTGTGCGTACTTGTACTTGCTCCTGCGTCCTCCAGATCCACTCGGGGCCCGCATCTCTTTATTGAACTCCTTCTTGAAACGATCCCTCACAGACCGCCACCGATTCACAATTCTGTTCCCTGAAACGAGAAAGGAGTGGTTAGTATACAACATCAGTGTTTCACAAACTCCAGTCCTCATGGTCCCCAGGGGTCATGTTTTCAGGATTTCCATAGTAAATAGAAATCCTGAACACATGATCCGTGGGGACCACGAGGACTGTAGTTCGGGAAACACTGGTTACATCAAGCAACCGTTACTGTATATACTTACGCTCTTTAATCTGGGCCCGAGCTTCGAGGTCCTCCCAGCGGCCCACAAGGAGAGAACAGATTTCCTCCCAGAGTCGTCGGGTAACGATCAGGTCAGCGTGGCGGCGGTCAGCCATATTCCAGAGCGGCTCCCTTTCTCTGACAAGATCGATGAGGCGGTCCACATCAATCCCTCCATCCTCACCGTCAGAGTCGGGAGCACGCTGTGAAGGCTGTTAAAGAAAAAGACAAAAATAACATAATTAGCCTCCACAAAAGAAATGAAATAAAAAGTGCAAAAAAACAAAGCAAAAATATTTATACTTACACGCTGGTGACCGCCGCGTTGCTGTCGCCGACGACCCTGGGAGGCACTGCGAGAACCTCTTGGCCGAGCACCAGATTGGGAAGACTAGAGAAGAAAACAAAAAATGTTATGTCTTTGGATGTAGGCATTTGTTTGCTGTGTGTGGTCTGCAGAACATTGTTTTCTATGTGTTGTGTGTAGTGTGATGTTGTGTTTCTGCGTTTGACGCAAAAAACTTACCAATTGTGAGCCCACTCCAGGTGTCTGTCCACCCCTTCCTTCTTCTTCTGGGAGCTCCTCTTCATCTTGTGATTCCTGTTTTGAAATAAAAGGCAATGAATAGACATATATTACAGAGATGATGGATTTTGGAAATAAAAACTTACCGTCAAACGCTGACGATGAGAGGGAGGGCTCCCAGAAGAAGATGTGCTGTCCTGTTGATGGCCAGACTCCATGGCTGTGGGTATTGCTGCTGCCAGTGATGCCATTTCTGCTGCTGCTGCTGCTGCATCTGTTTGGCGGCTGTTGAATAAAGAGAAACAAAGGGCCAATGAATATCTTGATATTCCATGGCCCTAGTTTGGAGGAATGGGGATTTGATAATTACCGTCTCTCATCTGCTTCTGGACTCCCCTCCCGTTCAGCATGCTGCTCCATTTGGGGTGGTGCTGATGGTGCTGCTGCTGCAGATGTCTGCTGCCTTCTCCTGCGCCTGGTTGCTGTCTTGGGTGGCATGTTGGGTGTGGCTGTGGGTCCCACTGTCTTGCTTTTATATATGTCTTGTGGGCAGAGCTACTGAGCATGCTCAGACCAAAAAAAACGGATCCGGCGCATTGCGGCGCTCATAGGCTTTCATTGTGTGGAAAAGCCGGACGCGCCGGATCCGGCGGGTACGGCTTTTTCGCCGGAGACAAAAAACGTTACAGTAGACGTTTTTTCCAGACGCCGGATCGCGACACATTGCGACACATTGCCGGATCCGGCGAAAACCGGATGAAACGCATGGCCATCCGGCGCGATCCGGCGCAAATGCAAGTCAATGGGGGGGAAACCGGATCCGGCATTGCATTTCGCCGGATCCGGTTTCTGTCAAAAGTGCCGGATCGCGCCTGAAGGCGAAAACCTGATGTGTGAAAGAGGCCTAAGACTTGCACTTGCTTTAAACTTTGCATTTTGCTGCCATAATGCACACATAATAGATTGTTACCATAGTGATGTTCTGACTTAATTGTAATGACATTTATGCCTGGAGCCCATGCTTTTTTACCAGGGTCAATTGACCTTTTTTGTCTATATTAATTGTATTTGCCATTATTGATTAATAGATTAATAAAGTATTTTTTTTTACCTAATTGTATAGAATAGAACTCCATTTTTTTTTGGTTCATGGATGTGGACACCACTTACCGCAGGGTGCAGGCACTGGAGAGTGGGAGTCTCAATCTTGAACTCAGATTGGCCTGTGGGCTGTGGGCCTGTGGCACACTGTAATGACAGCTGCTGCATGTCTTTTCAGCCTCTGTCTCAGATTCAGATGGTTGAGACAGGGTTCAGAGGCATGCTTATGCAGCACCCTGTACATGACATGCCCTGAACCCTGTCTGAACCCCGGCCGGATCCAATCCCAGCATGCCATAGCAACGCCACGTGGTCTCAGCCTGCTCTACAGTGAGTCCCACCCTCCCCGCTGTCAGCTGTGTATGGCCACCTGGCTGGCCGCTCTCCACTACTGCGGCCAGGAGGTGTTATTTCATTGTGAGCCCTGGTTCTGGGGGGGAGCAGCTGTCCCCCGGCCCCACGTTGGGTAAGCCCATGCAAGGGTTTAGAAACCACTAGCAACCAATCACTGGATACCTGGTAATGAGGATGCATACGGATGTAGGAGGACCCGGAGATCATCATGTGATGCGTGATGTCAGGACCACATGACGCGTCATGTGATCACACCCCACACACAGAGAAACAGGCTATGGGAGAAAACTGAGGTGCAAGATGCGCATGCATGCAACCAGCTCCTCACATGACACTGGTATTGGCGAAGTCTCTGAGGATAAAAACACTACCGACCCCCATTTTATCACCATCCCATCTCAAATAAACCCATTGAAATAAAGAACAAGTACACAGAATTCTTTTGGAATAATTATGGCCACAGCAGCCTTTATTTTAACAACAAAACAATAAAACATTCAAGAATAAATAAGATTACCCTCTGGGAGCAGTCCTTGAAGCTCCCAAAAATCTGGTGAATACCAAATATGAAGTGAACACAAAACAGCCACCAATTTTACTCCCAGCCATTACCCCACTGGCTCAGGAGCACCTTAAATACAAGAGTTCCAATGTTCACTCAAAAACTCCTGGGGATTCGACAAACTTGCCAACTTCCCCAACCCATTTCACCAGATCCAAACCATATTAAATGCCTTAAGGAGGAAACCATATGCCCATGGATCCCCCGTATCAATTTTCAACCAACTTTAAGAACTCAACGGCCCAAGACCCCACCACACTGAAAAGTTATGGCCCTTTCGATGCCCTCCTGCAGACCAAGTGCCCAAATGTCACCACCTACACCATTTAAGTGAACCCCATCAGCCAACCAAAAATCATCTACCCCTTTCTCCAATTCAAAGTGCCTCACAGCCACACCCCCATTGCTCAAAATGAGCAATTGTTAATTTTGGCCACCGACCTCGCATTCCGCCAACATCTTCGCGGCACAATCTCAGACCACATAGTGGTAATCCCAGAGTATGACAACCACAGCCGCAGCAGGTCATGCTTTATATTCTTCACCAACTCCCTGGACAGTCGAACCCCCAAATCGTTGCCGCACACATGCAGAACCAAGATGTCCGGCACCCTGTCCAACCGAGCACTTCAATGAATTTCACGCAACACCCTATTCCAAATCATACCATGAAAGCCGAGCCACCTGATGACCGCCGCACTCCTGGAAAAACTGAGCTGCCTACACTCCTTCCTCACGTCGGTTCGCAAAGCTCCTCAATGGATGTACGATTAGCCGAAAATCCACACACGCAATGGGACAGAACCTGCAAAAATGAAAACAATGTTCACAGCATCACCAAAAAGGGGCAAAAACATTAAAACAAAAAACTTTCACAAACTAAAGCTCAAAACTACCCCTTCTAGCCTGACATAACTACGATAACACCTCGACCGCCATCTCCCAATACGCTGTGCAGTTCCAAGCCCTCCCAACGCTGCCTCTGTCGTCGCCCCAATGCGAAATTAATGAGGTGCAAAACAGGATTCGTTCAAACCCAACTTACACACACTCTCCCTAAATATGGAAGTGAACTGGTACCTGGACAAAAAGGACCCATCCACATGACATAATAAAGGACCAACAGAGCTGGTCTGTAAGGCACGAAAACGTTGCAAACACTGAACTGGACATCTAAACGAATCCTGTACAAGGCCCAAAATGACCCGCTTATGGTTACTCTCTTGGTCCGTTTTTGACATCCTCAACCAAAACTCCACCCTGCTCGTGGTAATCACCACGTCACTGGCCAAAAGACCCCCTTATGTGCTTTTACTTGGCGCCATTAGTTCCCCAGCCCTGAGGGCCCCAAAAAATGCGAGGAAAAAAGCCAATCTAAAAAGACAAACTTCAAAAAATGAACTGCAAATTGATTCTAACACCACCCAGCCTTTCCAAAAGGCCAAAGGAAACGGGATGCCACGCGTCCCCAGGACTCCTAGTTCTGCAAAAACCCTTAACAACCTGTTTCACCAGAAACAGTCTAGTCAGATCATGTTAACCCCGCATTCTTAAACCAAAGGCCAGAGCAGCCATTAGCCGCAAAACTTTCGCCGAAGAACAACCCTCTGATGACCCACGACCCAACCATGAAAGCAAAATTGCCACCTGATGCTCTATGGACAACGGACACATGCCCGCAGCCAACAAACCCTCCCATGAATATCATATCGCCTGGTAAGCCGCCCTGGTCTTAGGAGCTAAATAAGCCCTGAATAACGACTCCTCGGCACAGAGACCACACTCCACAGCACTTCCGGGCATTCCAGCCCCTCGACCTCCGCCTCCAGAGCCAACACATGAAAACCGTCCCACTGTGAACAAGAAAGAGAATCAGCAATGGCATTTTTAACCCCTGGCACGTGAGATGCCATCACATGAGAATTCAAAGACAAACAAACCAGGACCAACTGATGGAGCACTTGAACCACCGGAGGTGACAATGCCGTAAGGCTGTTAATCGCACACACCACCCCCATGTTATCGCAATTAAAATGCAACTGCCTGTCCTGAAACTCCTGTCTCCACAAGTGAACAGCCACCAAAATTGGAAAAATCTCTAAAAGAGCAATATTCCAAACTAAACCTGAAGCAAACCAAGCCTCCGACCAGTGAGCCGCACACCACTGACCCCTAAAATACGCTCCAAAACCAATACCATCCGCTAGAGTTGAGCGACTTTGGTCAGATCGGGTTTCATGAAACAAAATTTGTTTCAGATGAAACTGGTCCGACTAGGGCAAAAAAAGTCCGAGTTTCGTCTGAAACCCGACCCCAATGCAAGTCAATGGGAAATAAAAGTCGTCATTGAGCGTACAGGGTGTATGAAAAAGAGCCCTGTGCACGAAGTGTAAGGAGCAGAGCTGTGTGTGTACAAGGTGTACAGAGCTGTATGTGTGTATGGAGCGGAGCTGCGTGTGTACAAGGTGTACGAAAAAGAGCCCTGTGTGTACTAAGTGTACGAAGCGGAGCTGTGTGTGTGCGAGGTGTACAGAGCGGAGCCGCATGTGTACGAGGTGCATGGAGCAGAGCCGCATGTGTTCGAGGTGTACGGAGTGGAGCTGCATGAGTACAAGGTATACGTAGCAGAGCCGCGTGTGAACGAGGTGTACAGAGTGGAGCTGCATGAGTACAAGGTGTACGGAGCAGAGCCGCGTGTGACCGAGGTGTATGGAGCAGAGCCACATGTGTACAAGGTTTACGGAGTGGAGCCATGTGTGTGTACGAGGTTTACGGAGCGTGGCCACATGTGAACGAGGTGTATGGAGCAGAGACGCATGTGTACAAGGTTTATAGAGTGGAGCCATGTGTGTACTAGGTCTACAGAGTATGACCGCATGTGAACGAAGTGTATGTAGCAGAGCCGCATTTGAACGAAGTTTATGGAGTGGAGCCATGTGTGTACGAGGTGTACAGAGCGGAGCAGCATGTGAATGAGATGTATGGAGCAGAGCTGCGTGACAGAGTGGAGCCATGTGTGTACGAGGTGTACAGAGCGTGGCCGCGTGTGAATGAGGTGTATGGAGCAGAACCGCATTTGTACGAGGTTTACGCAGTGGAGCCATGTTTCTACTGAGTGGAGCCATATGTGTGCGAGGTGTACGGAGCAAAGCCGTGTGTGTACGAGGCATACAAAGTGGAACCGTGTGTGTATGAGGTGTGCGGAGCTGTGCATATACAAAGTGTATGGTGGGGGACAGTCCCGGTTTTGAGAGTCTGCCCCGCTGTCCCAGCTGGGAGCTTACTTTTCCCACGGAGGCAGGAGTACATGGCAGAGCCCCGAGGAGCACTTTAATACTCGCATGGGACATTCCACCGGAAGTGACATGCTGGAAGCTGACCAGAAATTAGGTAATTTCGGGAGGAGATTGTGACAGAACCATGGAGGCACTTCAGGGAATGCTTCAGATCCATCACCATGTCCTCCTCCGACAATGCAGACAGCGGGATTGCCTTGGAATCGAGGATGCCGGCCATGTGAGTGGATCATGATATGTCCTGCATCAGGAGGCTCAGGTGGACACTATAATGATAGCCGGGCTGCTATATTATCTTTATAGAATCTTTCTTTCTCTCTTTGTTCTTTCTTTCCCTCTCTACTCTTTCTTTCTCTCTCTGTTTCTTTCTTTCTCTCTATTTCTTTCTCTCTCTAATCTATCTTTCTCTCTCTGCTTCTTTCTTTCTCTCTCTGTTCTTTCTTTCATTCTTTCTGTCTTTCTTTCTCTGCTCTTTCACTCTCTCTGTTCTTTCTTCTCCCTTTCTTTCTTTCATTCTTTCCCCTCTTTCTTTCTCTCTCTGTTCTTTCTTCTTTCTCTCTCTGTTCTTTCTTTCTCTCTGTTCTCTTTCTTCCTTTCTTTCCCCTATTTCTCTCTCTATTCTTTCTCTCTCTGTTCTTTCTTTCTCTCTCTGTTCTTTCTTTCCCCTCTTTCTTTCTTTCATTCTTTCCCCTCTCTCTCTCTGTTCTTTCTTCTTTCTCTCTCTGTTCTTTCTTTCTCTCTTTGTTCTTTTTCTCTCTCTCCCTTTTCTTTCTTTCCCCTCTTTCTTTCTTTCTCTGTTCTTTCTCTTTTTCTCTATCCCTTTTCTTTCTTTCTTTCCCCTCTTTTCCTTTCACGCTTTCCCCTCTTTCCTTCTCTCTCTCTGCTCTTTCTTCCTCTGTTCTTTCTCTCTCTCCCTGATCTTTCTTTCTTTCCCATTTCTTTATCTCTCTCTGCTCTTTCTTTTTCTCTCTCTCTCTGTTCCTTCCTTCTTTCCCCTCTTTCTTTCTTGCTCTCTCTTTTCTTTTTTGGCTCTCTGTTCTTTCTTTCTTTCCCCTCCTTCTTTCTCTCTGTTCTTTCTTTCTTTCTCTATTCTTCCTTTCTCTCTCTGTTCTTTCTATCTCTCTTTCTCTCCTTTCTTTCTCTCTGTTCTTTCTTTTTTCTCTCTCTGTTTTTTCTTTCTTTTCCTAAGTACTAGTCACTGTGCCCATAATGCAAGCCACTGTGTACCAGCCCTCAGTACCAGTCAATGTGATCAGCAGTGCTAAATTGGTGCTGTTGGGGCTTGGATATGGGTGTGACTAGTTGTGAAATGGGTGTGACCAAGGTGTGGCCTAACACTTGCCACTGCCCAACCATGGCTTGCCCCCCCTAGTTTTGATCCTGGGTACACCCATGTTTCCATACCTGAGATTGTTTTATAACTATTTAGAGACAAAAGTCCAAACTAATCAAGCAGTCTTTGACAGTTTTGTGGCATTAAACTGCTTGAAAGGTTATAAATTTGATGCAGTATAAGTTTGCAACTTTTCACTTTTTAAGAATGTTAGTCCTGGCCAGCTTCTGAAGAGTGAGTAGAGCTTAGTTTGGAGGGGCATAGCTACGCACTGCCTACAAATTCAGCATAATTTACCCAATAAAATGATGCAAATTATGACAAAAATGTACTTTAGTTTTTTGACTGGAGTACATTTCTTGATATGCGTGACAGTTGAAAAATGCACTCAATTCATTAAAAGGTATTCTTCATCAAGACTCATTAAGAGTTACCTCAATTATATCTACAGCTACATTGTTAGTTGGATCACGTCATTGAGCACAGTTCTTCCACTGGAACTCATCAGATTCTGGAGCTCAATTGTTAAACCCACTGGCCATCTTCTATGCCGTCTTGTACAACTGATGTTGTTGGTTCTAACACTAAGGGTTCGAACTATCTACTCAACCTTGCTCTGATCACTATTGCATGAGTTTTATGCAGGACTCTCTGAATGGTAAATCTGCATCATAAACCCCTTAGGCCTCTATAAGGTCCAGTTGTGAACCTTGAACCTTTTGGCTAGATTGGCACTTAGTTACGTAGACAGTGCTGATTTTCTTTACTGCATGTTCTTTAAAGTTAGATTGTGTGGGAGAAAAATAATCGGATATCTGTGTTTTTCTTCATGGATCTGTCTCTCCTAGACACTAACAGGATGAACAGGATTTTAATGTCAAGCAAAAACTTATGTTTTTTTTTCACACTCATCATGCAAAACCTCAAATGGCAGAAGAACTCATGCAGATGCCACACAGACTTGAAGATATTCTAGAATATACAGGTGCTTCTCACAAAATTAGAAAATCATCAAAAAGGAAATTTATTTCAGTTCTTCAATACACAAAGCGAAATTCATATATTATATACAGGGTGGGCCATTTATATGGTGTGAGGTAGCGCTGTCATGTAAGTAAGGGGTTCTCGCTTGCAGCGATCGAAAAACACATCCGGCACAGGATTTTCCAACAAATCATAGTCTATGAGGTTTATTCATCCTTCATAAACCTCCAGCAGCAATATACACAGCATTACAGGAGAGCGTCCATTATACAGGCTATTTAGCCCCAGGGTTATCTCACCCACGTCAGGGTTCCCATATGGCTGTTTCTCCAGGCCGCAGAAGTCCACTCACTCCTCAGGGACTCTCAGATACTGGCCGCCATTACACACACAGCCGCTCCACAGGCTGCTGTTAGTGAGGAGATCCTTCTCCTCACGGGACCTTCCAAACTGGACCAATCAGGTCCCAGCATTCACTCACATGTGACCTAACCTGGCCACATTATATGGTCCATAGCCACACCCACCGGGTCACATGACTATGACCTCACCACAGGTCCTTCACACAGACATATATACTTTACAATAGCATTCATAAACATACATATGTCTCTATCTCAAGGTCACCCACCTTGAGATACATAATGGCTCTTCAACCACTCACACTCTTGGGACATCCACACAGCGCCCCCTCGTGGACACAGTGGTCATTACACCACATACCTCCCCCCTATGTTCAAACTTGTGGGGTTGAACACACAACATCACACCAGGGTCTCGAGACCGGGCACGTATTGCACCTTGCCCCACAGGTCGAGAGAACTGTCTCCATTTGTCATACGGCCTCATCTCTACATTAGGCCTCCCCCGCCCCCAGCGGTCATAATACCGGTCATTGTCTTTGACCCTCCAGTCACGGTCTGTCTGCATCATCAGACACTGTTTAGTCACCACACTGTTACAGTGCCCCTTGTCACCTGATCTTTCTCTCATTGACCGTCTCTCTCGGTTGGTGCGGTCATAAGTCTTAGTCGATCCTGCTGTCTGGCACGAGTCTGACTCAGTCAACGTCTCACAGGAACTACAGCCCTTCAACCTCGTACGGTCTGTCGAATTGCCACTCGCTGACATTCTTCGGCCATCTGCCATGTCACTTCTTGGCGGTACCCCTGGGGTCCTTACATCTTGGTATGAAGGCGGCCGCCACCTGGTATTCCGCACTTCTTTATTAATCCGCTGGCGGTCCAGCTTCAACTGTTCAATCTCTTGCAGGTACCCCATTCTATACTCCAAGAGCAATTGAAAGTTCCTCAGGCTTTCCATGGAGCCAACCACCATCATGGGAATCCTTCCCACTTCACCAGACACCTGGTCTTCGTCATCAGGAGGGATCCTCACCCTCACCACACCGGAGACATTCACAAGGTCCTGCATCACCTTCCCGGACCTTCCAATAATTCTCCTAATCAGAGCTTTGGGTACCGGAACCACATCTTTCCTCAAACCCAACCGATCCATAGCCTCTCTTGCTATCTCTAGGCATCGAGCAGCCTTCATATTACTCCGCCTAACCAATTGTTTGACACGTAGACACTGCAAATGCATCTCTTTCAGGACAGCTACTCGGTTTGATGTGTTTTCCCTAGCTGATACTATCACCAACTGCCGAGTCTCAGGTGCCCAGTGCACCTTACACGCTTTGACCGCCTCTTTGAAAGCCTCATGCACACCTTCCTCAGCACAGGCTTCTTGCATGTCTTCTGGTACATCAATTACAACCTTGAAGGTCGTGGACTTGCTCTCATCCTGGACAGATGGCTCTGGGTTCCCCACGGACACTTCCCTCAAGATATCTGTCATGACCGGATGACTGTCTTGTGCAGCTCTTGGCTCACCATCTTCCTGAGATTTACAGTCTTCAGGACCCTTTTCCAAGATGGGCTTTGGCAGTTCTGCCTTGCTATCAGTCGGGCAAGGCCGCTGTACATCTTCGCCCCTCCACTTCTCCTGCAGAAGACCTTTTACTACTCCACTGAGTTCTTGCAGAACTTTATCTTTCTCCTCTGCCAGGTAGCGACGCTCATCCTCTCTCCTGAGAATCTCCTGTTGATGCTTCTCTTGGGCCTCTCTGAGCACCTCCATATCTTCCAACAGGGTCTTGTTCATGGTTTTACACGCTGACAGGTGACCTCTGAGCTCAGAGACTTCCTTCTCCAGCTCATCCACTCTGTGCTCAGCTGCTTGCCTTAGGACTCTTTCCCGTTCGACATGTTCTGTTACAGTCTCCTTTATCAGCTGTATCTCACGATCTTGTTCTCTTTTGTCCATCACGTGTCGCACCACTACCTCTTTAATTATATCGTTAAAGGGTACCACTGGGTCAGTCACCCCAGTCGAGTGAACCCTCCAGTTACCGTCCAGCACCAATGTGTCTAGTCCAGTAGTCTCATCTCCCAGCCCACCATCTGTCTTATCACGAGACGTCAGGTCCGTCAGTTGGGCAGATGTACTTCTTCCTCTGGTCAGTTCTACCTCTGACCTGTCCATGTCAGGAGCCGTCACTGTCTCAGTGTCCGCTGGCCCCATAGTCGAAGCATCTCCATCATCCGACCAAATGTCATCAAACAAAAGAAAGTCCCGGCCCCTCTCCCAGGCATAGACTAAGTCCCGTGGTATCCCTCTACCTTGGCACTCACCACCTTTGGTCCCCTCAAACACTACTGTGTCTACTGCGTAGTTCACCGTGACCCCGTGTTTACAGTGAACCCTGACGTTTTTCTCGGTCAGAGAGAAAACGAGAGGAGTTCCTGTCAGAGTCACCTGACTCTCTGAGTCCAGCCGACCAAAGGCTCCTTCCCGGTGCAGCATCACTGTACACATCTGTGGCCCATCATTACTACCTGGAAAGGATATTCCACATTCTGAAAAAGACCTGCACATACACTGCGGTACTCCAGACATACCTACTGAGTCACCCAGTGCAGTCACTTCTTCACACTTGGCCCCTTTCTGGACCACCACCCCGCTTTGGGTTGCCACCCCAATTTTGGTCACGCCCCCTTTTGGAACTCCACCCCTTTTTGGGTTACCACTCCAATTTGGGTCACCGCCCCCTTTTGGGACTCCACCCCTTTTTGGGTTACCACTCCAATTTGGGTCACCGCACCCTTTTGGGTTTCCACCCCTTTTTGGGTTACCACTCCAATTTGGGTCACCGCCCCCTTTTGGGTCACCGCCCCCTTTTGGGTCACCGCCCCCTTTTGGGATTTCCCCATGTCCGTCCTGCAGAACCTCTTAGGCCACAGTTCACACAGTACAGTTTGTCTTTTAACGATACCACACAAGTCTTTGCTGGCACCACCACAGCTCCTGCTGTCACTGATCACCGGCACCTCCGGCTGCTGTTCACACACATACACAGCGGCTGGTGTCACTGCAGCTCCTGCTGCGCCATCTTCGTGGACCCGCCGATCCACCGGAAGCCGCTTGTCACCTTCGTAACCCCGCCGGGTTACTGGAAGCCGCTTGTCACCCTCAAAGATAAAAAAGCCACAAAAGCGCGCCCATAGGGCCTTACCAGTGCAGGTATAATGGGTTATGCAGCAATAATACAGGGTACTCACCCTTAATAGTTGTGTAAAGCCACAACTACTGTATCCGCTTAGTCATATGCAATAAAGCTGCAGCAGGATGGTGTAGACAGACAGCGTCTGCTACCAATGCTCCCAGGGCAGATCCCTTAAAGAAAACACCAGGTCCTTGTGCTGCGAGACCTTCGTGACCCCACTGAGCCACAGCACCTTCAGGTTTTGCAGAGGAAAAGAAAAAAAAAAGAAAAAAAAACACATGCACAGTCTCTCACATGTCCTGTTCGTGTGCCACTCAGGACGTACTGTCTCCGCCTGAGACCGTCCACCACACAGGGCACACCGGGTGCTATTCAGGGAGCCGACCCTCCTCCCAGGGTCTCCCAACACACCGGCCTCACCAGGTCCAGGGGCTCAGCGGGTGCTATTCAGGACACCCGTCTCGGCCTGAGACTGCCCAACACTTAAGCCTCACCAGGTCCAAGGTCCTACCATGTGCTCCAGGGCTCTTCCCAACACTGACCCTCCAGGACCTTGCTCACTGAACCCTCCAGGAACACAGTCTTTACCACTGACCCAGGTCAGTAAAACACTTTTTTTTTTTTTTTTCCTTCTTTCCCGACCGGCACCTGCTGGCCGCGCAGGTTCTCGGACCTCTCTACCGCAGAGGTATCCTATAAGTCTTTGCCACTGACTCCTGTCAGCACATCACATGGCTTTAAGACCGTCAGCCCTCCTGGCTCAGCGTTGCCCCCAGCAACCGAATCTGCAGTCCTTTTCCGTTGCCCCTAGCAACAAGGCTACAATATTGCCCTTTGCTTTCTCCACCATACACCCCTCCACTATGCTGTAACATCTGGATGCTGGGAATTGGACGCTGCGGCTGTACACAGCATCCAATCCGCAGCAAATCCTGACCAAATCCTGACTGTGGAAATATACCCTTATGGCTTCCGCACTCTGCTGTCCATGAAGCAGACACTAATGCCTCCTGCCCACAACCTGCAGTTGCACAGACACAACAGTCAGCAACCACGTCCAGTTCATTGTCCCAGCACTGTGTTCAGTTGTCCTTTGTCAGCATATATGTCTGTTCACAAATTGTTAGTCAGATAGGGCATACATATTCATTACCACCTTACATTGTCCGGTGCTGGACAAAGACCATTGATGACTTTTCCAGGCTCCTAAATGAGACTTGTGTCTCTTTATTAAATTGTCACTTTACTTATATTTTCTAAATTTGTGTTACATTTTAGCATGTCTAAGAGACTTGGTTAATACGCTCCACAGACGTATTCAGGCCGCATCCTTACACATATTGGAACATGGCCATTGCCATGCTAAGCCCTTTACCTGAGCTCTGTAGCGCGGCCTGTCACCTGAGTAATACACTCCACAGACCTCGTCACTCTCTGGGACATATCCTGTAATTTCTCCATTGTTGCTCAAAACCATGCAAAAGGTACATTGTGGTTGTGTAGTTTCCAGAATCATAGAATCATAGAATCATAGAATCGTAGAGTTGGAAGGGACCTCCTGGGCCATCTGGTCCAACCCCCTGCTCAAAGCAGGATTCGCTAAATCATCCCAGTCAGATGTCTGTCCAGCCTCTGTTTGAAGACTTCCATTGAAGGAGAACTCACCACTTCTCGTGGCAGCCTGTTCCACTCATTGATCACTCTAACTGTCAAAAAGTTTTTTCTAATATCTAATCTGTGTCTCCTCCCATTCAGTTTCATCCCATTGCTTCTAGTCTTTCCTTGTGCAAATGAGAATAAAGTTGATCCTTCTACAATGTGACAGCCCTTTAGATATTTGTAGACAGCTATTAAGTCTCCTCTCAGTCTTCTCTTTTGCAAACTAAACATTCCCAAATCCTGCAACCGTTCCTCATAAGACAGGGTTTGCAGACCGGTCTCCATTCTGGTCGCTCTTTTCTGAACTTGCTCCAGTTTGTTGATGTCTTTTTTAAAATGTGGTGCCCAAAACTGGACACAATATTCCAGATGAGGTCTGACCAAAGAGGAGTAGAGGGAAATAATGACTTCATGTGATCTAGACTGTATGCTTCTGTTAATACATCCTAGAATTGCATTTGCCTTTTTTGCTGCTGCATCACACTGTTGACTCATATTCAGTCTGTGATCTATTAGTATACCCAAGTCTTTTTCACATGTGCTGTCACTTAGCCCTATTCCTCCCATTCTATATGTTTTTTTTCATTTTTATTGCCCAGATGTAGTACTTTGCATTTCTCCCTGTTAAAAACCATTCTGTTAGTTGCTGCCCACTTCTCCAGTTTATTTAAATCTTTTTGAATCCTCTCTCTCTCTTCTCTAGTATTAGCTATCCCTCCTAGCTTTGTGTCATCAGCAAATTTAATCAGTTTACCCTCAATTCCTTCATCTAAATCGTTGATAAAGATGTTGAACAATACAAGGCCCAGAATAGAGCCCTGTGGTACCCCACTTGAGACATTCTTCCAACTGGATGTGCAGCCATTTACGACCACTCTTTGGGTCCGATCACTAAGCCAGTTATGAATCCACCTAACAGTTGCCTTGTCCATTCCATACTTCGTCATTTTTTCAATAAGGATTGTATGAGAGACTTTGTCAAATGCTTTGCTGAAGTCAAGATATACTATATCTACAGCATTTCCTTGATCCACCCAATCAGTGATACCGTCATAGAAGGAAATTAAGTTAGTCTGACATGACTTATTAGTTACAAACCCATGCTGACTCTGTTTAATCACTTCATTCGTATCCAGGTATTGACATACATGTTGTTTAATAATTTGTTCAAAGATCTTTCCTGGTATAGAAGTCAGACTCACCGGCCTATAGTTGCCTGGGTCCACCTTCTTCCCCTTTTTGAAGATAGGAACAACATTTGCTCTTCTCCAGTCTTCTGGCACTTCTCCTGTTCTCCAAGAATTTTCAAAGATTATGGAGAGAGGTTCAAAAATTTCTTCTGCTATCTCCTTCAGTACTCTGGGGTGTAATTCATCTGGACCTGGAGACTTGAATTCATTTAGGTTAGCTAAGTGTTTCCTCACTATCTTTCTGTTTATAGATATCCTGGATTCTTCTATTCCCTTAATAGGACAGTGAAGAACAGTTGATGTTACATTTCCTTTCTGAGAGAAAACAGATGCAAAATAGGAATTTAAAAGTTCAGCCTTCTCAACATCCTGTCTTACCATTTCATCATTTTCATCCTGTAAAAATCCTATAGCATCTTTGACTTTTGTTTTACTTTTGACATATCCCCAAAATCCTTTATTATTGCTTTTGACATCTCTTGCAAGCCTCAATTCATTTTCAGCTTTAGATAATCTGATTTGTGCCCTGCAGGTTCTGCAGACAGCATTATATTCTTCTTTAGATATGCCTCCCTCTTTCCATTTTATAAACATTTTTTTCTTCCTTTTTAGCATGTGCTTAAGTTCTGTGTTCATCCATCCTGGTTTCCTTAAATGCTTCCTATTCTTCCCTCTTTTCGGAATTGTTAACAACTGTGCTTTGAGAATTTCATTTTTCAAGATTTCCCATCCTTCCTGGACATTTTTGTCTTTAAGGATATCCAGCCATTGGATCCCTCCAATTCTCTTTCTGAATCCCTTAAAATCTGTCTTTCTGAAATCTAACCAGAAGAAGTGTGTAGGCTTGTGCAGACTGGTCAATGGCACTCCTGTCTTTTTCCCTTGAGGAGGCTGCTTTCAAATAAAATGAGGTTTGTAAATGTTCCTGACATGGGTTTCAGGCATGCCAGACTGACCACAATACAGGCCTTCGCTTGCATGTACTGTATTCAGAATTTTATTCTAATGCTTTTGGTGTCTGGTAGAATCCAATTTCCTGACATTGATTATACAGCTCTCTCAACTCCTGTATTATATTCACCTTACAGCGGCTTCACCTACTATGACAGTGGTTACATTGTGATCCGGTGGCCAAAATAAACTCTAGAGCTCACAAAACTCATGTTTCACGGCACCTGCTGGTCTTCTGAAAATGTGAAGCGAGGGCTTCATAATGACATGGCAGTGGACGTGGTGGTGGCGGCGGGCGAGGCTCAAAATTCAAATGGACATGTGTGAACTGGCATTGTAAAGGGATGGGGAATATGTATTCGACTATCTGGCTAACTATTTGGCATGAGGATGGACTTCCCAAATGTATGAGTGAGAGCCCTCACAAAGGTTAAAGGGTCTTATAAATCCATAAAACTTCCGCAATAGTCAGACAACATTATTCCCAGATACCATAAGTGAGTTAGAAATGCATGCAGGCATCTTATCCATGCTGTTCCCATTAAGTTTTAGCTCGTTCCCATTAAGTTTTAGCTCTTTCCCAACCATTTCAGCTTTTTTCTCAGGCCCCCAGACCTGTTTATTGTGTCCAGCAGAAAAATATTTGGTTTTCCCATTGATTTGCATTGGATTCGTTATTCGGTACGAATACACGGATATTAGAAAATTACTGATTTTCCCAAATCCGAATATTTCACTATTCGCTCATCACTATTATTAATCTAATTAAATAAGCTTTTACAGAAACATTGATAATTTTAATTATGACTCATGGAAACATCAATGTTTTATTAGTAGTGGTGTTTCAGGTTCCACTGCTGAAATGCCTGAAACATTTTAATGAACTGTCACTTACAAAAATAGAGAATACTTAAAGGGGTCGGCCACTTTCTTTTATTAAAGCACTTATGTCCATACAATGGTTTATGATGGAGAAGACTTTGACCAGATGAGCCTCCTCTAATTATAAAACAACTCTCAGGGGAAAGCTGTTTCTGTACTGGAGGAGGATGAAATGGAGGTGAGGGAAGTAAAGAAAGAAGTTAAAGCAGCATGTAATAATCTGAAAAGTAACAGCCATGGGACACAATATCCAGGAAAAACAAGCAACTACCAACCGTATTTTTCGGACCATAAGACGTTTTTTTTTCTCCATGTCATCGGAGACCCCCATAGCACTGAGCACCGCCGAAACTGCTGCACCAGCCACACCAGGCTTGAATAGGAGCGAGATCATCGCCCTGCAGCGTCGAACTACCGGAAGAATCGCCCTACTCCTGCTGCCACCAGTGCTGCCGATCCCCCTAGGTAAGATGAATTCAGGACTGTAAGACGGACCCCCATTTGACACTAATTTTTTTCCCCCAATTTTTTTCTGAAAATTTGGGGTGTGTCTTATGGTCCGGTGCGTTTTATAGTCCGAAAAATACGGTAAATATATTTTCTATTGGCCACCAAAAGAGTTGAAGGCAAACCCAAAAGGTGCTCAGGAGGTTAAATAGAGGCCATCACAGACAGCAGGTGTACAACTTATACAGTTATATATAATATGTATGTAACAAACTTGTGAGCCCGTGCAATACAATACTACACATGGAGTCATATTCTCTTTCCAAGCCTTCATATTGTTGCATCCATACACTTCCACGTGTGTGCCGTATTTGAATATTGCTGAATCAAAGTTCAAGTTCAAGGTCACGATTTATCTTCTGCTTTATACTTTTCCACAGATAATTTGCAGAGAGCTTTCAAGCCCATTCTGCAAAACTGAATCATACTGGTACAGTAACTGAGCCCGAGTCTGAGACACAGATTCAGCTAAATAGTTCGGCAATCGTTAAAAGCCGCCAGCCAATCACAAACTAAGAAAGAAACTTGGCACTCAACTTCTGAATGAATGCAGTTATATTTAATGCAGGCAAATTAAACCAAATGTTTCGGCCTCATGTGGCCTTCATCAGTTACCTATGGATAAAAGATATATACAGACCATGTAAATACACATCCATAGTTATAACAGTGCATAAAATAAAAGAAAGCATATACAGAAGCCTCCAAATTATGGGGCCAAGGTCATAACATAGGAATTTACATGAAAATAAGCAAAGAACTTCAGTGTAAATTGCACAAAGATACAGTGCTGTGCAAATTAATTGGGACAAAGCACTTGTTTAAATAAAATCATAAGTTGGTTATCAGTCAGTGATTCAAGCCAGTTTTAACTGCTTTGAACAGGTGTGAGTGCCTGTTCAAAGCAGTTAAAACTGGTTTGAATCACTGACTGGTAACTGTCACGATCCATTTTTGGATCTGTGGCAGAGTCTGGATTCTCTTATAGAAACCTTTTTCCTTTCAGGCCCTGGGGGGTTAATATGGGTTTTTGCCCCCGGTGGCCGCTGGTGTTACTACAACTATAGTTGCTTTGCTGCTGGTTTTCCCCCCGGTGGCCGCTGGTGTTACTACAACTGTAGTTACTCTGCTCCTGGTCCCCCCCCGGTGGCCGCTGGTGTTACTACAACTGTAGTTGCTCTGCTGCTGGTTTTCCCCCGATGGCCGCTGGTGTTACTACATGTTCAATTAGCCAGCAGGTGGTGACCTCCTCCCCTCCTTCCTATAAAAGGTCGTCAGGTGCTGTAGCTCATTGTTGGTAATACTGGTCATTTGCTAACCAACCTTGGTGAAGACTGGACCTACCTGTGGAGAGGGGATTCAGCTTATCTGGAGAAGTGGAGCTGCTGCTGGATGCTGATTGGGTGCCTTTCTCTGCTGCTTGCAGCATTGGCAGCAGATAAAGCTATGTTTGGGTTTTTAGTTGCTTTAACCCCATGGTGTCTGTTTTATTTTCCCTTATGTGTTATTTGGTGCAGTTCACTTTATTCCCTGTCTCACCTCCTGGGGAGTGGCTTGTGGGTTTAGCTCAGGGCTAAACAGGAGATAGGGAAAGGTCGGGGACTTGGGCCTCACTACCATCAAGTGTACCCCCAAGTTAAGGAAAGTCAGGGCACCTCCTTAGCCTGAGGGGCAGTTCAGGGGTTCAGGTTCCACATCTCCTGCCTTTTCCCTACTGCCCTGTGACATTATTACCAACCGCCCATTTGTTCTGTTGAGCCATGGCCCTAATGCAGACCTGTCTCCAATTGCTGCAGACCCTCACTGAGGAGCGTGGGATGCTGCCTGGTGTGGTGCAGCAGCAGCTGCAGCAGTTGGTGGGGTATGGGGCCTCAGCTCAGATGCAGGCTCAACCAGAGCCCAAGTTATCTCTCCCAGACAGGTTTTCTGGATAGAGAATTTTTTGTTTTTTCAGGAGGCCTGAAGGCTACACTTCAGGCTCCGCCCACATTCATTAGGGAGTGAGGAACAGCGGGTGGCATTCATTATAGCCCTCCTTGAGGGTGATCCCCAATGCTGGGCCTTCTCCCTGCCGGCCAATTCACCATCTCTTCGGTCGGTGGACGAGTTTTTTGTGGCTTTGGCGAATATGCCCCCTGTAGTCCTTGCTAAGGAGGAGGACACATTGGTGCAGGCGGACAAGCCCAGGCAGGTGGGAGGAGGTGGTTCCCCAGCTGTGTTGCCTGCGGCTCATCGTGGTGTGGGGGCATGTTTTAGCTGTGAGCAGACTGGTCATGTTTTCAGGGTCTGCCCAGCGCGCGCCAAATCTTCTGTACCATCTAAGAAGCCACGTCCCCCTGGTCGGTTGGAGGGAGGCAACCAGGGAGTGTATATTTCCTCCATTTTACCCTCTCAGTGTACTATGTCAGCAGAAGTGGTGGTTGGTGGGGTAGCTGAGGGCATACCGGTGTTTGTGGACAGTGGAGCGGGAGTCAATCTGGTGGACGCTCACTTTGTCCAGACTCATGGCCTGAAGTGTAGGATGCTGGCCAAACCTCTATGCATCCAGGCCACTAACTCTGTCCCACTGAGCCAGGGGAGGTTGACTCAAGTTGTAGAAAATATATATCTGCGCATAGGGACTCAGCATGAAGAGTCCCTGTCATGCTACGTCTTGGGGGGTATGCCATCACCTATCATTTTAGGCTTCCCTTGGTTGGAAAAACACAACCCAGTAATAGATTGGCAGTCTAGGGAAGTAGTCCGCTGGGGTCAGTCGTGTGAGGGCTGCTGCCCGGGAGCTACTGTCTTTGCCGTCATTCTACAACCATCCCTTTCTTCTCCAGTGGGGCAGCAGAGGTGCTGCCAGGGAGTAGGGGCAAGCCTCAACCCTCACCATTTGCCAACCCTCAGAGGCGGAGTCCTCGGAGAAGGAGAGGTCAGAGGAGGGTGGTGGTTCCCTCTCTCAATTGTAGGGGTGTGAGTGTTGTGACACAGGGGGACGCCTCTGTTGTCTGTTCCTGGTCATGTTCACCGTCTTGTGGCAAATGTGTGCGTGGCAATAAACGGTCTGGTCCGGACCTGTGTGTGAATGAGTACGTATGGCTGTCCACCAAAAACATCTAGTGGAAGTGTGCTGCTGGGTTCTGGAGTTCTCGGGTGATCAGGTTGTTTTGGGTGTCGGTCATCCTCGGCCCGGGGACTTACCAGCAGGAGCTAACCCCAATTATGTCCATACACAACTCATTCCCCAGGTCAGCGCTCTGGAGATTTGTGGTGCCTCCGGAGGATACGTTGCCACTTCCATCTGCCCACATTTGCCATAAACCTGAGAGTCACGTAGTTGCTGAAGTGAACTCTGGTGGGTCTAGGTGTCCTCACTGTAGGTGGTTTTCTGGTGAGGTGCGGTGTTGAGGGTCCAGAGGCCCCTCATTGAAGGACGGGTACTGTCACGATCCATTTTTGAATCTGTGGCAGAGTCTGGATTCTCTTATAGAAACCTTTTTCCTTTCAGGCCCTGGGGGGTTAATATGGGTTTTTGCCCCCAGTGGCTGCTGGTGTTACTACAACTGTAGTTGCTTTGCTGCTGGTTTCCCCCCCCGGTGGCCGCTGGTGTTACTATAACTGTAGTTGCTCTGCTGTTGGCTTCCCCCCGGTGGCCGCTGGTGTTACTACAATGTTCAATTAGCCAGCAGGTGGGGACCTCCCCCCTCCTTCCTATAAAAGGTCGTCAGGTGTTGTAGCTCATTGTTGGTAATACTGGTCATTTGCTAACCAACCTTGGTGAAGACTGGACCTACCTGGTAGAGAGGGGATTCAGCTTATCTGGAGCAATGGAGTTGCCACTGGATGCTGACCGGGTGCCTTTCTCTGCTGCTTGCAGCTTTGGCAGCTGATAAAGCTAAGCTTGGGTTTGGGTTTTTAGTTGCTTTAACCCCATGGTGTCTGTTTTATTTTCCCTTCTGTGTTATTTGGTGCAGTTCACTTTATTCCCTGTCTCACCTCCTGGGGACGGGGTTGTGGGTTTAGCTCAGGGCTAAACAAGAGATAGGGAAAGGTTGGGGACTTGGACCTCACTACCATCAAGTGTACCCCTTAGTTAAGGAAAGTCAGGGCACCTCCTTAACCTGAGGGGCAGTTCAGGGGCCCAGGTTCCATGTCTCCTGCCTTTTCCCTACTGCCCTGTGACAGTAACCAACTTACGATTTTACTTAAAAAAATGCTTTGTCCAAATTAATTTGCACAGCACTGTATGAGTGGTGGATCTAAATGAAAGAGGTAATAACTACCTACCAGACTGCTCAGAGATAGGAAAAGACCTTTGTCAATGAAACAGGTAGAGGAATATATCCCTATGATAGAGAGAAGGGCGGTGATTAGAAAAGACTGGTCCATGCTAAAAAGCTAATAAGAAGCAGAAAAAAAAGCAGAAAAATTATCATCTTTGGGCATACCATTTAAATGCAGCCGCTAGTAAGCAGCAGTAGGTGTGGGCACAATGCTGTACAGTGTCCTAGTGGGAGAAAAACTCTGTATAAATATAAGTGGTAAAACCAGGGACAGAAGTCACCGGTGCTATTGTTCACCTTACAGACGTCAAAAAAGCGTACGTGTGCTGCCTGCAGTGATGCGGTTACCACCGTTCGTCGGCAGTGCAGGAGTGAGTCGAGGGGAAGCTAAAAAGTGGAAGGGGCGGGACTAGTGAGCAGCAAGAGCCTGTGAGTGTACAGAGGAAGTGGAAAATTGATTGACATGTGTTCCACTTGCATTCCAGCGGCCATATTGGAGCCTGTGAAAGTGAAACTAAGGGATTATATGGACCAGTGTAGAGAAATGGTGAAGCAGACACTGCGTAAAACAGAGCTGTAAGTTGCTGGATGGCACAGAAATGTGGGAAGGAGTCCAGAAGGAAGACAATTCAATACAAACAACTCTGTAATAAAGATGTGTTAGTGGTGCATAATATCTCAAAAAGTCACAAAACAGCAATTTCAAATGCAAATGTAGCAAACATTAAAGACAACTATGTGAATGGAAGGTAAATGCCTAAATGAAAAATAACAGGTCATATTCACGGTTGAGACCCCGTGGAGTCATTGTGTCTAACGTGTGTATTCAGTATGCCTCACGTTGTTTCAGTAATCTGATGCGGTCACCCCCTCTTCTGGGTTGCGGGACATGTTCAATGACCTGAAATTTTTTGGTCCATAGTGGAAAAATGATGGGGAATGGGAAGTAACAAATTTTTACACCTGATTGTAGATTTATGTTTAGAAATTCTGTCTTTCACAGGTTGGGTAGTTTCCCCAATATACATTAGACCACAGGGGCACTTGATTAAATAAACTACAAACAATGTGTTGCAGGTGGAAAAATCCTTGATTTTATAGAGTTTACCTGAGTGGGGGTGATGTATAGTATCCCCTTTAATGACATTGCTGCACTGATTACAGTGGAGGCAGGGGAAGGTTCCCCTTCTGGGTATACCTAAAAACTGCTGTGAAGTGGAGGGCGTGCTCTGCTTGAAGTCTGCTGAGACCAATTTATCCTTCAGGTTAAGGGCCCTCTTGGAAACGGGAGAAAGGGTTCATGGAACTCTGGAAAGTCAGGATAAGCTTTACTGAGTAAGTGCCAATGTTGGCGTATGGTCCTATGTAGTTTGCACATAAAAGGATGAAAAGTGTGTACAAAAGGTATGTGTGTACCCGTGGACCAACAATTGATGGCATGAGAGGCTGTAGGGGTGGATAGAATGTTGTCAGGATAACCCCTTTCATGAAATTTTTATTGCATCTCTGAGATGCGTGTCTGTCTTACAGTATTGTCTGACACAATCTTGATAACCCTATTAAATTGGGGCTTAGGGATGGCCCATTTCATGGAGATAGGATGTAAGCTATCATAATGAAGAAGGCTATTGCGGTCAGTACTCTTAGTAAAGAGATCCATGCTTAAATTGCCCTGGTCGTCCCTAATAACCAGCGTATCTAGAAAGCTGACCATATGGTAGTCATGTTATGGTGAAGCCCAGACCAGGCCAAGAATAATTCAGTAAATTAAAGAATAGGCTTAGGGACTCGAATGAGCCCCCCCAAATGCTTCCAAACAAGGATGTTGTCTAGGAAGAGATGACTTTTATAGATGACCGAGTCCTCAAAATCGGCCATATAGCAATTTGCACTACTTGTGCACCTCTCCAAGTAGTGCATATGGTATTTTCTCATTAGCCAATCAAAATCTGGCAGCTAACGTCAGCGCACACATTGCCAGCATATAACATCATTATCATTTGCCAGAGTCTGCACTTGAGATGAATGTAAGGTACGTCGCCGCTGGATGGAGAAACATGGTGTAGAATCATGGGGCAGGATGGCGACAGATGGGGTGGGAACATGGGGCAGGATGGAGACAGATGGAACAGGTTGGAGACAGATGGAGCAGGACCATGGAGCATGATGGAGACACATGGTGCAGTTTCATGGGGCAGGATGTAGACACTTGGTGAAAAAGCATGGGGCAGGATGGAGACAGATGGGGCAGGAACATGGGGCAGGATGGAGACACAAGGTGCAGAATAGAGACACATGGTGCAGGATGTAGACACATGGTACAGGATCATGGGGAAGGATGGAGACAGATGGGGCAGGAACATGTGGCAGGATGGAGACAGATGGGGCAGGAACATGGGGCAGCATGGAGACAGATGGGGAAGGAACATGGGGCAGGATGGAGACACATGATGCAGGTTCATGGGAGAGAATGGAGACAGATGGGGTAGGAACATGCAAGTCAGTGTATTACTTGTACACTTACACTATACACTGTATATTATATACAGAGCTCGTGTGTATAATGTCAACAGTGGTCACTGTATTACTTGTACACTGACACTGCATACTTAAGTACAGAGCTTCTGTGTATAATGGCACTTTGGTAATATTAGTATTGTGCTTTTTTATTAATGATCAATATTGTAGTATTCGGTCACTATGGTTGTAATATGTGATCTGGTCATGATGTAGCGGTATTTGTTCCTTGTTTGTGGTATTATTCGGTAACTATGGTGGTAATATGTGGTCAAGTCATGGTGTGCTGGTATTTGTCCCTTGTATGTGGTATTGTAGGTCACTATGTGATGGTAATATATGGTCTGGTCATAGTGTGGCAGTATTTGTTCCCTGCATGTGGTAATATTCGGTCACTATGTGGTGGCAACATGTGGTCTGGTCATGGTGTGGTGGTATTTTCTCCTTGCATGTGGTATTATTCGGTCACTGTGGTGGTAATATGTGGTCTGGTCATGGTTTTTCAGAATTTGTTTTTTATATGTGGTATTATTCAGTTTCTATGGTGGTAATATGTGGTCTGGACATGGTGCGGTGGTATTTGTCCCTTGTATGCCATATTATTGGTCATTTTAAAAATTGAAAAATAACTAAAAATATACCTAAAAAGTATTGGATATTTTAACAAATGTTTAATATGTTACAGTAGAGTAGAACCTGGCCAAAAGAGTCTACTTTGTCATGATGGCAGATTAAAAAATCTTTTGGCCAAACCAAAAGCTCCTGGCTATGTATATGATCTGGTGATAGGAACTGTTAATATGTGATTGGTGAGGATTTGGTGCAAAAGTGGAGTATGTCCAAGAGTGGGCGGTGGAACAGTTCAAGGTTCAAGGGGTGGAGGTGCTGCTGTGGTGTAGCCTGGGTGGAGTCTCAAGGGGGCCAGAAAATTTTGCCAGTATGGGGCCCTGAAATTCCTGGTGGCAGCGCTGATAAGATCACTGCTACAAGCTTCTGCTTCTTAAAGGCGAAAACACTAGACTAGCAGCCACCACAAACCATAGCAAGAGTCTAAAGCTCAGATCCAAGCCCGGACTAGACTAGCAACAAATCTCTCAGTTTTATTAGCAGCACCAAGAAGGTTTTTAGTTACAGATAAGCAAATCAATTCTCTGCATGCCGACTTAAAATTTACAGGTTCCTCGTGATTTAATTTGCACGAATCAAAAAAATTAAATCTCTGGCAGCATTTCATACACTTCTGAAGACTGCAGTAGCCAGAGAACAAGCCATGGCCACATGGGGTTCACTGATGGGCAGTCTGTATGTGTCTGTGTGGGCAATTTTATTGCTGGTATAGTTTTTGTAACGCTCTATATGTATTGATATTTTGCTAATAGCAATTTGGAATTCCTAGAAAACAATGATATCACGAAAGAGAAAAAATTGACTCGGAGTGTAGAATATTCAAAGAACCCATTGAAATACCGGTAAGTTTGTTGATTTATTTTACTTGTTCTTCATTTTAAATATTGTATTTGTTCCTGTTTTGTTTTTTTTACTTCAAAATACGATATGTGCATTGTGCATCGGAATTTGTTCATAGTTTTTTTTTAAACTATACTATATTCCGGCCCTCCAATCATCTGAGGGACATTGAACTGGCCCCCTGTTTAAAAAGTTTGAGGACCCCTGTGTTAAGGTAAGGCAGCAGATGAGATAGGGCACTGTAATGGAGACCGTTAATAGGAAAGTGAAAGCCCAAGTCTGATTACTTTGCATAATGGTACTAGCTGCTAGCTGAATCTACAGTATAAAGCAAATGCTTTGTAAAGGCAATAAGTAGCATATTTACTTTACAGCAGAATGCCAAAAAATGCTGTTTACTCAAGCCACTTTCATGTATTAGAAAATTGTTGCTTTTAGCTTTTCTATGGTAATTGTCTTGATATTATGCTTCAAAGACATGAATGCATCACATATCACAGCACTGTCGCTGCGAGGAGCCTAAACATTAATGGTTGCAAGGTCTGGAAAATTTATATTTCTATAGATACTGGAGGACAGACAATATTAGAAGTGTAAAGTTAGTTTTTACCCTGTAATGTGTTTGACTCATAATTCCATTTTAAGATTCACATTCCAAATTATTACAAACTCACCTGGTGGAGAGGATTCTCAAAGCTATAGATCATAGTAAGTAAAACAAACCGAAGGTGATGGCTTTACAGGCAGGACTTTCTGGAAGGCCTGGTTCAGCGAGGACTGGTGTAGTGAAGTGGACTGACCTATGGACCTGTCTGAAGCAGGAAAGTGAATGTAAGATGTGCAGTAAATATACTTGACGTGAACTGGTGTATACATGTGGGGAGACAGCTAGAAATAGTGAAAGATGGTGAAGTACTGGGTTTTGGCAACTAGGGGGAGACAAAGAACAGCAGGAAAAAGGAGACGGTGCAGTACTAAGGTTTGGCCACTAGAGGGAGACAGAAGAAGGCAGGGAATGGACTTAACAGCAGCTAATGCTAAAGAAACCGCAGAGTCATGGTGGGCAGAGTTACAGGGACTCAAGAGGGGAATTCCCAGGGAGGGGAATAAAAAGGGAGAGAGAGTTCCAGAAAGAAGCCAGTCAAGGAGGAGGAGTTCAGCGGAGGGGAATACTGAAGACAAAAGAGACTGAAAGTGGAAGAATTTCAGAAGGGACTGGAAGGAGAGACAGTCAGGGGGGTGGCCCTGACAGGATAGCCACAGGACAGAGGAAGCCTGGGGGTACCAGATGGACAGACTCAGACAGGCGAAGCGCTCTGGTGGTAGGCCTAGGGCAGCCACAGCGATAGAACCACAAGAGATGTCAATTTATGAAAGAGAAGAAGGTGCAAGGTACCCGGGCCTGTGTGTACGGAAGCTATCGTGTTTCTGTCATGTTACTGTGGTCATCAGGAGGATGGCCAATAAAGAGGACCTGTTGAACGTACACCGGTTTCTGTCTCCAGTCTGTTCGTGTCGAAAAAGGGACCACCCCCCAGTCGGCGCATGTACCTACAAGTGGTGTAGTCGGCAGGATCATTACCGTCTAATCCACCAATGCCAGGGGTGAGACCTCGCTGAAGATCTAAAGGGCCCAAGCTGAACGGGTTGAAGATTTACCTCTGAGGATTACAAAATTGGACTGTGTTTGAGATTGCTGGCTTTAATCAGAAGAACCTTGAACGAAAAGGACTTTGCAGAAATGGCTGTGGCATATAAGCGCCTGAAAGAATTGCAGGAGTTTGCTGCCAAATTGGACTATCAGGGGCTGTGCCGAACCCGCCCCTGGGGGGAGTGGTGTACATCTAGTGACAGCCGCCCCTTCCCATGGAATGCAGACAAATGGATGGAGGGGCCGGCCCATGCCCCACCCAAGAACGGGAGTGACCCTGGTGAAAAGTCTCAGTGCTGCTGCTTGGTGCCATTAAGCTTATTGACATCGGACACGATGTGACGCTGCAGCTTCCATGGCCTCGGACGCGTGGAGTGGAGAAGGTGTCAGGAGGTCGAGGCCCACCATGTCATCTGCGCCTGGGAGTCACTGCCGGTGTATCGGACACTCACCCTGGAGGAAGACCGATCTGGGGCTCCACTGTAGCTGCCGACTCTCCCAGCGGAACCATCGGGCCTGAAGGCTGGTCCTGCCGGATGGCAGGATGAAGAGCAGCGGTGCGCTCCAGATGATGGGACCAGGAGCAACGGAGGGGCAATGGAGACCAGCGACACCTCGGGCCCTCCAGTCGCATGGATGCATCTGCTCCTGGAGGGGCCACGGGGTGGCCTGTAGGGATCCACGGTGCCGCTCCCACACCCCATACACGACACAGGCCCCAGGCCCCTGACACCGGCCCTCAGCTTCCCCGCTGGCCTCCCCTCATCCAGTGTCCCTGGCTCTTAATGTATCCGCAGCCCATTCAGGGCCGACAATGTCCGGGTCATCGGCCCCGAGCTGCTCCACCCGGCGGCGCTCTGTCCCGCATCTCCGGCGCAGAGCGGACCCGTGTCCTGGCCACCAAGTCCCACAGTCACCCCTGCCACACTCCACATCCCGGCACCGGCCTATCCATCGAGGCCCGCCGCCACTTCGGCCCCTCTCCAGACCGGGCCGCCAGGCTCCATGGCCTACTCACCTGGTACCCTCAGCCGCCTCTGCTCCACTCTTGGACTTGGCTGCGGCCTACTAGCCGGTGCCAGCGGCCGCCTCTGCTCCTCTCTCGGCCCCGGCTGCGGCCCACTCACCGGTACCCGTGGCCGCCTCTGTCCCACTCTCTGCCCCAGCTGCGGCCTACCCACCGGTAATCACAGCCGCCTCTGCCCAGCTCTCGGTTTTGGCCACAGCCTACTCGCCAGGCTCCGCGGCCTATACCGGGTCTTTTGTCTGGATCACTGATGTCATCTCACAGAAGAAGGTCAAAGAGCGGGAGGTTTGGGAGCTGCTGCACGAAAAGGGGAGGCGGCCATGTCTGTCCCTTGGTGTACCAGGAAGCTCGTATACACAAATATCGAAAAGGGCTATGGTTTAATCATAGAGGCGGAGATTGGTCACAAGGTGTACCTGAACGTGGCCTCCATCAAGCATGGGCAGGCCCTGCGGATGGGAGACCGGGTATCCTTTTATAAAGAATACTGCCCTCCGTGGCTACTACGCCATGGCAGTTATTGTGTACCCCGAAGGACATGACCCCCCGTAAAGTGGAGGAGGACTCCTGGGCCTCAAGCACAAAGGACACTCATGGCCCAGGGACCACTAGACTTTCTGGAGACTCCACGGCTGTGGAGTTCCTTGCTGTTGGTGGAACATCGGCCATCAGGAGACTGCCCGGAACACCACTGAATACGGACCACCAGGACTGCTGTGCGCTGTTGCGCAGCATGGGGACTGTTTCATGTCCCCATGGGGTAAGAGACCCCATCTCATGATGCAGCGGGGATGTGTGGGGTGTGCTTCCTGCAAAGGAAGGGGGTGCACCACTGTTTAGGATGTTGTTTAAAATGCTTGTAATGACACATCATGAAGGAGAAACGGGGATGCCAACTAGTTTAAAATATTATCTGTATTAAAAATGAAGATGTTCAACAGGTCCCGGGTACTAAATTGGAGAAAAATGCTTGCCATGACTGATCATAACCGAAGGTACAAGAAGATTTACAGAATTGGAACAGACAGCAGTCCATAGATCAGGTCCTAAGTAGCACAAACACCCTAAAATGAAAGAGGGGAGCACACAGTGACCTGGTAGGCCAGAGCCTCGGTCATTCTGCCCTAAATCTGAAAACGGTTCTGAAAGTGAGAAAAGTGGTGGAGAGCACCCATTGAGAAATCCGAGTGGTTCTACCCCAATGAAAGGGAATTGTCATAGAGGTGTATGCGCCGGCGAGTAACCGTAAGCCACTCGGAGCATGATTGCTCCCGGCTCTGTTCAGCATCCCGCGTAAAGAAAGGAGGATCCGGGCTCTGATCAACAGCCGGTCAAACGAACAAAAGAAAGTGGACAAGTTCAAAAAGGGAAAACAATGGGGATGAGATTGTCGGGGACGACAATGGTAAAAGGAAGGGGGTATGAAGGGAAGTGGATTGACCTATGGACCTGTCTGAAGCTGGAAAGTGAATGTAAGATGTGCAGTAATCATACTTGACATGAACTGGTGTATACATGTGGGGAGACAGCTAGAAATAGTGAAAGATGGTGAAGTACTGGGTTTTGGCCACTAGGGGGAGACAAAGAACAGCAGGAAAAGGAGACGGTGCAGTACTAAGGTTTGGCCACTAGAGGGAGACAGAAGAAGGCAGGAAAAGGACTTAACAGCTGCTAATGCTAAAGAAACCGCAGAGTCATGGTGGGCAGAGTTACAGGGACTCAAGAGGGGAATTCCCAGGGAGGGGAATAAAAAGGGAGAGAGAGTTCCAGAAAGAAGCCAGTCAAGGAGGAGGAGTTCAGTGGAGGGGAAGACTGAAGGCGAAAGAGACTGAAAGAGGAAAAACTTCAGAAGGGACTGGAAGGAGAGACAGCCCGGGGGTACCAGATGGACGGACTCGGACAGGCAAAGCCCTGTGGTGGTAGGCCTAGGGCAGCCACAGCGATAGAACCACAAGGGACATCAATTTAGGAAAGAGAAGAAGCTGCAAGGTACCCGGGCCTGTGCGTACAGAAGCTGTCATGTTGCTGTGGTGTTGCTGTGGTCATCGGGAGGATTGTCTATAAAGAGGACCTGTTGAATGTGCATTGGTTTCTGTCTCGTGGCGAAAAAGGGACCACCCCCGAGTTGGCGCACATACCTACACTGGGACAATAGGGAATGAAGGATGGCAGGCAGACAAGTGGAGCAGGAAACATCAGAAGACACAGATCCAGAAGTATGGCTATGCATAGGAACTGAAGAAATACAAGTGCTTCTCACTAAATTAGAATATCATCAAAAAGTTAATTTATTTCCATTCTTCAAGACAAAAAGTGAAATTCATATATTATATAGAGTCATTACAAACAGAGTGATCTATTTCAAGTGTTTATTTCTGTTAATGTTGATGATTATGGCTTACAGCCAATGAAAAGCCAAAAGCCATTATATCAGTAAATTAGAATACTTTATAACACCAACTTGAAAAAATTATTTTTAAATCTGAAATGTCGGCCTACTGAAATGTATGTTCAGTAAATGCACTCAATACTTGGTTGGGGCTCCTTTTGCATCAATTACTGCATCAATACAGTGTGGCATGGAGGCGATCAGCCTGTGGCACTGCTGAGGTGTTATGGAAACCCAGGTTGCTTTGATAGCAGCCTTCAGCTCGTCTGCATTTCTGGGTTTGGTGTCTCTCATCTTCCTCTTGACAATACGCCATAGATTATGGGGTTAAGGACAGGTGAGTTTGCTGGCCAATCAAGCACAGTGATACTGTTGTTTTAAAACCAGGAATTGGTACTTTTGGCAGTGTGAATAAGTCCTGCTGGAGAATGAAATTTGCATCTCCAAAAAGCTTTTCGGCAGAGGAAAGCAAGAAGTTCGATAAAATTTCCTGGCAGATGGCTGCGCTGACTTTGGTCTTGATAGAACACAGTGGACCTACACCAGCAGATGACATGGCTCCCCAAACATCCCAAGATTGTGGAAATTTCACACCAGACCTCAATCAGCTTGGATTGTATGCCTCTCCACTCTTCCTCCAGACTCTGGGACCTTGATTTCCAAATGCAGTGCAAAATTTACTTTAATCTGAAAACAACCTCTTGGACCACTGAGCAACAGTCCAGTTCTTTTTCTCCTTGGCCCAGGTAAGATGCTTCTGGTGTTGTCTATTGGTCATGAGTGGCTTGACACAAGGAGTGCGACACTTGTAGTCCATGTCCTGGATACATATGTGAGTGGTGGCTCTTGAAGCAATGACTCCAACAGCAGTCCACTCCTTGTGAATCTCCCCCAAATATTTTAATTGTCTTTTCTTAACAATCCTTTCAAGGCTGCGGTTATCCCAGTTGCTTGTGCACCCTTTTCTACCACACTTCTTCCACTCAATTTTCAAATAATTCGCTTGGACTCTGTGAACAATCAGCTTTTTTAGCAATGACCTTTTGTGACTTATTGTTCTTGTGGGGTGTGTCAATGACTGTCTTCTGGGCATCTCTCAAGTCAGCAGTCATCCCTATGATTATGGAGCCTACTGAAACAGACTAAAGCCCCCGTTACACACTGCGATATCGCTAGCAATATCGCTGTAAAGTCACTGATTTTGTGACGTTGCAGCGATATTGCTAGCGATATCGCTGCATGTGATAGTTACCTCCGACCGGCTCCCCCGCTGCTCATCGTTGGTCGCGCGAGAAGCTCCTGGATCATTTCTCTTCGGGTGCTTCCTGCTGGGCTTCCTGTGGCGCCGACGAGCGTCGCGGGGACGCGGGCGGGAGGACGTCAGGATCGCCGCGTCTGACAGGTAAGTAGCAACCCCCAACCCCAGCGATGTCGCTGGTGAGATCTGCCTGTGTGGCAGCTCACTAGCGACCACTTAGCGATGCACCAGCGATCCATATTGTTGTCGGGATCGCTGATGCATCGCTATGTGTAACGGTACCCTAAAGGTATGTCCACACCCTGCGGATTCTGCTGCGGATCCGCATCAGATTTGGCCCTGTGGATCCGCAGCAGTTCCGCAGACATTGTACAGTACAATGTTAGCCAATGGGATTTCAAATCCACAGTGCACACGCTGCAGATTTTTCCACGTGGATTTGCAGCGGTTTTAAATTTGCAGCATGTCAATTCTTTCTGCGGATTCCACAGCGGTTTGACACCTGTTCCATTGTCCAGGTGTCAATCCGCAGGGGAAAACCACTGGCAAATCCGCAGGAAAACTACAGATCACTTTACCTGCGGTTTTACCTGCAAATCCACGCAGAAAAATCTGCAGCGTGCGCACTCACCCTAAGGGACATTTTTAAACACTTAGAAAGTGTTTGCAGGTGTTTTTTTGTTAATTATTTTAATTTCCTGAAATAATGACTTTTGGGATTTCATTGACTGTAAGCCATAATCAACATAAGCAGAAATAAACACTTAAAATAGATCAATCTGTATGTAATTACTCTATATAGTATATGAGTTTCACTTTTTGTATTGATGAACTGAAATAAATTAACTTTTTGATGATATTCTAATTTAGCGAGAAGCACATGTATAGTCAGTCCAGGACTTGCACCAAACAAATGATTAACGGCAAAGTTACATGCTATTATGAGACAGATGGCCAATAGCAGATACATAGGCAATCAGTAAACAAATGGTTAATCTCAGCAGAAGTAATGCACAAGCAAACTGGACACTTGCTTGAAGAAAAGATAATACACTGTTGCAGCAGCATTGTAGTGTGAAGAGAACCAGAGAAAAGTTTGTTATGCTTATAGCAAACAAATGGTTAACCGCAGGTCAGCAGTGATTAAATGGTAAATGATGACTTGCTTGCATAAATGATCACACATCATTGCATCAGTACTAGCAGTACTAGTATCGCAGAAAAAAGATTTATTTTTACACTAATAGCAAGCTAATGATTGTCTGAAGATCTGAGCAAGGTAGCAAATTCAAGTAAATAATGATCAAGCAGGATTTAGCTGAAGAGGTGGCTAGCCAGCTGACAGGTGAGACCAAGTGCAGCAGTACACATGATAGCGAATACAAAGCTTACGGAATATGCAGACATCACATAGCTGTCTGAATTGGCTTTAGATGTCTTTAGGTGATGATGTCAAATACATTTTCCAGATGGCTTAGAAAAAAAGAGCAGCACCCGTACCTAGCACCCATACTAATGAGTAACATAAATAATAATAATTTTTATTTGTAATACCCTGACTGTGCCACATTGTGAATTGATAAAGGAGAACAAAAAAGCAAAAGTTTTCTAATAATTTAAAGCCCATTCACTATCTCCATCCATCCCTCACTCCCTCAAGATGGCTGGGCCATCATTGTAAATATACAATTGTAAATACACACCTGTACTTTGTATCTCCCTCACCTCATTGTAGATTGTTATGTCGTCTTATTTTGCTTTAATTATTGTATTGTTAATGTTGTTACTTATGACTAGAGTTGAGCGATACCAGCCGATACTTGAAAATATCGGATCGGAATGGATCGGCCGATCTTAAAAAAAGTATCGGTATCGCCGATTCCGATACCGGGAACCAATGCAAGTCAATGGGGCCAAAATATCGGAATTAAAAAAAACCCTTTCTTTCCTTGTAGGTTAATTCTACATGAAGAAAAACAACTAAGAATAATGTAGAATGTATTGTGGGAGGTGGAGGAGACATTAAAGCCATAGAGGTTTAGCCCAATCAAATGGAATAGCAGGAATTAAACTTTTTTTTTAAAGACGTAAGGAGTTACAAAGATATTGACTATGTTAGCCTCATTTATATTTTGCCAGACATGTATGTCTTCTTCTTCTTTCTTCTTTCTTCTTCTTTCTTATTCTTCTTCCTTTTTTTACCTTCTTCTTCTTATTATTATTCCTTTTTTTACATTCTTCTTCTTCTTCCTTTTTTTACATTCTTCTACTTCCTTTTTTTACATTCTTCTTCTTATTCCTTTTTTTACATTCTTCTTCTTCTTCCTTTTTTTAAATTCTTCTACTTCCTTTTTTTACATTCTTCTTCTTCTTCCTTTTCTTACATTCTTCATATTCTTCTTATTCAACAATTATTATTCTACATATTCAACTTCTTCATCTTCTTCCTATTCTTCTTCATTATATTCTTATTTGTGTCAGGCATTCCTGTAGTTGTTATCTAGAAAAGTTAGAAGTTTACACCTTCCGTTCTGCCTGTCACAAAAGATTTACAACAGGATTTGTCCGCGTTCAGTTTGGCCTGCAGCAGCAGGCCTTTTCCAGGGGCACCACGAGGAGGAACGGACTCACCCCCATACACTGCTTAGTCTTCTTCTGCTTATAAATAAGATAATATCATTTGCTCAGAGTATTAGTCTTATGCTTAATGTTCTTCTGCTTTGTTTTTTTATGCTTCTTTGTCTTCTCTCTCTTGTTGTTCTGCATCTTGGTGGTTGTCTTCCTGTTCTTTGTTCTCTTAGTTATGGGAATGTGGACAGAGCAGGCGACATTGCCGGACACACATCAGGGGATTAACTGACCGGACTGAACACCTGGAACACAGGAACAAGTGTGGATTGTGCAGACGCCACTTCGGAGCTGTAACTGGCGGGGTTGGAGGACAGGGGAAATACGAAAATCAGTGAAGCCACAGGCCTAAGTGGAGCACGGTTAAAAATCAGTAGTAGTAGGACTGTGTAGACAGCAGGAGACTTGCCATCTTCAAGGCAGGGGAACAGCTGGCAGTGCTGAACCCCACTAACACTCGAACGAATGTGTTTGGCTCTGTGGAGACGACACTTCTGAACACCAACTGATGCTGTTGGAGCCCAGGATTAGGCGTTGAGCAGGCTGGGGCCTGTTGCTTTTGGCAGGTGAAGGCAGCAGGAGACTTGCCATCTCCACAGCAGGGGAACAGCTGGCAGTGCTGAACCCCACTCACACTCGAACGAATGTGTTTGGCTCTGTGGAGACGACACTTCTGAACACCAACTGACGCTGTTGGAGCCCAGGATTAGGCGAGGAGCAGGCTGGGGCCTGTTGCTTTTGGCAGGTGAAGGCAGCAGGAGACTTGCCATCTCCACAGCAGGGGAACAGCTGGCAGTGCTGAACCCCACTAACACTTGAACGAATGTGTTTGGCTCTGTGGAGACGACACTTCTGAACACCAACTGACGCTGTTGGAGCCCAGGATTAGGCGTTGAGCAGGCTGGGGCCTGTTGCTTTTGGCAGGTGAAGGCAGCAGGAGACTTGCCATCTCCACAGCAGGGGAACAGCTGGCAGTGCTGAACCCCACTAACACTTGAACGAATGTGTTTGGCTCTGTGGAGACGACACTTCTGAACACCAACTGACGCTGTTGGAGCCCAGGATTAGGCGAGGAGCAGGCTGGGGCCTGTTGCTTTTGGCAGGTGAAGGCAGCAGGAGACTTGCCATCTCCACAGCAGGGGAATAGCTGGCAGTGCTGAACCCCACTAACACTCGAACGAATGTGTTTGGCTCTGTGGAGACGACACTTCTGAACACCAACTGACGCTGTTGGAGCCCAGGATTAGGCGTGGAGCAGGCTGGGGCCAACTGGATTTTGGCAGGTGAAGGCAGCAGGAGACTTGCCATCTCCACAGCAGGGGAACAGCTGGCAGTGCTGAACCCCACTAACACTCGAACGAATGTGTTTGGCTCTGTGGAGACGACACTTCTGAACACCAACTGACGCTGTTGGAGCCCAGGATTAGGCGAGGAGCAGGCTGGGGCCTGTTGCTTTTGGCAGGTGAAGGCAGCAGGAGACTTGCCATCTCCACAGCAGGGGAACAGCTGGCAGTGCTGAACCCCACTAACACTCGAACGAATGTGTTTGGCTCTGTGGAGACGACACTTCTGAACACCAACTGACGCTGTTGGAGCCCAGGATTAGGCGTGGAGCAGGCTGGGGCCTACTGGATTTTGGCAGGTGAAGGCAGCAGGAGACTTGCCATCTCCACAGCAGGGGAATAGCTGGCAGTGCTGAACCCCACTAACACTCGAACGAATGTGTTTGGCTCTGTGGAGACGACACTTCTGAACACCAACTGACGCTGTTGGAGCCCAGGATTAGGCGAGGAGCAGGCTGGGGCCTGTTGCTTTTGGCAGGTGAAGGCAGCAGGAGACTTGCCATCTCCACAGCAGGGGAACAGCTGGCAGTGCTGAACCCCACTAACACTCGAACGAATGTGTTTGGCTCTGTGGAGACGACACTTCTGAACACCAACTGACGCTGTTGGAGCCCAGGATTAGGCGTGGAGCAGGCTGGGGCCTACTGGATTTTGGCAGGTGAAGGCAGCAGGAGACTTGCCATCTCCACAGCAGGGGAACAGCTGGCAGTGCTGAACCCCACTAACACTTGAACGAATGTGTTTGGCACTGTGGAGACGACACTTCTGAACACCAACTGACACTGTTGGAGCCCAGGATTACGCATGCCGCATGCAGAGGCCAATGGGCAGCGGTTTTTATGGAGGTTGTTGACTACTACTGATTCTAACCATGCTCCACTTAGGCCTCTGGCTCCACTGTCTCTACTATTTACCCTGGCCTCCAACCCCGCCAGCTACATCTCTGAAGTGGCGTCAGCACAATCTACACTTGTTCCTGTGTTACTGGTGCTCAGTCCCGTCAGTTGATCCCCTGATGTTTGTCCGGCAAGTTCGCCAGCTCTGTCCTCATTCCCACTACTGGTTATGGGAATGTGGACAGAGCAGGAGACCTTGCCGGACACACATCAGGGGATAAACTGATGGGACTGAGCCACAGGAACACAGGAACAAGTGTAAATTGTGCTGACGCCACTTCAGAGATGTAGATGGCGGGGTTGGAGGTCAGGGGAAATAGTAGAGACAGTGGAGCCAGAGACCTAAGTTGGGCACGGTTAAAAATCAGTAGTGGTTTGAATGTTGATGGAGCTGGTGACTTTGCCGTCCACACAGCAGGGGATCAGCTGGCGTTACTGAACCCCACTAACACAGGAGCTAGTGTGTTTCTCTGTGCAGACGACACATCTGAGCGACAACTGGCTGTGTTGAAGCACAGGGATTATAGTTCAGGTGGTAGAAAAATGAACACACCAGCAGACCTGGATACAGTTGCCAACCACTAATTTAGTGTGTAAGAGGAATGGCAAAGTCTTTGGAGATCCAGGCCTTGTTCATTTTCAGAAAAGTCAGCCGGTCAACATTATCGGAAGATAGTCGCGTGCGACGGTCTGTTAGTACACCACCTGCGGCACTAAAGACGCGTTCCGATAATACACTGGCAGCAGGGCAAGCCAGCACCTCCAATGCATACTGGCTAAGCTCTGGCCATGTATCCAGCTTAGAGACCCAAAACTTGAAGGGGGAAGAGCCATCTGGGAGTACAGTGACAGGGCAAGACATGCTGTCTGACACCATCTGACGTAAGCGTTGCCTCCTGCTGACTCGAGGCGTCGCTGATGGTGTAGACAATTGTGGTGGACACACAAAACTTTGCCACATTTGGGCCATAGTGGTCTTGCCTTGTGCTGCGGCGCTGCCTCTGCTCCCTCTTTGTGCAGAGTTTCCTCCACTGCCTCGACGCACAGAGCTGCTTTGTAAAGCACTAGCAACAATGCTGTCGGGTGGAATGGAAAACATTATGGACTGCACCAGTGACTCTTCGTACTCCCGCAGTTTACGCTCCCGGTTCAACGTTGGTATGAGCCTTTGTACGCTGTCCCAGTAGCGAGGATCTAGGAGGGTGTACACCCAATAATCAGCTGAGACGAGAATGTGGGCGATGCGGCGGTCGTTTCTCAGGCACTGCAGCATGAAATCAACCATGTGCTGCAGACTCCCAACTGCCAAAGAACCGCTGTCCCCTGTTTGAGGCGTGACCTCGGCCTGCTCTGCATCACCCCACCCTCGCTGTACATACTGAGTAGTGGTTTGTGTACCTCCCTCCTCTGGAGAGATGTCTTCCTCCTCCATCGACTCCTCCTCATCCTCCTCACAAAGTGTCCCCTGCCTAGGCCTTTGTGAGGAAACACGTAGCGCAGACTGTCCAGAAGCAGATGGCATTTGGGACTCCTCATCCTCCACCTCTTCCGAAACCTCATCCCTTAGTGCTTGCAGTGTTTGTTGAAGCAGGCAGATAAGGGGGACAGTCATGCTGACTAGTGCATCATCTGCACTCGCCATCCGCGTGGATTCATCGAAGGCACGCAAAACGAGGCAGATGTCCTTCATAGAGGCCCACTCAATGGTGCTGAAGTGTGAACGGCGCACAGTGCGACTTGTTTGCGCCTGATGCAGCTGGTACTCCATGACTGCTGCCTGCTGCTCACACAACCGCTCCAACATATGTAACGTTGAATTCCACCGGGTGGGTAGGTCACATATGATGCGATGTTCCGGAAGGCCAAATCGTCGCTGCAGAGCAGCGAGGCACGATCTTGCCGTGCTGGAACGCCGCAAGTGAGCGCACTCTATGCGGACCTTGTGCAACAGTGCATCAAGATCCGGATAGTCCCTCAGAAAGCTCTGCACGACCAAGTTAAGCACATGTGCCAGACATGGGATGTGTGTGAGGTTGCCTAGGCCAAGAGCTGCCACCAGATTTCGGCCATTGTCACACACTACCAAACCCGGCTGGAGATTCGCTGGCCCAAACCACACATCGCTCTCCAGCTTGATAGCATTCCAGAGCTCCTGCGCTGTGTGGCTTCGATTCCCCAAAGAAATTAATTTGAGTACAGCCTGTTGACGTTTGGCCACGGCTGTGCTCATATCGGTCGTAACAGGCTCCTGCTCTGCTGTTTCTGAGGAACTTGAGTAGGAGGAGGAGTCTATGTGTACAGACTGGAGTCCTGCAATCCGTGGCGTTGGAAGAACACGTACAGCGCCACTCTCCAGATCTGTACCCGGCTCCACAACATTGACCCAGTGGGCAGTGAGGGAAAGGTATCGTCCCTGTCCATGGTTACTGGTCCACGCATCGGTGGTCAGGTGGACCTTGCTACTAACGGCATTTAGTAGCGCATGTTTTATTTTGCCCTCAACATGTTTCTGCAGGGCAGGGACGGCTCGCCTGCTGAAATAAAAGCGGCTGGGCACGTTGTATTGGGGGACTGCCAATGCCATTAAGTCCCGGAAGGTGTCAGTGTCCACCAGCCTGAATGACAGCATTTCAACTGCCAGAAGTTTGGCAATGCCAGCATTCAGAGACTGTGCTCGGGGATGGTTTGCCGAGTAAGGGCGCCTTTTATCCCATGCCTGTGCTACCGATGGCTGTGATGGATGGGAACGTGCTGCTATGGGTGGAATCTGACAGGGTCTCCGGACAACAGTGGCAGAGGTTCTTCCTTGGCGATCCTGTGAGGAAGCCGAACCAGCAGTGCGTGAGCTGGAGAAAGAGGCCCCAACACGAACTGAAGAGGTGGTAGGTGGTGCTGTACGTTGGCCTACGTCTTCAGGGTGTCTCTGCAACTCCAACTCGTGCTTGGTGCGCACATGTTTCCACATATTTGTGGTATTGAGGTTGCTGACATTTCTCCCTCTTTTGACTATCTGATGACACAGCTTGCATTTGACAAAGCAAATGTCATCTGCAACTGTGTCAAAAAAGGACCACGCACTGCAACTCTTGGGAGCGCCCGTTTTGCCTTTGGAATGAGGAATGCTCCTAACGGGTGCCGAAGTGGAGGGTACAGGCAACCAAGTCTTCCCCCTCCCTCTGCCTCCTGTTTTGGCCGGTAGGGGAATCTCTTCCTCCGAGCTGCTCCCACCACCTTCCTGTTCCTCACGCCATGATGGGTCAAGGACCTCATCATCTTCCCTCCCCTCTTCAAACAGCTGCTTCTCCGGGGTTGTCTCGCCAGCACCGTACGCACCAGAAAGTGGCAACTGAGTCTCGTCATCATCTGATGCGTACTGAGGTGTGCTGACCATAGGCACTGGCCCACTCGCCTCTTCAGATTCAGAGGGACAAAGAAGTTGCGCATCACTGCATACTCCCTCTTCTTCACATTCAGGAATGCTGCTTGGCTGGCCCCCTCTTTCCAAGCCAACAGATTCCGAGAACAGAAGTAGAGACTGTGATGGCTCCTGTCCATGTCTCTCTGACGGCCTGGGCACTTTGGCACGTGGTGAAGAGACAGATGGTTGCTCTTCGATGCTCTGGCCCTGAGAGCATGTGGAAGTAATTGAAGTCGATGCGTTAGCTGCCATCCATCCGACAATGGCTTCAATTTGTTCTTCCCGCAGCAGTGGGGTACGTTGAGGTCCTACAAAGCTGCGCATAAAGGACTGTTGCCTGCTAAAACTGGGGGATGCTGATCCACTGGTGCCCGCAGCAGGCCCAGAATCCCCACGTCCTCTACCTGCAGAATCCCCACGTCCTCTCCCTGCAGAATCCCCACGTCCTCTCCCTGCTGAAACTCCACGCCCACGCCCACGCCCACGCGCCTTACTCCCTGCCTTCTTCATCTTGCCAGACTGCTTAAGATAGGCAGAAAAGTACAAAGGGGGGCCTTAGTGTGCTTATTCCTGAACAGCTGGTTACAGGTACAAGAAACACTAATTTTATGAAGTGTGTGTGTGTGGACTACACTTTAATAGGAGCTGATGTGGCCTGCACAAGTTCCAAATGTAGTGTTTGGTGAACTTTTTTTGTGGTTTCTTTGTTGGAAACAAACTCAAAGTATGTGAACAAAGAATTGAAACTGATAGTATCACCAACTTTTTGGAGCTATTACAATGCAGGCAGGTAACCTACAATGCAAAAGATGAGGCTCCAAAAAAATTGGGTAATACTAATCTGGCTGCGCCGGCAGGGCACAAGCCAGAAAAAAAGGCTCCTCTATCTACTCCTATATAGTGTTTGCAACCAACCAATGTTGATGGATACGGATGGATGCACACTAATAGGAGAAGAAAAAATGAGCTGCACTCAAAGACAAATATGTGTGAGGCAGTGACACACGTTGAGCGTCCTACAACCAGACGTAGCTGCAGGACACTCTACTCTGCGTGAGCTGCACTCACACACAGTCAGAGACCTCTCAGACAGCCGTGAACAGTGCAGCTAAGTGGGAACTGGCACTGACAGGCTGCAGAAAGGCTCCGCTGTGTACTCCTATATAGTGTTTGCAACCACCGTAGATGGAGACGGATGGATGCACACTAATAGAAGAAAAAATGAGCTGCAATAAAAGAAAAATGTGTGAAGCACTGACGCACGCTGAGCGTCCTACAGCCAGACATAGCTGCAGGACACACTACTCAGCGTGAGCTGCACTCACACACAGTCAGAGACCTCTCAGACAGCCGTGAACAGTGCAGCAAAGTGGACACTAGCATTGAAAGGCTGCAGAAAGGCTCCGCTGTCTACTACTAGTGTTTGCAACCAACGTATATGGATACGGATGGAAGCACACTAGATTGAAATTATGTAAAAAATGCAGCTCAAAAATTAAAAGATGTATGAGGCAGCAGTGATCACACTGGGTGGCCTACAGCCTGACATGGCTTCAGGACCCACTCCACAGCGTGAGCTGCACTCACACAGCCCTTGCAGACAGCTGTGAACACTGCTGCTAGGGCAAAGAAGGCTACAGTGGTGGTTTATGTAGCCTGGGTAAAGCACTAGATGTTTGGTGGAATCGCTATTTCTAACTGTCCCTCACAGTCTTCTACAGCAGCCTGTCCCTAACTGAATTCACAGCAGAGTGAACCAGAAATGGCGGCTGCGGTGGCTTTTATAGTGCATCATGACATCATTTCGGCAGCCAATCACAGCCATGCCAATAGTTAACATGCCTACATGCCTAACAGGATGTGCCCACACTTCGGAGGATTCCCATTGGCTTAATCAAAGCAAGCAGGCTCATAGCATGATGGGAACTTCCGATTCCGGAATCCGATATGACAAAAGTATCGGAAGTCAGTATCGGAATTCTGATACCGCTAATATCGGCCGATACCCGATACTTGCGGTATCGGAATGCTCAACACTACTTATGACTTGTGTTTTGAAACTGTTAAACTGTACAGCGCTGCGGAATATGTTGGCGCTATATAAATAAAGATTATTATATTATTAAAGCTCCTCCTATCGGTAGAAACAATTGCTACAGTCATTACATTGCCATTTAAATGATTTTGAAATTCAACTTTCAATGATTTCCAATTGTGGCATATTGTAAAATCTTTCCATGTGAATTTATTCCTCAATGCTTAGATCTGTCTAATTATTTGTTATATAGCACCTAGTGTGAGACTGATTTCCTTGGTCCAACCTCTTAGATGTCCAGAGTAAAGTTCAAGAGGATCTTGGCCATGGCTGGAATTGAACCCAAACCTTGGCTCTGCAAGACTATTAAGGCAACAGGTCATGCACTATTTTACATATATATTTACATTATTTATATTTATATTATTATGAACATTTTAAATTATTTTGCAGCATTTGCCTGTTTCTAAACTATATTAATTGCATTTTTTATACTGTTTGTCACTTTCAGGCTTGTTTTTTCAGGTCCTGGAAAGTAAAATAATGAAATCCCTATCAAATCACTTAGATCCAAGTTCTTCCTTGAAAACCATCACCTGTCAGTAAATGTGAACACTATCATTGTGAAAGCATAAATCGGTTTTAGCTCAGTTGTTACATGTGTTTTGATTGTGTCATGACTTAATTTTGAAAAAAATATATCATTAAGTCAGCATTTATTCATTGCTAAATACATTATGCTCCACTATCCAAGAGGGATTACGCGAGCAGTGTGACTGGCACTTATATGGCCTTTTTAGGGAGTATTACATTTATATGGTAATTTTCACATGCGAAAATGCTCTCAGGCAGATCATTTACTGAATTCGATATGGAAAAAAAAAACAGACGAGAAAATGTTATTGAAATCTTTAGGATTCGGTCATATTGTACCTTTCAGCTCATTAAACTCATGATATTTTGCATTCTAACAAAAATATGCTTTACTTGTAGTATCGTGCCTGACCAGATGCACTATTAAGGCAAAAAAAGTATATACATCCTGGGAGCAAAAGTACCAAAGTGTGGTGCAATAATCTAATGTATCTTCTAGAAGCAGTTATCTCTCTATATAAAACTGAATGTATGTATGTATATGTGTGTGTATGTGCATGACCAACCAATCATGAAGCATCTTTCATTTCACCAGAGCTGGATAAAAGAAGCTGAGCTCTGATTAGTTGCTATGAGCAAGTTTTCCCACTTGACAACACCTCAGCAGACACTGACATGGTGGGAGAAATCTAGCATCCCCGGGAACATAAGCTCCCAGCCATTGTCTGCCCCCTAGAAAGGAGCACAGAGCACATGACAGAAATGAATCCCCCCTCCAATGGATCATTGATATGCAAGTTCAAATCCACTCAGCGCTTTTGTACTACCCCCAGGCCATTCTTAAAGGGATCCTTGGTATGGAAGTCAGGGCAATTGCCTTCAAATGATCTGGTACTGACCCCAGGCTCTCTTAAAGGAATCTCCTGTACGGAAGTTAGGGCAAATCCCTCAGCGCTCTGATTCTGACCCCAGGGTTCTATTAAAGGGATCATTGGTATGCAAGTCAGGGCAAATCTATCCAGCACTCTGGTTCTGATCCCAGGCTTTCTTAAAGGGATCCCCGGTATGGAAATTAGGGCAAATCCACTCAGCGCCCTGGTTCTGAGCTAAGGCCCATTTTAAAGGCATCCCCGGTATAGATGTGAGGGAAAATCCAATCTGCACTTTGGTACTGACCCCAGTCCTCTCTTAAAGGGATCCCCAGTATGGAAGTCAGGGCAATTGCCTTCAAATGCTCTGGTACTGACCCTAGGCTCTCTTAAGGGGATCTCCTGTACGGAAGATAGGGTAAATCCCTCAGTGCTCTGATTCTGACCCCGGGGTTCTATTAAAGGGATCATTGGTATGCAAGTCAGGGCAAATCCACTCAGTGCTCTGGTTCTGATCCCAGGCTTTCTTAAAGGGATCTCTGGTATGGAAGTTAGGGTAAATCCCTCAGCGCTCTGATTCCTACCCCAGGCTTCTATAAAAGGGATCATTGGTATGGAAGTCAGGGAAAATCCATTCAGCGCTCTGGCTCTGACGCCAGGATTCTCTTAAAGGGAACCCGGTATGTAAGTTAGGACCGTTCTACTCAGCGCTCTGGTTCTGACCCCAGGCTGAAGGGATGATGTGGGATATTAGGGGTAGTAGTCTGGTGGCTCTGGCTGATGGGATGATGTGCGATATTAGGGGTAGTAGTCTGGTGGCTCTGGCTGATGGGATGATGTGGGATATTAGGGGTAGTAGTCCAGTGGCTCTGACAGGATGATGTGGGATAATAGGGGTAGTAATCCGGCGGCTGTGACGGGATGATGTGGGATATTAGTGGTAGTTGTCCAGTGGCTCTGGCTGACGGGATGATGTGGGTTATTATGGGTACTAGTTCGGCGGCTGTGACGGGATAATGTGGGATATTAGTGGTAGTTGTCCGGTGGCTATGGCTGAAGGGACGATGAGGGATATTATAGTGAATGTGGCTATTCAGAGTGGGCGGGGCTCTACACTCAGCTTTATATATATAGATATAATCATTATAATTTGTTATAACTAACCGTTGTTAGTTAATATGCCCGGGCAGCGTCGGGCTCTTCAGCTAGTTGTATAATAAATTACATCAAAGCAAGCCAAAAGAGAAAAGAATCCCCAGGCTGATTTTTGCTTTAATGCCCCTCATCTATATATAGCCACTTATAACATTGTACTCAAAGAAGTACTCCAATCAAAGTTTTTACTGTCTTAATATATTGCAGTTATCATAATATATACAGTGAGAAAAACAGTATTTGATTCATTGTCTTTGCATGATTTCCAACCTACAAATTATGGAGAGGTCTGTAATTTTTATCATAAGTACACTCTAATTGTGAGAAATAGAATCTAAAAATAAAATCCACAAGTTCTTGAAATGCTTCGTATGGAGCCACTCCTTAGTTGCCCTGGATATGTGTTTCAGGTCATTGCCATGCTGAAAGACCTAGCTACGACCCATCATCAATTATCTTACTGAAGGAAGAAGGTTGTTGGCCAAAATCTTGTGATATATGACCCCATCCATTCTATACGGTGCAGTCGTCCTGTCCCCTTTGCATAAAATCACCCCCAAAGTATGATGTTTCCCCCATCATGCTTCACAGTTGGGATGGTGTTCTTAGGGTTGTACTCATTCTTCTTCCTCCAAACATGGCTAGTTTAGTTGATACCATATAGTTCTATTTTTGTCTCATCTGACCACATGACCTTTTCAGTTGTCTTGGCCATGGTGGAGAGGTTGGAGTGTGAGTGTGTGGACAGGTGTTTTTTTAAAAGGTAACGAGTTCAAACAGATGCAATTAATACAGGTAATGAGTGCAGAGTAGGAGGTCTGTGAGAGCCAGAATTATTGCTGGTTGGTAAGTAATCAAATACTTATTTTGTGCAGTAAAACGCAATTTAATTATTTAAAAATCATAGAATGTGATTTTATGCTTTTTATTTACAGATTCTGTCTGTTCGGATTGGCAGAATGCAGCAAATAAGAAATAATAACAATGTGCATTCGCAACCCGGGGTCCACCGTGCGGTGATGAAGAAACTGCAGGTAGTACAATGGTCGAGCAAGGCTGCGAGAAAACACTTTAACCCCTTTCTGACATCTGATGTACTATCCCGTCCATATGACCCGGGTCCCTAGGCCCATGGACGGGATAGTAAATCATAGCGATCAGCGGCGCTCACTTGGTGAGCGCCGCTGATCGCGGCCGGGTGTCAGCTGATTATCACAGCTGACACCCGGCACTATGTGTCAGGGGTGGTCACGGACCGCCTCCGGAACGTTAACCCCTGGCACACTGCGATCAAACATGATCGCAGTGTAGGTGAGTTTAGGGAAGCATCGGCAGGGAGGGGGCTCCCTCCGTGCTTCCCTGAGACCCCCGCAGCAGCGCAATGTGCAGCGCTGCTGCGGGGGTCTCCTTCCCTGTAGGTCCCCGGATCTAAAATGGTGGTGGGGACATATGACAGTTATGTCCCGCCTGGGACATTGTAATAAAGTTAAAAAAAATAAAAAAGTGTAAAAATTATTTATAAAAAAATCGCTAAATAAATTAAAAAAATAAAATATTCCCTAATAAATTCATTTTTTGGAAATAAAAAAACCAAAACAATAAAAGTACACATAATTAGTATCGCCGCGTCTGTAACATCTCGCCCTATAAAACTGTCCCATAAGTTAACCCTTTTAGCGAACCTCTTAAGAAATAAAAATAAAAAACAAAGCAAAATAATGCTTTATCATCATACCGCCAAAAAAAAAGTGCAATAATGCGCGATTAAAAAGACGGATTTAAATAACCATGGTACCCCTGAAAACGTCATCTTCTCCCACAAAAAAGGAGCTGCAATACAGCATAATCAGTGTAAAAATAAAAAAGTTATAGCTTGCAGAATAAAGCAATGCAAAAATAATTATTTTTTATAAAAAATTGTTTTTATTGCATAAAAGCGCCAAAACATAAAAAAGCGACATAAATGAGGTATCGCTGTAATCATACTGACCCGAAGAATAAAATTGCATTATCAGTTTTACCGCACATGGAACGGTGTAAACGCACCCCCCAAAAGAAATTCTTGAGATGCTGGTTTTTGTTCATTCTGCGTCCCAAAAATCGGAATAAAAAGCGATCAAAAAATGTCATGTGCCCGAATATGGTACCAATAAAAACGTCAACTCGTCCCGCAAAAAATAAGACCTCACATGACTCGGTGGGTTAAAATATGGAAAAATTATAGCTCTCAAAATGTGGTGATGCAAAAACTATTTTTACAATAAAAACGTCTTTTAGCGTATGACAGCTGCCAAACATAAAAACCCACTAAAAATAGTAAATCAAACCCCCCGTTATCACCCCCTTAGTTAGGGAAAAATAATAAAATTTAAAAAATGTAGTTATTTCCATTTTCCCATTAGGGTTAGGGCTAGGGTTAGGGCTTAGATTAGGGTTAGGGGTGTGTTGGGGTTAGGGTTGGAGTTAGTATTGGGGGGTTTCCACTGTTTGGGCACATCAGGTGCTCTCCAAATGCAACATGGCGTCTGATCTCAATTCCAGCCAATTCTGCGTTGAAAAAGTCAAACGGTGCTCCTTCCCTTCCAAGCTCTGCTATGCGCCCAAACAGTGTTTTACCCCCACATATGGGGTATCAGCCTACTCAGGACAAATTGCAAAACAACTTTTGGGGTCCAATTTCTCCTGTTACCCTTAGGTAAATAAAAAATTGGGGGCAAAAACATCATTTTTGTGGAAAGAAAATATGATTTTTTTATTTTCACACCCTGGCGTTATAAACTTCTGTGAAGCACTTGGGGGTTCAAAGTGCTCACCACACATCTAGAAAAGTTCCGTGGGGGGTCTAGTTTCCAAAATGGGGTCACTTGTGGGGAGTTTCAACAGTTTAGGCACATCAGAGGCTCTCCAAACGCGACATGACACCCGCAGACCATTCCATCAAAGTCTGCATTCTAAAACGTCACTACTTCCCTTCCGATCCCCGACGTGTCCCCATACAGTAGTTTTCTCCCACATATGGGGTATCAGTGTACTCAGGACAAATTGGACAACAACTTTTGGGGTCCAATTTCTCCTGTTACCCTTGAGAAAATAAAAAAATTGGGGACTAAATGATAATATTTGTGGAAAAAATATGATTTTTTTTATTTTCACACCTGTGTGTTATAAACTTCTGTGAAGCTCTTGGGGGTTCAAAGTGCTCACCACACATCTAGATAAGTTCCTTGGGGGGTCTAGTTTTCAAAATGGTGTCATTTGTGGGGAGTTTCCACTGTTTAGGCACATCAGGGGCTTTCCAAGCGCGGCATGGTGTCCAATCCCAATTCCAGACAAAAAAGTCAAATGGCGCTGCTTCCCTTCCGAGCTCTGCCATGCACTCAAATAGTGGTTTACCCCCACATGTGGGGCATCAGCGTACTCAGGACAAATTGCACAATAACTTTTAGGGTCCTGTTACCCTTGGGAAAATAGAAATTGGGGGTGTAAAGATCATTTTTTGGAAAAAATGTGATTTTTTAATTTTACGACTGTACGTTATAAACTTCTGTGAAGCCCTGGGAGGTTCAAAGTTCTCACCACATATCTAGATAAGTTTCTTGTGGGTTCTAGTTTCCAAATTGGTGTCATTGTGGGGGGTTTCCACTGTTTTGGCACATCAGGGGCTTTCCAAGCGCTACATGGCGTCCAATCTCAATTCCAGCCAGAAAAATCAAATGGCGCTTGTAACGGGGTCTATCAAGCTGGAGTACCTCTTTCAGTACCACCCCGTGTTTTCGGAGGTCCGCTCTGCATTGGCTGGAGTCTGAATGAATGACGCTGGCTGGAATTCCTTGGTTACATGGGCATATATATATATGTTTACTGTGGGAATTACAAAGGTGGGGGTAGGGCGGACAAAAGGAGAATATCGTGTCCCCTCTGCCCAAGGGCGCAGCCTGTGGGCTGATGCATTAGGGACATGCATCTCACATAGAACCTATTATGCATACATATAACTGCACAACATACTCTGGGTGCTGAGTCGTTCTGTAGCACGTATCATGGCTCCCCCTTTTCAGTGACGCGATCGGCATACACAGTCTGATCCTCAACAGATCGGTTTGGGGATGACCGAAGTTTATGGGGTTGGTACAAGTTCTGTTTGTCGATTTAGTCCATCGGCGTTACCGTTTTGTTTGCCGGGTCTGTGGTGGATGGTGAAGTCCAGAGGTTGTAGGGCTAAACTCCACTGCAGCAATCTGGCGTTGTCTCCGGAGACCCGATTAAGCCAGACTAGGGGATTATGGTCCATTAGGAGGGAAAACTGTCGTCCATACAAATATGGTTGCAACTTCTTGAGTGCCCATACTACCGCCAGGCACTCCTTCTCGTTGGCCGCATAGCTTACTTCACGGGGCAGTAGTTTCCGACTCAAGTAAGCTACCGGGTGTTCTTGGCCGTCCGGCCCGACTTGGCTCAGTACTGCCCCCAATCCAAACATAGAAGCGTCTGTGTGAACCAGGAAACGTTTAGTTGGATTGGGTGCGGCCAATACAGTGGTATTGGCGAGGGCGTCCTTTAGTTGGAGGAAGGCTTCCTCACACTCTGAGGTCCAGGTTACCCAGCGGGGTTGGTTCTTACGGGTCAGATCAGTGAGGGGCTTGGCTATGCTGCTGTAATTGGGAACGAATTTCCTGTAATACCCCGCTGTCCCTAAAAACGCCATGACCTGGGTTTTAGTGCGTGGGATGGGCCATTTGGCTATGGCCTCAATCTTGGCTGGTTCTGGTCGCTGTTTCCCACTTCCCACCCAGTTCCCTAAATACTGAACCTCTGCTTTGCCCATGTGACACTTGTTTGGGTTCAGGGTGATTCCGGCCTGGTGGATCCTGTCCAATACTGTCTCTAGCTGATTTAGATGCTCTTCCCATGTCGCACTGTAGATGCCGATGTCATCCAGGTAGGCACAAGCATAGTCCTGGAGACCATCCAGAAGCCGGTCAGCCAGCCTTTGGATAGGCATTCTTCATCCCGAACGGCATAACTCGAAACTGGAATAAGCCGAACAGGGTGACAGATGCCTACTTGGGAATAGCGTCAGGACTAAGGGGAATCTGCCAGAAGCCTTTGCATAGATCGATGGTGGTCAAATACTTTGCCCCCGCCAGCCGGTCTAACAACTCATCCACACGCGGCATGGGGTATGCATCCGTCACTGTTTTCTCATTGAGCTTATGATAGTCTACACAAAACCATGTAGTCCCATCCTTCTTGGGCACTAACACTACGGGGGATGCCCAGGGACTATCTGACTCTTCAGTGACCCCTAAACGCAGCATCTCTTGTATCTCTTGTCGCATCCCCTCTCGTACAGACTCAGGGACGCGGAAGGGGTTTTGTCATAGGGGGGTCTGATCCTGGGTCTCAACCTTGTGTTGTGCCAGGCGAGTGTACCCCGGTCTCTCTGAAAACATCCTCTGTTGCAGCCTCAACAACGCCTCCGCCTGCTGTCTCTCCCGGGGGCCTAGGCCTTCACCCAAGTGTACCTGGTCCCATTAGTCCTTTCCCCTAAGACATCCGGCAAGGGAAGTCCGGCTAAATCCTCTGCTTCAGGTGCACAGATGTCCACTACCTCTTCAGGGCGCTCCCGGTAGGGCTTCAGCATATTCACGTGGAACATGCGGATAACCCTGGGGTCGTCACAATCGGCGACATTATAGGCTGTGTCGGCTATTTTCCCGACTACCTGGTAGGGCCCCTGCCATGCAGCTTGAAACTCATTCTGCTTAGTGGGCTCTAACACCAGGACCTTCTGTCCTATTTCCAAAGTGCGCTCTCTGGCCCTCCGATCCTACCATACGCGCTGGCGCCGCTGGGTCGCCTGCAGGTTCTCACGTACAACCTGGGTCAGCTCCTGTAGGCGGTCCCGGAATTCCAGCACATAGGGTACAATAGGTACCCCTTCTATGAGGCCCTCCCAGTGTTCCAGCACTAAGTCTAGGGGTCCCCTTACCCGTCTTCTGTATACCAGCTCAAACGGGGAGAACCCCGTGGATTCTTGCGGCACCTCCCGATAGGCAAACAGGAGGTGTGGCAAGAATTTCTCCCAGTCCCTGTAGGTCCTGGTAAAAGTCCCAATGAGCTGTTTTAATGTCCCGTTAAAGCGTTCACACAACCCATTGGTTTACGGGTGGTACGGGGCGCTTCTAATGGACTTTACGCCGCACAGCTTCCACAGTTGGTTGGTCACCTCTGCTGTAAACTGGGTACCCTGGTCCGAGATAATCTCCCGGGGAAATCCAACCCGTGAGAAAACCTGGAGCAGGGCGGCCGCCACCGTCTCTGCCAGTATGTTAGGAAACGGAACCGCCTCTGGATACCGTGTGGCATAATCTACCACTGTCAATATATACCTTTTCCCGGATGGACTGGGTTTGGCTAACGGCCCTATCAGATCGACTGCTACTCGGCTAAGTGGTTCCTCCACAATGGGGAGGGGGCGTAATTTGGCCTTGCATCGATCCCCCTTCTTGCCAGTGCGCTGACAACTGTCACAGGTCTGGCAGTACTGAAGAACATCATAGGTTACCCCCGGCCAAAAGAAGTTTTGTGTCATACGATGCCTGGTGCGACTTACGCCGAAGTGCCCGGCCAAGGGTATATCATGAGAGATTCGCAGTAACTCCTCCCTATACTTCTTGGGAACTACCAGCTGTTGTTTTATAGTGAGGCTCGTCCCTGTGTGGTGCTGCTCTGTGATCCGGTAGAGGAGTCCCTGCTTCCATACAAACTGTTCCCCTTCCAGTACTCCTCTCCCCTCCTGTGCCTTCCCACGATATCCCTCTAATGAAGGATCCTCAAGTAACTCCCTCTTAATTTCATCTGGGGTGGCCCAAGAAATGTGTCTGGCTATGGGAATACTTTAGGGCTGGGATGTCTTACCTGGGCCTCCTCTGAGTGTGATTCCGCCTCCTCAGCTCGAGCTTGTCTCCGGGTGGTCACAGGATAGGTCTTAGCCAGAGGGGCCACCGAGAATGCAGACAACATGGGCCCCAAGTCATTTCCCAGCAAGACATCTGCAGGCAAATCCTCCATCAAGTCGACCTCAAAAAGGCCATCCCCGACTCCCCAGTTCAGGTGAATCCTGACAGTGGGCAGTCGATGTATAGCTCCCCCTGCTACACGCACTTCCACTGTCCGGTCCGTCTTCTCATGGTCCCAGACGAGATGAGGCTTCACAAGGGTCAAAGTTGCCCCAAAATCAGTCCCCACGACCTGTCGATGCTTTTGTCGATTATCTGCCCGGGCTGCCTGCACGGGGTCTACTTCATGCAGCTCTTCCTCCATCTCTTCCACCCCTTGGTTAGTCATAGCCCCCAATGCCGGGTCAGCTTCGCGTTGGTAGCAGTGTACAGCAGCCCGGCTGAAGGTAGCTGTTCCCGCCTTTGGCCACTGGGTATGCTGAGTCCGGTTGGGACATTGTCTTTGCAGGTGGCCCAGCTGACGACTGGTGTGGCATCGCGCCCCAGGGGGACTGTGATAGGCCGGGTTTCTAGCTGGTCCCCCTACAATCTTCCGTGGTTTGGGGCCCTCCAGGTCCATGGGTGGGCCCCTAGTGACCACCTTTGATCCGGACAACTGCGGCCTCCTGGCATCATGATGTTCATTGGCCAGATGAGCGGCTTCCTCAAGAGTCATTGGCCGCCTGTCCCAAAGCCATTCCTGTGTCTCGGGGTTTAGTCCATTAAAGAATCGTTCAAACAGGAAGAGCTGCAGGACGTCCTCCTTAGTGGTTGCTTGGCTCCCTTGTACCCACTGTAGCAGTGACCGCCGTGATTTACAGGCCCATTCAGCATGGGTATTGGTTACGCATTTTATAAATTCGCGGAACTTTTGGCGATATGCCTCTGGTGTCAGCGCATATCTGGCCAAGATCACTTATTTGATCCGCTCATAGTCCATACAGTCCTCATCAGGCACCGTGCGATAGGCATCCGCTGCCCGGCCTGTCAGCTTGCTGGCCAGAATCTGAACCCGTTCCTCCGGCTTCACTTGATGAAGGGCACACTGCCGCTCAAAGTCCTGCAGAAAGCCATCAATGTCTTCCTCTGCCTCCCCCAACTGTCGGAAGGCATTATACTGGATCTTTTTGTGACTTACTGTTGAAGGTACTTGGTCGAAAGCCAGAGCTCCCCCTGCTCGCTGACTCTCCTCTCTCCGCTCTGCCATCTTCATCTTGGCCAGCTCCACTTTGGACTGCTCTGCCATCTGCATCTTGGCTACCTCTATCCTGGTCCGCTTGGCCATCTTTTCCTTTAGATCAGTACACACATCAGCCATCACCTCTCGTATGATCTCTACTGCAGGGTTTGGGCCATAGAATGCCAGTCTTCCTCTGCCTCCCCCATCTGTCGGAAGGCATTAAACTGGATCTTTTTGTGACTTACTGTTGAAGGTACCTGGTCGAAAGCCAGAGCTCCCCCTGCTTGCTGACTCTCCTCTCTCCGCTCTGCCATCTCCATCTTGGCCAGCTCCACTTTGGTCCGCTCTGCCATCTCCATCTTGGCTACCTCTATCCTGGTCCGCTTGGCCATCTTTTCCTTCAGATCAGTACGCACATCAGCCATCACCTCTCGTATGATCTCTACTGCAGGGTTTGGGCCATAGAATGCCAGTCTGTTCTTTACCTCCCTCTGGAATTCGGTCTCCTCCACATTCACATTGGGTGGTGCTGCACTGTCGTGTTCCATGATGGCTGCTATCAAATCCGCTTTTGTTTTGTTGCTGGCGATCAACCCTCGGGCTTCCACCAAATCTTTTAATGTAGTCCTCTTTAACTTCTGGTAGTTATTTTCCATTCATTCCTTTCCTCCTGTAGAAGGGGTATCATATCCCACTGCTGCCACCAGTGTAATGGGGTCTATCAAGCTGGAGTACCTCTTTCAGTACCACCCCGTGTTTTCGGAGGTCCGCTCTGCGTTGGCTGGAGTCTGAATGAATGACGCTGGCTGGAATTCCTTGGTTACATGGGCGCATATAAAAGATCACTGCTTCTCCACGTATTTCCAGTCTGACAACACTTTACTCACAGGACACAGAATATATCACACAGATACAGAGGGCAGGCCAATGTTTACTGTGGGAATTACAAAGGTGGGGGGAGGGCGGACAAAAGAATATCGTGTCCCCTCTGCCCAGGGGTGCAGCCTGTGGGCTGATGCATTAGGGATATGCATCTCACATAGAACCTATTATACATACATATAACTGAACAAAATATTCTGGGTGCTGAGTGGTTCTGTAGCACGTAACAGCGCTGCTTCCCTTCCGAGCTCTGCCATGTGCCCAAATAGTCGTTTACACCCACATATGTGGTATCAGCGTACTCAGGACAAATTGCACAATAACTTTTAGGGTCCTGTTACCCTTGGGAAAATAAAAATTGGAGGTGAAAAGATTTTTTGGGAAAAATATGATTTTTTAATTGTACGGCTGTACGTTATAAACTTCTGTGAAGCCATTGTGGGTTCAAAGTTCTCACCACATATCTAGATAAGTTCCTTGGGGGGTCTAGTTTCCAAAATGGGGTCACTTGTGGGGGGGTTTCCACTTTTTAGGTACATCAGGGGCTCTCCAAACGTGACATGGCGTCCGATATGAATTCCAGCCAATTTTGCATTGAAAAAGTCAAACGGCGCTCCTTCCCTTCTGAGCTCTGCCATGCGCCGAAACAGTGGTTTCCCCCCACATATCATGTATCATCGTACTCAGTAGAAATTGCACAATAAGTTTTGCTGTCCAATTTCTCCTGTTACCCTTGGTAAAATAAAAAAAAATTGGACCTGAAATAATTTTTTTGTGAAAAAAAGTTAAAATGTTCATTTTTTTAAAAAATATTCAAAAAATTTCTGTGAAGCACCTGAAGGGTTAATAAACTTCTTAAATGTGGTTTTGAGCACCTTAAGGGGTGCAGTTTTTAGAATGGTGTCACTTTTGGGTATTTTCTATCATATAGACCCCTCAAAGTGACTTCAAATGTGATGTGGTCCGTAAAAATAAAATGATGTTGTAAAAATGAGAAATCACTGGTCAACTTTTAACCCTTATAACTTCCTAACAAAAAAAAATTTTGGTTCCAAAATTGTGCTGATGTAAAGTAAACATATGTGAAATGTTGCTTATTAAGTTTTTTGTGTGCCATATCTCTGTGATTTAAGGGCATGAAAATTCAAAGTTGGAAAATTGCAAAATTTTCAAAATTTTCGCCAAATTTCCGTTTTTTTCACAAATAAATGCAAGTTATATCAGTGAAATTTTACCACTAACATGATGGCCAGCTTTGTCTTCTTTGGGGGGTTAAGTTATAAGGACCCCAATTAGTATTTTTCTATACATCTCTGTAGTCAAACAGGGTATAGTCCTTTGTGCATTGCTTTTTAGTACCGCTCTGTGGTGTAAAAGAGTTTTGTACTCTTCGCTCTGTGCTCACTGAGTGACACTTAACTCAGTGTGCATAACCCCTTAACCCCTAAGGGTGGTTTGCATGTTAATGACCTGGCCAATTTTTACAATCCTGACCACTGTCCCTTTATGAGGTAATGACTCTGGAACGCTTCCATGGATCCCGGTGATTCTGACATTGTTTTCTCGTGACATATTGTACTTCATGTTAGTGATAAAATTTCTTTGATATGACTTGAGTCTACTTGAGAAAAAAATGGATATTTGGCGAAAATTTTGAAAATTTCGCAATTTTCCAACTTTGAATTTTTATGCCCTTAAATCACAGAGATATGGCACACAAAATAATTAATAAGTATATCAAGATTTGTCCATAATACAGCAACTGGAACTTCATAACATCATAACAAGCAAGATCGGGCTTATATTAATCCCTTACCTACAATAGACGTAATATTCCGTCCATGTGACCCTGGACCTAATTTCCATGGACGGAATATTCCGTCACAGCGATCAGCGGCGCCCACGTGGTTAGCGCCGCTGATCGCGGCCGGGTGTCAGCTGATTATCACAGCTGACACCCGGTACAATGTGTCAGGGGCGGTCACGGACCGCCCCCGACACGTTAACCCTTTGCACACCGCTATCAAACACGATCGCGGTGTACCGGGGGTTAAAGGGAAGCATCGGCAGGGAGGGGGCTCCCTCCGTGCTTCCCTGAGCCCCCCACGGCAGCGCAATGTGCAGCGCTGCTGCAGGGGGCTCCTTTCCTGCAGGTCCCCGGATCTAATATGGTGGCGGGGACCTCCAGGGGCCTGCAGGAAGCTGGCTTCCTCAGTGCCTGCAAAGCGCAGGCATGAGGAAGCCTTCTGGACTGCCTGTGACAGATCGCTGATCTGTCACAGTGATCTGTGATGTGACAGGTCAGCGATCTGTCACAGGACAGTTATGTCCCCCCTGGGACATTGTAATAAAGTAAAAAAAAAAAAAAAGTGTAAAAATAATTTTTAAAAAAAAATCGCTAAATAAATAAATAATAAAAAAAAATAATTCCTTAATAAATTTATTTTTTGGAAATAAAAAAAAACAATAAAAGTACACATATTTGGTATTGACGCGTCCGTAACGACCTGCCCTATAAAACTGTCCCAATAGTTAACCCCTTAAGCGAACCCCTTAAAAAATAAAAATAAAAAACGAAGCAAAAAATAATGATTTATTATCATACCGCTGAACAAAAAGTGCAATAACACGCGATCAAAAAGACGCATATAAATATCCATGGAACCGCTGAAAACGTCATCTTGTACCGCAACAAATGAGCTGCCACACAGCATCATCAGCGAAAAAATAAAAAAGTTATAGCTCGCAGAATAAAGCGATGCAAAAATAATTATTTTTTATATAAAATTGTTTTCATAGCATAAAAGCGCCAAAACATAAAAAAAGACCTAAATGAGGTATCGCTGTAACCGTACTGACCCGAAGAATAAAACCGCCTTATAAATTTTACTGCACCCGGTACGGCGTAAACGCACCACCCAAAAGAAATTCATGAAACGCTGGTTTTTGTAAATTCTGCGTCCCAAAAAACAAAATAAAAAGCGATCAAAAAAAGTCACATGCCTGAAAATGGTACCAATAAAATAGTCAACTCGTCCCGCAAAAAATAAGACCTCACATGACTCGGTGGGTCAAAATATGGAAAAATTATAGCTCTCAATATGTGGTGATGCAAAAACTATTTTTACACTAAAAAGTGTCTTTTAGCGTGTGACAGCTGCCAAACATAAAAACCGCCGTAAATAGTAAATCAAACCCCCCGTTATCACAACCTTAGTTAGGGAAAAATAATAAAATTAAAAGTAAATGTATTTATTTCCATTTTCCGGTTAGGGCTAGGGTTAGGGTTAGGGCTAGGGTTAGGGTTAGGGTTAGGGCTAGGGTTAGGGATAGGGCTAGGGTTAGGATTAGGGCTAGGATTAGGGCTAGGATTAGGGTTAGGGGTGTGTTGGGGTTAGGGTTGGAGTTAGAATTAGGGGTTTCCACTGTTTGGGCACATCAGGTGCTCTCCAAATGCAACATGGCGTCTGATCTCAATTCCGGCCAATTCTGCGTTGAAAAAGTCAAATGGTGCTCCTTCCAAACTCTGCCATGCGCCCAAACAGTGTTTTACCCCCACATATGGGGTATCAGCCTACTCAAGACAAATTGTAAAACAACTTTTGGGGTCCAATTTCTCCTGTTACCCTTAGGAAAATAAAAAATTGGGGGCAAAAATATCATTTTTGTGGAAAAAATACGATTTTTTTATTTTCATGCCCGGGCATTATAAACTTCTGTGAAGCCCTTGGGGGTTCAAAGTGCTCACCACACACCTAGATAAGTTCCTTAGGGGGTCTAGTTTCCAAAATGGGGTCACTTTTGGGGAGTTTCCACTGTTTAGGTACATCAAGGGCTCTCCAAAAGCAACATGACACCCGCAGACCATTCCATCAAAGTCTGCATTCCAAAACGTCACTACTTCCCTTCCGAGCCCCGACATGTGCCCATACAGTAGTTTTCTCCCACACATGGGGTGTCAGCATACTCAGGACAAATTGGACAACAACTTTTGGGGTCCAATTTCTCCTGGTACCATTGGGAAAATAAAAAAGTTGGTGACTAAATGATCATGTTTGTGGAAAAAATACAATTTTTTTATTTTCACGCCCAGGCATTATAAACTTCTGTGAAGCACTGGGGGGTTCAAAGTTCTCACCACACATCTAGATAAGTTCCTTGGGTGGTCTAGTTTCCAAAATGGTGTCATTTGTGGGGGGTTTCCACTGTTTTGGTACATCAGGGGCTTTCCAATCGCGACATGGTGTCCGATCTCAATTCCAGCCAAAAACGTCAAATGGCGCTGCTTCCCTTCCGAGCTCTGCCATGCGCCCAAATAGTGGTTTACCCCCACATGTGGGGTATCAGCGTACTCAGGGCAAATTGCATAATAACTTTTAGGGTCCTGTTATCCTTTGTAAAATGAAAATTGGGGGTGAAAAGTTCATTTTTTTGGAAAAAATATGTTTTTTTACTTATGTTTTTAACATATCTAGATAAGTTCCTTGGAGGGTCTAGTTTCCAAAATGGGGTCACTTGTGTGGGGTTTCCACTGTTTAGGCACATCAGGGGCTCTCCAGACGCGACATGGCATCCAATCTGAATTCCAGCCACTTTTACATTTAAAAAGTCAATCGGCGCTCCTTCCCTTCTGAGCTCTGCCATGCACCGAAACAGTGATTCCCCCCCACATATTGGATATCAGCGTACTCAAGACAAATTACACATTAACTTTTGCAGTCCAATTTCTCCTGTTACCCTTGGTAAAATAAAAAAAATTGAACCTGAAGTATTTTTTTGGTGAAAAAAAGCTAAATGTTAATTTTTTTTTAAATATTCAAAAAATTCCTGTGACGCACCTAAAGGGTTAATAAACTTCTTGTATGTGGTTTTGAGCACCTTAAGGGGTGCAGTTTTTAGAATGGTGTCACTTTTGGGTATTTTCTATCATATACACCCCGAAAAGTGGCTTCAAATGTGATGTGGTCCGTAAAAATAAAATGGTGTTGCAAAAATGAGAAATCGCTGGTCAATTTTTAACCCTTATAACTTCCTAACAAAAAAAATTTTTGGTTCCAAAATTGTGCTGATGTAAAGTAAACATGTGGGAAATGTTACTTATCAAGTTTTTTGTGTGCCATATCTCTGTGATTTAAGGGCATAAAAATTCAAATTTGGAATATTGCGAAATCTTAAAAATTTTCGCCAAATTTCCATTTTTTTCACAAATAAACGCAAGTTATTTGAATGAAATTTTACCACTAACATGAAGTACAATATGTCACGAGAAAACAATGTCAGAATCACCAGGATCCATGAGAGCGTTTCAGAGTTATTACCTCATAACGGGACAGTGGTCAGAATTGTATAAATTGGCCCGGGAGTTAACGTGCAAACCACCCTTGGTAGTGAAGGGGTTAAATTAGCCAAAGAAGAGTTCCAGCTAGCAATTCTAAAATCATTTTTTATTATACACACTATTAAAAACAAACATAGAAAATGAATAAAGATTAACAAAATGCCCAGAAAGGGGGATTTAATACGCCATCAATATATAAAGGATGGAAGTATAACTGTGCAGACTAAATGGCCCTATTTCAAATAAACAGCGTTCCACATAATATATCAAAGGTTATCAATTCAAAGAAACATCAACAAATCAATATTAAATATTCAATATATAATATATTTAATGACATCCATAAATGAATGGTGAAGTCCCCAGGTATAGAAAATCATAAAATGCCAAGTTGGAGACCCTGAATAACAGCATGAACAATCTACTCAGCCAATCTTATACTTAGAGTACAAAACATAGTAGACATAGTTAAGACATAGTAGACAAAAAGTAAGAAATTACCTAGCCAAAGAGCACAGGAGGGTGACAGGATGCCGTGACATCCTCACCCCAATGCACGTTTTGCAATCTCTTCTTCCGGGGATGACATCGGGTTTCCATGGCAGCGATCGGGACCCCACATCATGCCATGGGGTCTCCGGTCCAAAGGCAGAAGGGCTGCCTTTGTTGTCCCCTCTGCCAGCTCCGGAACGCTGCGATCATGTTTGATCGAAGTGTTCTGGGGGTTAATGGGCCTGGGGCGGTCAGTGACCGCTCCTGGCACTTAGTGCTGGATGTCAGCTGTGAGAGTCAGCTTACACCTGGCCGTGATCAGTCGCGCTTCCCCTGGCTGATCGCACATGACGTACTATCCCATCCATGGGTAGTAAGTACCAGGGCACATGGACGGGACAGCACATCTAATGTCAGAGAGGGGTTAAGAGGATAAAACGTTGATGGGAGGAGGACTGCTTCTTTAAGCCCCTCCTTTTATCCAGCACTAGAATCTGTCCTTATTTAATCTATGCCAAAGGGCACTACATACTGCTGGACCCCCTGTGCAATGGCAAATATTGCTACTATATGCGATCATGGTCATTAAACCCCTTGGGCGCCACAGTTGATAGCAACTGTTGCATCTAAGGAGATTGACAGAGAGTTTGTTACTCCAAGACATAATCCACTCAAATGCATAAGTAGTGTCAGTTATTATGTTAGTGATCAAAATATCTAATTTTAGGATGAATACATATTGGATGAAAAAATTTGAAAAAATTAAAAATATAGACAAACAAAATTGGTATATCTGCATTTGCAACAGTTAATTACATTGTTGTAAGATATACTGATAAAAAAAATGTATGAAATATTTGGACATACCATTTTCTATTTAGTTGAATCTATAAACAAATGTTATTTTTCTAATGTTTCCTCATCAGTATGTCCAGAGTCAACTGTTTCTCATCCTTCAGAATCATTAATCAGGATGTATATGTAAGAAAAAGGCTCCTGAGAACACAATCAGGTTCTAACTGTAAGGCACACTGGCGATTAAAACGGACGAATGCAATGCGATAAAAAATTGCATTTGAACCCATGTTATTCTATGAGGCAGCTCCCATCATGCGATTTTTTATCGCATCCGATCCTCTGACCGAGACAATCGCGATTGTCACCAATTTTCCGATCGGATTCGACAATGCATGTCTATGGGGGCGAGAAAAAAAGGGATTGCAAATGGACCCGATGTGTGAGTTGCTATAAAAATCGCACCAAAAGCCGGCAATTGTTTTGCCTAAATACAGTAAAATCACAGTGTCCAGTTAAAAAAAGCAACGAATTAATAGATATAGACACATTAAATAAATATACAGTGGGGCAAAAAAGTATTTAGTCAGTCAGCAATAGTGCAAGTTCCACCACTTAAAAAGATGAGAGGCGTCTGTAATTTACATCATAGGTAGACCTCAACTATGGGAGACAAACTGAGAAAAAAAAATCCAGAAAATCACATTGTCTGTTTTTTTTTCATTTTATTTGCATATTATGGTGGAAAATAAGTATTTGGTCAGAAACAAAATTTCATCTCAATACTTTGTGATATATCCTTTGTTGGCAATGACAGAGGTCAAACGTTTTCTGTAAGTCTTCACAAGGTTGCCACACAATGTTGTTGGTATGTTGGCCCATTCCTCCATGCAGATCTCCTCTAGAGCAGTGATGTTTTTGGCTTTTTGCTTGGCAACACGGACTTTCAACTCCCTCCAAAGGTTTTCTATAGGGTTGAGATCTGGAGACTGGCTAGGCCACTCCAGGACCTTGAAATGCTTCTTACGAAGCCACTCCTTCGTTGCCCTGGCGGTGTGCTTTGGATCATTGTCATGTTGAAAGACCCAGCCATGTTTCATCTTCAATGCCCTTGCTGATGGAAGGAGGTTTTCACTCAAAATCTCACGATACATGGCCCCATTCATTCTTTCATGTACCCGGATCAGTCGTCCTGGCCCCTTTGCAGAGAAACAGCCCCAAAGCATGATGTTTCCACCACCATGCTTTACAGTAGGTATGGTGTTTGATGGATGCAACTCAGTATTCTTTTTCCTCCAAACACGACAAGTTGTGTTTCTACCAAACAGTTCCAGTTTGGTTTCATCAGACCATAGGACATTCTCCCAAAACTCCTCTGGATCATCCAAATGCTCTCTAGCAAACTTCAGACGGGCCCGGACATGTACAGGCTTAAGCAGTGGGACACGTCTGGCACTGCAGGATCTGAGTCCATGGTGGCATAGTGTGTTACTTATGGTAGGCCTTGTTACATTGGTCCCAGCTCTCTGCAGTTCATTCACTAGGTCCCCCTGCGTGGTTCTGGGATTTTTGCTCACCGTTCTTGTGATCATTCTGACCCCACGGGGTGGGATTTTGCGTGGAGCACCAGATCGAGGGAGATTATCAGTGGTCTTGTATGTCTTCCATTTTCTAATTATTGCTCCCACAGTTGATTTCTTCACTCCAAGCTGGTTGGCTATTGCAGATTCAGTCTTCCCAGCCTGGTGCAGGGCTACAATTTTGTTTCTGGTGTCCTTTGACAGCTCTTTGGTCTTCACCATAGTGGAGTTTGGAGTCAGACTGTTTGAGGGTGTGCACAGGTGTCTTTTTATACTGATAACAAGTTTAAACAGGTGCCATTACTACAGGTAATGAGTGGAGGAAAGAGGAGACTCTTAACACTAGGACTACTGGACTCGTGACCCCGCCTAGAACTACTGAAAGGAGTCATTTTGACTCCTTGCTTGTTTTCGTTTATTTTTAGAGTTTCATTTGTGGTTATTTATTAATAATTATATTTTTTGTAATGTATTATTATTGTGAGATCCAACAGTAATGCTTTTGATTGTTTTTTTCTGCTTTTCTTATTTTTCTACAGAAAATAACAATAATTATAATAGACGTTTTTCAAGCATTTTTTTTTATTCAAGTGCACACATATAAACAACAACTGAAGAACAAAAAGCAGAGAAAATGTAGGTGGAGGAGCATAAAAATGAAAATATGGCGCAGAATTCACCTTCTAAACATTTGGTGTTTCGCATTTTAGGCATTGCCTTTGATTTATGGCAGTACATTGCCCACACAAAGACTTACCACAAGTCTTACAATTGCCGACAGATCTATTTTTCTTGCACTTTTCTTTGATCTGGCAAAATTTTGTTTGAACCATCACTTCTGAGCATGTAGAAACTTGGGACGTGGAACCCTTTTCCCTATCTGTGACATAAGGACCACTCAACTCTCTCACAAGCGTTTGCAAAAATGCCTTGCGTGACATTTTTTGGTACAGGTACAGAGCGGAGTTTCATACCTGAAGCTCCGCTCCGAACCCCGGGCTGGAGCCGCTGTCTTGGACGGAGCCGTGCTCGCGCGTAAGCAAGCGCTGCTCTGTCCCTGACAGCGGCTCCAGCCCGGGGTTCGGAGCAGAGCTTCAGGCATGAGCGGGCAGGTACGGCCTGTATTGCGGCAAGAATATCCAGATGGCTATTCAGCCAGAATTCTGCTAGTGTGCACAGGCCCTAACTCAGTGTGTGGAAGAACAAATAAATACACATAACTACTTACCTTCTGGATTTGTTCCTTCTGAGTCTTCAGATTCACTTGATATGTTCTGAGGAATGAAATCTTCATCACTGTCAGAATCAAATACATGTTCCTGCAATTCGGATTCGGATTCATCCTCCGGTATGGATTGCAAAGTAGCCAGAATATCCTGAGGCTTTATCAAACGTCTTCTCTCCATATTCCTCACAAATTCCATAATTCTATATAGTTCCCTGCTGAAAAATAGAAATGAAATGAAAACTAAAAGAAATAATAACTGTTCTGCCACCTTCAAAAGTAGGTGGGCTGAATCAGTTGACAGACAGCTAAACTATTTCATAACAATTCATACCTGTATGAGTCTTCAGAGCTCCTATGTCTGCGTCTGTTCTCTTTGTCTCTTCAGCTGAACTGAAAGTAAAGTTACTATCCAGAATACTGTCTCCTGCTAGGACCTTAGAAAAACACCACCCTTCATTAGCATAAGATAAGAGCCTAGAGTAAACAAGCTATTTTGTTCAGCATTACACAGTAATACAAGCAGGTAAAACACAAGGAAAATGTGAAAAGTTGACATGTAAATTGAACTACATCTATATGAACATCAGGGTAAATAAGACAGAGTGAAAAAATTATGCACAAAACTTTATAGCAACATTTAGTGACAAAAGGACCTCAAAATATAGTAGGGAGTCAAAATGACTCCCTTCAGTAGTTCTTGGTAAATTTTGAAAAAAACGCGCAAATTTTTCACCAAAATTATTTATTCTCACAAAATCTTTTTTCACATCATATTTGAGGAAAAGTCACCGAGTTTCAAGCCGGAATTCTTAAAAATGTAGTCACAGAAGAGAAATAAAAAACGAAAGGAGTCAAAATGACTCCATCAGTAGTTCTAGTGTGACGTTACAGGTCTGTGAGAGCCAGAAATCTTGATTGCTTGTTTCTGACCAAATACTTATTTTCCACCATAATATGCAAATAAAATGAAAAAAAAACAGACAATGTGATTTTCTGGATTTTTTTTCTCAGTTTGTCTCCCATAGTTGGGGTCTACCTATGATGTAAATTACAGACGCCTCTCATCTTTCTAAGTGGTGGAACTTGCACTATTGCTGACTGACTAAATACTTTTTTGCCCCACTGTATATATATATATATATGTATATATATATATATATATATATATATATATATATATATATATACATGTTATAGAGACACATTACATTAATATATATATTTCTAGTTCATGCAGTTCTTAATTGCAGAATAGCCGCTGACACATTAGTCGGCTTTTGTATAAAATTCTCCTGCCCGACATGAAATGACACATGGTTTACATATAGTTAACCATTTCATTTCATGTTTTTTTTTATGTCTATCACTATTAATTATATGAGGGCTTGTGGGTTACATTTTGGGCTTGTAGGGGTTCATTTAAGGGGTTAATTCGTTGTATTAAATTGCGGAGACTCCCGCTGACGTGACTGAGGCTGCAGGGAGTCCCTGTAATTTGTAGATCCTCTAAGCCTTAGGTCAGGGTGGACATTGATCAAGCAGATAGGCACATAGACAGTGAGGACTTGGTACACAGATATCTCAGGAGCAGCAGGATGGATGAAGTGGAATCCAGCAAGAATGAAAGCAAGCACAAACAAAAAAGCACAGTAGGTGGCACATACCAAACATAGAACTAAAGTCTCAATCCCAAGACACAGGTGTGTGTGTGTGTGTACAGTCAGGGCCAAAAGTGTTGGCACTAGAGATGAGCGACTTTGTCTTTTTTAGGGTCGAGTCAGGTTTCATGAAACCCGACTTTCTCAAAAGTCGAGTCGAACGAAATTGGCCGACTATCATGAAAAGTCCGACTGAAACACGAAACCCACCAATGCAAGTCAATGGGGAAGCAAAGTCGACAGGGAGTAGAGGACAGTAAACACACCTACAGTGCCCATTTCAATGCCAACAACATCAAATCTTATTACTTAAGCTTGTCATCCTTAATTTACTTCACAATAATAGTTACGCATTGAAAACTGGGTGTTATTTGGCTAAAGTTGTGGGGGGGGTAGGGCTGGCTCCAGGTTTTCGTGTGCCCCGGGCGAAAGAGTGTCAGTGGGCCCCTTTAACACATACCACAATTCATGATGCTCCGATACGGCAGAGAAATATTGGTATAGTACAATGAAAAATAGTTCACTTCTTACATGACATGACTGATATCTATTTTAAATTCTACAATAGCTCAAAAAACGGACAGTATATTACTCCATACAGTATTATGGCCACCACATAGTGCGCCATACAGAATAATGAGTCCCATATATTTCTCCATACAGAATAATTGGTCCCATATAATGTTCCATACAGTATATGATGAGCTCCACATAATGCTACAGTATATGTTGGTTCCCATGGATAATGCTCCAGTGTATAATGGGCCCCGTAAATGCTGCTCCAGTGTCTGAGGTCCCCAATTTGTAATGCTTCAGTATATGATGGACCTCATGGATGATGCTCCAGTGTATGATGGGCCCAAATAATGCATCATATATAATCTGCCCCATTTAGAATGCTTCAGTATATGATGGGCCCCATGGATGATGCTCCATTGTCTTATGGGCCCAAATAATGCTCCATATATAATGGGCCCCATTTCTAATGCTCCAGTGTATAATGGGCCCCATAAATGCTGCTCCAGTGTCTGATGTCCCCCATTTGGAATGCTCCAGTATATTATGGGCCTCATGGATGATGCTCCAGTGTAAGATGGGTCCAAATAATGCTCCATATATAATCTGCCCCATTTAGAATGCTCCAGTATATGATGAGCCCCATGGATGATGCTCCAGTGTCTTATGGGCCCAAATAATGCTATATATATATAATGGCCCCATTTCTAATGCTCCATTATATGATGGGCCCCATGGATGATGCTCCAGTGTATGATGGGCCCCATATCTCATTTTCCAGTGCATAGTGCTCCCCAAAAATTGCTCCCAACCTTTAAAGAAATTAAATACCTCTCCTCGCTGGGCACTGCTCTACTCTGGACTCCTCAGCATCACCATCTTCCAGCTCTTTGCACTTGGACTGTTTAGGCAGAGAGCATACAGACGTGATGTCATCACACTCTCTGACCTGAATGTCACTGTCAGGAAACGCAGAAGACGTCACAGCGGTGGAGCAGGGAGAGGTAAGTATTGCAAGTGCTGTGGCCCTGAGCAAGCAGGGGGGTCCACTCGTGTGTAACGGCACTGACACAGGGCCCCTCATAGTATGCCGGTGTGTCTGACGACGAGTGGACCCTCCAACTGGCAGAGACACTTTTGCGTACTATAAGAGGCCCTGTGCCAGTGCCGTCGCCCACAAGTATGCCCCCCCACCTGCTCAGGGAACCGACACTTTCATCTGCACCTTCCTCTGTGTCACTGTGTAAGGTGATACAGTATGCGGGAAGGGGCACCTGAGTTTCATCAGGGTCATATTCTGGCTCTGTAGAGTGCGAGGGAAATGTAGTGCTGTGGGTGAATGTACCAGCAGAATCATCTAGCAGTGGCTGTGCATCAGTGCACTCCATCTCCGATTCATGTTGAACTGGAGAATTCAGGATTTGATTTGATAACCCAGGCATGGTATGTGAAAAGAGCTCCCTGGAGTAATCTGAAGTGTGGGCTGCCGCATCCTTCACTTTTGGTGGGGGTGAAGGACACAAGGAAAGGGGTTGTTCCTGACCAGAAGCCTGCACTAACGACTCAGTGATTGCATTTTTTGCAACTTCAGAAGAGGAGGCGATAGAGCTGCAGGCTGTTTCGGCAATGTAAGCCAAAACCAAAGTCAGAAACAGACTTTCACAGGCTCTGTATGCATTAGACCAGAATATAAAAAGCATTAAAAAATGGGTAATGTATCACAAGCGTACAGCTGTATACAGTGTGGTGGTAATCGTAAATCTCCAAATATATTTCCGGAATAACAGGCAGACGTTCACAGGTTGAGTCTGGATTCCACCAGAATCTAAATAGCAAAAAAGGGTACTGTATCAGAAGCATACAGCTGTATACAGTGTTGGGCTAAATTTAAATCTCGGTATATATTTCCGGAGTCACCCTCAGACGCTCACTCAGTCTGGATTTGACCATAATACAAAATGTTTGAAAAAGGTACTGGATAACAAGATAGCAAGTATATATATTGTAGGGTACAATTTAAATCTCCGTATATATTTCCGTAGTCAGTCTCAGACACTTACTCAGTATGGATTTGACTGTAATACAAAATGTCTAACAAAAGTACTGTATCAAAAGATAGGAGGTGTATATAGTATAGGTTAAAATTTTTATCTCCGTATATATTGAAGGAGTAAACCACACACGCTGACTCAGTATGGATTATACCGTACAAAAAAATTTAGAACTAAGGTGCCGTATCAGCAGATACCAGGTGTATATAGTATAAGTGAAAATGTAAATCTCCCTATATATTTCCGGACTCACATACAGATAGTCAGCATGTATTTCTCCGTGATAGCAGCCGGTACACGGAAGTGTGTGAGGAGCATACAGCTCTATACGGTGTGGGAAATAATGAATGTTCGTTCACTGTGCAGAAAAACAGAATAAAAGTAGGAGTGCTGTGTAAAAAACAGTCTGCACAGCAGTGTGCAGACAGCAATACTGCTGTAAGGCAGGCTAATAATGAGCTCTGCTGCACACAAGAAAATCATTCCCTGTCACTGCACACTAACTGTACACAACAATTGCGTTCAGCACATAAGAACTTCTGTTTACAGGCCTAAGTGTCTCTTAAATGATAAAAAGCATCAGCAACCTCTCCCTACTGTAAAGATGGGCAGAAGAAAAATGGTGGTCGGCAGTGAGGGCTGTTAGACACACTCTGTATATACAGGGGTTGGACAAAATAATGCAACCACCTAACGTTTTGGCATCATAATATTTGAACATGTTATAAACATGCAAACCGTGACATATGGTAATGTTTTGTAGTTGATTATTTGTGTTATGTGATATGTGTATGTAAATTAACTGTTTGTTTTGCATAATTGTAAGAACATTGATGAAAACCTGATACCAATGGCAGACGTCTCTAATTTTCAAAGAGGCCAAATTGTTGATGCTTGTATGGCAGGCGCTAGTGTAACAGAAAGTGCCTGAATGCTTGGCGTGTCAAGAGGTGCTGTCTCCAAAGTAATGACTTTGTTTCAAAGAGAAGACAAAACGTCCACAGCAAAGCACAGGTCCGGCCGAAAGTCGAAGTTGACTGAGAGAGACGGTCGAACTCTAAAGCGAATTGTGAGAGAGGATTGCAAGACCACGGCTCCAAAAATCAATGTTGAGCTCAATGAACACCTACAGAACACAGTTTCCACCAAAAAATTTTCGTCGGGAGCTGCACAAATCTGGATTCCACGGAAGAACTGCAATTTTAAAAATGCTGCTCTCAATGACAAATGTTTCAAAGCATTTAGAGCGGTGTAGAAACCTCTAGAATAGGTCCCTCGAGCATTGGAAGCATGTGATATTCTCAGACGAATCATCATTTACCTTATTTCCGCCTTCCAGCCGAGTGAACGTTTGGAGACAGCCGAAAGAAGCATTCCATCCAGACTGCCTTTTCCCAACCGTAAAACATGGCAGAGGTTCTGTGATGATCTGGGGTGCTATTTCATGGAGATGCGCCTGGCCAATGATATCCCTTCATGGAAGAATTAAAAACCGCGATTATTTAGGCATTTTGGCCAACCAAGTGCACCCTATGGTTCAAGCACTGCTCCCGGAGGGGAACACCATCTTTCAGGATGATAATGCACCAATTCATACAGCTAGAATTGTTAAAGCATGGCACGATGAACAGTGTAATGAAGTTGAGCATCTCATCTGGCCCCCACAAACTAGATGGATACAAGTACAGGCAGAAAGTGGAGTGAGTGCAGAAATTTGGGAATTAATAATCACGGGAAAACCTCCCAGGAGAATTCGCAGAGGCGATGGTGACCCTCAATTAATTTGTCTGTGGAGACTGCGAAAACGGTTCTTTGTGAAGAAAGGGTTGCTGTATCGCAGTAGCGTGGATCCCATCAATGTTATTCATCTACATCAAATTGTGATCACAGGGAGAGATGTAGACATGGTCCTCACTGCCTATCATGATCTGTCTGTTCACTTTGGAGTGCAAAAGACCGAAGCCTTTGGAGTGCAAAAGACGGAAGCCACAGGCCGTAGGCGATTCTATTGGATTGGCATGAGAGGAGACATTGAAAAATGGTGGCAGGAATGTCACACGTCTGTGACTAGGAAAACTGTGAAAGCTGATCATAAAGCACCACTGCATCCGACTGTGAGTCAACGTCCATAACAAATGGTAGTCATTAATCATCTGAAGGTAGAGGCCAGCAGGACAGGCCATAGCTGCGTCTTAACCATCTATCAGTTCACCAAATTTGTAGTGTCCATCCCTGTGAATGATTTAACTGCCCAGACTACACAGCGGTGGAGCAGGAAGAGGTAAGTCTCGCTAGTGCTTGGGCCTTGAGCAAGCAGGGTGGGCCCACTTGTGGGTGGCGGTACTGGAACAGGACCCCTCATAGTACGCCGGTGTGTCTGACAGCGAGTGGGCCCCCCCACCGTCAGAGACAGTTTATTATACTATGAGGGGCCCTGTGCCAGTGCCGTCGCCCAAGAGAGCGGCCACCCACCGGTTCAGGGCAATGCCACTTGCCCGGGTGCGCCAGGTGGTGACCCCAGCCCTGGGGGAGGCAGCCCAGTTAGGGAGGTTTAAAAAATGGCATATGTTTATGTGTAGGCTGGACATTCAGCAGCTGCAAATGGAGGAAGCGGAGAAGTCCGAGGAAGAGGAGGACAAAAGCGAGCCATCTTTCTTGCAACCTGTGTCATCAGGGGAAGGTGGGACAAAATCCTTTGAAACCAATGCATGGTTCATTTTAATGAAGGTTAGATCATCAACATTTTGGGTACAGATGGGTCCATTTTTCTGTCAGGATTGATCCAGCAGCACTGAAGACTCTTTCAAATAGCACACTACCAGCAGGGCAAGCGAGCTCCTGTAAGGCATATTGTGCCAATTCAGGCCAGGTGTCAGTTTACAGGCCTAATAGTCAAATGGGAATGACCTGTGAGGGAGAACATCGATATGGGAGAAGTAGTTTGTAACCATAGTTGACAACTGCTGTCTCCTGTCACTTGCAATCAATTCAGTATTACCAGTCGTGCGAGCGGTACTTCAGAAATCAGTCCACAACATGGTCATGAAGCCCCTGTCTCCAACGCCACTTCAGCTGTGTGCACCATGAACACCTCTTCCATTTTGCCCTCTACGGCTCGTGGGAGAACCAGCAATGCTGCTGTGTGCTGGGAATGCCTTCAACAAACGGTTTACCAGAGTTGCTTGTTTGTTAGCCAATATTACCTCTAGGTTGTCCTGTGGCATGATGTTCTGTAATTTGCCTTTATAGCGTGGATCGAGGATGCTGGCCAACCAGTAGTCGTTATCCTTCATCATTTTGGCAATGTGGGGGTCCCTTTTTAGGATCTGCAAGTAGTGTTGAGCATTCCGATACCGCAAATATCGAGTATCGGCCGATATTCGCGGTATCGGAATTCCGATACTGAGTTCCGATACTTTAGCATATCGAATACTGAAATCGGAAGTTCCCGTGTGTCCTGCAGGCACGTCTGCTTGTAGGCCACTCAACGTGTCACTGCCTCATACATGTTTTTCTTTTATTGCTGCAAATTTTTCATTCTCCTATTAGAGTGCATCCATCCGTATCCATATACGTTGGTTGCAAACACTATAGGAGTAGAGAGCGGAGCCTTTCTGCAGCCTTTCAGTGCTAGTGCCCAGTTATCTGCACTGTTCACGGCTGTCTGAGAGGTCTCTGTGTGAGTGCAGCTCACGATGTAGTGTGTCCTGCAGGCACGTCTGCTTGTAGGCTGCTCAGCGTGCGTCACTGCCTCATGCATATTTTTCTTTTATTGCAGCTCATTTTTCATTCTCCTATTAGTGTGCATCCATCCATATCCATCTACATTGGTTGGTTGCAAACACTTTAGGAGCAGAGAGGAGCCTTTCTGCAGCCTTTCAGTGCTAGTGCCCAGTTATCTGCACTGTTCACGGCTGTCTGATAGGTCTCTGTGTGAGTGCAGCTCACGCTGTAGTGTGTCCTGCAGCCACGTCTGGTTGTAGGCTGCTCAGCATGCGTCACTGCCTCATACATATTTTTCTTTTATTGCATCTCATTTTTCATTCTCCTATTAGTATGCATCCATCCGTATCCATCTACATTGGTTGGTTGCAAACACTATATAGGAGTAGATAGAGGAGCCTTTTCTCTGGCTTGTGCCCTTCAGCCGCAGCCAGATTAGTGTTACCCTATTTTTTGGAGCCTCATCTTTTGCATTGTAGGTTACCTTCCTGCATTGTAATAGCTCCAAAAAGTTTGTGATACTATCACTTTCAAATCTTTGATCACATCCTTTTTGTTTTTTTGAAAAAAAAAAAAGCAAAATAAAGTTCACCAAACACTCGATTTGACAGTTGTGTAGGCCACATTAGCTCATATTAAAGTGTAGTCCACACACTTTATAAAATTAGTGTTTCTTATACCTGTTAGCAGCTGTTCAGGAATAAGCACACTAAGCCCCCCTTTGTACTTTTCTGCCAACTTTATCAGTCTACCAAGATGAAGAAGGCAGGGAGTAAGGCACGTGGGCGTGGGAGTGGAGTTTCAGCAGGGAGAGGACGTGGGGATTCTGCAGGAAGAGGACGTGGGGATTCTGTGCCTGCTGCGGGCACCAGTGAGTCAGCATCCCCCAGTCTTACCAGGCAACAGTCCTTTATGCGCAGCTTTGTAGGTCCTCGCCGTACCCCACTGCTGCGGGAGGAACAAATTGAAGCCATTGTCGGATGGATGGCAGCTAACACATCGACTTCAATGACTTCCACGTCCTCTCAGTGCCAGAGCACTGAAGAGCAACCATCTGTCTCTTCACCACCTGCCAAATTGCCCAGGCAGTCAGAGAGCCCTGTACAGGAGCCATCACAGTCTCTACTTCTGTTCTCTGAATCTGTTGGCTTGGAAAGAGGGGGCCAGCCAAGCAGCATTCAAGAATGTGAAGAAGAGGGAGTATGCAGTGATGCGCAACTGCTTTGTCCCTCTGAATCTGAAGACGCGGGTGGGCCAGTGCCTATTGTCAGCACACCTCAGTACGCATCAGATGATGAGACTCAGGTGCCACTTTCTGGTGTGTACGGTGCTGGCGAGACTACCCAGGAGAAGCAGGAATTTGAAGAGGGGAGTGTAGATGATGAGGTCCTTGACCCATCATGGCGTGAGGAACAGGAAGGTGGTGGGAGCAGCTCTGAGGAAGAGATTCCCCGAACAGCCAAAACAGGAGGGAGAGGGAGGGGGCAGACTTGGTTGCCTGTAACCTCCTGTTGTGAGTTCATTTTCCCCTTCACCATTGAGGTCTGATGAACTCCCTCTTCTGGTGAAGGAAGGTAGTGAGGCTGATTACCAAGCAACTGTGCAGGATGATGATGACTGGGTGACTGGAATTGCTGACTGGATATAAGGCAGCTGACGCCCTTCTGCCTTGCGGGTGATTACTCTGAGGGATTCTTGGCGACCAGTATGATTCCTGCTCCTCAAAAGCTAAGTTTTCTGCTCTACTTTTTGCATTTTTGTTTTGATTTTGTTTTGCCTTGTTTTTCTGAATTTCTGCCATTCCCTGCTGGGGTGAGCTGAATTCCTTTTTTGCTCTGTCTTCAGAAAATACCTGAGTACTGATATAGTCTTTTTGAAGCCTAGCGTCTTCAGGGCTTTTTTCCCTATCAGTCTGTTGGCTCTTGTTTTGATAGGGTTTTGGCGGATTGCAGACAGCAGCTTTTCTATCCTTTCCTATTTAGTTAGCTTGGGCCCCATCATTTGCTCAGCCTATCTTTCTATCTGTGTGAGTGTTTGTTCATCTTGCTTCACTGTCATTATATGTTGGGGGCTGCCTATTGCTTTGGGGTCTGCTCTGGGGCAGTTTATCTTTAGGCTATTTAGTTCTCCGGCTGTGATCGAGGGGTCTAGGGCACCGTAGGAACCCCCCACGGCTACTGCTAGTTGTTGATAGGTTCAGGGGCCTGCAATCCGATAGCTGCCAACTTCTCTGGTTTTCTGGACTTAGCTAGTATTTCTGTTTTTGCCTCCTACGGTGACTCATTCATAACAGAATCACCAGCCATACTGCAGATCCTAGGGTACTCAATAGCAGGAAAGAATTGTAAAAAAAAAAAAAAAGTGTGTATATTCTTTCCTCTATATCTCTAAGGCCGTAGGGGGAATTTTTTTTTCTCTCAATGGAGATAAAGCAATTGTCTGATCGTGTGGAGCAGCTCGCTGCGGAAGTGCGGGGAATTTCCGCCTACCTTGCTCATTCACATGCTGCTGAACCAAAGATCCCTACTCCTGATGTGTTTTTTGGGGATCGGTCTAAATTTTTGAATTTCAAAAATAATTGTAAATTATTTTTTGCCTTGAAGCCTAACTCGTCAGGGAGCTCCGCGCAGCAGGTTAAAATTGTTATCTCTTTGCTGCGTGGCGATCCCCAGAATTGGGCGTTTTCTTTGAAACCAGATGATCCTATTCTGACTAATGTGAACGCATTTTTTCAAGCCTTGGGGTTGTTGTATGACGAACCTAATGCTATTGATCAGGCTGAAAAGACCCTGTTGGCATTGAGCCAGGGTCGAGATTCTGCAGAATTGTACTGTCAAAAATTCCGAAAGTGGGCGGTCCTTACTACCTGGAATGATAATGCCTTGGCAGCTCTCTTTCGGAAGGGTTTGTCAGAAGCCGTAAAAGATACTATGGTGGGATTTCCTGTTCCCTCTGGTCTTGACGATTCTATGTCATTAGCCATTCAGGTTGATCGGCGTTTACGTGAACGCAGGACTGCACGAGAGGTGTTGCCACCTGTTGAATAAGTGTCTGAACCTATGCAATGTGATAGAGTTTTGTCCAGGGAGCAACGTCAGGAGTTCAGAAGGCGTAATAAGCTGTGTTTTTTTTGTGGAGATGCCTCGCATATTATTTCTGTCTGTCCTAAATGAGAGAAACGTTTTGCACACACGTTTTCTGTGGGTGGTGTTCAACCTAAGTTTCTTCTGGCAATTACTCTGATCTGCTCCCTGTCCACATTTTCCGCCAAGGCTTTTGTCCTAATGGACTTGTATTTTGCTAAACGTTGTGGATTTCCGATGACACCACTGCGGACGCCTTTCCTGTTGAGGGGGATTGATGCTACTCCTTTGGCGAAAAATAAACCTCAGTTTTGGACCCAGGTGGTAATGCGGGTCGCCCCAGACCATCAAGAAAATTGTAGATTTTTGGTGTTGCATAATTTGCATGATACCATTGTTCTGGGGTTTCCCTGATTGCAAATTCATAATCCAGTTTTGCATTGGAAATCTGTGTCTGTGGTGAGTTGGGGTTGTCGGTGTGCCCTTAGTGAGGCTCCGTTTTTTTCCACCTCTTCTCAGTCGCATGATGTTCCTGACTATTTGACGGACTTTTATGATGTATTAAGTGAGAATGAGTCTGCGTCTTTGCCTCCTCATAGGAGTTATGCAATTGAACTGAGCCCGGGGTGTAAATTTCCCAAGGGTCGGCTCTTCAATTTATCTGTACCCGAGCACGAGGCTATGCGATCCTATATTAAGGAGGCGTTGGAGAAGGGTCATATTAGACCATCCTCTTCACCCTTAGGTGCCATTTTTTTTTTCGTGGCCAAAAAGGATGGTTCATTAAGGCCTTGTATTGATTATCGTGCCCTCAACAAAATTACTATTAAATATCAGTATCCGTTACCCCTGATTTTGGATCTATTCTCCAGAGTTAAAGGTGCTTGCTGATTTACCAAGCTTGACCTCAGGGGGGCGTATAATCTTATCCGCATTAAGCATGGGGATGAATGGAAGATGGCGTTTAATACTCCGGAGGGACATTTTGAGTACCTGGTGATGCCTTTTGGGCTCACTAATGCCACTTCTGTCTTCCAGTGCTTCATGAACGACATTTTCCGAGACTTTATGGATAAATTTTTGATTATCTATCTGGATGATATTTTGATCTTCTCCAAGGATTGAGATTCTCATGTGGAACATGTTCGGACTGTGTTCCGGATCTTGAGGGAAAATTCCCTGTATGTAAAAGGATCGAAATACCTTTTTGGGGTACAGAGGATTTCATTTTTGGGATTTATTTTGTCTCCGTCAACTATTGAAATGGACCCAGCCAAGGTACAGGCCATTTATGATTGGGTTCAGCCCACTTCTTTGAAGGCCCTCCAGAAGTTTTTGGGTTTTGCTAATTTTTATCGGAAATTTATAGCAAAATTTTCTAGTATTGCCAAGCCATTGACTGATCTGACTAAGAAGGGTGCTGAGGTGTTGAATTGGTCTCCGGAGGCTGTTTCTTCCTTTCAGGAACTGAAGTGAAGATTCACTTCTGCCCCGATTTTGCGGCAACCTGATGTCTCACTCCCGTTCCAGGTAGAGGTGGACGCTTCTGAGATTGGTGCAGGAGCTGTTTTGTCCCAAAAGGATCCTGTAACATCTAAAATGAATCCCTGTGCTTTCTTTTCCCAAAAGTTCTCTCCATCTGAACGTAACTATGATGTGGGGAATCGGGAACTGTTAGCCATGAAATAGGCATTTGAGGAGTGGAGACATTGGTTGGAGGGAGCTAAACATCAAGTCGTGGTCCTCAGCCCGTAACTTAGCGAATATATATGTTGAAGATCTAGATGCAGCTTCACTTGAAAATGAATTACAGCAGTTTGCATATCATGTTAAAAATGCTACACTAGCTGAACATGAAGATTTCCCTAGAGAGCTCTGCATGTATAAAATGGTGCTAAAGGACCCTTTCAAGAGTACATTCCCAAATATTGAAATTCTTTTGAGAATCTATTTGGTCTTGATGGTAACCAATTGCAGTGGAGAGAGATCATTCTCCAAAATGAAGCTAATTAAAAACAGACTTCGCAGTACAATGGGCCAGGAACGTCTATCCCACCTTTGCTTGTTAAGCATTGAACATGACATTCTTGAAGAGCTAGACTTTTCAGATCTGATTCAAGAATTTGCTATGAAAAAATCAAGAAAAGTTCACCTAAGTTTCCAGTACTTTGGCCTTCCTAAATGTTCCAAAAGGTTTGTAAAACTATGCTCACATTGTGATCAAATATGATATGTACATCCTTAAAAGCTCAGATATGGTATGCGTAATGCAAATGTGCAACTGGTTGCTGTTGAGACTTGGTCTGTTATATTACTCAGTTTTTCAATACAGAAAAACACCCGTAACAAACACTAATTTTATGTTGAAAGACACCCACCCATGACCTTCTTTAACTTGTTTAATAAATCAACCTTTTCCATTGCCTGTGTCAGAGACTTAATAGTCTCACTGTTCTTGCAATAATGGTGGCTTTACACAGAGAAATTTAGATCATAATTGTTTGGAAGCGAGTGACCTTTACTGTAACAACCCCCTGCACAACATGGGGAGGAGCAATCCGTAATCTGAGCCACCTTTACATAAGGCAAATAATTAACTATAATTTCCCAGTGTACCCTAAAGAATCTATTTTTGTGATCATGGTAAAACCTTATGTGCTCCGAACATGAAAAATGCCCGCCAATAGGAATCCCCCCCCAGCAGTGGCCACAGTCTTTGACAGACAGCTAGGTCAACCGTTAAAGTTTTTGAGCAGCCTGCCGCGCATGCGCGCGGCTCTCCATATACTTGTCTGAGAAAACTGAGCACTGCTGTTAGTCTCCTCATGCAATACTGGGGGCTGGCTGAGCCATTGAGTTATGAGCCAACCCCCTGCTTCTAGACTGCTGTAGAGCAGTCAGAAGCAGGGGAGACAGCACAACCCCTTTACTCACTTTAACATAAGTAAAAACATGCGTTTAACCCCTTCTTTTTTTTCAGTTCCGTTTAAGTTTAATACATTATGGGTGTTCTGTTCGTGGCATCAAATCTGTTATCATACATCTTGGATTACCTGGATATATACATCTTAAATTATACATGGAGAATAACTGTTAGGTAAGCAAAGCTGCAAAGTTCTAGTCTGCTCATCTATCCATTCCATTCTAATGATGATTATTTTAACTTTTTATAATTTTCATTTCCTTATAGCATACAAGTTGTGTTTTGAGGTTACTGCAAGAATCATTGGATGTTTGATGGATAGAGTTCATATGATCCTTCTCAACGTACTCTATTTCATTATATGATGGGTAAGTGAAATTTTTAAGGCACATATAAAAATTTTTGCATTTAATGCTGGTACTAATGTTGACATTTTACTTATTCTTTGTGTTAATTTTCCCCTGGAGCTCTGATGACAGACATGTGTTGGATACAGAGATTTGACAGGGGGAGTGGTAAAACTTAGTTGTCAATTTATTCTTTCTAAGAGGTATTACAGAAAAAGTACAATTCAGAGTTATGGGAAAAGATGCTTTGAAATTGTTATATTATGTGGAAAGCAAGAGAGCCAGACAAAATCATACATCATTGTGGGAAAAAAATACAGTAAAGCTTGTAATGTATACATTTATTTATGCTTTTATCTGCACACACTTTTATATAAAGCATGTTTTCGATCGCTAACACCTCCCCCTTGTACTTGGAGATGCTCACAGGCACATTAAGACAGAGGATATATCCTCCTTCAGCCAACAGACCTGTATTCAAAGAATGCTTCTTTTTCTTCTCTTACTATAGGAGAGCAAGCCACTACTCCGGAGATAATACAATAGAGAGCATATTGTTATACAGTAGTTAGCAACAATTGCTGCCGGTGAAAACTTTCCCTTTCTGCATTTTTATTATTCCTTGGCTGTCTTAACATTGGGTTCAATAAAAAAAATGCGAGTAACTCTTTCTGTCTATAATGGACTGCTTTGAGTTATCCTGGACTGTATCTCTATTGTAGTACTGTAAATCTGAATGTGGCAGAACAAGAGGATAAGATTAGATTGTACATCTAAATGCTACAGTTCGCGCTCTACTGTTATGGCTAAAATGTTAATGATATGGGTGCCCCCACCAGATTTTCTGCCCAGGGGCCCCCACCAACCTTAATCCGGCCCTTGGTCCTCACTGACCACAAGAATTTGATTTACCTGGAGTCGGCCAAACTCTTGAACCTTAGACAGGCTAGGTGGGCCTTGTTTTTTACTTGTTTTGATTTTGTGGTCTCTTTTCTTCCTGGCACTAAGAATGTCAAGGCTGACGCTCTCTCTAGGAGCTTCTTTGCTGATTCTCCTGTGGTGACCAAGCCTGCTACCATCTTAGGCGAAGGGGTAGTTCTTTCTGCCATCTCGCCCGATTTGAGACATGCTCTGGAAGAGTTCCAGGAGGACAAACCTGAGCATTGTCCCAGTGGAAAGTTGTATGTTCCTGACCAGTGGAAGAAGAGAGTGATGTCTGAAGTTCATTGCTCTGCATTGGCTGGTCATCCAGGTATTTTTGGTACTAGAGATCTGGTGAGTCGGTCTTTTTGGTGGCCCGCCTTGTCTCGTGATGTCAGGAATTTTGTGCAGTCCTGTGGGACTTGCTCCCGGTCTAAACCTTGTTCTCGCTCTAGTGGGTTGTTGATGCCTTTGCCGGTCCCCAGGAGGCTATGGACCCATATTTCAATGGATTTCATCTCTGATATGCCTGTCTCTCATAGAATGACTGTTATTTGGGTGATTTGTGATAGGTTCTCTAAGATGGTTCATCTTGTACCACTCCCTAAGTTGCCATCTTCCTCTGAGTTGGTGCCCCTGTTTTTGCAACAGGTGGTTCGCTTGCACAGGATTCCTGAGAACATTGTATCTGACAGAGGAGTTCAGTTTGTGTCTAGATTTTGGAGGACTTTCTGTTCCAAGCTGGGAATTCAGTTGTCCTTCTCCTCTGCTTTTCACCCTCAGACCAATGGGCAGACGGAGAGAACAAACCAGACCTTGGAGTCGTATTTGAGATGTTTTATTTCCGCTGATCAGTATGATTGGGTTTCATTTTTGCTCTTGGCCGAATTTGCTTTAAATAATAGAGCTAGTTCTGCCACTTTGATGTCACCTTTTTTTTGTAACTTTGGGTTTCATCCTCGATTTTCTTCAGGGCAGGTGGAGCCCTCTGCCTGCCCAGGTGTTGACACTGTGGTAGAGAGAATGCACCAGATCTGGGACCAAGTGGTGGATAAGTAATCTATCTCCCAGGAAAAGGCCCAGCGGTTTTCCAACTGACATAGGACCATTGGTCCCCAGTTTAAGGTTGGTGATATGGTTTGGTTATCATCAAAAAATATCGCTATGAAGGTGGCTTCTCCTAAGTTTAAGCCTAGAATTATTGGACCTTACAAGATTTTGGAGATTATTAATCCGGTCTCTTTTCGTTTGGCTCTTCCTGTCACATTTGAAATCCATAATGTGTTTCATAAGTCCTTGTTGAAAAGGTTTGCTGAACCAGTTGTTCCTGGGGTGGCACCTCCGGACCCTGTATTGGTTGAAGGTAACATGGAATATGAGGTAGAGAAGATACTGGTTTCCCGTCTGGCTAGACGGAGACTCCAGTATTTGGTTAAGTGGAAGGGTTTTGGTTAGGAGGATAATTCCTGGGTCTCTGCCTCTGATATTCATGCCAAAAGATTGGTGCGTGCCTTTCATCGGGCTCACCCTGATCGCCCTGGTGGCGTGGATGAGTGTTCGGTGACCCCTCCTCAAGGGGGAGGTACTGTTGTGAGTTCATTTTCCCCTTCACCATTGAGGTCTGATGAACTCCCTCTTCTGGTGAAGGAAGGTAGTGAGGCTGATTACCAAGCACCTGTGCAGGATGATGATGACTGGGTGACTGGAATTGCTGACTGGATATAAGGCAGCCGACACCCTTCTGCCTTGCTGGTGATCTCTCTGAGGGATTCTAGGAGACCAGTTTGATTCCTGCTCCTCAAAAGCTAAGTTTTCTGATCTGCTTTTTGCATTTGTGTTTTGGTTTTGTTTTGCCTTGTTTTTCTGGATTTCTGCCATTCCCTGCTGGGGTGAGCTGAATTCCTTTTTGCTCTGTCTTCAGAAAATACCTGAGTACTGATATAGTCTTTTTGAAGCCTAGCGTCTTCAGGGCTTTTTTCCCTATCAGTCTGTAGGCTCTTGTTTTGATAGGGTTTTGGCGGATTGCAGATAGCAGCTTTTCTATCCTTTCCTATTTAGTTAGCTTGGGCCCCATCATTTGCTCAGCCTATCTTTCTATCTGTGTGAGTGTTTGTTCATCTTGCTTCACCGTCATTATATGTTGGGGGCTGCCTATTGCTTTGGGGTCTGCTCTGGGGCAGTTTAGATTTCCCTTTCTGTCTTTAGGCTATTTAGTTCTCTGGCTGAGATCGAGGGGTCTAGGGCACCGTAGGAACCCCCCACGGCTACTGCTAGTTGTTGTTGATAGGTTCAGGGGTCTGCAATCCGATAGCTGCCAACTTCTCTGGTTTTCTGGACTTAGCTAGTATTTCTGTTTTTGCCTCCTACGGTGACTCATTCATAACAGCCTCCACTTCGGCACCCGTTAGGAGCATTCCTCTTCCAAAAACCAAAACGGGTGCTCCCAAGACTTGCAGTGCATGGTCCTTTTTTGACACAGTTGCAGATGACATTTGCTTTGTCAAATGCAAGCTGTGTCATCAGAAAGTCAAAAGAGGGAAAAGTGTCAGCAACCTCAATACCACAAATATGTGGAAACGTGCGGACCAAGCACGTGGTGGAGTCACAAAGACACACTGAAGACGTAGGCCAACCTACAGCACCACCTACCACCTCTTCCGCTCGTGTTGTAGCTTCTTCCTCCAGCTCACACACAGCTGGTTCGGCTTCCTCACTGGATCGCCATGGAAGAACCTCTGGCACTGTTGTCCAGAGTCCCAGTGACATTCCACCCAAAGCACCATGTTCCCATTAATCCTCACACTCCCAGGCCACTCTACAGTCATCGGTAGCACAGACATGGGAGAAATGGTGGCCATACTCGGCAAACCATCCCCGAGCACAGGCTCTGAATGCTGGCATTGCCAAATTACTGGCCCTTGAAATGCTCTCATTCAGGCTGGTGGAGACTGACACCTTCCGGAACTTCATGGCATTGGCAGTCCCACAATACACCATGCCCAGCCGCTTTTATTTCAGCAGGCAAGCCGTCCCTGCCCTGCAAAAGCATGTGGAGGCAAAAATTAAACATGCGCTACTAAACGCCGTCAGTAGCAAGGTCCACCTGACCACCGATGCGTGGACCAGTACCCATGGACAGGGACGATACATTTCCCTCACTGCCCATTGGGTCAATGTTGCGGAGCCAGGTACAGATCTTGAGAGTGGCACTGTACATGTTCTGCCAACTCCAAGGATTGCCAGAATCCAGTCTGTACACATTGACTCCTCCTCATACTCCAGTTCCTCAGAATCAGCGCTGCAGGAGCCTGTAACGACCGATATGAGCACAGCCATGGCCAAACGTCAACAGGCCGTACTCAAATTAATTTCTTTGGGGAATCGAAGCCACACAGCACAGGAGCTCTGGAATGCCATCAAGCAGGAGAGCGACGTGTGCTTTCTGCCAGCGAATCTCTAGCCAGGCTTGGTAGTGTGTGACAATGGCCGAAATCTGGTGGCAGCTCTGGCCCTAGGCAACCTCACTCACATCCCATTACTGGCACATGTGCTCAACTTGGTCGTGCAGAGCTTTGTGAGGGAATATCCGGATCTTGATGCACTGCTGCACAAGGTTCGCATAGAGTGTGCTCACTCGCGGCGTTCCAGCATGGCAAGATCGCGCATTGCAGCTCTGCAGTGCCGATTCCGCCTTCCGGAACATCGCATCATATGTGACCTACCCACCAGGTGGAGTTCAACGTACATATGTTGGAACGGTTGTGTGAGCAGCAGGCAGCAGTCATGGAGTACCAGCTGCATCAGGCGCAAACAAGTCGCACTGTGAGCTGGTCACAATTCACCACCACTGATTGGGCCTCTATGAAGGACATCTGCCTCGTTTTGCGTGCCTTCGATGATTCCACGAAGATGGCGAGTGCAGATGATGCACTAGTCAGCATGACTGTCCCCCTTATCTGCCTGCTTCAAGAAACACTGCAAGCACTAAGGGAGGTTTTGGAAGAGGTGGCGGATGAGGAGTCACAAATGCCACCTGCTTCTGGACAGTCTGCGCTACATGGTTCCTCACAAAGGCCTAGGCATGGGAAACTTTGTGAGGAGGATGAGAAGGAGTCAATGGAGGAGGAAGACATCTCTCCAGAGGAGGGAGGTACACAATGCTCTAGTCAGTATGTACAGCGAGGGTGGGGTGATGCAGAGCAGGTAGAGATGACGCTTCAAGCATGGGACAGCATTTCTTGGGCAGTTGGGAGTCTGCAGCACATGGTTGATTTCATGCTGCAGTGCCTGAGAAAAGACCGCCGCATAGCCCACATTCTCAACACGGCTGATTATTGGGTGTACACCCTCCTAGATCCTCGCTACCAGGACAACTTACAAAGCCTCATAACACCGTTGAACCAGGAGCGTAAAATGCGGGAGTACCAAGAGACACTGGTGCATTCCATCATGTTCTCCATTCCACCCGAGAGCAGTGCTGCTAGTGCTTTACAAAGCAGCTCTGTGCGTCGAGGCAGTGGAGGAAGCTCGAAGCTCTGCACAAAGAGGGAGCAGAGGCAGTGCCTCAGCACAAGGCAAGACCAGTATGGCCCAACTGTGGCAAAGTTTTGTGTGCCCGCCACAAATGTCTACACCATCACAGCAGGAGGCAACGTTTCCGTCAGATAGTGACAGACTACATGTCTTGCCCTGTCAGTGTACTCCCAGACGGCTCTTCCCCCTTCAAGTTTTGGGTCTCTAAGCTGGATACATGGCCAGAGCTTAGCCAGTATGCACTGGAGGTGTTGGCTTGCCCTGCTGCCAGTGTATTATCGGTGTATTTCTAGTAGTGGGAATGTGGACAGAACAGGAGACAATGCCGGACACACATCAGGGGATCAGCTGATGTTACTGAACCCCAGTAACACAGGAACAAGTGTTGATTGTGCAGACGCCACTTCTGAGCAGCAACTGGCGGGGTTGGAGGCCAGGGAAAATATATTAGAGACAGAGTGGGGCCAGAGGCCTAGTTGGAGCACGTTTAAAATCAGTAGTAGTCTACAACAGATATGAAACTTGATGAAATTAGGCCTCAGCCTTCACAGATTCACCCTGGGCTCCAACATCACCAGTTGTTGCTTGGAAGTGCCGTCCGCACAGAGAAAAACACTAGCTCCTGTGTCAGTGGGGTTCAGTAACGTCAGCTGCTCCCCTGCTGTGTGGACGGCAATATCTCCTGCTGCCTCCACATTCAAATTAGATCATATTTTCAACTTGCTCCAAGTAGGCCTCAGCCTGCTGCATGATTGATCCTGGGTTTCAACACAGCCAGTTTTCACTTGAAGTGCCGTCCGCACAGAGAAAAACACTAGCTCCTGTGTCAGTGGGGTTCAGTAACGTCAGCTGCTCCCCTGCTGTGTGGACGGCAATATCTCCTGCTGCCTCCACATTCAAACTAGATCATATTTTCAACTTGCTCCAAGTAGGCCTCAGCCTGCTGCATGATTGATCCTGGGCTTCAACACAGCCAGTTGTCGCTCGGAAGTGCTGTCCACACAGAGAAAAACACATGCTCCTGTGTCAGTGGGGTTCAGTAACGTCAGCTGCTCCCCTGCTGTGTGGACGGCAATATCTCCTGCTGCCTCCACATTCAAACTAGATCATATTTTCAAATTGCTCCAAGTAGGCCTCAGCCTGCTTCATGATTGATCCTGGGCTCAACACAGCCAGTTGTTGATCGTAAGTGCCGTCTGCACAGAGAAAAACACATGCTCCAGTGTTAGTGGGGTTCCGTAATGCCTGCTGCTCCCCTGCTGTGTGGACGTCAATATGTCCTGCTGCCTCCTCATTTAAACTAGATCACATATAAAACTTGCTTCAATTAGGCCTCAGTCTGCTCCATGATTGATCCTGGGCTTCAACACAGCCAGTTGTTGCTCAGAAGTGTCGTCTGCACAGAGAAAAACACATGGTCCAGTGTTAGTGGGGTTCAGTAATGCCTGCTGCTCCCCTGCTGTGTGGACGGCAATATCTCCTGCTGCCTCCACATTTAAACTAGATCACATATAAAACATGCTTCTATTAGGCCTCAGCCTGCTCCATGATTGATCCTGGGCTTCAACACAGCCTGTTGTTGCTCGGAAGTGCCGTCTGCACAGAGAAAAACACATGCTCCAGTGTTAGTGGGGTTCAGTAATGCCTGCTGCTCCCCTGCTGTGTGGACGGCAATATCTCCTGCTGCCACCACATTTAAACTAGATCACATATAAAACTTGCTTCAGTTACGCCTCAGCCTGCTCCATGATTGATCCTGGGCTAATACACAGCCAGTTGTTGCTCGGAAGTGCCATCTGCACAGAGAAAAACACATGCTCCAGTGTTAGTGGGGTTCAGTAATGCCAGCTGCTCCCCTGCTGTGTGTATGGCAATGTCTACTGCTGCCTCCACATTCACACTACTACTGATTTCAAACTTGCTCCAATTAGGCCTCTGGCTCCATTCTGTCTCTAGTATTTACCCTGGCCTCCTACACCGCAAGTTGCCGCTCAGAAGTGGCATCTGCACAATCCACACTTGTTCCTGTGTTACTGGGGTTCAGTAACGTCAGCTGAACCCCTGATGTGTGTCCGGCAATGTCTCCTGCTCTGTCCACATTCCCACTAATAGTAGTGGAAATGTGGACAGAGCAGGAGACTTTGCCGGACACACTTCAGGGGATCAGCAGACGTTACTGAACCCCAGTAACACAGGAACAAGTGTTGATTGTGCAGACGCCTCTTCTGAGCGGCAACTTGCGGTGTAGGAGGCCAGGGTAAATACGAGAGACAGAGTGGAGCTAGAGGCCTAGTTGGAGCACGTTTAAAATCAGTAGTAGTCTACAACAGATATTAAACTTGATGAAATTAGGCCTCAGCCTACACCCTGATTGACCATGGGCTCCAACATCACCAGTTGCTGCTCAGAAGTGTCTTTGGCACGGGTACTCCCTCCTGCCCAGCCTGATTCCAGCAAGCCTGCTATTTCCGGGTAATGTCAACATCACATTGCCACCAAAACATTGTCCTGTCGTGTTGCGGTCGGGTTAGCAAAGTCTGTGGTGCCTGCAGTTTTGGTGCTTCCTATGTGGGCTGCGGGTTCTGGTAATAAAGGCAGGTTCCGTAGTGCCAATAGGACAAACACCCCCTGTAGGACAGTGGGTTTCGGTAACTGCGGCTGGCTCGCAGCCTTGCAACTTTGTTTTTCATTGGTACCTTCTGCAACCCATCCAGGTTCCAGTACCGTCAGCTGGTTCTCGGCAGTGCCTTTGGCTGAGGTGCCTCCTTCTCGGTATCCAAGTTCCAGCAACGTCTGCTGTTCCTTGGTAGTGCTTTGTAGCACTGGTACCTCCTGCTTAATAACCGTGTTCCAGCACCATCAGCTGGTCCACAGTTGTGCCATTGGCTCTTGTTCCTTCAGCTGCCACTCTGGGTTCCAGCACCGTCAGCTGGTTCTTGGTAGTTCCATTGACTCTTGTAGCTTCTGCTACCCATCCGGGTTCCAGCACCGTCAGCTGGTTCTCGGCAGTGTCTTTGGCACGGGTACTCCCTCCTGCCCAGACTGGTTCCAGCACGCCTGCTGTTTCCGGGTACTGTCAACGTCACATTGCCACCAAAACATTGTCCTGTCGTGTTGCAGTCGGGTTAGCAAAGTCTGTGGTGCCTGCAGTTTTGGTGCTTCCTATGTGGGCTGCGGGTTCTGGTAATAAAGGCTGGTTCCGTAGTGCCAATATGACAAGCACCCCCTGTAGGACTGTTGGTTTCGGTACCTGCAGCTGGCTCGCGACCTTTCAACTTTGTTTTTCATAGGTACCTTCTACTACCCATCCGGGTTCCAGTACCATCAGCTGGTTCTCGGCAGTGCCTTTGGCTGAGGTGCCTCCTTCTCGGTATCTGAGTTCCAGCAACGTCTGCTGGTCCGTGGTAGTGCTTTCTAGCACAGGTACCTCCTGCTTAGTAACCGGGTTCCATTACCGTCAGCTGGTCTTCGGTAGTGCCATTGGCTATTGTTCCTTCTGCTGCCCCTCCGGGTTCCAGCACTGTCAGCTGGTCCTCGCTAGTTCCATTTGCTCTTGCAGCTTCTGTTACCCATCTGAGTTCCAGCACTGTCAACTGGTTCTTGGCAGTGCCTTTGGCCTAGGTGCCTCCTTCTCGGTATCCGAGTTCCAGCAACGTCTGCTGGACCTTGGTAGTGCTTTCTAGCACAGGTACCTCCTGCTTAGTAACTGTGTTCCAGCACCATCAGCTGGTCCACGGTTGTGCCATTGGCTCTTGTTCCTTCAGCTGCCACTCTGGGTTTCAGAATCGTCAGCTGGTTCTCGGTAGTTCTATTGACTCTTGTAGCTTCTGCTACCCATCCGGGTTCCAGCACCGTCAGCTGGTTCTCGGCAGTATCTTTGGCACGGGTATTCCCTCCTGCCCAGCCTGGTTCCAGCACGCCTGCTGTTTCTGGGTAGTGTCAACATCACATTGCCACTAAAACGTTGTCCTGTCTTGTTGCGGTCGGGTTAGCCGAGTCTATGGTGCCTGCAGTTTCGGTGCTTCCTATGTGGGCTGCGGGTTCTGGTAATAAAGGTTGGTTCCGTAGTGCCAATAGGATAAGCATCCCCTGTAGGACTGTTGGTTTCGGTAACTGCGGCTGGCTCGCGGCCTTGCAACTTTGTTTTTCATGGGTACCTTCTGCTACCCATCTGGGTTCCAGTACTGTCAGCTGGTTCTCGGCAGTGCCTTTGGCTGAGGTGCCTCCTTCTCGGTATCCGAGTTCCAGCAACATCTGCTGGTCCTTGGTAGTGCTTTCTAGCACTGGTACCTCCTGCTTAGTAACCGGGTTCCAGTACCATCAGCTGGTCCTCGGTAGTGTCATTGGCTCTTGTTTCTTCTGCTGCCCCTCCGGGTTCCAGCACTGTCAGCTGGTCCTCGCTAGTTCCATTTGCTCTTGCAGCTTCTGCTACCCATCCGGGTTCCAGCACCGTCAGCTGGTTCTTGGCAGTGCCTTTGGCCTAGGTGCCGCCTTCTTTGTATCCAAGTTCCAGCAATGTCTGCTGGACCTTGGTAGTGCTTTCTAGCAAAGGTACCTCCTGCTTAGTAACCGTGTTCCAGCACCGTCAGCTGGTCCACGGTAGTGCCATTGGCTCTTGTTTCTTCTGCTGCCCCTCCGGGTTCCAGCACCATGAGCTGGTCCTCGCTAGTTCCATTTGCTCTTGTTCCTTCTGCTACCCATCCGGGTTCCAGTTCCGTCAGCTGGTTCTCGGCAGTTCCTCAGCCTTCTTGTACCTTCTGCTACTTTTCCAAGTTCAAGCTTGTGGAAATGGTTTTTGGTTCTCACTCTGGATCTCCTTGAGGACGACCCTGAAGACGACGACCCTGAAGACCACACCTAAGAAGACCAAAAAGATGTCCCTGAAGAAGATGACCAAGAGGACAAAGAACATGAAGACAACCACCAAGATGCAGAGCAATAAGAGACAGAAGACCAAGAAGCAGAAGAACAAAAAGCAGAAAAACCAAAAGCAGAAGAACATTAAGCATAAGACTAAAAATCAGAGCAAAAGATATTATCTAAATTATAAGCAGAAGAAGACTAAGCAGTGTATGGGGATGAGTCCGTTCCTCCTCGTGGTGCCCCTGAAAAATGCCTGCTGCTGCAGGCCAAACTAAACGCGGACAAATCCTGTTGTAAATCTTTTGTGACAGGCAGAACGGAAGGTGTAATCTTCAAACTTTTATAGATAACAACTACAGGAATGCCTGTCACAAATAACAATATGATGAAGAAGAAGAATAGGAAGAAGATGAAGAAGTAAAATATGAAGAAGAATAATCGTTGAATAAGAAGAATATGAATAATGTACAAAAAAAGAATAATAGGAAGAAGGTGAAGAAGAAGATGAATAAGGTGAAGAAGAAGTTGCTGAAAAAAATGCTGTTGCTGCTTAGGATCACGAAGGAGAAAGTGTGGGAGAAGTAAAAAAGGTGAAGAGCATTGAAGTAGTGAAACACACATATCTGACAAAATATAAAAAAGGTTAACATAGTCAATATCTTTGTAACTCCAAACGTCTTTAAAAAAAAATTATTCCTGCTATTCCATTTGATTGGGCTAAACCTCTATGCCTTTAATGTCTCCTCCACCTCCCCCAATACATTCTACATTATTCTTAGTTGTTTTTCTTCATGTAGAATTAACCTACAAGGAAAGAAAGGGTTTTTTTAATTCCGATATTTCTGTCCCATTGACTTGAATGTGGCTTCCGGGATCGGAATCGGCGATACCCGTACTTTTTGGGTATCGGTCTGATCCAATCCGATATTTCACGATATCGGATCGTATCACTCAACACTATCCGCAAGGCATAATCACACATGTGGGCCAATATTCCAGGCGTCAATGCTGCACTGCCAGTGGTGGGTGGAGGAGCACTTTCTGGCAAATCCACATCCCACCAGTCACGCACAAATCCTGTACCTGACCTTGGCACACCAACATTTTCTCTTGCCCCCTGAGAAGCATACTCCTCCCCAAAATAATCATCCCCCTCCTCTTCCTCTTCCTATTCTTACTCCACCTCGTCCAGGTCAGTTGCCCTCGCTGACAATGGTTGACTGTCATCAAGGATTCCCTCCTACTCTGCTGCGGACTCCTTATCCTTAAGGTGCGTCAACGTTTGCATGAGCAGACGCATAAGTGGAATGCTCATGCATTCTCTTCTGACCTATTGCCAGCGGCACCCTCTTCCCCCAATGGATGCCAATCCGGGTCAACAACTGGGTCATCCATCACCTCATCTTCAATGTCATCTGCACCTTCCTCTGTACCTTCCTCTGTGTCGCCGTGTAAGGTGGAATAGTATGCGGGAAGGGGCACCTGAGTTTCATCAGGGTCTGATTCTGGCTCACTAGACTGCAAGGCAAATTTATTGCTCTGGGTCAATGTACCAGCAGAATCATCTAGCGGTGGCTGTGCATCAGTGCACTCCATGTCAAATTTATCTTGGTCTGGGGAATTCTGGATTTGACTTGATAACCCAGGCACGGTAAATGAAAACAGCTCCATGGAGTAATCTGAAGTGTGGCCTGCTGCATCCTTCACTTTTGTTGGGGGTGAAGGACACAAGGAAAAGTGTTGTTCCTGACCAGAAGCCTGCACTGACAACTTAGTGCTTGCAATTTTTGAAACTTCAGAAGAGGAGGCAATAGAGCTGGAGGCTGTTTCGGCAATGTAAGCCAAAACCTGTTCCTGATGCTCCGGCTTTAAAAGCGGTTTACCTACTGCCAGAAAAGGGAACCTTAAAGGCCTTCTTGTGCCAGATGATGACGCAGGCTCAACACCTCCCGTCTTAGCTGCTATTGTGCTTTTGCCATAACCAGCAGATGCACCACCATAAGTACCAGATGAGCCCCCGCCCACGTACGTGGCCTCTTCCACCATACTTCCTCATGTTTGGGAAAATGTACAATAAATACCAGCAGAGATATGGTACTGTATGAGGAGTGTACAGCTGTATATGGTGTATGGAAAAATTTAAATCTCCGTATTGTAAGGTAGCGCTGTCATTCGGGTAGGGGATATTCGCTTGGCAGCCAATAAATCACATCCAGCATGGGTTTCTTAACATAACTCCAACAGTCCATGTGGTTTATTAGGCATCATAATCCAGGAACAGCAACAGAAAGTTCATATAAACAGCATAGCGTCCATGACAGAGCTTCACTCTGCTTATCCTGTGGTCACACAGGTTGTGCAATGTCCAGTACACACTCTCCTCAGCCTCACAGATACATCCTCTGTCCGAGTTTACCTCATAGCTGCTTCTCAGTGCAGACATTCATTCCCTCCAGGGAACTCTCACACACACGTCTCACATGTACAGGAAGGCAGACCCATCTTCCTTCAGTCGGTCTCACGTCAGCCCAGATGAGATCTTTCATGCGGACCTACTGGGTCCCAGCATTCATTCATGTGACCTACCCTGGCCACCTTATATGGTCCGTAGCCATGCCCAGAGGGTCACATGGCTATGACCTCATCACAGGTCCTACAAGCATTCATACATTCTTTAGTATGGTGTTCTAGACACACCCCTGGGTGGATTTGTAGGTAGCTGGTCCAGCCCACCTTGAGATACATTACGATCATTCAGCATCCTACTCCTATCAGGACACTGGAAATGCTTATATGCCTGTCCTGGGACACCCACAAAGCGCCCCCCTAGTGGACACAGTGGTCACTACACCACAGTATATATTTCCTTAGTCACAGATGCTCTCCCAGTATGTATTTGACCGTAATCTAACCAGCAGATATACAGCACTGTGTCAGAATTGTACAGCTGTATACGTTTTTGGGGAAAACGTCAATCTCCATAGATTTGTTTCCGGAGTCACACACAGACGCTCCGCCAGTATGTATTTGACCGGAATGCAACCAGCAGATATATGGTGCTGTATGAGAAGCGGACAGCTTTATACAGTGTATGGAAAAATGGAAATGTCCATATATGTATTTACGGAGTCTCACACACACATGCTGTCTCTGTATAGATGTGACAGTAATCCAAACAGCAGATATACGATACTGTTTGAGAAGCGGACAGCTCTATACGGTGTATGGAAAATTGGAAATGTCCGTATATGTATTTATGGTGTCTCACACACACACGCTGTCTCTGTATAGATGTGACAGTAATCCAAACAGCAGATATACGATACTGTTTGAGAAGCGGACAGCTCTATAGGGTATATGGAAAAATGGAAATGTCCGTATATGTATTTCCGGAGTCTCACACACACACGCTTTCTCTGTATAGATGTGACACTAATCCAAACAGCAGATATTCGATACTGTTTGAGAAGCGGAAAGCTCTATACGGTGTATGGAAAAATAGAACTGTACGTATATGTATTTCCTGAGTGTCACACACACACACGCTCTCTCTGTATAGATGTGACCATAATGCGAACAGCAGATATACGATACTGTTTGAGAAGCGGACTGCTCTCTACGGTGTATGGAAAAATGGAAATGTCCGTATAAGTATTTCTGGAGTCTCACACACACACGCTGTGTCTGAAAAGATGTGACCGTAATCCAAACAGCAGATATACGATACTGTTTGAGAAGTGGACAGCTCTATACGGTGTATGTATGGAAAATTTTAAATCGCCGTCTATTTTTTCCAAAGTCACATACACGCTGTCTCTGTATAGATGTGACCGTAATCCAAACAGCAGATATACGATACTGTTTGAGAAGCGGACAGCTCTATACGATGTATGTATGGAAAATTTTAAATCTCCGTCTATTTTTGTCCGGAGTCACACACACACGCTGTCTCTGTATAGATGTGACCGTAATCCAAAGAGCAGATATACAATACTGTTTGAGAAGCGGACACCTCTATAAGGTGTATGTATGGAAAAATGTAAATCTCAATCTATTTCTTTTATGGAGTCACACACACGCTGTCTCTGTATAGATGTGACCGTAATCCGCAAACAGCAGATATCCGATACTGTTTGAGAAGCGGACACCTATATACGGTGTATGTATGGAAAAATGTAAATCTCCGTGTATTTCATATGTCACACACATATAGCATGTATTTGTCCGTGATACCAGATGGTACACAGTAGCAGAAAAAAGAAATAAAAGTATTTTTGCTTTGAAAAAAGCAGTCTGCACAGCAGTGTGCACACAGCAATGCAGCTATCAGGGAGCCTTATAAGGCAGCCTAATAACCACCAGTGCTGCTGCACACAAAAAAATCCTCCCCTGTCACTGCACACTAACTGTAGTGTACAGTGAAAATCACTATCAGCAGAAGCACAGATTTTTTTTTCTTTCCTGCCTAAACTCTCTCCCTATTGAGAATGAGCAGCAGCAACCTCTTCCTATGCTAAGATCGGCAGAAATAAGATGGCGGTCAGCTGTGATGAAGGAGCAGCCGCCATCTTAGATATGGGGCTACACGTCTGAGCTTGGCATCCATTTTGGTCTAAGTTCAGGAATTACAGGCAGCTAACGGCTTCTATACCCCCAGGTGCTGTGTACTTAGTGAATACAAGCAAGATTTAGTGTTCCAATGCTAAATAGCCGGGGCCATTGGTGTGATAATGAGAATAGGCCCAAAACAGAGCTTCAAAGCTCAGGTACGGAGCCGTGCCAGCAGGGGGCCGGAAAAAAGCCTGAGGGCTTCAATTAGAATGTACCTGCTAGCAGATGCAGGAATATACGTCCTTTGTGTGTCCCAGACGCTTTGGCTCCATCCTAGGAGCATGGATTATTAGCCCACCCTCTGACACAGGGCTGTTTAAGGGCTAGCAGCCCCTGGCAGATATTCTTTCCTTCACACAGAAGATCCGGACGATGACGATCTAAGAAGGACCTGGGGACAGACCTGCCGAGGGGAGCAGCAGCCCTTGCTTTGGGGGTCTGTCCAGCAACTAAGATTCTTGTACCTGTGGACTGCAGAGCTCCCCGGCAACCGCATGCACCCTACAATCTGGTAAATTGACCTCCAGCTTAATATCTTAAGTCTTGTACCCTTATTGTTATATCTTTTCTCTGACTGCAAATTTACTGTATATTTCTGTAATTATCTAGTGCGCCCTTAAGGCAATTAAACTATAAACTTAATCTTGGGCTGATGCTTTTACTCTGATCACGAATCTTAGAACCCCCAGCGGGTAACAGGACCTCCTCCCCAGCGACCATTTGCTCTAGGTGCAGTTCCCTTACTGACCTGAGAGACAAAGGGGGCGCCGGAGAGCTGTGCCTGTGTAGTTACGTCACGGTGGTGACGTGGGAGGAACAGGTCTGTGTGTTCCTCCACATCGGCGTTCAGGGCTTTTATAGCCACTGTGACGCCACAAAGAGCAAGCCAATCACTGCAATGCCCTTCTCTGAGATGGTGGTGGCGCTGCCCATGTCATCGCGTTGCCCACAGTGTGCGTCCTTGATCATTGGCTGAGAAAAGGCGCTGGAAGCATTATGGGAAACGCGACTTTGGCATTCGAGTCGGCGACCGCATGGCCGACCTCACGCTATCGTCGGGTTTCGATCGGCGAAACCCGACTTCAGCGAAAGTCGGCGACTTTTGAATTTGACCGACCCGTTTCGCTCAACTCTAGTTGGCACCTTTGAAATTGTTCCTGAAAATGAAACATCTCTCCCAGAAAATTATTACTATTACACATTTTGTTATACACGTTTATTTCCTTTGTTTGTATTGGAGCAACACAAAACAAAACAAAAGTCAAATTGGACATAATTTACAAAAAAAAACAAGAATGAGTCAGACAAAATTGTTGGCACCTTCAACTTAATATTAGGTTGCACACCCATTGGAATAAATTACTGCAATCAATCGCTTCCTATAAACATCAACAAGCGACTTAAACACCTCTAAACTGAAATTTGTAACCACTCTTCCTTTGCAAACTGCTCCAGGTCTTTCATATTTGAAGGGTGCCTTCTACCAACAGCAATTTTAATATCTCTCCACAGGTGTTTAACATGATTTAAATCTAAACTGGGCACTACATTATGACCAAAAGTCCTTTCGCAATCTTCATATACTGTATCATGATGCCTTGCACACAGTCAAGGAACCGAATTCCAGAGGCAGCAAAACAACCAGAAAATATATTTGAACCTCTACCATATTTGACTGTATATACTGTGTTCTTTTCTTTGTAGGCCTTATTCTGTTTTTGGTAATCAGTGGAATGATGTACTTCAGCAAACAGCTATATCTTAGTCTCATCTGTCCAAAAGGCGCTTTCTCAGATGGATTTTGGCTTACTCCCATACATTTTGGCAAATTGCAGTTTAACTTTTTTATGTCACTGTGTCAGCAGTGGGGTCCTTTTGTGTCTCCTGCTATAGAATTTCATTTCATTCAAATGTTGACGGAAAATTTGAGATAACACTGATGCACCCTGAGCCTTTAGGACAGCTTCAGTTTCTTTAAAAATTGATTGGGGCTGCTTATCCACCATTTGGATTATTCTATATTGCATCTTTTCAGCAATTTTTCTAATTTTTCTCTGCCATCCACATCCAGGGAGGTTAGTTACACAGTGCCATGGGTTGTAAACTTCTTGATTACGTGGCATACCATGAAAATAGAATATCCAAATCTCTGGAGATGAACTTGTAAACTTGTAACCTTGAGATTGTTGATATTTTTCAACAATTTATGTTCTCGAGGTCTCAGACAGTTTTCTTCTCTTTCTGTTCACCATGCTTATTGTGGCACATAGAAACACAATCTAAAAATTGAGTCAACTTCCCACCTTTTTATCTGGTTTCAGGTGTTATTTCCATATTGCCCACACCTTCTACTTGCCACAAGTGAATTTCAACGAACATCACATGCTTGAAAAAAAGTTGTTCACCCACAATTTTGGGAAGGTCACAACAGTTTTGTTTGGATTATTTTTGGGGTTTTGTGTGAAATAATGTCTGATTTGCCTTTTTTTCTCTGTTTTTATGTGTTGTTCCAATACACACAAGCAAAATAGACATGTATATAACAAAACGTGTACCATATATGCTCGAGTATCAGCCAAGATATTCAGCCCTTTTTTTAGGCTGAAAGTGCCCCTCTTGGCTTATACTCAAGTCACTGTCCCAGGGGGTCAGCGGGGGAGGGGGAGCGCCAGGAGACGGCGGCTGTCACATCAGACTCACCCGTCCCTAGTGCGGTTTCTGCACTTCCCTGTTTCTCTGATGGTCTCCGGCACCAGCAGCTCTTCCTGTGTTCAGCATAGGCGTGGAACACATATTCATTACTTTAATGAGCGTTACCATGTGACCGCTCAGCACTGGAAGGAGCTGCCGGTCCTGGGACAATGGAGAAGCAAAAAGTTTAGAGAAGGTGAGTATGACGGGTGAGGGTGAGCCACGCGATATTCACCTGTCCCTCTTCCACCGTCGCACTCTGTCTCTGGGTCCCGGGAGACAAGCGGTGGAAACCGCATCCAGGCTATTTTCTGTTCCACGCTATTACCACCGGCTCTTTTTAGGAGACAATTAACCCTCCATGCTCTAGCATTATTCTCTATGAACAGGTTGCCCTATATACAAGTGCAGTCAGTACACTATATAGTACATTGACGAAGGTCGTTGTGACCGAAACATTTACTGTATGTACTGCATCTTATTAAACACCACCCTTTCCACTTGCAATCATTCACGTGTGTGTGCCAAGTTTATTTATACTAGCATACGGATTGGGATCCTACTTGTGCACCACCATTTTGAAGTTGTGCCAAAATGTCTTTATATATTAATGTGGGAGAAGTAGACGCCTTCAATCAAGCTTTCCCCGGACTGATAAGATCTATTTTTCTGAGGTTAACCTTTTCAATGCCTGCATAACTGTTTTATTGCTTTCTACAGCTCCATTGTGCTGTTCTACTGTTTTATACTGTCACTTTTAACCCCTACTGGTCCTCTCTGCGTGGAGAGAAAATCCTTGTAAATAAACCTTTAACTCTTGGTCTGTCTTGGATCCGTGGTGACATCCTCAGTACCTGCAGTTTATTACATATGCACAACACAAAGTCACATTTTTGTTGATACTTTTGGTGCTGATATTGACTGACATGAAGCAACATCGTTTTTGGAATGAAGCGAAAGAAATGGAATAAAATCTGTATGTATCCAAAGCTCTTAACCATATGTTCAGAGAGAAAAGTAAGATGGATAACTGATATTATAGTATTATAAATCCTCTGTAAATGGCTGTGATTATCCCTGTGTATGTCAATAAAAGCTATTGAAACTCCGATATTATAATATAGCTGTTTGAAAAATAAGATTAGAGTTAATTACCCATTATCCAGAAGTGATGGCGGTCTAGCTCTATAGTGCCATGAGGTCGACAACTCTGTAATTATGCATGATTCAAATACTTGTGAATTATTGATGGAGAGTTGGCCTCTGCTCTAAATAAAACAAGGTTTTATCCATTATTCTCATCAGTCTCTTACTTTAGAACAATATGAATGATGCCAAATTATGTGGAGCACTCTAGTTTAGATAGAGCATTTGTAAAATGATTCAGATTGCTGTGTGACTGTTAGTAGTGACCCAGTTGTGGAGAATATTAATATCGAATCTGAATTTTGTATTAAAATACTAAAAAGTCAAATAATTCAGGGACTAATTTAAGGATATTCTTCATAAATATATTTCACCTAGCTAAGGAGCCAAACCTGAAGAGCCATTTACACTGACAGATAGGTTCCAAATAAGCACTTTTCAATTATGTAACAAGCAATTTGGCACTTTATTAGGGATACCATTCAGCAGGTTTTTACTTCAAATAGTAATGCCATCTGCAGAACATACCGTATGTAAGGTTTCTACAGTATTGATTACGTCCATTCCTTTATTTTGCTAGTTTTTCTCTCCGTTTAGTTAATATTTATTGCCAAATTACTATGCACAGCAGCCATAAGAACAGGGGACCACTATGCACAGCAGCCATAAGAACAGGGGACCCCTAGCCTCCTGGCAGTGACTTATCTGTGTCCTGCTCACTTGCTCAAGATCTCACACATGTACCATCATTCCTTGGGAAGGTACATATTCAGATCAATAATCCAAATCTCACAATGTCATTAATGTCATCAAGACTATTATTTAGTAAGTAGGGCATTGAATTCATGGAGAGGTGTAGCATGTAAAATTGGGTCATTTTTGGGTGGCTTCTACTGCTCTGGCACCCCAATGGCCCTACTAATATAACATGACATCTACATAACATTCCAGCACTGCTGTGTGCCCAAACAGTAGTTACTGACCACAAATGAGGTTAGAGAAGAGAAATCGCATTACATATTGTGCAGGTTATTTTCTTACATTACCCACTGTAAAAATTAAAAACGTAAGGCTACAGCAATATTTTAGTTTAAAAAAAATCAGTTTCACTGCCCAACTGTCACGTGGACCTGTCTTGTGTGACGCGACCCGTAGGCCGGTAACTCAGACGACAAGACACGGCACGTGTAACTGTCCTGTGTGACACGGCCAGCAGGCCGGTACTAAAGCAACAAGACACTGGGGAAGGGGAAACAATTACAACGGTGGGCCCTGCGAGAGGGAACGGGGACTTGGAGACCTCCTGCACTCCCCTGAGTCAATGTCCCTCACACTCCTAATGTTCCCTAGGCCGGTTCCGCACTGGGGGCCGATCAGGATACCTGTCACCCTAGCACACCCTACACCTATCCCTTGCAAGGGAGCTGGGTGATGCAGGCACTGGCCCCACCGCTGTACTAATACACACCAGGGAAAAATACAGACAGCGAAACACCACTTAGCTTTGCTCTGTTGCTCTTGCTCCCAGCAACAGAGTCCACCACCAGAAAGCAGCTTTCCTCCTGAATAGCTACCACCAAGCTCTGTCAGAGCTGCAAGGAAATCCCCTCTGACTCCTTCCACAACAGGGCTCTGACTGAGCTGCCAGGACCTCTCTCTAGATCCTTCCTTCGCCAAGGACGGTTGAAATGAACACTATCACCAACAGTGATTGCAACACCTGACACTCTTTTATCGGTAAGAGCCAGCAATCACACCTGCTTTATATCACATGCACTAAACTAAAGAAACCAGAGTGCAATGACACTCACCACCACCAGGGGCAAACTAAATAGACACCTCTGTGTAATAATCCTAATGGCCACCGGGGGCAAAACCATACTTAAGCACACAGCTTAAGGAAAAAAAAAGGTTACATGTGCTTTTATCTGTCATGATCCAGCATGGATCATGACAGTACCCTCCCCTTAATGAGGGGCCTCTAGACCCTCAAGACCGCTCCTCATCAGGGAACCACCTACAGCGGGAACACCCAGAACCAAAGTTCACCCCTGCAACTACCTGCACGTCAGGTTGGTGACAAACGAGCACTGCTGGTATTGGCAATGTATGTTCTGGAGGCACCACACATCTCCGAAGCGCCGACCTGGGGAACGAGTTGTGTATGTGTATGTCTGGGGGTAACTCGAGCTGGTAAGACTACGCAACACACTTCCACTGGATGTCTTTTGGTGGCCACCTATACATGCTCGTTCACACACAGGTCCGGACCTGAACGTTTATTACCACACATTCGTTTGTCACAATTCGGTGAACTCTTTCTGGGATTGACAACAGAGGTGTCCCCCTGTGTCACCACACTCACACCCCCGCAATTCACCATGGGGTACACCACCCTTCAACCCCTTCCACCACGAGGTCTGCGCCTCCCAGTGTTGGCTGATGGCGAGGGTTGAGAATTGCCCCTACTCTCCTGTAGCACATCTGCTGCTCTCATGAGAGAGTAAGGGGTCGGTTGAAGAGAGATGGCAGAGACAGTAGTCTCTAGGCAGCAGCCCTCACACGACTGCCCCCAGCTGACAACTTCCCTCACCCGCCAATCTATCACCTCCGGTACGCCGCCAGCCAACACCTCTGCTGACATAGTACCTTGGGAGGGCAAAATGGAAGAAATATACACTCCCTGGTCGCCTCCCTCCAAGCGACCAGGGGAATGCGGATTCTCAGATGGCACAGATAATTTGGCGCGGGTTGGGCAAGCCTTTAGGACATGACCAGTCTGCCCACAGTAAAAACATGCCAATACCACTCCCCGAACCGTAGGCAGCTCCGTACACAAACTAGCTCCTCTTACTTGCATAGGTTCGTCTGGAGACTTGGCACACACTGGGCAGGCTCTCATGAAAAGACCTGGCTTCCCACAGGAAAAGCATACCCCTCACCACGATGAGCCGCAGACACCCCCTATTTTGTACCAACAACACCGGGCTGTCTGGGTTCCTTCGTCCGCACTGGTGGGTCCTCCTCCCTAGTGAGGACAACGGGGGGCACATTTTGTGTATGTCTCTCCCTAAGTCGTCTATCCACCCGGATGGCAAGGGACATGGCGGCCTCCAGAGACCTGGGGCGGCGTACTGCACCAGAGTATCCTGCAACTTTGGAGACAGACCCTGCACAAATTGACACCTAAGTGCAGGGTCATTCCACTGAGCATCAGTGGCCCACCTCCTAAACTCTGAGCAGTACTCCTCAGCAACCCGGGCTCCCTGTTTACACCTATGGAGTCAGGATTCCGCCAGGGTGACGCCATCAGGATCACGATACACTAGCGCCAAAGCCGCAAAAAACTCGTCCACGGAGACTAATGATGGTGAATCGTCCGGCAGGGAGAAGGCCCAGGATTGGGATCCCCCTTAAGAATGGACATAATGATTCCCACCCGTTGCTCTTCACTCCCTGATGAACGAGGGCGCTGCCTGAAATATAATTTGCAGGCTTGCTGAAATACCAATAATTGATCTCTCCCTCCAGAAAACCTGTCAGGGAGGGATATATTGGGTTCTGGCTGAGCCTGTGCCTGAACCAGACCCCCAAAGCCCACCAACAGCTGCAGCTGCTGCGCCAACTCACTGCGCAGCCCCCGAATCTCATCCGTAAAAGATTTGCAGCATTTGGGCAAAGAACTGCATTGGGTCCATGGCTCAGCAGAAAAAAAAAATGCACGGTTGGTGATAATGTCACGTGGATCTGTCCTGTGTGATGCGACCAGCAGGCCGGTAACTCAGACGACAAGACATGGCACAAGTAACTGTCCTGTGTGACACATCCAGCAGGCCGGTACTAAAACAACAAGACACTGGGGAAGGGGAAACAATTACCACGGTGGGCCCTGTGATAGGGAACGGGGACGTGGAGACCTCCTGCACTCCCCTGAGTCAGTGCCCCTCACACTCCTAACGTGCGCCGATCAGGATACCTGTCACCCTAGCACACCCTACACCTATCACTTGCTAGGGAGCTGGGTGATGCAGGCACTGGCCCCACCGCTGTACTAATACACACCAGGGAAAAATACAGACAGCGAAACACCACTTAGCTTTGCTCTGTTGCTCTTGCTCCCAGCAACAGAGTCTACCACCAGAATGAAGCTTTCCTCCTGAATAGCTGCCACCAAGCTCTGTCAGAGCTGGAAGGAAATCCCTTCTGAATCCTTCCACAACAGGGCTCTGACTGAGTTACCAGGACCTCTCTCTAGATCCTTCCTCCACCAAGGATGGTTGAAATGAACACTATCACCAACAGTGATTGCAACACCTGACACTCTTTTATAGGTAAGAGCCAGCAATCACACCTGCTTTATATCACATGCACTAAACTAAAGAAACCAGAGTTCAATGACGCTCACCACCACCGGGGGCAAACTAGAACAAAAGACACCACTGTGTAATAATCGTAAAGGCCACCGGGGGCAAAGCCAAACTTAAGCACACAGCTTAAGGAAAAAAAAGGTTACATGTGCTTTTATCAGTCATGATCCATCATGGATCATGACACCAACATTACATAATTCTGTGACGCACCTGTGGATTCAAAATGGTCGCTACACAGCTAGATGAATTCATCGGGGGAACAGTATCCAAAATAAGGTGAGTTGTGGTGTGTGGGGAGAAATCTGCTGTTTTGCACGTTAGAAGCTTTGCAAATGCAAAATGGTGGCTTTAATGTATTCCATTCAAATAAGACAAATAGACTCATAAGACTCATTAACTCTCAAGCCCTGATGTGTGCCTTAACCCTCCGTCAGGAACAATATTCGCACTAACTCGTAATGGAACAATGTGCCTGTCAAGCGCAGGCTAGAAAAATGCCTAGAATATCTAATTTTCTCAATTTCAGTGATCTAAAAGTGATCAGAGACCTTCATAGGGATGTAATAAAAGAGACTACACATTATCAGGTGCAAAACAAACCCATTTACTCAACATAAAAGTAATAACTTTGATATACACAAATTTCAAAACTCCTGAGAAGTACACTTTCATTTGTAAGAAAATCTGCCTTATTTATATGAAATATCCACAAACCTTTCTCTATCAATTCATAAAACAAGCTAAATAAACAATAGTAATGACTAAAAACATTACATACCAACCTTATAAAGTGTGATGTGTTCGGGACCAATGAGCCTGAGAAGCCAGCACAGCTACAGTGGGGCAAAAAAGTATTTAGTCAGTCAGCAATAGTGCAAGTTCCACCACTTAAAAAGATGAGAGGCGTCTGTAATTTACATCATAGGTAGACCTCAACTATGGGAGACAAACTGAGAAAAAAAAATCCAGAAAATCACATTGTCTGTTTTTTTTTCATTTTATTTGCATATTATGGTGGAAAATAAGTATTTGGTCAGAAACAAAATTTCATCTGAATACTTTATGATATATCCTTTGTTGGCAATGACAGAGGTCAAACGTTTTCTGTAAGTCTTCACTAGGTTGCCACACACTGTTGTTGGTATGTTGGCCCATTCCTCCATGCAGATCTCCTCTAGAGCAGTGATGTTTTTGGCTTTTCGCTTGGCAACACGGACTTTCAACTCCCTCCAAAGGTTTTCTATAGGGTTGAGATCTGGAGACTGGCTAAGCCACTCCAGGACCTTGAAATGCTTCTTACGAAGCCACTCCTTCATTGCCCTGGCGGTGTGCTTTGGATCATTGTCATGTTGAAAGACCCAGCCACGTTTCATCTTCAATGCCCTTGCTGATGGAAGGAGGTTTTCACTCCAAATCTCACGATACATGGCCCCATTCATTCTTTCATGTACCCAGATCAGTCGTCCTGGCCCCTTTGCAGAGAAACAGCCCCAAAGCATGATGTTTCCACCACCATGCTTTACAGTAGGTATGGTGTTTGATGGATGCAACTCAGTATTCTTTTTCCTCCAAACACGACAAGTTGTGTTTCTACCAAACAGTTCCAGTTTGGTTTCATCAGACCATAGGACATTCTCCCAAAACTCCTCTGGATCATCCAAATGCTCTCTAGCAAACTTCAGACGGGCCCGGACATGTACAGGCTTAAGCAGTGGGAAACGTCTGGCACTGCAGGATCTGAGTCCATGGTGGCGTAGTGTGTTACTTATGGTAGGCCTTGTTACATTGGTCCCAGCTCTCTGCAGTTCATTCACTAGGTCCCCCCGCGTGGTTCTGGGATTTTTGCTCACCGTTCTTGTGATCATTCTGACCCCACGGGGTGGGATTTTGCGTGGAGCACCAGATCGAGGGAGATTATCAGTGGTCTTGTATGTCTTCCATTTTCTAATTATTGCTCCCACAGTTGATTTCTTCACTCCAAGCTGGTTGGCTATTGCAGATTCAGTCTTCCCAGCCTGGTGCAGGGCTACAATTTTGTTTCTGGTGTCCTTTGACAGCTCTTTGGTCTTCACCATAGTGGAGTTTGGAGTCAGACTGTTTGAGGGTGTGCACAGGTGTCTTTTTATACTGATAACAAGTTTAAACAGGTGCCATTACTACAGGTAATGAGTGGAGGAAAGAGGAGACTCTTAAAGAAGAAGTTACAGGTCTGTGAGAGCCAGAAATCTTGATTGCGTGTTTCTGACCAAATACTTATTTTCCACCATAATATGCAAATAAAATGAAAAAAAAACAGACAATGTGATTTTCTGGATTTTTTTTTCTCAGTTTGTCTCCCATAGTTGAGGTCTACCTATGATGTAAATTAAAGATGCCTCTCATCTTTTTAAGTGGTGGAACTTGCACTATTGCTGACTGACTAAATACTTTTTTGCCCCACTGTATATGTTCCTTCCTGAAGCTCTGCAGACCAACTGAGGTATCAGGTTTCACACAGCAGCTAGAGCCAGGAGACTATCGAGAGAGAGGGGGTTTCCTGAAAATCTGGTGAGAAGGGAGAAATGAAAGTAGAAGAGCTGTGCCTGTCAGATCCATTGTTCCTGACGGAGGGTTAACTGTAGTTTTTGACCACAGATAAAGGATTTCTACATTTTGGATAAATTGAGCAACAAAAGTTTGTTGTCCATTTTCTCCTATTACTGTTGAAAAAAAATGAATAATGTGGGGTGAAGTAACATTTTCATTGAAAAACTTGTCGTCCTTTGTTTTCACGTCCCAGCATTCTAAACTTCTATAAAGCACTTGTGGGTTAAATATGTTTAGTATTGTGTAGCTTAATTCCGTAAGGTGTGTAGTTTAAAAAATTAGGTTACTTTTTGGGGGTTTCAGCTGTTTTGACATCTCAAAGATTCTGCTAATGTGACTTGGCATTTACAATCTATACCAGACAAATTTTGTTCCAAAAGTTAAATAGAGTTCCTTCCCTTTCGAGCCCTACAGGACACTGAACTAGTAGTTTTTAACAAGTTATGGGGTATCAACATGCACTGGAGAAATTGATTTACAAACTGTTGGGTCTATATTCTCCAGGTTACACGTGTAAAAATGAAGAATTGAGGCTAAAATATTATTTCATAGAAAAATAAAAAATTGTTTTCACATCTCAATGTTGTAAAGTTTTGTAATACACCTGTGTGTCTAAGAAAGTCATTTCAATCCTAAATTAACTCCTTGAGAAATGTAGTCTTCAAATTGAGGTCATTTGTGAAGGGTTTCTGCCATATTGGCATATCATTGGCTTATGAGATGTACCCACTTATTGGAACCCTCAAGAAAAATTGTTTGGACAATTTTTCCTGTTACCCTCATGAAAATAAAAAAAAATTTCAATAACATAACATTTTCTGAAGAGACTATTTGCATCCCCCTTAAAGGTATCATAATTAAGAGTACCTAGTCACTTGAACGCGTAGAACGCTAGCCTTGTAACCTCACTCTGGCTTTTAACCTCACGTGCATGGATTAAGTGAAGAAAGAATTGCATTTTCACTATATAATGGAGCTGGACATTTATCTTTATCCCCCTTAAATACCTTATCAGAGAGCACTTACAGTGCTAAATTAGATCTCTTGCTTTGCACTTATGAGAGGCAAACACCCTGAAACAAATGTCTGCAAGTGCAGTGTTTATTTTGGCTTCTTATCTTAAGTCATACGTCAAGGCTCATTAAAAGGATGATATTGGCTGTAAAGGTTGATACATGCAATAGGTGGCACTACAGTTAAAGTTCTCTCCCACTCTGAAGAGGTTATTTGCAACTGTCTTCAACTCTGTGTCAGATGCCTCTCACCCAGCCAAATCTGATCTCCTTCATTGCACTGATGAGATGAAAACACAAATGTCTGCTTCTTACCCTAAGTCAGGTGGCAAGGCTCATTAATTGGTTGATATTGACTATTAGGAATGCTCCAAGCAATAGATGGCGCTAGAGTTCAGGTTCTCTTCCTTCTGAAAAAGCTATTTGTACATCGGAATGTATTACAAGTCTGAATTCAGAAATTGTGCTCTGGGAAGCTGGGATGTATTTTTCAGACTGAAGCCTGAGTGACATCAAACAAGACAAATATGTAATTACATCGTGACCTACTCTCCCTGTGTTCCACTGTCACTATTTGCATTTCTACATTCAGAGTACTTAATATTCATTTATTCAGCAGTTGGTAATTTATATTTAATGGAGTACAAGACTGTAGCGTAATATGGCGTTTATTTAAATTGCTTGTACTCAGATGGGGGTTATTACTTGGATAACCTGTACTTATTTTTCTTTGAGGATCTATGCGACCAAACATCCCTCACAACTCGAAGAAATGAATGTAACAATAAATTGAAAAATAATGATGCTACTGTAAAGCTGCCGAGAATAGCAAAAGGAAAAGAAGGAAAAACAGAACATGGATCCAAAGAACCTGAGGAAGATAAACAAAAAGAGCCCAAACTAGCGTTGTGAAATTTTAATTGCATGGAATTTAATTTTATTCCAATTTTACGAAAATCTGTATTTCCCAGAATGCAGATTTTCTGCAATTCGCTGCATGTGAATTCAGCAAAATGGTGGCTGGCAGACTGTCATTTTGCTGAACTCTACATGGCTGGTAAAAGATAAAAAATAAAATAAAATAATAATCACCTCACCATTCACCTGTTAGTCCCACCCACTCTGCTTGTACTGTAAAAAGCAGCATTTTGGAAAAACGAACATTTGCTCTGTCTAGGACGCTAGTATTACTAAATAAAGGGGAGTCGGGTCAGCAATTATGGAATCAAATCAAAGAAATACCGAATTCAATATGCAAAAAATAATAATAAAGTGCCCATAAAAATGCCCAAAAATAGACATATATGATTATAGTGTTCGGGGAGTGATGTATGTCTACAACCAATTGCATGCCTGAGTGGTCACTAAACACATCACCTATCCTCATATCTAATGATTGTAAGGACCACCCCCTATTTAAAATAAAGTGCTTGTGCGATATTAGTTTTGTTCCATTCCTCTGAATCTCCTGTATCAATTTTTATCATACCTGATTTTGTGTTTATTTGATTTTATTTTTTTTGTTTTTTATTCTAAAGTAAAGTGTTGTTGAATTTTGTACGGACGCTATTTACTGAGTCTTGTACCGAGAATACCCTCATGTACCTCTTTTTTTGGGAGAGTTGCTGAGTTCTGGATTTTTTTCCTTGTCCTTTCCTGGGATCCTCCTCTGTCAAAGTATCTTGGGCATGCTTGGATAATATATTCAAGTCCTTGCAACTGCATGTTTTTTCTGTTTGTTTGCCAATCTCTGCATGTGTTTCCACTGCAAAACATGCAGCCGCAGGGACTCGAATCCATCTTCCGAGCACGCCAAAGATACTTGGATAACACTCGAGTATGCTCGGATTAAACGTTATCTAAGCATGTTCACTCATCACTAGTCAAGGAGCTCACTAGCAGTTTTGGACTTGACTTCCTTCCTCTATCTAGGCAGAACAAATGGCCGTCTTCTTTTAATTGTCCAATAATCTTTGCTGCTATTATTGCACAGTTAGGACATTTAATCAAAGGCCTCAATCCATTAAAAGGGTGGTCTGAAGGCCAAATACATTTTAATCTAAATCCCTATCTAGTGCCTTTAAGACTGTGATCTTCATGCTGGTTTTGGTGAGATGGCAGGGTGTAGTGCGATGCTCCATATTTATTAACCGCTTCGTGACCACTGATGGTAGATAAACGTCGGTGCTTGCTGGGCTTTGTGCATTGCCGATGTTTGTCTACGGTCAGCGGTTTTGTGCCCCCCCGGGACCTCCACGTATCTTATAACGCCGGTATCCTGGTGCACAATGCTTCCTGTGACCCCTGACCTAATAGATAACTGATTGGTTCAGATCCTGATGATGTCAGCATCACAGCAGCCAATGACAGGGATCACTGGGAAAGTTTGTTGTAGTAATGCTGTTTCTCCTCTAATCTCCTGTCAGTAAGAGATCAGAGGAGAAACAGTGTGACAAGTGCTGTTGGCAACAACTGTGCCAGTCAGCCATCTTGTCACAGAGAAAAAAAAGCAGATACAGCAGGTTAGAGCTAGTGATCTAGTTAAGGTTAGGGTTACTGTTAGGGTTACTGCTAGGATTAGGGTTACTGTTGGGGTTAGGGTTAGTGCTATAGTTAGGGTTACTGTTAGGGTAAGGGTTAATGCTGGGGTTAGTGCTATATTAGGGTTAGGGTTAGTGCTATAATTAGGATTAGGGTTAGTGCTATAGTTAGGGTTACTGTTAGGGTTACTGTTAGTGTTTGCGCTATAGTTAGGGTAACTGTTAGGGTTAGTGCTATAGTTAGGGTTACTGTTAGGGTCAGTGCTATAGTTAGGGTTACTGATAGGGTTAGGCTAAAGTTAGGGTTACTGATAGGCTAAAGTTAGTGTTACTGTTAGGGTTAGTTTTACTATTATGCTAAAGTTAGGGTTACTGTTAGGGTTAGGGTTACTGTTAGGGTTAGTTAGGGTTAGGGTTATTGTTAGGAAAAAAGTTAGGATTATTGTTAGGCTAAAGTTAGGTTTAGGCTAAATTTAGGACTAGAACTACTGATGGAGTCATTTTGACTCCTTTCATTTTTTATTTCTCTTCTGTGACTACATTTTTCAGAATTCCGGCTTGAAACTCGGTGACTTTTCCTCAAATATGATGTGAAAAAAGATTTTGTGAGAATAAATAATTTTGGTGAAAAATGTGCGCGTTTTTTTCAAAATTTACCAAGAACTACTGAAGGGAGTCATTTTGACTCCCTACTATATTTTGAGGTCCTTTTGTCACTAAATGTTGCTATAAAGTTTTGTGCATAATTTTTTCACTCTGTCTTATTTACCCTGATGTTCATATAGATGTAGTTCAATTTACATGTCAACTTTTCACATTTTCCTTGTGTTTTACCTGCTTGTATTACTGTGTAATGCTGAACAAAATAGCTTGTTTACTCTAGGCTCTTATCTTATGCTAATGAAGGGTGGTGTTTTTCTAAGGTCCTAGCAGGAGACAGTATTCTGGATAGTAACTTTACTTTCAGTTCAGCTGAAGAGACAAAGAGAACAGACGCAGACATAAAAGCTCTGGAGACTCATACAGGTATGAATTGTTATGAAATAGTTTAGCTGTCTGTCAACTGATTCAGCCCACCTACTTTTGAAGGTGGCAGAACAGTTATTATTTCTTTTAGTTTTCATTTCATTTCTATTTTTCAGCAGGGAACTATATAGAATTATGGAATTTGTGAGGAATATGGAGAGAAGACGTTTGATAAAGCCTCAGGATATTCTGGCTACTTTGCAATCCATACCGGAGGATGAATCCGAATCCGAATTGCAGGAACATGTATTTGATTCTGACAGTGATGAAGATTTCATTCCTCAGAACATATCAAGTGAATCTGAAGACTCAGAAGGAACAAATCCAGAAGGTAAGTAGTTATGTGTATTTATTTGTTCTTCCACACACTGAGTTAGGGCCTGTGCACACTAGCAGAATTCTGGCTGAATAGCCATCTGGATATTCTTGCCGCAATACAGGCCGTACCTGCCCACTCATGCCTGAAGCTCCGCTCCGAACCCCGGGCTGGAGCCGCTGTCAGGGACAGAGCAGCGCTTGCTTACGCGCGAGCACGGCTCCGTCCCAGACAGTGGCTCCAGCCCGGGGTTCGGAGCGGAGCTTCAGGTATGAAACTCCGCTCTGTACCTGTACCAAAAAATGTCACGCAAGGCATTTTTGCAAACGCTTGTGAGAGAGTTGAGTGGTCCTTATGTCACAGATAGGGAAAAGGGTTCCACGTTCCAAGTTTCTACATGCTCAGAAGTGATGGTTCAAACAAAATTTTGCCAGATCAAAGAAAAGTGCAAGAAAAATAGATCTGTTTTCAATTGTAAGACTTGTGGTAAGTCTTTGTGTGGGCAATGTACTGCCATAAATCAAAGGCAATGCCTAAAATGCGAAACACCAAATGTTTAGAAGGTGAATTCTGCGCCATATTTTCATTTTTATGCTCCTCCACCTACATTTTCTCTGCTTTTTGTTCTTCAGTTGTTGTTTATATGTGTGCACTTGAATAAAAAAAAATGTTTGAAAAACGTCTATTATAATTATTGTTATTTTCTGTAGAAAAATAAGAAAAGCAGAAAAAAAAAATCAAAAGCATTACTGTTGGATCTCACAATAATAATACATTACAAAAAATATAATTATTAATAAATAACCACAAATGAAACTCTAAAAATAAACGAAAACAAGCAAGGAGTCAAAATGACTCCTTTCAGTAGTTCTAGGCGGGGTCACGAGTCCAGTAGTCCTAGTGTTAAGGTTAGGCTAAAGTTAGGGTTATTATTAGGCTAAAGTTAGGGTTAGGGTTAGGCAAAAGTTAGGGTTAGGCTAAAGTTAGGCCTAGTGTTAGGCTAAAGTTAGGGTTAGGGTTGGGGCTAAAGCTTGGGTTAGGATTAAGGCTAAAATTAGGGTTAGATTTGGGGATAGGGTTCGGATTAGGGTTAGGGGTGTGTTGGAGTTAGGGTTGGAGTTAGCGTTATGGTTGGGATTAGGGTTTGGGGTGTGTTGGTGTTAGGTTTGTGGTTAGTGTTATGGTTAGGGTTGGGATTAGGGTTAGAGATGTGTTGGGGTTAGGGTTGGAATTAGAGTTGGGTGGTTTCCACTGTTTAGGCACATCAGGGGCTCTGCAAACGCAACATGACGCCCGCAGACCATTCTATCAAAGTCTGAATTCCAAAACGTCACTACTTCCCTTCCAAGCCCCACCGTGCGCCCAAACAATGGTTCCCCCACATATGGGGTATCAGCATACTCAGGACAAATTGGACAACTTTTGGAGTCTAATTTCTACTGTTACCCTTGTGAAAATAAAAAAAATGGGGGCTAAAAGATCATTTTTGTGAAAAAAGAGATTTTTTTTATTTTTACGACTCTTCATTATAAACTTTAGTGAAACACTTGGGGATTCAAAGTGCTCATCACACATCTAGATAAGTTACTTGGGTGGTCTAGTTTCCAAAATGGGGTCACTTATGGGATGTTTCTACTGTTTAGGCACAGTAGGGGCTCTGCAAATGCAACATGACACCCGCAGACCATTCCCTCAAAGTCTGCATTCCAGACCATCACTACTTCTCTTCAGAGCCCCCACCGTGTGCCCAAACAGTAGTTTTCTCCCACATATTTGGTACCAGTGTACTCAGGACAAATTGTACAACAACTTTTGGGGTCCCATATCTCCTGTTACCCTTGTGAAAATAAATAATTGGGGGCTAAAAGATCATTTTTGTGGAAAAAAAAGATTTTTTATTTTCACAGCTCTACATTATAAACTAAACACTTGGGGGTTCAAAGTGCTCGCCACACATCTAGATAAGCTCCTTGGGTGGTCTAGTTTCCAAAATAGTGTCACTTGTCGGGGATTTCCACTGTTTAGGCACATCAGTGGCTCTTCAAATGTGAAATGGCGTCTGATCTTAATTCCAGCCAATTCTGCATTGAAAAAGTCAAACGGTGCTCCTTCCTTTCCAAGCTCTGCCATACTACCAAACAATGGTTTACTCCCACATATGCGGTAATATGCACAGATGGAAAAAAACAGTCATAGAATCCATAACAATCATCTTTATTTAACATATATATTAAAAGAGGTTACACAGACAAACGGACATACAGGGCTAAAAGTCACTGGATGTAAACCATATTAACTCATAGAAAAGTGTAGCGCCCACGCAAAAAAATTATTCTAATTACCAAATTATAAAGGTCAGCTCAAATAGCAACAACATAGATGTGTACACAATACCTTATATATAGTGCACAGCTCTCCAGGACAATACCCGGCGAGCTCTGCTGTGCACCTAAACAGTTGTTTACCCCCACATATGGGGTATCTGCATATTTGAGAGAAATTGCACAAAAAACTTTGTGGTTCATTTTCTCTTTTTACACTTGTGAAAATAAAAACAATTGGTTCTGATGTAAAATGTTTGTGAGAAAATGTTAAATGTTTATTTTTTCTTTCCACATTCCATTCATTCATGTCAAGCACCTGAAGGGTTAATAAACTTTTTGAATGTGGTTTTGAGTACATTGAGAGGTGCAGTTTTTAGAATGGTGTCACTTTTGGGTATTTTCTGTCATATTGACCCCCCAGACTCTCTTCAAATGTGAGGTGGTCTATAAAACAAAATGGTTTTGTAAATTTTGCTGTAAAAATGAGAAATCGCTAGTCAACTTTTAACCCTTATGCCTTGCTAACAAAAAAAAATTTGTCTCCAAAACTGTGCAGACCTAAAGTAGACATGTGAGAGATGTTATTTATTAACTATTTGTGTGATATGACTCTCTGATTTAAGGGCATAAATATTAAAAGTTTGAAAATAGCAAAATTTTCAAAATTTTCACCCAATTTCAATTTTTTTAGCAAATAAACGCAAGTCGTATCATTGAAATTTTACCACTATCATGAAGTACAATATGTCACGAGAAAACAGTGTCAGAATCACCGGGATCCATTGAGGCATTCTAGACTTATGACTTCATAAAGTCACACTGGTCAGAATTGAAAAAATTGGCAAGGTCACAAAGTCAAAAACAGGCTCTGGTACGAAAGGTTTAAGAGATAGACACCTTGTAATGAACCTGGAGTGTCTGAAGATTGGTGTGCCCCTTCATTGGAGCCTTATCACAAATCTTACTCCAGTCCCATCTGGAGTAAGATTTGTAGCGTAAGGAATGCCAAGCCCACGTCCTGCCGCAGCTTTGCATACTTTGTCAGAGTTGGGCAAACATGACATGAGAATGGAAAAGTTGTAAAAATGTTAGCGCAGCTTTGAGTTGAGACAAAATTTTGCAACTTTTCAAAGCTTTGTAGAAGCTTTCTTGAATCGGGAACAATATTTTCTAAAAGTTTGTCACAATTGTTTCATTGATCTTTGCATAAATCGATAGAACAAGCATATTTTTCCAATATATCTTATCGAATAAACCTGTCCAGAAAAAAGTGAAACATCAATTTGGCAACTCTGGTGGAGTAAGCAGCTAGAAGAGATGGAGCCACGTGAAGTGAAGGCAGCAGCTTAATTTTAAGCAATTTAACATCACGGTTAAGTAATTTACATTCTGTTTAGCATTGGGTTCATAGAATATTTTCTTTAATGAGGTAACTAAATAAAAGTTGAATGTTGATATTATGTTCACCTCACTGCATTTCATCGCAATTAATGACTCAATATTTAGCTCGCTTTAACAGGTTAAATATACGGTAAATTAATTTATTAGCATTTAATGAAGCCAGTCTCCAGCCCCAAGCAATTTACAATTGTCACCATAGTTATAGAAATGTTAATTGGAAGAAGGTTGAAACTGAATATTGTTACAAAATGTGACTTTTTGATTAGAATAAATGCATTATTTATGCTTAATAAATGCAATCACTGAAGTTTGTAATAAAGGATGAACAATTGTAAAATCCATAATTTATATCTGCAGCATTAAAGGAAATATTCCTTGTAATGTTATTAAAAATAAAGGGTTCCACAGTTAGTGGATAGCCGTAGACAATATCAAGTAATTTGATGAGTTTACACCTTCAAAAATTAAATGAATTTTATGGTTTGAAAAGGAAAATTATAATCATTGAGTTACTCTATTAGGTACTCATTAATTTTCCTGAGGAATAAGTGGTGCAAAGAACACAAGAATGGAGGGATCTGGTTTTTATGCCCCCTCTTATTTCCTATTTTATTTTAGCCTTTGTAGCTAGTGAGCAGGGTATTTAGAGGTCCAAAAATATTTTCCATCAAGGGTCTGCTCACTAGAGATGAGCAAACCTTTCAAGGTTCGGGTTGGTTCAGATTCGGCGAATGTCCCTGTCATCGTCAAACAGTTTGTTGAACATATCCAAACTCAACTGAATTCAGTGGGATGCAAAATCAAATGCATAAGCAACACCATCAGGGGGGCCAAAAAGCTGCCAAAACAACTCAAATTAGGAGCAAACACCAAAAAAGTGGCACCAATTCGCCCACAGTAAAAATTTGATAATGGCACTGCAGCAGTTAGCCATGGGCCATGCATGAGGTATCAGGGTCTGGCCCAGCATTAACACCTTTAAATTTAAGCTTAAATTATGACAAGGAGGATGAGAGACCAGTGTAGGCCGGTTGTGCTGATAGTCCTGAAGCCTCATCCCCCAGCTCAATCTTCTGTTTTGATCAACCTCACTGAGGTGGCACAAATATCAGCTTGGTAGACAACTGAGCATAGAAAAATTTAAGGATAGGAACAAAAGTAGTTGACTGATCAATTCACCCACTATAGAAATTTGATAATGGCACAGCAGCAGTCAGCCATGAGCCATGCATAGGGAATCGGGGTGTGGGAAAGCATTTACAGGTTTGAATAGAAGCTTAACGTGGTGAGTAAGGGAGCGATGTAAAACTTCTTTGCTGGGAGCCCTGATACCTCATGCAACAACCCAATTTTTTCCAAGCCACTCTGAGGTGGCACAAATATCAGCATGGTAGAGCACTAATGTTAGAAAAATAAAAGGATAGTAACACAGGTAGTTGACTGAAAGTAAGTGCAGGTCTACTGGTCTGTGAGCCCTACTGCTACAGGCAACACACATGAAGGAGACCCAACTTGGAGTAAAAACATTTCCCAAAATTAGGGGCAGACAACAGGAAAAGTGGCATCAATTTACACACAGTAGAAATTTTCTAATGGTGCAGCAGTCAGGCATGGGCCATGCATATGTGTTTGTCTGTGAGAGCATTTGCAGCTTTGAAATTAGGTTGAAATTAAAAGGTAGGTGAAGGTCCGTTGTAGGCCTGCTGTGCTAGGAGCCCAGCCAAATTCAGGCAATATACATGAAATAGACTCAACTTGGAGTACAAACATTTCCCAAAATTAGGGACAGACAACAGGAAATGTGGCATCAATTTGCCCACAATAAAAGTTTGATAATGACACAGCAGCAGTCAGCCGTGAGCCATGCGTGAGGTATCAGGGTCTGGGACAGCATTTAGAGCCTTGAATTGAAGTTTCAATTAAGACATGGTGGCTAAGGGAGCAATGTAAGCCTTCTTTGTTGGCATTCCTGATACTTCATGCAACAGCTCAATTTTATTTTTCCCCAGCCACACTCAGGTGCCACAAACATCAGTCTTGTAGACTACTATTTGTTGAAAAATTAAAAGATAGTTACACATGTAGTTGACTGAAAGTAAGTGCACACCTGCCGGTCTGAGAGCCCTACAGGCAACACACATGAAAGAGACCCCACTTGGAGTAGAAACATTTCCCAAAATTATTACCACACACCTCTAAAATGTCAAATAGTATAATTCTGCAGTTTTTGAAAACTTCTGCTACTGTACGGTCTACTCAACTCCCTTTCTTTGGCAGCCGTACAGGGAATTCTTATTATTTATTTTTATAGCGCCATTTATTCTATGACACTTTACATATGAAAAGGTGTATGCATAAGGAAGACAAGTACAATAATCTTAAACAATACAAGTCACTGACTGGTACTGGAGGAGAGAGGACCCTGCCCGTGGGGGCTCGCAGTCTACAGGGGAGAGGTGAGGATACAATAGGTGAGCATAGAGCTGCTTGTGCAGCAGTGTGTTGGAGTGATGGTTAGTGTAGGTTGTAGGCTTCTCAGAAGAGGTGGTTCTTCAGATTCCTTTAAAGGTTCCCATGGTAGGCGAGAGATTGATATGTTTGGGTACACAGTTCCAGAGTAGAGGGGATCTACAGGAGAAATCTAGTATGTGATTGTGTGAAGAGGAGATAAAAGGGGAGTAGAGATGTTAGGATTGGAGGTTGCATTCAGGAAAATACCAGGAGATTAAGTCATGGAGAGACCAAGTCACGCACTTGGATCTCAGATTTCAGGGCAAGATCAGAGTTAAGCTTACGGCTAGCAGCGGGTCCATGGCTCCAGCTGCCCAACAGGTCCTGGTATGCTGAAAGAGACCGGATGTCCTTCCGGTCACGTGACCAGGCAACGAGCCTCCTTCTGTGGGCGGGAACAGCTCCCTGATGAGAAAACTGCGTCACTGCATAGGGGACCCATTGAAGCCCGAAATGGGGCTCCAGCAGTCAGGTGACAGCAGCCGAAGTCTGCCGCAGTGTCCTTCACACTAGAGGCTGCTCTGATCACTGAGACAGGAGGATACAATGTCCGGCAGTGTCCTTCTGCATGCAGCCGGCAACTCTCCCCACAGCGAGGGAAAGGTAACAGCAGGCAGAGATCATGGCAGTGGAGCGGCAACAGCCAGTTCACAGGCAGAGTAACTTTCACCTGACTGGCTGTGGCCCCCACTGCAGTTTGTCAGGAGATTCGGGGCTCTGAGGAAAATGTTTGGGGCAGGAGCCCCAGATGTTTGATGCTAGCGATGCCCCTGCTCGGGACTACAAAACAGGAGAAGGACTTGAGTATTCTAGTTGCAAGTAAGCTGAGCAGCAGTACTCAATGTCAATATATTACAATATCTTCAAAGCAGAATTCGTATTCAAAATAAATGTGTCATAAGGTCCTATGCCTAACTTGCAGGACCTGTTATAGTATCACAAGATCACAAGGACACTCGTTTACTAGAATGCATACAATAAACATGGAGTAAATGAGTCCATGGTAAGGTCCACGTCCAGGACACCCTCTTTAAAGTGTCTGTCTATGGAAGCTTTCACCTAAAAGCAGCACCATACCAGTCCATAGGTTGCATGTGGAGTTTACTGGACTTCAATCGAGCTGAGTTGCAATACTAGATATAACTTCTGGACAAACTTGGTGCTGTTCCTGAAGGAAAGCAGATATGCTTATTTTCTATCAAGTTTACATTTTAGTTGGCAATAATTAAAAGTTGGATTTTTTTTGTGCAATTTATATTTTGTGCTTTTGTAAATCAGTTGCAGAAAAAAAGTGCTTTTAGTATTGATGTGTGTAGAGCAGTAGATAAGTGTATACACACACAATTAAATTTGCATCAGAAAAAAAGTCCCTGAAAGACGAATCAATAAAATTCATTAATTTTAGAAATTAAAATTCTAGTGTAAAAGCCTCACAGAGGGGCTCATTAGTGTTTAATTGCTTATTTAAGCTTGAAACAGAAAGTCATTTTTGGACTCAGTCTTCAGAGATTGGGGAAATAATGCTCTATTTCATGATGGTAAAAATAATCTATGGACCTTTCTAACAAGTTCAGGTCTACAGTGATAATAAAAGGACGGACGGGCTGGACATAGAGTCTGAAGAACGGTGATAGAGGACAATTTATCAGACGGGATCTGCCGCTCTGAATTCCCATTGAGTTAAATGACTGAATTTACAGTCATTCTAAGACTTAAGCTGAGAATTATGAATCACTTCACATCATTATGTAAAGAAAGAAAACAGTATTGATCCCACATGAACAGTATTTGTGCTCCAACTGAGTAAGAACCATCAGCAAAGAGCAATAGAAAAATCAATTATGTACATCTTTTATCTGAAAACTATGGAGAATAGGATAATGGAAATAAGACAGTTATTTTTATTGTAAAATAAAAACATGACATTACCTTTTAATTAAAGGGTTTGTCAACTGTGAGGATATGGGGTCAGTGGGTGCTCTCATCCGCTGACTCGAGACCGCATGGACAAGGGATCATTCCACAGAATGCCCGCTCTCTTTTTACTGTGGGTGTAATACTACTCAGACAACACAGGGTGAGGGTAAAACAGTGTGGCAATAATTTATTGAAACATCACACAATAGCATATAGAACAGTCCCAGCAAATACCCAAGATGGTGCAAATTACAGAGTCTCACCCTTCCGCTGACTCGCCGAGATTAGAGCTGTTTCCAGGGCTGACTATCTCCACCAGTGGCTCCCAGCTTTTTGTGGGCCCCCACAGTGAGGAGGTAACGAGAAGCTTGGGAAGCTGACAGTCCACTGATGTATGAGGCCAGGTGACCCAATTGTCCCAACCTGGATTCTCAAACATCTTTGAGGGTTCAGTAATGGTCAATGAAGCAGCTCTGTATTTCTTCATTTGGAGCCATGATACCATGGCTACTGTAATGTAGAGCCTCTCTAAACACAGGCATATTAACAAACATTGTGTCTTTGTTTCCCAAAGATAGTAGAACAATACTAGGACAGATACAATAGCTAATCAGCAGTCAGTCAACAAATGGCAGCCACTGAACATTAATTCAATTACTAAGAGTAAACATTCATTCTCACAAGAACTCTAGCTCATGTTCATGGACCTACAGACATAATACATCTGGAAAATTCAGATTAAATGCTGTGTCACCACATCAACGATTATTAAAACATATTTGAGCTGCAGTGTCATGCACAGCCTGTCGACAGGTATGGCACTCTTTTGTTAAGTAAAGCAGCTATGTTTTTTTCAAACCCAGGACAGCCTCTGCATGTCTGTGATACAACTCTATAAAATGTATTACTCAGATGTATGAAAACATAATAATATACCCAGTGAAAAATAGGAGCCTTACTTTATTATTTAATGCTTCTCATTTCATACTAAGAAATATACAGTGGGTACGGAAAGTATTCAGACCCCCTTTAAATTTTTCACTCTTCGTTTCATTGCAACCATTTGGTGAATTCAAAAAAGTTCATTTTTTTTCTCATTAATGTACACTCTGCACCCCATCTTGACTGAAAAAAAACAGAAATGCAGGATTATTTGCAAATGTATTAAAAAAGAAAAACTGAAATATCACATGGTCATAAGTGTACTGCCTTCTTCCATGTATGACGCTTTGTGGATTCCAGCATACGGCTAAACCCTTCATCCACTCCCAGCAAAAAGACTTTATGGGTGCTTAAGTCTATGTTTATTGAGATGATGTGAACAACAATAGTAGATGATAACGGATGATATAGTGGAGGAGATTGGTGAACTCAATTGTGGATGAGATTGGGTAAAAATTACAAAAAAACAGACAGTACAGTATATCAGTACTGGCAGATAACAGCAGCAATAATACAGGGTGCTATTACATCAGTAAAGACAATGATACAGAGTGCTATTATACCAGTAGCACTGCCATAAACAGAAATGCATCTAACTACATGCAGTACAAGGGCATTACAACTAGCTGGAAATACATTGCACATATCACAGGGGCTGCATTAAGGCTAGCTAACACAGATACATTGCACATATCACGGGGCTGCATTAAGGCTAGTTAACACAGATACATAGCACAGACAAATAAATGTATTAAACCCTCACCAGAATGCGCTTGACAGAAGCAGTGATTTGCAAGGAGAAAGACACGTGTATGTTACTCAGAGCTCCGGGAGAAAATGGCTACAACTTCCTAGCCCTGGAAAGATGACAAGGCGGTTCTAAACAGAACAACTATTAAAGGGAAAGGATTCTAAATCCATGAATAGGAAAAGAGGACAACTATGACATCTAATGGCCATAGCTGGAACAGCACATATGAAATTTCTTGTTGCACATGAATGGGCAGAACAATAAGTATTCAGACCCTTTGCTCAGTATTGAGTAGGAGTACCCTTTTGAGTTAGTACAGCCATGAGTCTTCTTGGGAATGATGTTTTTCACACCTGGATTTGGGGATCCTCTGCCATTCTTCCTTGCAGATCTTCTCCAGTCCCGTCAGGTTGGATGGTGAATGTTAGTGGACAGCCATTTTCAGGTCTCTCCAGAGATGCTCAGTTGGGTTTAGGACAGGACTCTGGCTGGGCCAGTCAAGAATGGTCACAGAGTTGTTCTGAAGCCACTCCTTTGTTATTTTAGCTTTGTGCTTAGGGTCATTGCCTTGTTGGAAGGTGAACCTTCGGTCAATTTTGAGGTCAAGAGCACTCTGGAAGAGGTTTTCATCCAGGATATCTTGGTACTTGGCCGCATTCATGTTTCCTTCAATTGCAACCAGTCATCCTGTCCCTGCAGCTGAAAAACACCTCCATAACATGATGCTGCCACCACCATGTTTCACTGTTGGGATTGTATTAGGCAGGTGATGAGCAGGGCCTGGTTTTCTCCACACATACCACTTGGAATTATCAACAAAAAGTTCTATCTGTTTGCGTGGGTTTCCTCCCACATTCTAAAGACATACTAATAGGGAATTTAGATTGTGAGCCCCATCGGGGACAGTGATGATGATGTGTGCAAACTGTAAAGCGCTGCAGAATATGTTAGCGCTATATAAAAATAAAGATTTATTTTATTTAAATAAAGAAGGGGAGATTTTGCTTTATACGGACCTACAAAGTATGTCTTCTCTTTTTATCACTCTGAAAAATTCTGCTTTTTTTTCTCAGAAACAAAAAAGGGCCACTTTATCAATGCTAGATCAGATCTTTATCAGTATTTGATCAATATGTCTGTTGCTAATATCAGTGATTTTCCAATGTACTAAAAAATTGCAAAGCTTCTCCTACCCATTACAATATTAAACATGGTCAACACAAGAATTGCACACTGATAAATGGCATCTGTTGTGCTGTCCATTATTTTCACAGACACATAGACTTACATGGGGGATTTTGATCCGTGCGTCAGATAAAAAAAAGTGACATGTGTGATGCTGAGACAGGGAAGTCAAGAGGTTTGGGTCAGATATCAAGAGGGCCCAACATAAACAGAGAGGAAAGACAAAGGCATAGACGAGTCACAGTCCTAGGTCAGAATTGCAGAGAGGTAGCAGATCAAGACAAACCGGCTAGGGCAAATGGTTGGTCAAAGGTAAGGTCTAAAGTTGGGCAGCAAAAAAAAAGAAACAAAGCACTGGAAAACAAGGCACACACCACCGAGCTAAAGCTATGACTGGCAATAATCAGACACTGACAGGCAGCTAAATAGCCAGGTTATCACCGAGAACGGGAGACATCAGGAAGAAACCAGCATGCCCCTGCCCTGATTGGACAGCTAAGCTGTCACTCAAAATACTGACAGCTCAGTGTGCCCCTGCCCCAGACTGGACAGCTGAGCTGTCACTCACATTACGTACGCTCACATAAGATAATACAACCCCTACTTCAACCTCTGAAGCATCCACCTCCACAATGAACGGTTCCTGGAGATCGCATTGGATTAAAACAGGAGCTGACAATAAATACTCTTTTAATTTTTTTAAATCCCCAATAGCATTCGACGACGAAAGCTTAAGATCTGCCCCTTACATGTGTGATCAGTAAGAGGTTCAACGATGTAAGAAAAACACTTATTAAGTTTTCTATAATATTTGGCAAATTCTAGAATATGTTGCAATGCTTTATGGTCACAAGATTGAACCCAATCAGTTATGGCTTATACTATTCCAGGATCCATCTTAAACCCTTCAGCAAATATTATGAACCCCGAGAATGATATTTTTTGTAACAGAAAAAATACGTTTGTGAAGTTTGGCAAAAAAAGAATTCAACCTCTTCAATATAAATCGGACATGTTCAAAGTGCAAATCCAGATTCTGGGAAAACAATAGAATATCATCTAGGTATAAAACAATAAACCTTCCAATGCAATCAGAAATATATCTACTACATATAAAGCTCAATGTGGGTGTGTATGTATTTATATATGCATGTATGTATGTCCGGGATTGGCATCCGCACCGTCGCAGCTACAGCCACAAAATTTTGCACAGTCACACGTCTGGACCTCAAGAGCGTCATAGGCTATGTTGTGAGGCAAAATTTTAACCTCGCGCGTTCCAATTCACCCAACAATTTTGCCCCTATATACATAATGGGGAAAAAGTGTATGTATTGGCACCCGCACCGTCGTAGCTACAGCCACAAAATTTTGCACAGTCACACGTCTGGACCCCGAGAGCGTCATAGGCTATGTTGTGAGGCAAAATTTTAACCCCGCACGTTCCAATTCACCAAATAATTTTGCCCCTATCTACATAATGGGGAAAAAGTGTATGTATGTATTGGCATCTGCACCGTCGTAGCTACAGCCACAAAATGAGAGCGATGGCGCCAAAGACCGTACAGTTGCTAAGGTGGGGCCCTGACATGGGATACTCACCACACACGGGGATATGAACACACACACAAAATGCGCCACACACTACCACGTGTTTCAAGACATATACCACCCTCAGCACACATTTCACCAACATACACCAACCTCGCCACATAAAAGTCGAAACACAAAAGTCTCCACTCAAAACTCGCCACAGGGTGGCAATAATTTATTGAACCACCAACAAACAATAGCATACAAAATGGTCCTAGAAAATGCACAAGATTGTGCAAATTACAGAGTATCACACTTTCTGCTGACTCGCCGGAATTACAGCTGCTTCCAATGCAAAATACCCCCACCAGTGGCTCACCGCTTTTGGTGGGTCCCCACAGTGAGGAGGTATTGACAAGCTTTTTAAGCAGACAGTCCATTGATGTATGAGGCCAGGAGACTTGATTGTCACAACCTGGTTCTCTAAATGTCTTTGTGGGATCAGTGATAATTAGAGTTGAGCGAAACGGGTCGAAAAAATTCAAAAGTCACCGACTTTTGGCAAAGTCGGGTTTCATGAAACGAAACCCGACCCTAGGATGAGGTTGGCCACGAGGTCGGCGACTTACGCGCCAAAGTCGCGTTTCAAAAGTTTGTTTTGCGCTCTTTTTCAGCCAATCAGGATCCACGGACACTGTGGGCAACGTGATGACATAGGCACGGGTCACCACCATCTTTCAGAAGGGCATGCAAGTGATTGGCTTGCTTTGGGGGGCGTCACAGGGGGTATAAAAGGGCGTGCACGCTGACCGCCATGTTACTCATGCTGATCTCAGAATAGGGAGAGCTGCTGCTGCTGCTGATTTTGTAGGGAGAGCGTTAGGCAGGGAAGAAGACACCAAAAACTGCTTCTGCTGCTAGCGATTTTGCCTGTACAACACACCAGTCACTGTGCAGTGCAAGGGGAGGCTATATAGTGGTGTATCAGTGGTGTTGGTTGTTGGGCTGCCTTCTAAGGCTTCCTGACATTCCTGCATTGCTGTTTACCCACTGCTCCGCAAACTGCTTTTTTAAAAGCAATCACAATTTTTTTTTTGTCCTGCTGAGGTACTGAGCGTGCATTTTTTCACACCATACAGCGGTGTACGCTCCTCACACAGTACCGTGTAACGGCTGTTATCACAGCCACAGTGAAGCTATCAGTGAGTCACTCTGTGAGAATAAGTCGATGACATGTTCCGTTCTTACAGACCTGCACTCTATGGAGATTCCAATTCTGCCCAATTCTACATACACCTTGTAGTTTGTGATACACTAGCCAATTTCTGCCTGTGACATAGCGCTCAGATACTCAGTGGGCCTCACACAATCCATAAGTGTCCAGTGTCCACAAGTGTGTGCAGAAATTAAAAATCTCCCTTATCCTCTAGTCACTTTGGTCACAGCTCTGCCATCGAGCCTGTGACAGAGCGCTCAGATACTCAGTGGGCCTCACACAATCCATAAGTGTCCAGTGTCCACAAGTGTGTGCAGAAATTCAAAATCTCCCTTATCCTCTAGTCACTTTGGTCACAGCTCTGCCATCGAGCCTGTGACAGAGCGCTCAGATACTCAGTGGGCCTAACACAATCCATAAGTGTCCAGTGTCCACAAGTGTGTGCAGAAATTAAAAATCTCCCTTATTCTCTAGTCACTTTGGTCACAGCTCTGCCATCGAGTCTGTGACAGAGCGCTCAGATACTCAGTGGGCCTCACACAATCCATAAGTGTCCAGTGTCCACAAGTGTGTGCAGAAATTAAAAATCTCCCTTATCCTCTAGTTACTTTGGTCACAGCTCTGCCATCAAGCCTGTGACAGAGCGCTCAGATACTCAGTGGGCCTCACACAATCCATAAGTGTCCAGTGTCCACAAGTGTGTGCAGAAATTAAAAATCTCCCTTATCCTCTAGTCACTTTGGTCACAGCTCTGCCATCGAGCCTGTGACAGAGTGCTCAGATACTAGTCAGTGGGCCTCACACAATCCATAAGTGTCCAGTGTCCACAAGTGTGTGCAGAAATTAAAAATCTCCCTTATCCTCTAGTCACTTTGGTCACAGCTCTGCCATCGAGCCTGTGACAGAGTGCTCAGATACTAGTCAGTGGGCCTCACACAATCCATAAGTGTCCAGTGTCCACAAGTGTGTGCAGAAATTAAAAATCTCCCTTATCCTCTAGTCACTTTGGTCACAGCTCTGCCATCGAGCCTGTGACAGAGCGCTCAGAAACTAGTCAGTGGGCCTCACACAGTCCATAAGTGTCCAGTGTCCACAAGTGTGTGCAGAAATTCAAAATCTCCCTTATCCTCTAGTCACTTTGGTCACAGCTCTGCCATCGAGCCTGTGACAGAGCGCTCAGATACTCAGTGGGCCTCACACAATCCATAAGTGTCCAGTGTCCACAAGTGTGTGCAGAAATTAAAAATCTCCCTTATCCTCTAGTCACTTTGGTCACAGCTCTGCCATCGAGCCTGTGACAGAGCGCTCAGATACTAGTCAGTGGGCCTCACACAATCCATAAGTGTCCAGTGTCCACAAGTGTGTGCAGAAATTAAAAATCTCCCTTATCCTCTAGTCACTTTGGTCACAACTCTGCCATCGAGCCTGTGACAGAGCGCTCAGATATTAGTCAGTGGGCCTCACACAATCCATAAGTGTCCAGTGTCCACAAGTGTGTGCAGAAATTAAAAATCTCCCTTATCCTCTAGTCACTTTGGTCACAGCTCTGCCATCGAGCCTGTGACAGAGCGCTCAGATACTAGTCAGTGGGCCTCACACAATCCATAAGTGTCCAGTGTCCACAAGTGTGTGCAGAAATTCAAAATCTCCCTTATCCTCTAGTCACTTTGGTCACAGCTCTGCCATCGAGCCTGTGACAGAGCGCTCAGATACTAGTCAGTGGGCCTCACACAATCCATAGGTGTCCAGTGTCCACAAGTGTGTGCAGAAATTAAAAATCTCCCTTATCCTTTAGTCACTTTGGTCACAGCTCTGCCATCGAGCCTGTGACAGAGCGCTCAGATACTAGTCAGTGGGCCTCACACAATCCATAAGTGTCCAGTGTCCACAAGTGTGTGCAGAAATTAAAAATCTCCCTTATCCTCTAGTCACTTTGGTCACAGCTCTGCCATCGAGCCTGTGACAGAGCGCTCAGATACTAGTCAGTGGGCCTCACACAATCCATAAGTGTCCAGTGTCCACAAGTGTGTGCAGAAATTCAAAATCTCCCTTATCCTCTAGTCACTTTGGTCACAGCTCTGCCATCGAGCCTGTGACAGAGCGCTCAGATACTAGTCAGTGGGCCTCACACAATCCATAAGTGTCCAGTGTCCACAAGTGTGTGCAGAAATTCAAAATCTCCCTTATCCTCTAGTCACTTTGGTCACAGCTCTGCCATCGAGCCTGTGACAGAGCGCTCAGATACTCAGTGGGCCTCACACAATCCAAAAGTGTCCAGTGTCCACAAGTGTCTGCAGAAATTCAAAATCTCCCCTGTCCTATAGACACCTTGTACCTTGTTTTACATTACTATATAGTTTGTTGATTTTTTTCTACATTTCTACCAAAAATGAGGAAGGCTGGTGGAAGAGGCCGTGGAATTGGGCAGGGGTTGGCAGCTCGTAATGATGGTGTTGGTGGTGGATCTGATGGTAGTGGCAAGAGCAAAATAGGACCGAATGCAGGAGGTGTTGAGCCTGCATCATCGTCTGGCTAAATAAGGCCTCGAACGCTTAGTTTTCTAGGAGTTGGCAAACCGCTTTTAAAGCCAGAGCATCAGGAAAAAGATTTGTCTTACATTGCTGACTCAGCCTCCAGCTCTATCGCCTCCTCTTCTTCAGTTGTAAAAAGTAAAAGCACTGCGTCGTCATTGGAGGCTCATGTTCATGAACCACACCTTTCCTTGTGTCCTTCACCCCAACCAAGATTGAAGGATGACACAGGCCATACTACTGATTACTCCATGGAGCTGTTTTCACATACCATGCCTGGATTATCAAGTGAAATGGTGAATTACCCAGGCCAAGATGAATCTGACATGGAGTGCACTGATGCACAGCCGCTGATGGATGATTCTGCTGGTACATTCACTCAGAGCACTACATTGTCCTCGCAGTGTACAGAGCCAGATTCTGACCCTGATGAGACTCAGGTGCCCCTTCCCGCACACTATACCACCATACACGGTGACACAGAGGAAGGTGCACATGACATAGAAGAGGAGGTGATGGATGACCCAGTTGTTGACCCAGATTGGCATCCATTGGGGGAAGAGGGTGCTGCTTCCAATAGCTCAGATGAGGAGCATCCACAGCAGACATCGACATCGCAATAGCTGTTATCTGGCAGGCCCGGAGCACTCCAAAGACAGGTTCCAAACATCAAAAGAGTTGCTGGACAGCTTGTCCAGTGGGTCAAAAGATCACAGCGTGCTAGGCCGCAAAATGTCTGCCAAAGTAGGAAGAGTGCAGTGTGGCACTTTTTTGAACAAAATCCTCATGATCAGGCCAAGGTTATCTGTAAGAAGTGCGCAAAGACCTTTAGCCGAGGGAAAAATCTGAAAAATTTGAATACCAGTTGCATGCTTAGACATTTAACCAGCATGCACTTGCAAGCGTGGACACAACACCAAACCTCAAGTGACACATGTGCAACTGATCACAACGAAGGTAGTCAGCAACGCTACATTGTTTCCCCCACTGTAAGCCCACCGGTTAGCACAGCAGCAAATGTTGAGGTGTCAATGCAATGCCACAGCAGTCAGGGAATCCCACTGTTATGTCAACGAAAGACTGATTCTAGGCCATCAGAAAGAACAACAACTTCATCACCATCATCAACCCTCTCTCAGTCCGCCCTGTCCACCGCTACTTCCACCATATGCAGCTCTCAAGTCCAGCTCACCCTCCCAGACACTATGAGTAGGTCAAGAAAGTACTCAGTCTCTCATCCGCGTACACTGGGTTTGAACGCCCACATTGCCAAACTAATCTCGTTTGAGATGATGCCCTTTCGGTTGGTGGAAAGCGCAGCTTTCCGCGAACTCATGGCCTATGCAGTACCACGCTATGACCTACCCAGTCGCCACTTCTTCTCTCGCAAACCATCCCAGCCCTCCACCATCATGTGAAAGACCGCATTGTCCATGCACTCAAGCAGTCAGTGAGCGGAAAGGTGCACCTCACAACTGATGCATGGTCCAGTCGGCATGGCCAGGGCCGTTACGTGTCCATCACTGCGCACTGGGTTAATGTGGTGGATGCAGGGTCCACTGGGGACAGCGGTGGTGGGACAGTGCTGCCTAGCCCACGGTATAGGAAACAGTTGGCTGTAGGCGTTCGACCCTCCTCCTCCAGAAGCGAAAGCTCGTCCACAGAGCGCAGTCGTACGAGCACTCCATCTGCAGCTGCCACTGTTGCACACGATGTGTCCCCCTATCGAGCAGCTAGTGGAAAGCGTCAACAGGCTGTGTTGCAGATGATGTGTTTGGGCGACAGACACACCGCCGAGGTACTGGCCGAGTACTTGAAGCGACAAACTGAGTCATGGCTGGGCAGTGTACATCTTGAGGCAGGCAAGGTAGTTAGTGATAACGGCCGTAATTTTGTGGCAGCCATAGCCCTTTCAAAACTCAGCCACATACCTTGCTTGGCTCACACCTTGAACCTGGTGGTGCAGTGCTTCCTCAAAAATTATCCGGAGTTAACAGCCCTGCTCCAGAAGGTGCGAAGACTGTGCGCGCACATCCGCCGGTCGCCTGTACACTCCGTTCGTATGCAGAAGCTGCAGCGATTGCTCCACCTTCCCAACCACCGCCTCATTATCGACATTGCAACAAGGTGGAACTCCACCCTGCACATGGTGGAGCGGCTGTGCGAGCAGAGGCAGGCCATAATGCATTTATGGGAGGATACACGGCCAGGCACTTTGAGAGCAGACATGGAGTTGACAGGTGTGCAGTGGTCGAAGCTGAAAGACCTCTGTAAAGTCCTTCAGTGTTTTGAGGAATGCACACGGCTGGTAAGCGCAGACAACGCCATCCTAAGCATGAGCATCTCACTTATGCGTCTGCTCATGCAAACTTTGATGCACCTTAAGGAGCAGGCGTCTGCAGCCAATGTTGATGAGGAGGAAGAGGAGGAGGGAATCCTTGATGACATTCAGCCATTGTCTGCTCAGGGACCTCTCCTGGACGAGGTGGAGGAAGAAGAGGAGGAGGATGATGATGGGGATGATTACTTAGGGGAGGAGGATGCATCTCATGGGGCAAGTGAAAATGTTGACGTGGCAAGGTCTGGTACAGGGTTTGTGCGTGACTGGAGGGATGTGGATTTGCCAGAAAGTGCTCCTCCAACCAGCACTCGCAGTGTATCATTGACACCGGGAACATTGGCCCACATGTCAGATTATGCCTTGCGGATCCTAAAAAGGGACCCCCGCATTGCCAAAATGATGAACGATGATGACTACTGGTTGGCCAGCATCCTGGATCCACGCTATAAAGGCAAATTACAAAACATCATGCCACAGGAGAACCTTGACCTAATATTGGCTAATAAACAAGCAACTCTGGTAAATCGGTTGCTTGAGGCATTCCCAGCACACAGCAGCGGTGATGGTTCTCACACGAGCCGTACGGGCCGGTGGCAGCTTGGCAGAGGTGTTCGTGGTGCACACAGCAGAAGTGGCATTGGAGACAGGGGTGTCATGACAATGTTGTGGACTGATTTTTCAAATACCGCTCACACAACTGGTAATACTGCATCGATGGAAAGTGACAGGAGACAGCAGTTGTCAACTATGGTTACAAACTACTTTTCCTCCCATATCGATGTTCTCCCACACAGGTCATTCCCCTTTGACTATTGGGCCGCTAAACTGGACACCTGGCCTGAATTGGCCCAATATGCCTTACAGGAGCTCGCTTGCCCAGCTGCAAGTGTGCTATCGGAAAGAGTCTTCAGTGCAGCTGGATCAATCCTGACAGAAAAAAGGACCCGTCTGTCAACCCAAAATGTGGATGATCTAACCTTCATTAAAATGAACCATGCATGGGTTTCCAAGGATTTTGTCCCACCTTCCCCTGATGACACATAGAGTGACAGAAAAATGGCTTGCTTTGGTCCACCTCTTCCTGGGACTTCACCTATTTCGCCTTTTGCATCAGCTGAATGTCCAAGATCAACATATGCCACTTTCTAAAACTCCCTAACTGTGCTGCCTCCCCCCCATGGCCGGGGTCACCACCTAGCGCACGACACCGTGCGAGTGCCGTTGCCCTGGACAGGTGGGTAGGCCGACTCTTGGACGCGGGCACTGGCACAGGGTCCCTCATAGTGCAATCAAGTGTCTCTGACGGTGGTGGTGCACACCCGCCGTCAGACACACCGCTGTACTATGAGGGGCCCAGTGCCAGTACCGACGCCCACGAGTGGGCCCCCCTTGCTTGGGCAGGGCCCCAGCATTTGCAATCTTTACCTCTCCCTGCTCCTCCGCTGTATAATCTGGGCCGTCAAATCCATACTGTGCCTGACACCGTCTGAGCCTGCCTCCTGATGTATAGACATATATTTTGAATGTGTACGCTATCCATACATGTTATCTGGGGATACGGTACCCTTTCTAACCTTTGTGCAATCACGTGCAATCCATACTGGGCCTAACACCGTCTGAGCCTGCCTCCTGATGTATAGACATATATTTTGAATGTGTACGCTATCCATACATGTTATCTGGGGATACGGTACCCTTTCTAACCTTTGTGCAATCACGTGCAATCCATACTGGGCCTAACACCGTCTGAGCCTGCCTCCTGATGTATAGACATATATTTTGAATGTGTACGCTATCCATACATGTTATCCGGGGATACGGTACCCTTTCTAACCTTTGTGCAATCACGTGCAATCCATACTGGGCCTAACACCGTCTGAGCCTGCCTCCTGATGTATAGACATATATTTTGAATGTGTACGCTATCCATACATGTTATCTGGGGATACGGTACCCTTTCTAACCTTTGTGCAATCACGTGCAATCCATACTGGGCCTAACACCGTCTGAGCCTGCCTCCTGATGTATAGACATATATTTTGAATGTGTACGCTATCCATACATGTTATCCGGGGATACGGTACCCTTTCTAACCTTTGTGCAATCACGTGCAATCCATACTGGGCCTAACACTGTCTGAGCCTGCCTCCTGATGTATAGACATATATTTTGAATGTGTACGCTATCCATACATGTTATCCGGGAATACGGTACCCTTTCTAACCTTTGTGCAATCCATACTGGGCCTAACATCATCTGAGCCTGCCTCCTGATGTATAGACATATATTTTGAATGTGTACGCTATCCATACATGTTATCTGGGGATACGGTACCCTTTCTAACCTTTGTGCAATCACGTGCAATCCATACTGGGCCTAACACCATCTGAGCCTGCCTCCTGATGTATAGACATATATTTTGAATGTGTACGCTATCCATACATGTTATCCGGGGATACGGTACCCTTCCTAACCTTTGTGCAATCACGTGCAATCCATACAGGGCCTAACACCGTCTGAGCCTGCCTCCTGATGTATAGACATATATTTTGAATGTGTACGCTATCCATACATGTTATCTGGGGATACGGTACCCTTTCTCACCTTTGTGCAATCACGTGTAATCCATACTGGGCGTGAGAACGGCTGGCGAGCTGTTAAGCAAGCTACAGCACCTGTGGTTTGCACACGTAAGTTTTTAATTTTTTCAGGAATGACGGATAGGCCTAATTCCGGAACTGCGGTTGACCTGCACTTACTGGGAAATCATCGTTCGCGGGTAATAATTGTAATCAGTGATCCCCATCACTAACGTTGTTCAGCGGGTTATCTGCACCTGTAAGCGACAAACGCTGGCCTTTTCAGTGTAGCGCACATGCAGCCACGGACATGTAAGGGCATGACACACCAGTTATTGGCCAATCTCATGTGCCAGAGCCTCACGTGTCCCTCTAGTAAGCCGGACTCGGACCGCGGGGCATGACGGAGTCTCGTTCGTTAACGGAATTAAGCTTGCAATGTGTGCATCTGTTCTGTAGCTGGCATGGTTGAGGTTTCCCAGGTGGAGTCGAATTTAACCGTAGGCTCCACTCCTGGTGGTGCCCTTCTGGACATTCCTTTAAGGTTCAGCTTTGCAACCATACTGCCCACGTAAAACAAACACTTTGCCTTCATGAACGCTGTTTGGAGGGTCATGACTCGTGGGAATAACGCCGCCCAATCAGTTAACCTGCTAGAGAGATCCTTCGTTGCTCCCAAGCATGACATCACACTCCCTAGGAGGAAGGTAATGCCACTGTGGCGACCGTACTCCTGGGGGCGACACAAGTGCACTGATGCCCAGCCACTGCTCGATGAATCTGCTGGTACATTGACCCAGACCACTACATTCCCCTCGCACGCTACACGGCCTGAATCTGACCCTGATGAAACTCAGGTTACCCTTCCCATATACAGTTCCATCTTACACGGTGACAAAGAGGAAGCTGCAGATGAAAGTGCAGGTTCGGCCCACCCGCCATCAGACACACCACCGTACTATCAGGGGCCCTGTGCCAGTGCCGTCGCCAACGAGTGGGCCCCCCCTGCTTGCTCAGGATCACAGCACTTGCAAGGTTGAAATACTTTGCAGTGAGATGGAAGATGGGGACGACGAGGAGTCCAGACTAGTACAGGGATTCCCTAGCGAGGAGACTTATTTGATTGTTTTCAATGTTGGGACAGCAATTTTTGGGGAGCACTATACTCTGGAGAATGATAGATGGGGCCCACCATACACTGGAACATTCCAAAGGTGGACATCAGACACTGGAGCAGCATTTACAGGGCCCATTATACACTAGAACATTAGAAATGGGGCCCATTATGTTTGGAGCATTATTTGGGCCCATAAGACAGTGGAGCTTCATCCATGGGGACCAACATATACTGTAGCATTATGTGGAGCTCATCATATACTGTTTCAAACATTATATGGGACCAATGATTCTGTATGGAGAAATAGATGGGCCTCATCATGAGATGTAAAAAGTGAAGTATTTTTCATTGTACTATACCGCTATTTCTCTGCCGTATCGGAGCATGATGAGTTGTGGTATGTGTTAAAGGGGCGCTCTTTCGCCCAGGGCACATGAAAACCTGCAGCCAGCCCTCCCCCCCCACAACTTTAGCCAAATAACCCCCATTTTTCAGTGCGTAACTTGTATTATGAAGTTAATTAAGGTTGACAAGCTTAAGTAAGAAGAATTGATGCTTTTGGCATTCAAATGGGCACTGTAGGTGTGTTTCCTGTCCTCCTCTCACTGCCGACTTTTATTCCCCATTGACTTACATTGGGTTTCGTGTTTCGGGACGACCCCGATTTTTCCCTATAATCGGACGATCTTGCTCGACCCGACTTTTGGAAAAGTCGGGTTTCACGAAACGAAACTCGACCCTAAAAAACCAAAAGTCGCTCAACTCTAGTGATAATCAATGAGGCAGGACTGTATTTATTCAGTTGATGTGATGATGCCATGACTTCTGTAATATAGACTCCCTGAACACAGGCACATCCTCCTTTTAATAGGTCACAACTTCTCATTCAGTCATTCCACCACAGGCTTGGAAGAAGGTGGAAGGAGGCCTTTCCTCACTGCTGGAGTGCTCAAACAATATGCATAGATTGTCCTTCATATTGCAGAGCAGGAATGGGTCATCAACATATTAACAAACATTCAAACATTGTGCCTTTTTTTCCCAACAGATAGTAGAACAATACTAGGACTGCAATACTAGGACAGATACAGTAGCTACTCACCAATCAGTCAACAAATGCAGCCATTGAACAGTAATTCAGTGACAATAAGGGTCAACAGTCATTCTCACACAAACTCTAGATCATGTCCCTGGGCCTACTGAAATAATATGTCTGGATATTTCAGATTAAATGCGATGTCGCCACAGGCTTATCGAGCAGTACTTACAGTAATAATATGCCCAGTGCAAGCACTGTAGTGGCAGAATCCGAGATTGTGCCGACGTTTCCTCTTATCGGTCCGAAAGCTTTCAGCTCCAAATTTCATCAGTTCCACCTCAGGTAAGTGGACAGATTTGGGGGAAATTACTAAAACACCCTGTCGCTTACCACCCCTCTCTCAAGTTCTGCAATCCATCCTAATGTCCTGGGTCATTACCCCCCACAAGGAACAAGGTGGAATATATAGAGCCCAAGTATTTTTAAGTGTTTCAGAAAGGCCTCTAGGGAACTGGCACCTGAAAGTTGCATCATTCCAGAGAACTTCAGTGAACCATTGCCGGAACACGGTACTATAGTCCTCAGCAAAGTGCCCCCTGTGTTAGGTTCATGAGCCTTTCCTCAGTGAGCTGGATTTTGTCTTGTTCGTCATAGATCAACCCTAAGGCATCAATAAAGGTGTCAACAGAAGGGCATTCTAGTGCTTGCGAGACAAAGAAAATGCCCAAGTGTGTGCATCCACTCACAGTAGGGACATGATTATTCCCATTCGCTGGGACTCATTCCCTGAAGACTGGACTTTTTCAAGGGCCACTAATGGTTTGGGAGAGACCAACTGCACCATCAGAAGGTACAGACACTATATCTGCTGCCAGCAGCGGAGAACTCTGGGAAGCAATTTTAATGCTAGAAAACTAACCCTTCAGCTGTAACTGTGACAATTCAAGATTCTGGTGCTCCTTAGCCAGATGCTGAATCATATGGGTGAGAACTACCACCTGATTGCAAAGTTGAATTGGATCCTTACTAGTGGGAAAAATAAAAGTACAAGGCCAGTCATAATGTGAAGCTGAGTCACAAATGTGATGTTATTAACAGAGAATAAGTCAAAATGAACACGGTGAAAGGAGCGCTGGGGGTTCAAGGGTAAAAATTGATAAACTTTATTCCACTATGCATTTCAACGGACAATGCGGTCTTCATCAGGTGGAAATGTGATTACAACAGTGAGTATTTAAAACTCAAGTGACCAATGGGGTAACATAAACAATCAACCAGTGACAATCCATATGACAAAATGAATACATGAAATCAGAGGAATATAAGGAAAATAAAAATAGTAATAAATATAGTGCTTAAAAACAATTAAAATATGATAGATGAAAATTAAAAATAAATTAAAAATACCAATAATGTTATTTTGTCACATTTTCAATAGTAAGGTTCAAGCCTTCAGGAGCTACTGTGCCCAATTTAAATATACAATAGCTCTCTCTATTAAGCTCCTGTAACGATCAGGAGCATTATCCAGTATTTGGTCAATAATAGTGAGCTTTAATAGTCTTGGGTCTTTCTGGTGCATTGTAGAGAAATGTTTTGATAGATTGTGTAATAAAAAAACATTCCTAATATTCTGACGGTGTTTGTTGAGCCATACGTGCATGGTTTGGATAGTACGACCCACGTATTGAAGCCCACGGTTACATTCTATTAGATAAACCACATAAATGGATTGGCAGTTAACATGCCAATTAATTCTATAGCTAATACCAGTGGTGATCTAAATACCTTTGTTCCATGTTTAATGGACACACAGCAGAGGCATTTAGGGGTTCTGCAAGCAAAACAGCCTGGATTGGGATCTGCATGAATAGTAGAGGGTGATATATAGGAAGTGATATTACTAGGAGCAACCAAATTACGGAGCGTGCATTTTTTTTGAAATTTTTTCTTTGCTGAGTGGGGACAGGGCCGCATCTATAATGAGTAGAGATGAGCGGCTTTGCCTTTTTTAGGGTTGAGTCGGGTTTCATGAAACCCGACTTTCGCAAAAGTCAGGTCGAACTAAATCGGCTGACTATAGGGAAAAGTCGGAGGCCGGCTAAAACACGAAACCCAATGCAAGTCAATGGGGAAGCAAAGTCGGCAGGGAGTGGAAGACAGTAAACACACCTACAGTGCCCATTTCAATGCCAAAAACATCAATTCTTATTACTGAAGCTTGTCAACCTTAATTTACTTCCTAATAATAGTTACGTATTGAAAACTGGGGGTTATTTGGCTAAAGTTGTGGAGGGTTGGACTGGCTCCAGGTTTTCGTGTGCCCTGGGCCAAAGAGTGTCAGTGCGCCCCTTTAACACATACCACAACTCATGATGCCCCGAAACGCCACAGAAAGATAGATATAGTTCAATGACACATACTTCACTGCTTACATGACATGACTGATCTATTTTAAATTGTACAATAGCTCAAAAACAGGACAGTATATTACTCCATACAGTGTTATGGCCACCACATTGTGCGCCATACAGAATAATGAGCCCCATATATTTCTCTATACCAAATAATTAGTCACATATAATGTTCCATACAGTATCTGATGAGCTCCACGTAATGCTCCATATATAATGGGCCCCATTTGTAATGCTCCAGTGTATAATGTGCCCCTTAGATGCTGCTCCAGTGTCTGATCTGCCCCAGTTACAATGCTCCAGAACATGATGGGCCTCATGGATGATGCTCCAGTGTATGATGGACTCCAATAATGCTTCATATATAATGGGCCCCATTTGTAATGCTCCAGTGTATAATGGGCCCCTTAGATGCTGCTCCAGTGTCTGATCTGCCCCATTTACAATGCTCCAGTACATGATGGGCCTCATGGATGATGCTCCAGTGTGTCATGGGCCCTAAAAATGCTCCATATATAATGAGCCCCATTTGTAATGCTCCAGTGTTTAATGTACCCCTTAGATGCTGCTCCAGTGTCTGATCTTCCCCATTTACATTGCTCCAGTACATGATGGGCCCTATTTTTAATTAACCCAGGCATGGTATGTGAAAAGAGCTCCATGGAGTAATCTGAGGTGTGTGCTTCCACATCCTTCACTTTTGGTGTGGGTGAAGTACACAAGGAAAGGGGTTGCTCTTGACCAGGAGCCTGCAGTTACGACTCAGTGCTTGCATTTTTTACAACTTCGGAAGAAGAGGCGATAGTGCTGGAGGCTGTTTCGGCAATGTAAGCCACAAACAGTTCCTGATACTCCGGCTTTAAAAGCAGTCTACCTACTCCCAGAAAAGGAAGCCTTACAGGCCTTCCAGAGCTACACCATGATGCTGGCTCAACACCTCCTGCCTTAGCTGCTATTGTGTTTTTGGCACTACCAGTAGATGCACCACCACCACCATCAGCACCAGGTGGCCTTCCACGCCCACATCCGCATCCTCTTCCACCATACTTCCTCATGTTTTGGAAATTGGACCCAAAATACCAGCAGATACTGTATATTGTACTGTATCAGAAGCGTACAGCTCTATACAGTCTATGGATAACAGTAAATCTCCGTATATATTTCATGAGCCATACACAGACGCTCACAGGCTCAGTATGGATTACCCAATAAAATAACAAGTTGAAAAAGGGTACAGTATCACCAGATGCAAGGTATATATAGTATAGTGTAAACATTCTGATTCTCCGTATACATTTCAGGAGGCAGACACAAACGCTCTCAGGCCCAGTATGGATTACACAAGAATATGAAAAGCTGTAAATGGGTTATGTAACACAAGCGTACAGCTGTATACAGTGTTGGGGTAATCTTAAAGTTCCAAATATATTGCCGGAGTAACAGACAGACGTTTACAGGCTCATTATGGATTTCACCAGAATCTAAATAGCTAAAAAGGTTACTGTATCAGAAGCGTTCTGCTGTTTACAGTGTTGGCCAAATTGAAAATATCGGTATATATTTCCGCAGTCACCCTCAGACGCTCACTCAGTTTGGCTTTCACCATAATAAAAAATGTTGAGAAAAAGGTACTGGACAACAAGATAGCAAGTATATATTTATTAGGGTACAATTGAAATCTCCATATAAATAGTCCCGTAGACACTCTCAGACGCTTACACAGTATGGATTTGACCGTAATGCTAAATGTCAAACAACGGTACTGTGTAACAAGATACAAGCTGTATCGAGTATAGTGTAAAAACTTCTTTCTCCGATTCACCGTATATATAGAAGGCGTAACCCACACACGCTCACTCACTATGGATGATGTAGGGAAGGTGGACTGACAGAAAAACCAGCCTGTTGTGAGAAGCAGAGGTGTAGTGCAGTGTAGGTGTGAAACCACTAAGATAAAGAGAAAGGGTGCAGTGTTTTAGCTTGCCCATTGGAGGGCAGTGGAGAGTGTAGGAGTGGGACTGAATAACTGCCATTGGTCAGAGAAACTGTTAGGTGATGGTGGGCGGAGTTACCAGAACTGGAAGTATAAAAGGCTGAGGGAAGGTTCTGGAAGAGTCAGTCAGCGATGGGAGTACAGTAAAGAGGAAGTTCTGCTGAGGAAATAGAGACAGTGGAAAGGCTCCAGAGAGGACTGACAGTTGAGGCGGTCACGGGGGGGTGGCCCAGAGGATGGTAGCCGCAGACGAAGATGGCCTGGGGCTATCATACGGATGGTGTGCTCAGACTGGTGCAGCGCTGTGGTGGTTGGGCCTAGGCCAGCTACAGTGGAAGCGCCACAGAGGACGCCACGATTATAGTTACAAAGGAAGTGAAGGTACTGGGGCCTGTGTACAGAGAAATGTGAAATGGCTGTGGTGAATTGCTGTTGTCGACAGAAGGATGGGCCCTAAAAACGGACCTGTTCAAAACAAACTCTGTCTCAGTCTCATGTTTGTCTGTGGCAAGAAGAGGGTCCCTCCCACAGCTGGTTATCCTACAGATGATACCTTAATACAAATTTTTGAAACAAGGTACTGTATCAGCACATACCAGGTGTGTCCAGTCTAGGGTTAAATTTCCATCTATACTTCCGGAGTCAGACACAGACACTCACAGGCTCACTATTTATTACACCAGAATTAAAAAAGTAGAAAAAGGGAAAGGTATTCATAGCATACACCAGTATACAGTGTTGTGGTACTTTTAAATCTTCATACAGTACAGACCAAAAGTTTGGACACACCTTCTCATTCAAAGAGTTTTCTTTATTTTCATGACTATGAAAATTGTAGATTCACTCTGAAGGCATCAAAACTATGAATTAACCCTTTTACCCCCCATTGTGGTTTGCACGTTCATGACTGGGCCAATTTTTACAATTCTGACCACTGTACCTTTATGAGGTCATAACTCTGGAACGCTTCCATGGATCAAGGTGATTCTGACATTGTTTTCTCGTGACATATTGTACTTCATGTTAGTGGTAAAATTTCATTCAAATACCTTGCGTTTATTTGTGAGAAAAACGGAAATTTGGCGAAAATTTTGAAAATTTCGCAATTTTCCAACTTTGAATTTTTATGCCCTTAAATCACAGAGATACGGCACACAAAAAACTTGATAACTAACATTTCCCACATGTTTACTTTACATCAGCACAATATTGGAACCAAAATTTTATTTGTTAGGAAGTTATAAGGGTTAAAAGTTGACCAGCGATTTCTCATCTTTACAACACCATTTTATTTTTAGGACCACATCACATTTGAAGCCACTTTGAGGGGTCTATATGATAGAAAATACCCAAAAGTGACACCATTCTAAAAACTGCACCCCTTAAGGTGCTCAAAACCACATTCAAGAAGTTTATTAACCCTTTAGGTGCGTCACAGGAATTTTTTTGAATATTTTAAAAAAAATGAACATTAACTTTTTTTCACAAAAAAAATACTTCAGGTTCAATTTTTTTTATTTTACCAAGGGTAACAGAAGGAATTGGATTGCAAAAGTTATTGTGCAATTTGTCCTGAGTACTCTGATACCTGATATGTGGGGGGAACGACTGTTTTGGCGCATGGTAGAGCTCAGAATGGAAGGAGCGCCGATTGACTTTTTCAATGCAAAATTGTCTGGAATTCAGATCGGACGCCATGTCACGTTTGGAGAGTCCCTGATGTACCTAAACAGTGGAAAGCCCCTACAAGTGACCCCATTTTGGAAACTAGACCCCCCACGGAACTTATCTAGATATGTGGTGAGAACTTTGAACCCACAAGGGCTTTACAGAAGTTTATAACATAAAGCCGTACAATTAAAAAATTATATTTTTTCCACAAAAATGATCTTTTCACCCTCAATTCTTATTTTTCCAAGGGTAACAGGACCCTAAAAGTTATTGTGCAATTTGTCCTGAGTATGCTGATACCCCACATGTGGGGGTAAACCACTATTTGGGCACATGGCAGAGCTCGGAAGGGAAGCAGCACCATTTGACGTTTTTGGCTGGAATTGAGATCGGACACCATGTCGCGATTGGAAAACCCCTGATGTACCTAAACAGTGGAAACCCCCCACAAATGACACCATTTTGTAAACTAGACCCCCCAAGGAACTTATCTAGATGTGTGGTGAGCACTTTGAACCCTCCAGTGCTTCACAGAAGTTTATAACGCCCGGGCGTGAAAATAAAAAATTTGTATTTTTTCCACAAACATGATCTTTTAGTCACCATTTTTTTATTTTCCCAAGGGTACCAGGAGAAATTGGACCCCAAAAGTTGTTGTCCAATTTGTCCTGAGTATGCTGATACCCCATAAGTGGGGGAAAACTACTGTATGGGCACACGTCAGGGCTTGGAAGGGAAATAGTGACGTTTTGGAATGCAGACTTTGATGGAATGGTCTGCGGGTGTCATGTTGCCTTTGGAGAGCCCCTAATGTACCTAAACAGTGGAAACCCTCCACAAATGACACCATTTTGAAAACTAGACCCCCTAAGGAACTTATCTAGATGTGTGGTGAGAACTTTGAACCCCCCAGTGCTTCACAGAAGTTTATAATGCCCGGGCATGAAAATAAAAAAATCGTATTTTTTCCACAAACATGATCAATTAGTCCCCAATTTTTTTATTTACCCAAGGGTAACAGGAGAAATTGAACCCCAAAAGTTGTTGTCCAATTTGTCCTGAGTACGCTGACACCCCATATGTGGGAGAAAACTACTGTATCGACACACGTCAGGGCTCAGAAGGGAAGTAGTGACGTTTTGGAATGCAGACTTTGATGGAATGGTCTGCGGGTGTCATGTTGCCTTTGGAGAGCCCCTAATGTACCTAAACAGTGGAAACCCCCACAAATGACCCCATTTTGGAAACGAGACCCCCTAAGGAACTTATCTACATGTGTGGTGAGCACTTTGAACCCCAAAGGGCTTCACAGAAGTTTATAATGCCCGGGCATGAAAATAAAAAAATCGTATTTTTTCCACAAACATGATCAATTAGTCCCCGATTTTTTTTATTTTCCCAAGGGTAACAGGAGAAATTGAACCCCAAAAGTTGTTGTCCAATTTGTCCTGCGTACGCTGACGCCCCATATGTGGGAGAAAACTACTGTATGGACACATGTCGGGGCTCGGAAGGGAAGTAGTGACGTTTTGGAATGCAGACTTTGAGGGAATGTTCTGCGGGTGTCATGTTGACTTTGGAGAGCCCCTAATGTACCTAAACAGTGGAAACCACCCACAAATGACCCCATTTTGGAAATGAGACCCCCTATGGAACTTATCTAGATGTGTGGTGAGCACTTTGAACCCCCGTGGGCTTCACAGAAGTTTATAATGCCCAGGCATGAAAATAAAAAAATCGTATTTTTTCCACAAATATGATATTTTTGCCCCCAATTTTTTATTTTCCTTAGGGTAACAGGAAAAATTGGACCCCAAAAATTGTTTTGCAATTTGTCCTGAGTATGCTGATACCCTACATGTGGGGGTAAAACACTGTTTGGGCGCATGGCAGAGCTTGGAAGGGAAGGAGCACCATTTGACTTTTTCAACTCAGAATTGGCTGGAATTGAGATCAGACGCCATGTTGCATTTGGAGAGCCCCTGATGTGCCCAAACAGTGGAAACCCCCAATTCTAACTCCAACCCGAACCCCAACACACCCCTAACCCTAATCTCAGCTCTAACCCTAACCCTAGCCCTAGCCCTAACCCTAACCCTAGCCCTAACCCTAGCCTAACCCTAACCCTAGCTCTAACCCTAGCCCTAACCCTAACCCTAATGGAAAATGGAAATAAATACATTTTATTTATTTTATTATTTTTCCCTAACTAAGGGGGTGATAACGGGGGGTCTGATTTACTATTTATGGCGGTTTTTATATTTGGCAGCTGTCGCACGCTAAAAGACGCTTTTTATTGTAAAAACTAGATTATGGCCCGATGCTATCGCATCGGGAGGATGCGATAGCATCACACCTCTTGCCATGTTAACCCTCAACACACACACTCCTCAACTCACACCTCCTCTCACCTTTCACCATCTCCACTCACTCTTTCACTCCACATACAACCCCTTCTCTCACTCCGTCTCTCATACTCATGCCGTCATCGCCACTGCTCCACGATCCCCGACATCTTCTTCCGCCGGCGCCATCCTGGATCCAGACGTTGTCCACGCCGGCGACATGTTCTTGCAGCGACGCCATCTTGAGTGTCGTGAAATCCCGCGATAGTCAAGATGGCGTCACCAGAAGAACATGTCGCCGGCGTGGACGACGTCGGGATCCAAAATGGCGTCGGCGAAATCTCGCGAGTTTTCGCCGACGCCATTTTGGATCCCGACGTCGTCCTCGCCGGCGACATGTTCTTGCGGCGACGCCATCTTGACTATCGCGGGATTTCGCCGATCCAAAATGGCGTCGCCGCAAGAACATGTCGCCGGCGTGGACGACATCGGGATCCAAAATGGCGTCGGCGTAATCTCGCGAGATTTCGCCGACGCCATCTTTTTGGATCCCGAGTCGTCCACGCCAGCGACATGTTCTTGCGGCGACGCCATCTTGAATATCGCGGGATTTCACGAAATCCAAGATGGCGTCGCCGCAAGAACATGTCGGCGGCCTGGAGAACGTCTGGATCCAGGATCGCAGCGGCGGAGGAAGATGTCGGGGCAGCGACGATGACGGTGTGAGTATGAGAAACGGAGTGAGAGAAAGGAATGTATGTGGAGTGAAAGAGTGAGTGGACGTGAGTGGAGGTGAAAGGTGAGAGGAGTGTGTGTTGAGGCGGTGTGGTGTGTTGAGGGTTAACATGTGCGTGTGTGTGGTGACGTCACCGGTTACAACTGGACGGAAGTTGTTACAACCGGAAGCTGCTTAGGGCATTTTGTAAAAATAGTTTTTGCATCACCACATATTGAGAGCTATAATTTTTCCGTATTTTGACCCACCGAGTCATGTGAGGTCTTTTTTTTTGCGGGACGAGTTGACGTTTTTATTGGTACCATTTTCGGGCACGTGAAATTTTTTGATCACTTTTTATTCTGATTTTTGGGACGCAGAATGAACAAAAACCAGCGTTTCATGAATTTCTTTTAGGGGGGTGCGTTTACACCGTTCCGCGTGCGGTAAAATTGATAATGCGGTTTTATTCTTCGGGTCAGTACGGTTACAGCGATACCTCATTTAGGTCGTTTTTTATGTTTTGCCGGTTTTATGCAATGAAAACTATTTTATATAAAAAATAATTATTTTTGCATCGCTTTATTCTGCGAGCTATAACTTTTTTATTTTTTCGCTGATGATGCTGTGCGGTGGCTCGTTTTTTGCGGGACAAGATGATGTTTTCAGCGGTACCATGGATATTTATATGCGTCTTTTTGATTGCGCGTTATTATACTTTTTGTTTGGCAGTATGATAATAAATCATTATTTTTTGCTTCATTTTTTATTTTTATTTTTTAAGGGGTTCACTAAAGGGGTTAACTAATGGGAAAGTTTTATAGGGCGGGTCGTTACGGACGCGGCGATACCTAATATGTGTACTTTTTATTGTTTTTTTTTTATTTACAAAAAATGGATTTATTTGGGGGAATATTTTTTTTTTTTCTAATTTATTTGGCGATTTTTTTAAATTATTTTAACACTTTTTTTAATCTTTTTTTTAACTTTATTAAATAGTCCCAGGTGGGACATCACTGTCCTGTGACAGATCGCTGATCTGTCACATCACAGATCACTGTGACATATCAGCGATCTGTCACAGGCAGTGCAGAAGGCTTCCTCATGCCTGCGCTTTGCAGGCACTGAGGAAGCCATCTTCCTGCAGGCCCCCCGAAGGCCCCCGTCGCCATCTTGGATTCGGGGGCCTGCAGGAAAGGAGGCCCCCGCAGCAGCACTGCACATTGCGCTGCCGTGGGGGGCTCAGGGAAGCACGGAGGGATCCCCCTCCCTGCCGATGCTTCCCTTTAACCCCCGGTACACCGCGATCATGTTTGATCGCGGTGTGCAAGGGGTTAACGTGTCGGGGGCGGTCCGTGACCACCCCTGACACATTGTGCCGGGTGTCAGCTGTGATAATCAGCTGACACCCGGCCGCGATCAGCGGCGCTCACCACGTGGGTGCCACTGATTGCGGTAGACGTACTATCCCGTCCATGGTCATAGGGGCCCGGGTCCCATGGACGGGATAGTACGTCGGATGTCAGGAAGGGGTTAACACATGTGGAATTATATAATTAACAAAAAAGTGTGAAACAACTGAAAATATGTCTTATATGCTAGGTTCTTCAAAGTAGCCACCTTTTGCTTTGATTACTGCTTTGCACACTCTTGGCATTCTCTTGATGAGCTTTTCGACGCGTTTTAAACGGAGAATCCGTCTTCATCAGGTGGAAGTTTTGAAGACGGATTCTCCATCGAAACGGGTTGTGGTTTAACCCCATCTCTTGTCTGAGTCTCTTTCCTGCGCTCCTAAGACCGTTTCCATTTTCTCATTGCTCCTATCCTCCATTGGAGGTTTTCGGCTGGAGCTGCGGTGGAGACCTGACATTTTTGTCTGCCCCTGGGTTGCTTCCTAAGCGCTCCTCTATGACCGCTTATCACTGACTCTCCCACCATCTGAGACACTGGATTGTACTATGAGGGGCCCTGTGCCATTGCCGTCAGCCATCAGTGGGCCCATCCATCTGTTCAGAGCAACGGCACTTGCCCGGGTGCGCCAGGTCTTGACCCCAGCCGTTGGAGGAGGGGTGGGCAGCCCAGTTAGGGAGGTTTAAAGATTGGCATATGTAGATGTGTTGGCTGGACATTCAGCTGCTGCAAAGGGCGTAACTGGACAAGTCCGAGGAAGAGGAGGAAAAGACTGAGGCACTTTTCTGGTAACCTATGTGTCATCAGGGGAAGGTGGGACAAAATCCTTTGAAACTCATGCATGGTTCATTTTAGTGAAGGTTAGATCATCAACATTTTGGGTCGACAGACGAGTCCTTTTTCCTGTTAGGATTGATCCAGCAGCACTGAAGTCTCTTTCAGATAACACACTAGCAGCAGTGCAAGCGAGCTCCTGTAAGGCATATTGTGCCAATTCAGGCCAGGCGTCCAGTTTAGAGGCCCAATAGTCAAAGGGGAATGACCTGGGAGGGAGAACATCGATATGGGAGGAAGAGTAGTTTGTAACCATAGTTGACAACTGCTGCCTCCTGTCACTTTTAATCGATGCAGTATTAGCAGTCATGTGAGCAGTACTTGAGAAATCATTCCACAACATGGTCATTAAACCCCTGTCTCCAACGCCACTTCTGCTGTGTGCACCATGAACACCTCTTCCGTTGTACCCCCTACGGCTCGTGTGAGAACCATCACCGCTGCTGTGTGCTGGGAAAGCCTCAAACAAACAGTTTAGCAAAGTTGCTTGTTTGTTTGCCAATATTATCTCTAGGTTCTCCTGTGGCATGATGTTGTGTAATTTGCCTTTGTAGCATGGATCGAGGATGCTGGCCAGCCAGTAGTCATCATCCCTCATCATTTTGGCAATGCGGAGGTCCCTTTTTAGGATCCGCAAGGCATAATCATACATGTGGGCCAATGTTCCAGGTGTCAATGATGTACTGCCCGTGGTGGGTGGAGGAGCAGTTTCTGGCAAATCCACATCCCTACAGTCACGCACAAACACTGGAAGTGACCTTGGAACGCCAACATTTTCTCTTGCCCCTTGAGAAACATCCTCCTGCCCAAAATAATCAACCCCCTCATCCTCATCCACTTCCTCTTCTTCTTCCACCTCGTCCAGGACAGTTCCCTCACCAGACAATGGCTGACTGTCATCAAACTTCCCTCCTCCGCTGCAGACGCCTGATCCTTAATGTGCGTCAAACTTTGCATGAGCAGACGCATAAGTGGGATGCTCATGCTTATGATGGCGTCGTCTGCGCTTACCAGCCGTGTGCATTCCTCAAAACATTGAAGGACTTTACAGAGGTCTTTCAGCTTTGACCAGTGCACACCCGACAATTCCATGTCTTCCCTCAAACTGCCTGCCCGTGTATCCTCCCACAAATGCATTACAGCATGCCTCTGTTCGCACAGCCTCTCAACCATGTGCAGAGTGGAGTTCCACCTTGTTGCAACGTCTATGATTAGGCAGTGCTTGGGGAGGTGGAGCAATCGCTGCAGCTTCTGCATATGACTGGAGTGTACGTCCGAGCAACGGATGTGCAAGCACAGTCTTCACACCTTATGGTGCAGGGATGTTTACTCCGGATAATTATTAAGGAAGCACTGCACGACTAGGTTCAAGGTGTGAGCCAGGCAAGGTATGTGTGTGAGTTTTGCAAGCGCTATGGCTGCCACAAAATTACGGCCGTTATCACTGACTACCTTGCCTGCCTCAAGATGTAGACTGCCCAGCCATGACTCTGTTTGTCGCTACAAAGTAATAATAGAGAACGGGGTGCTCACTGCTTGAAATCTGGTTCTCAGAGGAAAATAGAAATATATACTTAGAAAAAACCTCGGCACACAGTATAATATGAATCTATTATTTTTTCATCCAAAAAAGGCATGATATGTTGTTATGAGACCAATATTACACAGACAAATAATCAACGTTTCGGCTATTAAGTAGTGTTGAGCTTTCCGATACCGCAAGTATCGGGTATCGGCCGATATTTGCCGTATCGGAATTCCGATACCGAGTACCGATACTTTTTTCGTATCGGATACCGGAATCGGAAGTCCAAAATGCAATGAGCCACTTTTGTGGCTCTGATTGGCTGCCGAAATGACGTCATCATGATGCGCTGTCTGTGCGTATCATGATGCGCCGTCAGTTCGGGCCTTCGGGGGGGCTGTGCCGACTGTCCGGGGGTCTGTACCGCCCTGCCGGTGGTCTGTGCAGGCTCCGGGGGTCTGTGCAGGATCGTCCGATGGGACTACAAGTCCCATCGGGCGATGCCTGCTACCATGACAGTGATTGACACATTAGCCAATGATGGGACAGTAGTAGTCCCACCATCCGGCTAATGTGTTGAATGTAAAAAAAAGATTAAAAAAAAAATTACATGCTACATACATACAACATGCATACTACATATATACTACATGTAACATACATACTACATATATACTACATGCAACCTACATACTACATACATGCTACATACTACATGCATACTACATACATGCTACATACTACATACATGCTACATACATACTACATATATACTACATGCATGCAACATACATACAACATATATACTACATGCATGCAACATGCATACTACATATATACTATATATACTACATGTAACATACATAGTACACATATACTACATGCAACATACATGCAACATACATACTACATACTTGCTACATACATACTACATACATGCTACATACATACTACATACATACAACATATATACTACATGCATGCAACATGCATACTACATATATACCACATATATACTACATGTAACATACATACTACATGCTACATACATGCAACATACACACTACATGCATACTACATACATACTACATACATGCTACATACATACTACATACATACACTACATGCATGCAACATACATACTACATATATACCACATGCATGCAACATGCATACTACATATATACTGCATATATACTACATGCATGCAACATACATATATACTACATACAATTAGTGTTGAGCGATACCATCCGATACCCTAAAATATCGGATCGGATGGTATCGGCCCGATACGAAAAAAGTAACGGGTATCGCCGATTCCGATACCGGAAGTCCCATTCAATTCTATGGGACTTCCGGTATCTGAATAAGAAAAACCCTTTTCTCTCCTTGTACAGCCTCTCCGGGGGGTGTACGGACCTTCCAGAGGTCTGTACCGACTACCCGGGGGTCTGTGCGGACTGCCGGGGCTCTGTACCGACTGCCCGGGTGTCTGTACCGGCCTGCCGGGGGGCTGTGCCGGCCTGCGGGTGGTCTGTACCGACTGCCGGGGGGCTGTGCCGGCCTGCGGGTGGTCTGTTCCGACTGTCCGAGGGTCTGTACCGGCCTGCCGGGGGGGCTGTGCCGGCCTGCCGGTGGTCTGTACCGACTGTCCGGGGGTCTGTGCAGGCTGCGGGGGGTCTGTACCGGCCTGCCGGGGGGCTGTGCCGGCCTGCCGGTGGTCTGTACCGACTGTCCGGGGGTCTGTACCGGCCTGCCGGGGGTCTGTACCGGCCTGCCGCGGGGCTGTGCCGACTGTCCGGGGGTCTGTGCCGACTGTCCGGGGGTCTGTGCCGACTGTCCGGGGGTCTGTGCCGACTGCCCAGGGGTCTGTGCGGACTGCCGGGGGTCTGTACCGGCCTACCGGGGAGTTGTGCTGGCCTGCCGGGGGGCTGTGCCGGCCTGCCGGGGGGCTGTGCCAACTGTCCGGGGGTCTGTGCCGACTGCCCGGGGGTCTGTTCGGACTGCCGGGGGTCTGTACCGGCCTACTGGGGGGCTGTGCTGGCCTGCCTGGGGTCTGTGCTGACTGCACGGGGGTCTGTGCGGACTGCCGGGGGTCTGTACCGGCCTACCGGGGAGCTGTGCTGGCCTGCCGGTGGGCTGTGCCGGCATGCCGGGGGGCTGTGCCGACTGTCCGGGGGTCTATGCCGACTGCCCGGGGGTCTGTTCGGACTGCCGGGGGTCTGTACCGGCCTACCGGGGGGGCTGTGCTGGCCTGCCGGGGGGCTGTGCCGACTGTCCGGGGGTCTGAGCAGGCTGCGGGGGTCTGTGCAGGATCGTCCGATAGGACTACAAGTCCCATCGGGCGATGCCTGCTACCATGACGGTGATTGACACATTAGCCAATGATGGGACAGTAGTAGTCCCATCATCCGGCTAATGTGTTGAATGTACAAAAAAAAAAAAAAATCCCTGCTACATACATGCTACATGCTACATACATGCTACATACTACATACAAGCTACATACATGCAACATATATACTACATACATACTACAAGCTACATACATGCTACATACATGCAACATACATACTGCATATATACCACATGCATGCAACATACATACATACTGCATATATACCACATGCATGCAACATGTATACTACATATATACCGGGGGTCTGTGTCGACTGTCCAAGGGTCTGTACCGGCCTGCCGGGGGGGCTGTGCCGGCCTGCCGGTGGTCTGTACCGACTGTCCGGGGGTCTGTGCAGGCTGCGGGGGTCTGTACCGGCCTGCCGGGGGGCTGTGCCGGCCTGCCGGTGGTCTGTGCCGACTGCCCGGGGGTTTGTGCCGACTGCCGTGGGTCTGTAGCGGCCTGCCGGGGGGCTGTGCCGACTGTCCGGGGGTCTGTGCAGGCTGCGGGGGTCTGTACCGGCCTTCCGGTGGTCTGTACCGACTGTCCGGGGGTCTGAGCCGACTGCCGGGTGTCTGTACCGGCCTGCCGGGGGGCTGTGCCGGCCTGCTGGGGGTCTGTGCCGGCCTGCCGGGGGGCTGTGCCGACTGCCCGGGGGGCTGTACCGGCCTTCCGGGCGGCTGTGCTGGCCTGCCGGTAGTCTGTGCCGACTGCCCGGGGGTTTGTGCCGATTGCCCGGGGGTCTGCGGACTGCCGTGGGTCTGTACCGGCCTGCCGGGGGGCTGTACCGGCCTGCCGGGGGGCTGTGCCGACTGCCCGGGGGTCTGTACCAGCCTTCCGGGGGGCTGTGCCGGCCTGCCGGTGGTCTGTGCCGACTGCCTGGGGGTCTGTGCGGACTGCCGTGGGTCTGTACCGGCCTGCCGGTGGTCTGTGCCGACTGCCCGGGGGTCTGTGCCGACTGCCCGGGGGGCTGTGCCGACTGCCCGGGGGGCTGTACCGGCCTTCCGGGCGGCTGTGCTGGCCTGCCGGTAGTCTGTGCCGACTGCCCGGGGGTTTGTGCCGATTGCCCGGGGGTCTGCGGACTGCCGTGGGTCTGTACCGGCCTGCCGGGGGGCTGTACCGGCCTGCCGGGGGGCTGTGCCGACTGCCCGGGGGTCTGTACCAGCCTTCCGGGGGGCTGTGCCGGCCTGCCGGTGGTCTGTGCCGACTGCCTGGGGGTCTGTGCGGACTGCCGTGGGTCTGTACCGGCCTGCCGGTGGTCTGTGCCGACTGCCCGGGGGTCTGTGCCGACTGCCCGGGGGTCTGTGCCGACTGCCCGGGGGTCTTTGCGGACTGCCGTGGGTCTGTACCGGCCTGCCGGGGGGCTGTGCTGGCCTGCCGGTGGTCTGTACCGACTGTCCGGGGGTCTGAGCGGCCTGCCGGGGGTCTGTACTGGACTGCCGGGGGTCTGTACCGGCCTGCCGGGGGGCTGGCATCTGTACCAGCCTGCCGCGGGGCTGTGCCGACAGTCCGGGGGTCTGTGCCGACTGCCCGGGGGTCTGTACCGGCCTTCCGGTGGACTGTGCCGACTGCCCGGGGGTCTGTGCCGACTGCCCGGGGGTCTTTGCGGACTGCCGTGGGTCTGTACCGGCCTGCCGGTGGTCTGTGCAAACTGCCCGGGGGTCTGTGCCGACTGCCCGGGGGTCTGTGCCGACTGCCCGGGGGTCTTTGCGGACTGCCGTGGGTCTGTACCGGCCTGCCGGGGGGCTGTGCTGGCCTGCCGGTGGTCTGTACCGACTGTCCGGGGGTCTGAGCGGCCTGCCGGGGGTCTGTACTGGCCTGCCAGGGGTCTGTACCTGCCTGCCGGGGGGCTGGCATCTGTACCGGCCTGCCGCGGGGCTGTGCCGACTGTCCGGGGGTCTGTGCCGACTGCCCGGGGGTCTGTGCGGACTGCCGGGGGTCTGTACCGGCCTACCGGGGAGCTGTGCTGGCCTGCCGGGAGGCTGTGCCGGCCTGCCGGGGGGCTGTGCCGACTGTACGGGGGTCTGTGCCGACTGCCCGGGGGTCTGTTCGGACTGCCGGGGGTCTGTACCGGCCTACCGGGGGCTGTGCTGGCCTGCCAGGGGTCTGTGCCGACTGCCCGGGGGTCTGTGCCGACTGCCGGGGGTCTGGACCGGCCTACCGGGGAGCTGTGCTGGCTTGCCAGGGGGCTGTGCCGGCCTGCCGGGGGGCTGTGCCGACTGTCCGGGGGTCTGTGCCGACTGCCCGGGGGTCTGTTCGGACTGCTGGGGGTCTGTACCGGCCTACCGGGGGGCTGTGCTGGCCTGCCGGGGGGGCTGTGCCGACTGTCCGGGGGTCTGAGCAGGCTGCGGGGGTCTGTGCAGGATCGTCCGATGGGACTACAAGTCCCATCGGGCGATGCCTGCTACCATGACGGTGATTGACACATTAGCCAATGATGGGACAGTAGTAGTCCAATCATCCGGCTAATGTGTTGAATGTACAAAAAAAAAAAAAAAAAAAATCCCTGCTACATACATGCTACATGCTACATACATGCTACATACATACTACATGCTACATACATGCTACATACATACTACATACAAGCTACATACATGCAACATATATACTACATACATAGTACATGCTACATACATGCTACATACATGCAACATACATACTGCATATATACCACATGCATGCAACATACATTCATACTGCATATATACCACATGCATGCAACATGCATACTACATATATACCACATATATACTACATGCATGCAACATGCATACTACATATATACCGGGGGTCTGTGCCGACTGTCCGAGGGTCTGTACCGGCCTGCCGGGGGGCTGTGCCGGCCTGCCGGTGGTCTGTACCGACTGTCCGGGGGTCTGTGCCGACTGCCCGGGGGTCTTTGCGGACTGCCGTGGGTCTGTACCGGCCTGCCGGGGGGCTGTGCTGGCCTGCCGGTGGTCTGTACCGACTGTCCGGGGGTCTGAGCGGCCTGCCGGGGGTATGTACTGGCCTGCCAGGGGTCTGTACCGGCCTGCCGCGGGGCTGTGCCGATAGTCCGGGGGTCTGTGCCGACTGCCCGGGGGTCTGTGCGGACTGCCGGGGGTCTGTACCGGCCTACCGGGGAGCTGTGCCGACTGTCCGGGGGTCTGTGCCGACTGCCCGGGGGTCTGTTCGGACTGCCGGGGGTCTGTACCGGCCTACCGGGGGCTGTGCTGGCCTGCCAGAGGTCTGTGCCGACTGCCCGGGGGTCTGTGCGGACTGCCGGGGGTCTGTACAGGCCTACCGGGGAGCTGTGCTGACCTGCCAGGGGGCTGTGCCGGCCTGCCGGGGGGGGCTGTGCCGACTGTCCGGGGGTCTGTGCCGACTGCCCGGGGGTCTGTTCGGACTTCCGGGGGTCTGTACCGGCCTACCGGGGGGCTGTGCTGGCCTGCCGGGGGGCTGTGCCGACTGTAGTCGACTGTCGGCAGTCGACTACAAGTCCCATCGGGCGATGCCTGCTACCATGACGGTGATTGACACATTAGCCAATGATGGGACAGTAGTAGTCCCATCATCCGGCTAATGTGTTGAATGTACAAAAAAAAAAAAATCCCTGCTACATACATGCTACATACATACTACATGCTACATACATGCTACATACATACTACATACAAGCTACATACATACGGGGGTCTGTGCAGGCTGCAGGGGTCTGTACCGGCCTGCCGGGGGGCTGTGCCGGCCTGCCGGTGGTCTGTACCGACTGTCCGGGGGTCTGAGCCGTCTGCCGGGTGTCTGTACCGGCCTGCCGGGGGGCTGTGCTGGCCTGCCGGAGGGCTGTGCTGGCCTGCCCGGGTGCTGTGCCGACTGCCCGGGGGGCTGTACCGGCCTTCCGGGGGCTGTGCTGGCCTGCCGGTGGTCTGTGCCGACTGCCCGGGGGTTTGTGCCGACTGCCCGGGGGTCTGCTGACTGCCGTGGGTCTGTACCGGCCTGCCGAGGGGCTGTAACGGCCTGCCGGGGGGCTGTGCCGACTGCCCGGGGGTCTGTACCTGCTTTCCGGGGGGCTGTGCCTGCCTGCCTGTGGTCTGTGCCGACTGCCTGGGGGTCAGTGCGGACTGCCGTGGGTCTGTGCCGACTGCCCGGGGGTCTTTGCGGACTGCCGTCGGTCTGTACCGGCCTGCCGGTGGTCTGTGCCGACTGCCCGGGGGTTTGTGCCGACTGCCCGGGGGTCTGCGGACTGCCGTGGGTCTGTACCGGCCTGCCGTGGGTCTGTACCGGCCTGCCGGGGGGCTGTGCCGACTGCCCGGGGGTCTGTACCGGCCTTCCGGGGGGCTGTGCCGGCCTGCCGGTGGTCTGTGCCGACTGCCTGGGGGTCTGTGCGGACTGCCGTGGGTCTGTACCGGCCTGCCGGTGGTCTGTGCCGACTGCTCGGGGGTCTGTGCCAACTGCCCGGGGGTCTGTGCCGACTGCCCGGGGGTCTGTGCCGACTGCCCGGGGGTCTTTGCGGACTGCTGTGGGTCTGTACCGGCCTGCCGGTGGTCTGTGCCGACTGCCCAGGGGTCTGTGCCGACTGCCCGGGGGTCTGTGCCGACTGCCCGGGGGTCTTTGCGGACTGCCGTGGGTCTGTACCGGCCTGCCGGGGGGCTGTGCTGGCCTGCCGGTGGTCTGTACCGACTGTCCGGGGGTCTGAGCTGCCTGCTGGGGGTCTGTACTGGCCTGCCGGGGGTCTGTACCTGCCTACCGGGGGGGCTGTGCTGGCCTGCCGGTGGTCTATACCGACTGTCCGGGGGTCTGAGCAGGCTGCGGGGGTCTGTGCAGGATCGTCCGATGGGACTACAAGTCCCATCGGGCGATGCCTGCTACCATGACGGTGATTGACACATTAGCCAATGATGGGACAGTAGTAGTCCCATCATCCGGCTAATGTGTTGAATGTACAAAAAAAAAAAAAATACCTGCTACATACATTCTACATGCTACATACATGCTATATACATACTACATGCTACATACATGCCACATACATACTACATACAAGCTACATAAATGCAACATATATACTACATACATACTACACGCTACATACATGCTACATACATGCAACATACATACTGCATATATACCACATGCATGCAACATACATACATACTGCATATATACCACATGCATGCAACATGCATACTACATATATACCACATATATACTACATGCATGCAACATGCATACTACATATATACCGGGGGTCTGTGCCGACTGTCCGAGGGTCTGTGCAGGCCTGCCGGTGGTCTGTACCGACTGTCCGGGGGTCTGTGCAGGCTGCGGGGGTCTGTACCGGCCTGCCGGGGGTCTGTACCGGCCTGCCGGGGGGCTGTGCCGGCCTGCCGGTGGTCTGTGCCGACTGCCCGGGGGTTTGTGCCGACTGCCGTGGGTCTGTACCGGCCTGCCGGGGGGCTGTGCCGACTGTCCGGGGATCTGTGCGGGCTGCGGGGGTCTGTACCGGCCTGCCGGGGGGCTGTGCCGGCCTGCCGGTGGTCTGTACCGACTGTCCGGGGGTCTGAGCCGACTGCCGGGTGTCTGTGCCGGCCTGCCGGGGGGCTGTGCCGACTGCCCGGGGGGCTGTATCGGCCTTCCGGGGGGCTGTGGTGGCCTGCCGGTGGTCTGTGCCGACTGCCCGGGGGTTTGTGCCGACTGCCCGGGGGTCTGTGCGGACTGCCGTGGGTCTGTACCGGCCTGCCGGGGGGCTGTACCGGCCTGCCGGGGGGCTGTGCCGACTGCCGTGGGTCTGTACCGGCCTGCCGGGGGGGCTGTGCCGACTGTCCGGGGGTCTGTGCGGGCTGCAGGGGTCTGTACCGGCCTGCCAGGGGGCTGTGCCGGCCTGCCGGTGGTCTGTACCGACTGTCCGGGGGTCTGAGTCGACTGCCGGGTGTCTGTGCCGGCCTGCCGGGGGGCTGTGCCGACTGCCCGGGGGGCTGTATCGGCCTTCCGGGGGGCTGTGGTGGCCTGCCGGTGGTCTGTGCCGACTGCCCGGGGGTTTGTGCCGACTGCCCGGGGGTCTGTGCGGACTGCCGTGGGTCTGTACCGGCCTGCCGGGGGGCTGTACCGGCCTGCCGGGGGGCTGTGCCGACTGCCGTGGGTCTGTACCGGCCTGCCGGGGGGGCTGTGCCGACTGTCCGGGGGTCTGTGCGGGCTGCAGGGGTCTGTACCGGCCTGCCAGGGGGCTGTGCCGGCCTGCCGGTGGTCTGTACCGACTGTCCGGGGGTCTGAGTCGACTGCCGGGTGTCTGTGCCGGCCTGCCGGGGGGCTGTGCCGACTGCCCGGGGGGCTGTACCGGCCTTCCGGGGGGCTGTGGTGGCCTGCCGGTGGTCTGTGCCGACTGCCCGGGAGTTTGTGCCGACTGCCCGGGGGTCTGTGCGGACTGCCGTGGGTCTGTACCGGCCTGCCGGGGGGCTGTGCCGACTGCCCGGGGGTCTGTACCGGCCTTCCGGGGGGCTGTGCCGGCCTGCCGGTGGTCTGTGCCGACTGCCTGGGGGTCTGTGCGGACTGCCGTGGGTCTGTACCGGCCTGCCGGTGGTCTGTGCCGACTGCCCGGGGGTCTGTGCCCACTGCCCGGGGGTCTGTGCCGACTGCCCGGGGGGTCTTTGCGGACTGCCGTGGGTCTGTACCGGCCTGCCGGTGGTCTGTGCCGACTGCACGGGGGTCTGTGCCGACTGCCCGGGGGTCTTTGCGGACTGCCGTGGGTCTGTACCGGCCTGCCGGTGGGCTGTGCTGGCCTGCCGGTGGTCTGTACCGACTGTCCGGGGGTCTGAGCGGCCTGCCGGGGGTCTGTACCGGCCTGCCGGTGGTCTGTGCCAACTGCCCAGGGGTCTGTGCCGACTGCCCGGGGGTCTTTGCGGACTGCCTTGGGTCTGTACCGGCCTGCCGGGGGGCTGTGCTGGCATGCCTGTGGTCTGTACCGACTGTCCGGGGGTCTGAGCGGCCTGCCGGGAGTCTGTACCGGCCTTCCGGGGGGCTGTGCCGGCCTGCCGGTGGTCTGTGCCGACTGCCTGGGGGTCTGTGTGGACTGCCGTGGGTCTGTACCGGCCTGCCGGTGGTCTGTGCCGACTGCCCGGGGGTCTGTGCCGACTGCCCGGGGGTCTGTGCCGACTGCCCGGGGGTCTGTGCCGACTGCCCGGGGGGTCTTTGCGGACTGCCGTGGGTCTGTACCGGCCTGACGGTGGTCTGTGCCGACTGCCCGGGGGTCTGTGCCGACTGCCCGGGGGTCTTTGCGGACTGCCGTGGGTCTGTACCGGCCTGCCGGTGGGCTGTGCTGGCCTGCCGGTGGTCTGTACCGACTGTCCGGGGGTCTGAGCGGCCTGCCGGGGGTCTGTACCGGCCTGCCGGTGGTCTGTGCCGACTGCCCGGGGGTCTGTGCCGACTGCCCGGGGGTCTTTGCGGACTGCCGTGGGTCTGTACTGGCCTGCCGGTGGTCTGTACCGACTGTCCGGGGGTCTGAGTGGCCTGCCGGGGGTCTGTACCGGCCTGCCGGGGGACTGTGCTGGCCTGCCGGTGGTCTATACCAACTGTCCGGGGGTCTGAGCAGGCTGCGGGGGTCTGTGCAGGATCGTCTGATGGGACTACAAGTCCCATCGGGCGATGCCTGCTACCATGACGGTGATTGACACATTAGCCAATGATGGGACAATAGTAGTCCCATCATCCGGCCTATGTGTTGAATGTAAAAAAAAATAAAAATACATACTACATACATACTACATGCTACATACATACTACATACATGCTACATACATACTACATGCATGCAACATACATGCAACATGCATGCAACATACATATATACTACATGCATGCAACATGCATACTACATATATACCGCATATATACTACATGCATGCAACATACATACAACATATATACTACATGCATGCAACATGCATACTACATATATACCACATATATACTACATGCATGCAACATACATATATACTACATGCAACATGCATACTACATGCATGCAACATACATACTACATATATACCACATGCATGCAACATGCATACTATATATATATATATATATATATATATATATATATACCACATATATACTACATGCATGCAACATACATATATACTACATATATACCACATATATACAACATGCATGCAACAAATATATAATACATATATACTACATGCAACATACATACTACATACATACTACATATATACCACATGCATGCAACATGCATACTACATATATACTACATGCATGCAACATATATATATAATACATATATACTACATGCAACATACATACTACATATATACTACATGCAACATACATACTACATATATACCACATGCATGCAACATACATACAAACTACAAGCAACATGCATACCACATGCATGCAACATACATGCTACATATATACCACATATATACTACATGCATGCAACATACATATATACTACATGCAACATGCATACTACATGCATGCAACATACATATATACTACATGCATGCAACATACATATATACTACATGCATGCAACATGCATACTACATATATACCACATATATACTTCATGCCTGCAACATACATATATACTACATGCAACATGTATACTACATGCATGCAACATACATACTACATATATACCACATGCATGCAACATGCATACTATATATATACCACATATATACTACATGCATGCAACATACATATATACTACGTATATACCACATGCATGCAACATGCATACTATATACATACCACATGCATGCAACATATATATAATACATATATACTACATGCAACATACATACTACATACATACTACATATATACCACATGCATGCAACATGCATACTATATATATACTACATGCATGCAACATATATATAATACATATATACTACATGCAACATACATACATACTACATATGTACCACATGCATGCAACATGCATACTACATATATACCACATATATACTACATGCATGCAACATACATATATACTACATATATACCACATGCATACAACATGCATACTATAAATATACCACATATATACTACATGCATGCAACATACATATATACCACAAATACACTACATGCATGCAATATATATAATACATATATACTACATGCAACATACATACTACATATATACCACATGCATGCAACATGCATACGACATATATACTACATATATACTACATGCATGCAACATACATATATACTACATACAATACATTCATACAATACATACATATAGACATACAGTACATATAACATAGAGTACATACTCACCATCACTTGTCACTTTGATCCCCGAAGCCATTGTCGTCTATGGAATAAAGATTAAAATAACAAAGCACAAATATACTCACCCCTGATCCGCAGAAGTCCACGGGTGTCCCACAACGATCTTGCGTGGAGAACAGCAGCATCAGCTGATGCTACCGTTCTCTACGGGGCCCAGGAAACCAGTGTCGGGAGGTAGGTATCCTTCCGCCCTGTATTCCTCCGCCAGTGTAAAAAAAAAAAAAAGTCCCTAGTCTCACTTTATGGCAAAAGCTGCATGGGAAATTTTTCACACAGCAATGCCATGAAATGAGACTAGGGACTTTTTTTTTTTTCTTTACAGTGGCGGAGGAATACAGGGCGGAAGGATTCCTACCTCCCGACACTGGTTTCCTGAGCCCGTAGAGAACGGTAGCATCAGCTGATGCTGCTGTTCTCCACGCAAGATCGTTGTGGGACACCCGTGGACTTCTGCGGATCAGGAGTGAGTATATTGGTGGTTTGTTATTTTAATCTTTATTCCATAGATGACAATGGCTTCGGGGATCAAAGTGACAAGTGATGGTGAGTATGTACTCTATGTTATATGTACTGTATGTCTATATGTATGTATTGTATGAATGTATTGTATGTAGTATATATGTATGTTGCATGCATGTAGTATATATGTAGTATGCATGTTGCATGCATGTGGTACATATGTAGTATGTATGTATGTTGCATCCATGTAGTATATATGTAGTATATATGTAGAATGCATGTTGCATGCATGTGGCAAATATGTAGTATGTATGTTGCATGTAGTATATATGTATTATATATATGTTGCATGCATGTAGTGTATATGTGGTATATATGTAGTATGCATGTTGTATGCATGTGGTATATATGCAGTATGTATGTATGTTGCATGCATGTGGTATATATGTGGTATATATATAGTATGCATGTTGTATGCATGTGGTATATATGTAGTATATATGTATGTTGCATGCATGTAGTATATATGTGGTATATATATATAGTATGCATGTTGCATGCATGTGGTATATATGTAGTATGTATGTTGCATGTAGTATATATGTATTATATATATGTTGCATGCATGTAGTATATATGTAGTATGCATGTTGCATGCATGTGGTATATATGTAGTATGTATGTAGTATGTATGTTGCATGTAGTATATATGTATTATATATGTTGCATGCATGTAGTATATATGTGGTATATATAGTATGCATGTTGCATGCATGTGGTATATATGTAGTATATATGTATGTTGCATGCATGTATTATATATGTGGTATATATATAGTATGCATGTTGCATGCATGTGGTATATATGTAGTATGTATGTTGCATGCATGTAGTATGCATGTTGCATGCATGTAGTATGCATGTTGCATGTAGTATATATGTATGTTGCATGCATGAAGTATATATGTGGTATATATGTAGTATGCATGTTGCATGCATGTAGTATATATGTATGTTGCATGCATGTAGTATATATGTAGTATGCATGTTGCATGTAGTATATATGTATGTTGCATGCATGTAGTATATATGTGGTATATATGTAGCATGCATGTTGCATGCATGTGGTATGCATGTTGCTTGTAGTATGTATGTATGTTGCATGCATGTGGTGTATATGTAGTATGTATGTTGCATGTAGTATATATGTAGTATGTATGTAGTATGCATGTTGCATATAGTATATATGTATTATATATATATATATATATATATATATATATATATATATATATGTTGCATGCATGTAGTATATATGTAGTATATATGTAGTATGCATGTTGCATGCATGTGGTATATATGTAGTATGTATGTAGTATGTAAGTTGCATGTAGTATATATGTATTATATATATGATGCATGCATGTAGTATATATGTGGTATATATGTAGTATATATGTATGTTGCATGCATGTAGTATATATGTGGTATATATAGTATGCATGTTCCATGCATGTGGTATATATGTAGTATGTATGTTGCATGCATGTAGTATGCATGTTGCATGTAGTATATATGTATGTTGTATGCATGTAGTATATATGTGGTATATATGTAGTATGCATGTTGCATGCATGTAGTATATATGTAGTATATATGTATGTTGCATGCATGTTGCATGTAGTATGTATGTATGTTGCATGCATGTAGTATGTATGTAGCATGTATGTAGTATGTATGTAGCATGTAGTATGTATGTAGTATGTATTTTTATTTTTTTTTACATTCAACACATAGGCCGGATGATGGGACTACTACTGTCCCATCATTGGCTAATGTGTCAATCACCGTCATGGAAGCAGGCATCGTCCGATGGGACTTGTAGTCCCATCGGACGATCCTGCACAGACCCCCGCAGCCTGCTCAGACCCCCGGACAGTCGGTACAGACCACCGGCAGGCCGGCACAGCCCCCCTGGCAGGCCGGTACAGACCCCCGGGCAGTCGGCACAGACCCCCGGACAGTCGGCACAGCCCCCCGGTATATGTAGTATATATGTAGTATGCATGCATGTAGTATATATGTGGTATATATGTAGTATGCATGTTGCATGCATGTGGTATATATGCAGTATGTATGTATGTTGCATGCATGTAGTATATATGTTGTATGTAGCATGTAGTATGTATGTAGCATGTAGTATGTATGTAGTATGTATGTAGCATGTAGTATGTATGTAGTATGTATTTTTTATTTTTTTTTTTTTTACATTCAACACATAGGCCAGATGATGGGACTACTACTGTCCCATCATTGGCTAATGTGTCAATCACCATCATGGTAGCAGGCATCGCCCGATGGAACGATGCCTGCACAGACCCCCGCAACCTGCCCAGCCCCCCGGCAGGCCGGTACAGACCACCAGCGGGCCGGTACAGACCCCCGGCAGGCCGCTCAGGCCCACGGACAGTTGGTACAGACCACCGGCAGGCCGGTACAGACCCACGGCAGACCGCACAGACCCCCGGGCAGTCGGCACAAACCCCCGGGCAGTCGGCACAGCCCCCCGGAAGGCCGGTACAGCCCCCCGGGCAGTCGGCACAGCCCTCCGGCAGGCCAGCACAGCCCCCCGGCAGGCCGGCACAGCCCCCCCGGCAGGCCGGTGCAGACACCCAGCAGTCGGCTCAGACCCCCGGACAGTTGGTACAGACCACCGGCAGGCTGGCACAGCCCCCTGGCAGGCCGGTACAGACCCCTGCAGCCTGCACAGACCCCCGGACAGTCGGCACAGCCCCCCGGCAGGCCGGTACAGACCCACGGCAGTCCGCACAAACCCCCGGGCAGTCCGCACAGACCACCGGCAGGCCGGCACAGCCCCCCGGCAGGCCGGTACAGACCCTCGGACAGTCAGCACAGACCCCCCGGTATATATGTAGTATGCATGTTGCATGCATGTGGTATATATGCAGTATGTATGTATGTTGCATGTATGTAGCATGTATGTAGCATGTAGTATGTATGTAGTATATATGTTGCATGTATGTAGCTTGTATGTAGTATGTATGTAGCATGTATGTAGCATGTAGTATGTATGTAGCATGTATGTAGCATGTAGTATGTATGTAGCATGTATGTAGTAGGGATTTTTTTTTTTTTTTTTGTACATTCAACATATTAGCTGGATGATGGGACTACTACTGTCCCATCATTGGCTAATGTGTCAATCACCGTCATAGTAGCAGGCATCGCCCGATGGGACTTGTAGTCCCATCGGACGATCCTGCACAGACCCCCGCAGCCTGCTCAGACCCCCGGACAGTCGGCACAGCCCCCCAGCAGGCCAGCACAGCTCCCCGGTAGGCCGGTACAGACCCCCGGCAGTCCGCACAGACCCGCGGGCAGTCGGCACAGACCCCCGGAAGGCCAGCACAGCCCCCCGGTAGGCCGGTACAGACCCCCAGCAGTCCGAACAGACCCCCGGGCAGTCGGCACAGCCCCCCGGACAGTCGGTACAGACCCCCGGCAGTCCGCTCAGACCCCCGGACAGTCGGTACAGACCACCGGCAGGCCGGCACAGCCCCCCGGCAGGCCGGTACAGACCCCCCGCAGCCTGCACAGACCCCCGTACAGTCGGTACAGACCACCGACAGGCTGGCACAGCCCCCCCGGCAGGCCGGTACAGACCCTCGGACAGTCGGCACAGACCCCCGGTATATATGTAGTATGCATGTTGCATGCATGTGGTATATATGCAGTATGTATGTATGTTGCATGCATGTGGTATATATGCAGTATGTATGTATGTTGCATGTATGTAGCATGTATGTAGCATGTAGTATGTATGTAGTATATATGTTGCATGTATGTAGCTTGTATGTAGTATGTATGTAGCATGTATGTAGCATGTAGTATGTATGTAGCATGTATGTAGTAGGGATTTTTTTTCTTTTTGTACATTCAACACATTAGCCGGATGATGGGACTACTACTGTCCCATCATTGGCTAATGTGTCAATCACCGTCATGGTAGCAGGCATCGCCCGATGGGACTTGTAGTCCCATCGGACGATCCTGCACAGACCCCCGCAGTCTGCTCAGACCCCCGGACAGTCGGTACAGACCACCGGCAGGCCGGCACAGCCCCCCGGCAGTCCGCACAGACACCCGGGCAGTCGGAACAGACCACTCGCAGGCTGGCACAGCCCCCCGGCAGTCGGTATAGACCACCCGCAGGCCGGCACAGCCCCCCGGCAGGCCGGTACAGACCCCCGGGCAGACGGCACAGACCACCGGGAGGCCGGTACGGACCCCCGGCAGTCCGCTCAGACCCCCGGGCAGTCGGCACAGACCCCCGGCAGGCCGGTACAGAACCCCGGGCAGTCGGCATAGACCACCCCTCTCCGGAAGGCCCGAACTGACGGCGCATCATGATGCGCACAGACTGCGCATCATGATGACGTCATTTCGGCAGCCAATCAGAGCCACAGCAGTGGCTCTTTGCATTATGGGAACTTCCAATTACGATATCCGATATTGTAAAAATATCGGTACTCGGTATCGGAATTCCGATACAGCGAATATCGGCCGATACCCGATATTTGCAGTATCGGAATGCTCAACACTACATACAATACATACATATAGACATACAGTACATATAACATAGAGTACATACTCACCGTCACTTGTCACTTTGATCCCCGAAGCCATTGTCACCTGAGGAATAAATATCAAAATAAAAAAACACCAATATACTTACCCCGATCCGCAGAAGTTCACGAGGGTCCCACGTCGATCTTGCGTGGAGAACAGCAGCATCAGCTGATGCTACCGTTCTCTACCAGCTCCAGGAATACAATGACGGAAGGTAGGTATCCTTCCGCACTGTATTCCTCCACCACTGAAAAAAAAAGTCCCTAGTCTATGGGACTTCCGGTATCGGAATAAGAAAAACCCTATTTTTGCCTTGTACAGCCTCTCTGGGGTCTGCACGGGCCTTTCGGGGGCTGTGCGGCCTGCCAGGGGGCTGTGCCAGCCTGCCGGTGGTCTGTGCAGGCTCCGGAGGTCTGTGCCGACTGCTCGGGGGTCTGTGTGGCCTTTCGGGGGGCTGTGCCAGCCTGCCGGTGGTCTGTGCAGGCTCCGGGGCTCTGTGCGGCCTGCCGGGGAGTCTGTGCCGACTGCCCGGGGGGCTGTGCCGGCCTGCCGGTGGTCTGTGCAGGCTCCGGGGGTCTGTGCAGGCATCGTGCAGACATCGTCATAGACTTGAATGGGACTTCCGGTATCGGAATCGGCGATACCCGATACTTTTTTTAGATCGGCCGATCCATTCCGATCCGATACTTTTAAGTATCGGACGGTATTGCTCAACACTACTATTAAGCCTTCCTCAAGATTTTATCTATAAGACAGAAAACAACAAAACAGCCAATGTAAGCATCCTTTACAGAAATTGGTATCACATAGAAGTCTCATACACTTATAAAACAAAAAAGAAAAAAAGAAAATATAGAAATATATATACACATTATTTGATCCTATGACAACCTTTATTGCATTCTGTTTACTTTATTCAGTAGAAAATAGGCACAGATGGAAAAAAATTAATTCCATAAAGGAAAAAATTAATTAATATTAATTAACCTTCGCAGTGTTCAATTATATATCACATAGAAATCCAACAAAAAGATACCACAGAAATATACATGGAAAAGGTTCCAATACCTGTATAGAATATGGTCCACATATATTGCCATTTGGATTCTCATAAACTCCGTCCATATAGGAAATGTGTGAAATAACTTTCTATAAAGAAAAAACACCACATATAAATATCCCCAAAACATGTGTAAATCATATCCAGTGAAGGGTTAAAACCCGTTATAGCCTACCACCAAAAGTGACCATCAGAGAGGCGCACATACGGATGCCAGGGAGAGTTGCGGTAACCACTGTGAAAGGGAGCGTTCCTTATATATCATGGAGGAGGAACACTTCCGGGTCTATGTCAGTGTCCTGGCCGGTGTAGCGCGCATGCGCTAACGAAGTCTGACGGAAAAAGCCTAGTCACCTAGCAATGAATAGGTGCTGAATGCCCGAAGATGAACGGAAAGTCCCGAGACTGAAGAGCCACTGCCGGTATCCGAAAGGATGAAGTGCGCAATTAAATAACGTTGCGACAATCATGTGGTTGGTTTATCACGGGTGGTATCAGGATATAACTAAAAAGCAAAGTAAAGAAATTTTTTTTTATTAAAAATAAGATATAATTCTCAACAACAATAGTTCTAATAAAGGTAAGAGTACAGAATTAATAAAACTCATCCAAAATGAACAGTATCAAATCATATCAGTATCTTATGATACAGGTATAATATTCACTTTGACAAAAAACACTGTACGTTAGTGTTGGCAGAGTACAATAATGATAAAGTTTAAACATGAGTATGATTATTACATGGCCCTAAAATATACAGGGAACAATAATCCTTACATATTTACAAAACAAGAGAAAAGAAAAGGGGAGAGGAAGGGAAGAGAAGGAAAAAGGACAACCAGGTCCTATAAATCCAACCAAGTTTTATTCAATAAAATATTTCATACTCTCTACTAAATCCCAACAATGTTAGGATCTGTAGTATATGTGACAAATATAGCTCAGTAAATTACTTCATATTCTCTATTAAGTCCCAATGGAGTGAGGGTCTGTAATGTATGTACCCAATACGACTCTCGCTCTTTCAATTTTTTAACCCTATCTCCCCCTCTCCTTGCTAATGGTACATGATCTAAGACTTGATATTTCAATTGCGCTACCGAGTGACCACAAGACAAGAAATGAGCAGGGATTGGTAATAATGTACGTCCACATCTAATTGTTGATTTGTGTTGTGAAATGTGGTCCCAGACAAGCTGGGTAGTCTCCCCAACATATCCAAGACCACATGGGCACTTCACTAGATATACCACAAAAGACGAGTCACACGTGAAATATCCATTTATCGAGTATCGCCGTCCAGATCGGGGATGTGTAAAAGAATCTCCTTTGGTAACGTTCGAACACTGCAAACATCCCAGACAGGGAAACGTCCGTCTCCGGGATGTGGACAACGTCTTTTGAATAAGTTCCCCTTTGCCAGAGCCAACATCTGCTCTGACAACAAGATTCCTAATGTTAACAGATCTCCTAAAACACATCAGCGGTTTAAAATGAAACTCAGAGATAGAGGGATACGAATTTGAATTTTTTTAAAAATCCCAATGTTTAAATATACATCGGTTCACCAGATTGTTAAAAGGATGAAATGTGCTCACAAAAGCTACTCTTTTCGTATTATTCAAACGAGCTGGAGAATCACGATATGGTTTCAATATATGTGTAGGATATCCTCTATTTCTAAAATGAGTGTCCATCTCTTGATGTCTAATTTCTCTGGTCATTGGATCCGAGACGATCCGATCGATCCTCACATGTTGGGATTTTGGTAGTGCCCACTTGATATGTAATGGATGGCTACTTTTAAAATGAAGTAGACTATTCTTGTCTGTGGGCTTGATATACAAATCTGTCTCAATTGTACCGTCAGATTTAATAGACACAAAAGTGTCAAGAAAATTGATTGATTGGCCATCATGGTGTAGGGAAAAGGTAAGTCCTGTGACACATGTATTCAAATCATTGAAGAAACTTATGAAGGTTTCTACACTTCCTGTCCATATTGTAAAAACGTCATCTATGTAACGTTTCCAATATAATGCTTGAGAGATGAACAAAGGATGAGTGTATACAAAAGACTCTTCAAATTGCGCCATATAGATGTTCACATAGGGGGGTGCCATATTAGACCCCATAGTTGTTCCCCTGTTTTGTATATAGAATTGGTCTTCAAAAAGAAAAAAAATTTTTGTCAAAAGCAAAGTGAGCAAGTCTTTACAAAACTCGATCTGATCCCCAGAAAAGGTGGTATGATTAGATAAAAATGTCACCATAGAATTAATTCCCTCCTGATGTACAATACTCGTGTACAGACTATTCACATCTAATGTAACTAGTCTACTACCGCTAGGTATAGAGCCCATTGATCTGATACTGCTCTAAAAGTCAGAGGTATCCTTTATATAAGATTTTACTAAAGGTACGTGTGGAGTTAGTATCTTCTCTAAAGTGATAGACAATGGAGATAGAACCGAATTAGTGGAGGCCACTATAGGTCTTCCAGGTGGTTTCCACAAGTCTTTGTGGATTTTCGGAAGTGTGTAAAACACTGGTATAGATGGAGTAGAATTAAGTAAGAATTCTCCCAATTTCAAATCAATAGTGCCCAATTGGCAATAGAAGTCAACAAGATTTTTAATCCTTTTGGCTATTTGAAAGGTAGGATTAGAGGAAATGGGAGTGTAAGTTCCAGCATCACACAACTGTGATTGTATTTCCGTAATATAATAAGAGCGGTCCATTATAACAATGGCCCCACCCTTATCGGCTGGTTTTATAATCAGTTTTTTATTATGCTTTAGATCATTAAGGGACCTCTTCTCCTCTAATGTAAGATTACTCCTTACACGAACATGACCCCTACTACATGTCTGTAATACGTTAGCAATATCATTTTGAACCAGATCAATGTATGTTTCTACAGGACGGTAAGTACGTGGGGGTGAAAAATTGCTTACAGATCTTAGATTCAAAGATTGCAACGAAAATTTGGTAGACATATCATCGAAGTCTGTCCTTTTATCCGGTACTCGATCAGAGAAATGGACTTTTAAACGTAATGTCCTAAAAAATCTCTGTAAGTCCTGATCCAATCTAAATGTATTAAATGTCGACGTAGGACAAAAAGTTAGACCTTTCTGTAAAAGGGTCATCTCAGAGGGGGAGAGGCATTTAGAGAAAATGTTGTAGACAATATTTTCCTGTTGGGGCCTACTGTTTTGTTGTTTTCTGTCTTATAGATAAAATCTTGAGGAAGGCTTAATAGCCGAAACGCTGATTATTTGTCTGTATAATATTGGTCTTATAACAACATATCATGCCTTTTTTGGATGAATAAATAATAGATTCATATTATACTGTGTGCCGAGGTTTTTTCTAAGTATATATATCGCTACAAAGTAGTCGGCCAGTACCTCCGCGGTGTGTCTGTTGTCGCCCAAAGACATCATCTTTAACACAGCCAGCTGACGCTTACCACTAGCTGTTCGATAGTTGAACAACTCGTGTGCAACACTGGCAGCTGCGGATGGAGTGCTCGTGCGACTGCGCTCTGTGGACGAGCTTTCGCTTCTGGAGGAGGAGGGTCGAACGCCTACAGCCAACTGTTTCCTATACCGTGGGCTAGGCAGCACTGTTCCACCTCCACTGTCCCCAGTGGAGCCTGCATCCACCACATTAACCCAGTGCGCAGTGATGGACACGTAACGGCCCTGGCCATGCCTACTGGTCCATGCATCTGTTGTGAGGTGCACCTTTCCACTCATTGACTGTTTTAGTGTAATGGACAATGCGGTCTTTCATATGCCGGTGGAGGGCAGGGATGCCTTTTCGAGAAAAGAATTGCTGACTGGGTAGGTCATAGCATGGGACAGCGTAGGCCATGAGGTCGTGGAAAGCTTCGCTTTCAACCAAACGGTAGGGCATCATCTCTAATGAGATAAGTTTGGCAATGTAGGCGTTCAAACACAGTGTACGCGGATGAGAGGATGAGTACTTTCTTGTCCTACTCAGAGTGTCTGGTAGGGTGAGCTGGACTGGAGAGCTGAATATAAGGGAAGTAGCGGTGGACCGGATGGAGTGAGAGGGGGTTGGTGATGGTATTGGTGGTGATGGCCTAGATTCAGTGTTGTGTTGCAAAACCATTGTGATTCCCTGAGTGCTTTGGCCTTGCAACGACACCTCCACATTTAGTGCTGGTGGTGTGCTTAATGGTGGCAGTGGTCTTACAGTGGGGGTAGCGATGGAGTGTTGTTGGTTACCTTCAGTCGGAGGAGGTGCACATGTGCTACCTGAGGTTTTGTAGTCCGTCCACGCTTGCAAGTGCATGTTGATTAAATGTCTAAGCATGCAACTGGTATTCAAATTTCTGAGTTGTTTACCTCGGCTAAAGGTCCTTCCGCACTTCTTAGAGGTAACCTTTGCCTCATCAGTAGGATTTTGGACAAAGAAGTGCCACACTGCACTCTTCCTACTATGATAAACATTTTCTGGCCTTGCATGCTTTGCTAAGTTGACCGTCTGGTCAAGCTGTCCTGCAACTCTTTTAGTTTTTGTTCCATGTTTTTGGACAGCTACGGGCTTGCTAGATAACCGCTGCTGCGATGTCAATGCCTGCTGCGGATCCTTCTCCTTATCTGAACTTTTGCCAGCGCAACTCTCCTCCCCCAATGGATGCCAATCCGGGTCCAGAACTGGGTCATCCATCACCTCCTCTTCAAAGTCATCTGCACCTTCCTCTTTACCTTTCTCTGTGTCACCGTGTAAGGTGGTATAGTATGCGGGAAGGGGCACCTGGGTTTCATCAGGGTCAGATTCTGGCTCAATAGACTGCAAGGGCAACGTAGTGCTGTGGGTCAAAGTACCAGCAGAATCATCTAGCAGTGGCTGTGCATCAGTTCACTCCATGTAAGATTCATCTTTGACTGGGGAATTCAGGATTTGACTGGAAAACCCAGGCATGGTATGTGAAAAGAGCTCCATAAAGTAATCTGAAGTGTGGGCTGCCGCATCCTTAACTTTTGGTTGGGGTGAAGGACACAAGGAAAGGGGTTTTTTATGACCAGAACCCTGCACTGCTGACTCAGTGCTTGCAGGTCTCGACCGTTCATAAGAGGAGGCAATAGAGCTGGTGGCTGTTTCGGCAATGTACGCCAAAACCTGCTCCTGATGCTCTGGCTTTAAAAGCGGTTTTCCTACTCCAAGAAAATGCAGCCTTACAGGCCTTCTTGGGCCAGAGGATGACGCAGGCTCAACACCTCCTGCCTTAGCTGCTATTGTGCTTTTGCCAGAACCAGCCGATGCACCACCACCATCAGTACTAGCTGCGCCCCCCTACCCACGTCCACGGCCTCTCTTCCACCATACTTCCTCATGTTTGGGAAAATGTACCAAAAATACTAGCAGAGAGATGGTACTGTATGAGGAGCGTCCAGCTGTGTAAGGTGTATTAAACTAATTAAATCAACGTATATATTATGTTAGTCACAGACGCTCTCACAGTATGTATTGGACCATAATCCAACAAGCAGATATACGGAACTGTATCAGAAGTGTACAGCTGTATATGATTTCATTGCAACTAACAATTTCCGTATATGTATTTAGGGAGTGTCACACACACACGCTGACTAGGTATAAAAGTGACTGTAATGCGAACGGCAGATATACAATACTGTTGGAGAATCGGACAGCTCTATACGATGTGTGTAAGGAAAATTGTCAATCTCCATGTATTTGTATAAGGATTGACACACGCTGTCTCTGTCTAGTTTTGACCGTAATCAAACAGCAGATATACGAAACTGTTTGAAAAACGGACAGGACTCTAAGGTATAGGTCTGGAAAAACGGAAAAACTCCTCGTTTTTTTTTCCAGAATCACACACATGTAGCTTCTATTTGTCCGTGCTAGAAGGCAGTACACGGTAGTGTGTGAGGAGCGTACACCGTTGTACTGTGTGTGTATATAAAATTGTCAAGCTCCGTGTATTTGTATACGGACTGACACACGCTGTCTCTGTCTAGTTTTGACAGTGATCAAACAGCAGATATACGAAACTGTTTGAAAAACGGACACGACTCTAAGGTGTAGGTCTGGAAAAACGGAAAAACTCCTCGTTTTTTTCCAGAGTCACACACAGGAGCTTCTATTTGTCCGTGCTACAAGGTGGTACACGGTAGTGTGTGAGGAGCATACACCGCTGTACGGTGTGTGTATGTAAAATTGTCAAGCTCAGTGTATTTGTATATGGACTGACACACGCTGTCTCTGTCTAGTTTTGACTGTGATCAAACAGCAGATATACGAAACTGTTCGAAAAACGGACACAACTCTAAGGTGTAGGTCTGGAAAAACGGACAAACTCTTCAGCTTTTTCTTCCAGAATCACACCCAGATAGCTTCTATTTGTCCGTGATACCAGCCGGTACACGGTAGTGTGTGAGGAGCGTACACCGCTAGACGGTGTGTGAAAAAATGAACGGTCAGTAACTCACCAGGACAAAATAATAATATTTGGAGTGCTTTGAAAAAAGCAGTTTGAACAGCAGTGTGCACACAGCAAAGCAGCTAGCTGGTAGCCTTAAAAAGCAGCCTAATCACCACCAGCGCTGCTGCACACAGTAAAAATCCTCCCCTTTTGCTGCACACTAACTGTACAGTGAAAAGCGCTATCAGCAGAAGCAGTTTTTTTTTTCTTCTTCCCTGCCTAACGCTCTCCCTGTTCAGAATCATCAGCAGCACCTCTCCCTATTGTAAGATCGGCAGTACTAAGATGACAGTCAGCGTTTACAGCTTTTATACCCACTGTGACGCCACACAAAGCCAGCCAATCACTTCAATTCCCTTCTCTAAGATGGTGCTGGCCGCTGCGCATGTCATCGCGTTGCCCACAGTGTGCGTCCTCCATCATTGTGTGAGAAAAGGCGCTGAAAGCATCATTTGAAACGCGACTTTGAAGCGCTGATCGGCAACCTCATGGCCGAACTCACGCTAGGGTCGGGTTTCGATCGGCGAAACCCGATGTTGGTGAAAGTCGGCGATTTTTGAATCTGATCGACCTGTTTTGCTCAATTCTAGTAATCAGGCAATTTGAGCCGTCAGCTCAGGCGGCATAAAGTCCCTGCAGTCAGAAAACATGCCATAATATAAGAACTTGTATCAAAAGAGATAATGGAAAACATGTGCAGTGAGGTCAGTGGCCAGCAAGTGGAGCCAGCACTCACCAATGGCGCACAGCGGCGTCCTGAACTTACAGCAAACTACAACTCCCAAAATCCTCTGCACCCGAAAGTGAATGCCTTCTCTGATTGGTGAGTGGTGTGACAGAACAGACTCTCATTGGCTGTTATTTTGACATGTGGGACTGTTATTGGGTCCTGTTATGATGACAGTCTAAAGGTGATTGGCTGTTGGAGTGACAGAGCGGACGGTGATTAGCTGGAAGTGACGGTGTGGCTTGTGAGGGGCTGTGTGGTGCTAGTAGTGTAGAGTGAGGGCTGCGGATCGGCCGCTCAGCTCCAGCACAGCCGGGACATGGCGGCGGGCGGAGGACGCCAGTGCGGGCTGCTGCGGGGCACCATCCTGCGCATGGCACCATGGGGAGGGTGCAGGCGGAGCTGTGAAGACGCCGAGCGGCGTCCATTTGAGGAACCATCTACTGCCCGCAGCAAATCCGCACACCTGCCCCTGCACTCTGCCCTGTCCCCTCAGCTGCACTCTGCCCTGTCCCTGCACCTGCGCTCTACCCTGTCCTCCCCTTGACTGCGCTCTGCCCTGTCCTCCCCTCGGCTGCTCTCTGCCCTGTCCACTCAGATGCGCTCTGCCCTGTCCCTGTGCTCTGCCCTGTCCCCTCAGCTGCGCTTTGCCCTGTCCCTGCTCTCTGTCCTATCCCCTCCGCTGCGCTCTGCCCTGTCCCCTCAGCTGTGCTCTGCCTTGTCCCCACACCTGCGCCCGGCCCTGTCCCTGCGCCCGACTGTGTCCCTGCACTCTGCCCTGTCCCTGCCACCACTCTCTTCTCTTTGGGTATGTGCACATGGAGCGCCCTCACTCACCAGGGCCTTGGGGTACTCGGTACCAGGCCGGTTGATCTTCTAGATGGGGGGTTGTCACGGCAGCTGTGACCCGGTCCATGGCCCTGGGGCTCCATTGCAAAGGGGGTGTTTCAGTGTGCTTATGGTGGTGAAAGTTTATAAGTGATTCGTGACGCCACCTGTGTTGTTCGGCAATAGAGATGTAAGCCGACGCTGCAGACAGATCCTCTGGGACAGATGGTGTGGTGCAGCAGTGATGTTATAGCCCTCCACAGGCAGGGTTGTAGTCCCAGGGCAGTGTAGGTGATGTGACACTTAGATGTTGTAGTGTCAGGTGCAAGGGATGTAGCAGTGCTGGACAGGTTGGCGCAGGAATAAGTGGAGGACACCAGGGCATGTAGTTCCAAAGCTTTTCTCACAGTCTGTTGCAGGTACAGGTGCCCGCATCCGTGCCGTGTCTTCCGGGTCAGGAGCTCAGCCAACTTCCAGGCAAGATGAAGTACTCCTTTCCAGCACTCCGCCAACATATCTGCCTTTTCTGAACATCTCCTCTTATAGCGCCTAAGAATGAAGTACTCTCAGTACTGAGTTACACTGGAGTGCCTCCTATCAGGTGTTCCTATGAACTCTACTTGTACGGCAGACAGCTGTAGCCTGCATCGGGGACTCCTTGCTACTAAATCCCGGCTCACTAATACGTTGCTGTTGTGCCCCAAAGTCTTGTGTGGGAATAAAGTGGTCACTACTTCTATTCCTCCGGTGTCTGCTGCAGGACCATTAGTGTCCGTTCAACCTTGGGGACCGGACCCCAGCCTTGCGCTTAGAACTTGAAATGGATTCTCCTCCAACCCTGGTCCTTGTTCTCTTATTCTCCTTACGTTCCGTGCTAATCCCTCTTTCCAATGGAGAATCAAGCTTTCTTTCTCTGTCTCTTTCCTGTGCCAGCAGACCCAGATCACTGTGGCCTGCTGCAGCACTTCCTTCTCCCATCCCTCTCCCAGGGATCTTCTCTGTCTCACACTCCGTCCGTCTACATCCTCACTCTCTCTCAGAGTGCAAGGACTGACCGACTAACTCAACTCTTCCCGCTCTTTTGTGTCAACTAAACTCCACCCACCTCCCAGCACTTTTCGTGTTCAAAGTAGGGAGCCACCAATGGGTGCTTTGCTATACTCCAAGCAGGGAGCCGCCAAAGATGCTTTGCTACACTACTTTGTGGTGTGGGGTGCAGGTGTTGGAGCGTGGTCAGGTGTCTCCACCTTACCTGGATGGTGGGGTACCACACCTCAGGAGGAGGTGCAGTACCTCTGTGGCGACTGAACCCTCAGGGGTGCCACACACACGGTGTGGATTCTGCTGCGGATTTGGCTGAATCCACAGGTAAAATGACCTGTGTTTTACCTGCGGATTTAGTGCAGATTTTGTGTGTATTTCACCTGCGTTTTTACACCTCTGGATTCCTATAATGGAATGGGTGTAAAAACGCTGCTGAACCTGCACAAAGAATTGACATGCTGCAGAAAACAAACCGCAGCAAATCTGTGTGGAATTTTCCACAGCATGTGCACAGCGGATTTGGTTTTCTATAGGATAACATGGTACTGTACATCCAATGGAAAACTGCTGCGGATTCGCAGCCAAATCCGCAACGTGTGCACATACCCTTTTTCTGCCTGTGCCGCCGCTCTCTTCTCTTTCTCTGCCTGTGCCAACGCTCTCTTCTCTGTGCCGCTACGCTCTGCATGCACCCGAGTTTTGTACAGGCCACAATATGTTTTGTGCTGTACACAAGAAATGGCCATCAGTGTCAGTATAACTTCAAGGAAATCTATCAGCATAATTCACATTCCAATCTGCCTGCATTAACGGACCTGATGAGGCTGGTGAACTGACTGCAAATCCACGTCTGGTTGGCTATATATTCCTGCATGAAGGTTTTCCTGCCTGAATCTCCGCTGGGCGTTTTCTGAGCGCTAGTCGAGTTGTGAAATTCTCATCTTATAAGGTCCCAGGATTATACAATCATTCCTACAAGCCATGCACCAACTGGAGGAGCACAGAAGGGAGCGCTGAGTAATTACAGGGGGTGGGAGAGTGAATGCACAGGTTACACAGCCTGGAGCTGTAATACTCCTATGTCACGGGGAGCGCTGCTCCTGCAGCTGTACATTCTATCATCCCACAAGGGAAAGACGGATGGGAACTACAGCTCTGGAATATAATACAGCAGGTAGCTCAGGATCAGTAATGTAATGTTATAATTCTGTATGGAAGACTATGCGGTGCCCATAATACTGTACGGAGGACTATGCAGTGCCCATAGTTCTGTATGGAGGACTATGCGGTGCTCATAATTCTGTATGGAGGACTTTGCGGTGCTCATAATACTGTATGTTGTGATATGTGGTGTACTGTATGCTGTGCCAGGCGTGCCATTGCCATTAATGATCCCTCTTCTGGATTCTTCTGTGTGGTTCTTGTATGTGCAGTGATCATAGAATCATAGAATCGTAGAGTTGGAAAGGCCCTCCTGGGCCATCTGGTCCAACCCCCTGCTCAAAGCAGGATTCGCTAAATCATCCCAGTCAGATGTCTGTCCAGCCTCTGTTTGAAGACTTCCATTGAAGGAGAACTCACCACTTCTCGTGGCAGCTTGTTCCACTCATTGATCACTCTAACTGTCAAAAAGTTTTTTCTAATATCTAATCTGTGTCTCCTCCCATTCAGTTTCATCCCATTGCTTCTAGTCTTTCCTTGTGCAAATGAGAATAAAGTTGATCCTTCTACAATGTGACAGCCCTTTAGATATTTGTAGACAGCTATTAAGTCTCCTCTCAGTCTTCTCTTTTTCAAACTAAACATTCCCAAATCCTGCAACCTTTCCTCATAAGACAGGGTTTGCAGACCGGTCACCATTCTGGTCGCTCTTTTCTGAACTTGCTCCAGTTTGTTGATGTCTTTTTTAAAATGTGGTGCCCAAAACTGGACACAATATTCCAGATGAGGTCTGACCAACGAGGAGTAGAGGGAAATAATGACTTCACGTGATCTAGACTGTATGCTTCTGTTAATACATCCTAGAATTGCATTTGCCTTTTTTGCTGCTGCATCACACTGTTGACTCATATTCAGTCTGTGATCTATTAGTATACCCAAGTCTTTTTCACATGTGCTGTTGCTTAGCCCTATTCCTCCCATTCTGTATATGCTTTTTTCATTTTTATTGCCCAGATGTAGTACTTTGCATTTTTCCCTGTTAAAAACCATTCTGTTAGTTGCTGCCCACTTCTTCAGTTTATTTATATCTTTTTGAATCCTCTCTCTCTCTTCTCTAGTATTAGCTATCCCTCCTAGCTTTGTGTCATCAGCAAATTTAATCAGTTTACCCTCAATTCCTTCATCTAAATCATTGATAAAGATGTTGAACAATACAGGGCCCACGACAGAGCCCTGTGGTACCCCACTTGACACACAATCAAGTGTTCAGACATCTTTTCTCTAAGTCTCTAAATTAAAAGGTCCACTGTTGTACAAATTTTTACAGGATAGACATAAATCTGTATGAACCAGATTAATTTCTACCGATTTTAAAAATTTACTAGGGGTGGCACCGTTGTGCAGTTCGCCTCAGGCGGCAGAGAGGCTAGGTTCACCCCTGAGTGAGGAGGTGTTTTGAAAATAAAGGATCTCCCTTCAAGATGAACCAGTATTTTCTGAGAAGGTCACAGACAATTCTATGAGGCTGGTTAAAAGCGGTGACCAAACTCCATTTGCTAAATTCAGAAGTTATGGTGTCTTTAGATGTATTAGTTTTGATTTTATTGATGCAGGCTTCCTGAGAAAAAACTTTGGCTTTGGAAAAAGCATCATGAACCAGTTTCTTCGGGTAGCCCCTATGTTTAAAACTTTCCTTAAGAATATTGGCTTCTTTCAGAAAATCACTGTCATTTGTGCAATTCATTCTAATTCGCCAGTATTGGCCATATGGGATATTTAAAATCCATTTAGGGAGGTGACCACTATTGAAGTCCAAGTAGCTATTAACATCAACGTTTTTAAAATGTGTGCAAGTGGAGAATTTCCCAGTAGAGTCCATTAGATCAAGAAATTTTATTGCCGTTTTGGACATCTGGGCTGAAAAAGATAGGCCCCCAAGAGTTTGCATTCAGTGGTTGAACGAATTCAGAGGCTTTTTCTTAGGAGCCAGTCCAAATAATAAATAGGTCGTCTATGAAACTGGGCGATATAGGGCTATTTTGCTTGAAGCCAGAGTGGACTGCGCAATGAAGACGGACTCAAATGCCCCTATAAACAAATTAGCATAACTGGGGGCGAATCTCATCCCCATCACGCAACCCTTCAACTGATTGTAGAAAAAATGTTCAAAAGAAAAAACCTTATTATTTAAAACGAATAAAATGGCATTTAAAAATTTTTTTTTTCGAAGATGTGGTAAGTGATTCTCTGCTTAAAGATACTGATTAATTGCCCCCAGACCCAGATCATGACAGATATTTGTATGAAGAGCATGGACGTCCATTGTAAGAAGAATACAGTTGGGGACATGAAGTAATGTTCGGAGATGGTCAATAAGCTGAGATGAGTCCCTGAGGAAGGAGTCCAAATTTAAAACATATTTCTGAAGAAATAAATCAATGTAATGTGACAAATTACAGATGATTGAGCCAATACCGGAAATAAAGGTCCGGCCTGGGGAGTTGAGTGGATTTTTATAAATTTTTTGTAAAAAATAAAAAAATGGAACCTTAAACCAAGGTACACTACCGTTCAAAAGTTTTGGGTCACCCAGACAATTTTGTGTTTTTCATGTAGACTCATACTTTTATTAATCACATGAGTTGCCAAATTAATTTAAAATCTAGTCCAGACACTAACAAGGTTCGAAAAAAAAGATTTTTATTTGAAATAATTTTCTCCTTCAAACTTTGCTTTCGTCAAAGAATGCTCCCTTTGCAGCAATCACAGCATTGCAGACCTTTGGCATTCTAGCAGTTAATTTGCTGAGGTAATCTGGAGAAATTTCACCCCATGCGTCCAGGAGCCCCTCCCACAAGTTGGTTTGACTTGATGGGCACTTTTTGCGTACCATACGGTCAAGCTGCTCCCACAACAGCTCAATGGGGTTGAGATCTGGTGACTGCACTGGCCACTCCATTACAGATAGAATACCAGCTGCCTGCTTCTTCTCTAAGTAGTTCTTGCATAATTTGGAGGTGTGCTTTGGGTCATTGTCCTGTTGTAGGATGAAATTGGCTACAATCAAGCGTTGTCCACATGGTATGGCATGGCATTACAAAATGGAGTGATAGACTTCCTTATTCAAAATCCCTTTTACCTTGTACAAATCTCCCACTTTACCAGCACCAAAGCATCTCCAGACCATCACATTACCTCCACTATGCTTGACAGATGGCGTCAGGCACTCTTCCAGCATCTTTTCAGTTGTTCTGCGTCTCACAAATATTCTTCTTTGTGATCCAAACAACTCAAACTTGGATTCGTCTGTCCATAACACTTTTTTCTAATCTTCCTCTGTCCAACGTTTGTGTTCTTTTGCCCATATTAATCTTTTCCTTTTATTAGCCAGTCTAAGATATGGCTTTTCTTTGCTACTCTGCCCTGAAGGCCAGCATCCCGGAATCGCCTCTTCATTGTAGTCGTTGTCACTGGCGTTTTGCGTGTACTATTTAATGAAGCTGCCAGTTGAGGACCTGTGAGGCGTCGATTTCTCAAACTGCAGACTCTAATGTACTTGTCTTGTTGCTCAGTTGTGCAGCGGGGCCTCCCACTTCTCTTTCTACTCTGGTTAGAGCTTGTTTGTGCTCTCCTCTGAAGGGAGTAGAACACCCAGTTGTAGGAAATCTTCAGTTTCTTGGCAATTTCTCGCATGGAATAGCCTTCATTTCTAAGAACAAGAATAGACTGTCGAGTTTCACATGAAAGTTCTTTTTTTCTGGCCATTTTGAGAGTTTAATGGAACCAACAAATGTAATGCTCGAGATTCTCAACTAACTCAAAGGAAGGTCAGGTTTATAGCTTCTCTAATCAGCCAAACTGTTTTCAGCTGTGCCACCATACTTGCACAAGGGTTTTCAAGGGTATTCTAACCACCCATTAGCCTTCTTACACAGTTAGCAAACACAAAGTACCATAAGAACACTGGAGTGATGGTTGTTGGAAATGGGCCTCTATACATCTATTAAGATATTGCATTACACACCTGACGTTTGCAGCTAGAATAATCATTTACCACATTAACAATGTATAGATTGCATTTCTGCATTTCTGAATCATATAATGTTAGTTTAATTGGAAAAAAATGTTCTTTACTTTCAAAAATAAGGAAATTTCTAAGTGACCCTATACTTTTGAACGGTAGTGTATGTTCAAAAATTTGAATTCCTTTTTGTTAAGGAAACCAGGCTCAGCTATTCTACCATGCATGAGTCAGCGGAAAGCAGATGCTCCTGGGACTATGTCCTGCTTTTCTCCTACTGAGCATGCCCGTGGGACGACCTCTCATTGGAGGTCGGAGGTCACATGCTCAGGTCCTGTTGCTGCTCCGATTGGACCACCAGGAAGGTCCTGGAAGCCTGCAACTATAAAAGCTTAGCATGGCCGCCCGACGATGCGCTAATATAGAAAAAGATTATGTGGAGTGAGTGGTGTATGCATGTATGAATGTCTATGGTGAATGACTCATTAAGAAACCCCTACCCTTGGTACGCATGCATTGTGCAGCATAGCCTGATAAGTGCCCAGGCTTAGGTGTAGGTAGAGGCAAAGTCAGAGACTGGCGTCAGTGTCCACCGGTGGCTCTACACGCCACGGTGCACTAGCTCGACACTCCACCATAGTCAGCATCTATAGTAGCGTCCGCAGGTGCGACGCCGCATGCTCAGAAAGTCTAGAAGGACTATGACCCCGTGTCCTTGGGGCAGGGTTCTGTGATCGCATTCTGTGCTCTCCCTTGCTGAGCTCTGGGAGTTCTAACAGACACCGGCATTTATTTTCCACATTAGTGCGGCTCTGTGATGTAACACAGTCCGCTCTTGTACACATCGGGTGACTATTAACTGCGTGTGGTCTTGTATACCGCCATATTGCATCCACCATTACTAAGCAGCAGTTTACCACCTCTGCACAATGGACCCTGGGCTGTGAACGCATCTTACTATCATTTTATTATTTGGTGCGTTCCACCAACCCGAACACATAGTTTGTGAAGAGTTTGAACCCAAAGCAGATATTTTGCTTTTTCCTTCTATCAAGAGATAACGTTGTATAGTTAGTTTTCTGATATCTTCAATTTGTACCTTGATTTAAATGAATGTATTTAATGCGGAGTCTGGACAAAAAGAAAGGCCATGTTCAAGAAGAGATGTTTCTTCATTAGTGAGTGTATAGTCAGATAAATTGAAAATACTAGATTTCTAGATGAACCTAAATTGCTTTTGTTTTCTTTGAAGTGGAGTCCAGAGTTAATCTGGAACTTTTGGGGGGGATTTACCACCCCGCCTGCATCCTCGCTTTCTCTTTTTCTTTTCGATTGGTGACCTGAAGCCAACTGAAAAACTGGGTAGTCTTGGTGTTCCATGAAGGGCTAATAGAGGGATTAGGTATGGAGCTACAATTAAGTGATTTAAGAGAAGGAGTAATAATATCAATAAGGGATTAATCCACCTCATTGTTTCTCATTAGACTGTTGGGTTCAACAGTTTCAACCACCGGTGGGGGAAAGGTGAAACCAGATGAAGTAGTAGAGGCACATGGGATAGGTATGTCATTAGTATTTAAAGAGAGTTTTGAAAGAGATTGATCATCATGGATAGTGAGATGAGAAATGCCTATAGAATTATCTGTCTCATTGTCAATGACAGTAATCATATTGTTGGATGCGATTTCCATAGATGGATCAGCATCTGGAGACTTAGCCTCTGAGTGTGCCTCAGAATAAGCAGATCCAGCATTGGAACCAAATAGACCATGATCAGTGTCATCACAACTAGATTTATCTGAGACAAATGCCTCATTATTGGTATACCTTTTCAATGTCTCCTTATGTTGTTTATAAAAAACTTTTGTTGTTTATTTTTAAAAAAAAAATAGAGGAGTCATCCGAATTAATAGCAACTGATGGTTTTACAATAATGGAAGTAATTCGTTTGGAAATAGGAGGTGTTGCATCACATTCACTTCCATGGTTTCATTTTCATTAACAAGACATTGTTATCCCTTATGAATTTGTTAGCTTTTTTCTTTATTAAATCCTCCTCAAATTTTCTTAATTTTATATGAAGCTTATTATCAAATTCTTTAAAATCAATGGATGGAGAATTTTGGGTACGTTTTTGTTTTAGTAATGTTAGTTGGGATACTGCAGCTTCAGCTAGAGAATTTCTTTAAACCATAAGAAGATCCATCATGGCCAAGGAGCATTTCAAACAAATTGAATCCCACATTTTAGTGAAAGCGAGATCATGTGGGAAAGATGATCTCTGGGTAATTATCAAACCCTTTGGTACTAAGCCTTCAATAATATAATGTTTCAAAAAAAGTTTTTCTATATGAATAGTTATTTCAGTTTTACTTTTGTATCAATCTCTTCCAATTTATGGGAAATAGAAGATACATGTGTGATTAAAGAATTATCGGAGGCTCCTATGGCTTCTATAATATTGGTTACTCTGTGTTTCAGATGTTGAGTTAAAATAATCCATGACGTATGAAATGATGAAAAGATGCAAGTAATAAACAAAATTTTAAAAAATATTAGAAATTATTAGGATGCAGTGATATTAATATATAGCAACAAAGAGTCCAATAATAAAAATAAGTCCAACAATAATAGAGTCCAGTCTTGGTGATTAGCAATTGAATTTGTTAGTAGAGTTAATGAGATGAACTCCAATGCTGAATCCTCAATGAATATGAAATAAAACATGGGAGGAGGCACAGATGAGCGATATCTGGGATGAAATGCCGGTTAAAAACAAATGTCTACTAACCTTGTGAGGTTATGCAAACCATGCATAACCCTGGTAGAAGCGTGATTGGGCAAAAGGAACTGAAATGATGTGAAACCCACCAGGGTTTCAGTGTGTTGCGTCCCCATGAGGTAGATGGCATATTCCAGGCAGCCCATGGAAAAAACTATGGGTCTGGAGGATCGGCGATGGCCGGCGTGTGAAGAGTGCACTGCACTGCTTACGTGCACGTCAAGTCTCACGTGACCATAGGTCCTCCTGGTCATGTGATGCTAGGTCCTTGAAGGGATAGAAATTAACAGAGATGCATAGTCAGGTCACAGTCCAAGGTCAGAATTCCAGATAGGTGGCGAATCAAGACAAAAGGGCTAATCAAACAGATGGTCAAAGGCAAGGTTCATGGTCAGGCAGCAAAAGATAAGAAATTAAAAAAAAAAATAGGCACAGATGGGATGGCTGCGTTGTCACTCACAATGCTGACAGCTCAGCACGACCCTGATTCTATAGGGCAGCTGAGCTGCCACTCACTGCATCTAGAATACAGTGAGTGCTGGAATTGTGACAGCATGCTTCCATGCACATGATACGCAAAAAAATAAAAAGGACATGTGAACAGCCTTATGAAATATAATGGGTATTCCCTCATTTTGTCCCTGTCCAGCCCCACCTTTGCCCATTATTGCAGAACTGGGTGAAACTCCAAAAGTCACAACATTTCTTGTGCCAAAAATTTGAGCCTTATCAAACTGTTTTATGGCAGATTTTTGGTGAAACCATTGAAATATTATTGAACCACAAGTTCAACCATAATGTTGTCAAGCTTATAGTTTGGGACCAGGGAACTGCCTGACAACCCGGGGGCAGGCACACTGGGCGGTAGAATGTTATACAGCTTCTTACCCTGCAGGGAGAAGCTGAGGCACCACGTGGAGATAGGAGAGCCGGGTCCAGGACCTGCGGAGAGGGCAGAGCGATAAGGAAGCGCGCTCAGTGCCTGCAGGACCTGCGGTCACGTGATCGCACGTCAGAGGGCGAGGCGGGGCTACCACAGCTCAGACAGCGCTGCTGTAAACAGAAACACAGGAGCGGCTCAGATAACTCTGGCAGACAGTAGTGTAATACACGGGGGGGATGGCAAGATGCGGGGGGAATACCCAGCAGAGGAGTCAGACGTAGCCAAGGGTCAAACACAGAACGAGCAGCGCAGTACAGGAGGGGTATACAAGAGGGAGGTCAGACGTAGTCAAGGGTCATACACAGCACGGGCAAAAGAAGTACCAAATCAGCAATACCAGAGACGTAAACTGTAACCAAACAGGATCAAATACCAAGCAAACAGACAATGGTTGGCATGCAGAACGAACAGGACAGGGTCGGGCACACTCAGATAGGAGTATAAGTGACAGGGGATGGCTCTCCCCTGGTGCTATAAGAACCCTCCCCAGATCCACAGAGAGGCTCTCCCTATTAACTCCTCCACCACCTACCCTGAACCCTTACTAAACCATGACAAATGTTTTACAAAAAAAAAGATACATCCATATGAGATGCATTACATCTGAGCAGATGAATTCTAGTAATAATTAAATGTTTTCCGCAAATTTTAGGAGCTTATATCAGAGCATGCAGAAGATGCTCACCTCCACATTTCACCATCTGTTATTCCACGTAATGATACACTCTTAAACATGATGATTATCACAAGTGCTGATTAAGTTGTTCAAAATTGAAGAGTTTACTCCTGTAATGAATTCATTTTTCTTTACATAGACAAATCAAGATAGATGGCATTCTTAATTATGTAACAACCTAGAAAAACAGTCAACCAATCAAAGTAGCAATTTCTATTTCATAGACCTGATCATTGAGACTATTTTTATCACTTCTGCAAAGTAGCCCTAGGAAGATGAAGCTTATGGTTCTCCCTCCCATTGATTTACCCTCATCTTCCAAATGTCCGAACTTTGGATTCCCTGTTCGTATTTTGTGCTTTATAGCCCTTTTTCAACATGGCATCTGCTGCCTCACTCCTGCTCATGTGATCTGTCTTCCCTGCCTTATAACCCTAGTTTGCCTTCCAGACCATGCTTGTGTATTCTGCTTGAATCCCTGGCTCTGTGCTGCAAGAGACTGCTCCTCTCCAGAAGATCCAGTTCAGTCCTAACAAACCTCTCCAGCTCTCAGTGTTGCACCTGCAACAAGCTGTGTGTGTTCTCTGCATCTGCCTCAGCCTGCCCGCTTAGAACAAGTTACCTCTGATGGGTAAATTAACAAGCTCTTGTGACCACTTCCACTATATTTGATATCTTTTTCATTAAAAAATACCAGCAAAAGTTAAAAAAGTGTTTTACTTCAGAGGCGAGGCCCAACAGCGACTTCAATTTCACAATTAGATATAGAATCATCAATTGTTTGCATTGTTAACATAATTCAAGTGACAAATAGTGATATTCATCCCTGACATAATAAATTTTAAATATCAGACCCACAGATAGTCATGGAAACATAGTTTAAGTATAATGGAGGCCATTTCATTGCAAATGAGGTGTCTAGCATTTGGCCGATACCCAAGTGGAAACTAAACGGACCCCCATTATAGACAAAGGGATATGTGTGAAGGGTCTTGCGCCTGTCATTTGACAAATACAGTTTGCAACAAAATTATGGATTTATGGTGGTTCGGGTGCCATATTCCATATTGATAGTGGTTCTGGTGATGTATTCATGTGCTGATGGTTGTACTGATGACATTTTCATGAAGAGTTGGTTGACCTGGTGCTGTATTCATCACCAGAATCATTATCAGTACATGAATACAAAGTCAAAATTATCATTAGTTCAAAAATTAAAACCCAGAGCCAACAATAGTACATAAATATGGCACCAGAACAATCAGCATTAAATAAATAGGTCACTAGAATCACCATCAGTACATTAGTAAATCACTAGAACCACTATCAGTACAAGAATACAGCACCACCAGAAACACCATCAATACATAAATGTGTCCACAGAACTACCATGACTATGCATGACTATGTCACCAAGCTTAGTACAGCAATCATTTCTAATGTCAAGTGAGCCTAATATACATTTGTATCTCATGAACTTACAACTCCCAGTATGTCAATAATAATTGCAAGAAGATGCTGGGAGTTGTTATCCGTTATTATTAGACTGCGGACCATACAGGGAATGCAGTACTGATGAGTAGAGATGGGCAGACACCTGGATGTTCAGGTCCGGCGGGTTCGGCTGAACAGTTACAAAAAAATCGATTTTGGGTGCCAGAACAGTACCCGGACCTGAATCGGAAACCGGACACCATTCGCTTGAATGGGGGGCCCGAAGATCCAGTGTTTACTGCACTGTAATGTACATGACAGCACGGAAAACACCGCTTCTGATCGGCGGGGAAGGATGGATGGATGGAAATATAGCTGGATGGATGGAGGGATGGATGAGTGGATGAGGGATGGATGGATGGAGATATAGCTGGACGGATGAAGGGATGGATGTGTGGATGAGGGATGGATGAAGGATGGATGGAAATATAGCTGGATGGATGGGGGATGGACGTGTGGATGAAGGATGAAGGGATGGATGGAGGGAGGGATGGGTGAGGGTTGGATGGCTGAATGGATGAATGAGGGATGGATGGAGACATAGCTGGATGGATGGGTGACTGGAATCCATAATGTCTTACACTGTAGTCCAATCTACTGTAATCTGTGTTACATGTGCTCTTAAGCATGAATGTTTGCATTATGCCACCATTCATGCTGAGAAGCAGTGAAGAATGAGCTGCAGGGAGTTGGCCCCTGAACTGTGGTGCTCACCGTTAGCACAATGACAAAAAGTCTTACTGTGCAGAGAGTGAGACATTTCTCCAGGTGATCTCGGCTGGCCCCTGCACCATAAGACTTTCTCATGCGAGGATCTCACCGAGGTCACCGCAGTTCAGCCTGGCAGGGAACAGAGCCTGTTTGATCGGAGGTTACCTCAATGATCTCACCACCGGTAACTGAGGCTGCGCTCACAGCCGCTCAGTCACCAGTGGTGTTCAGCCTGGATGGTTGCATCTTGGCACAGTCCAGATTGAAAACTGTTTATCCCCCAGACATGGATTACGGCATGGGACAGAATGACGGACAGGTATGGTATATTGATTTTTATTATTTTACTTTTATTACAAGAGATTGAGGGCTTCGCTGGGATTAGGCGTAGGGATGAGCGAGTACTGAAGTATTTGGACTCGCTATACTCGTACTGAGTATACCCTAATACTCGGGTATTCGGTACGAATAGCGAGTCCAATGAAAGTCAATGGAAAATGCGAGTAATTGTCTACTGGACCCTACAAAGCGGTCTGGGGGCTGAGGAAAAAGCTAAAAAACGTGTAAATGTTAAAAAATGTATGCTGTAAACAAATGGTATATAACATGGGGGCACCTGGTCACGGGTTGCACGATTGTTTTTACACCACTAGAATGAACAAACACTATTTGAAGTCCTGGGGTTTTTTGCCGAAAAAGCGGGACTCGTACGCCACTTACGCAGTGCCAGTGATATATCATAAGTGCCATAAGAATGACTGATGATGGAGGTGATCTTCTGACAGCTAAATGTATAAGTGGTGTAAGGAGAGCAATCTGCCCTAGGGGCTGTGCTATGGTTAACGCAGGAAGAAGCAACTCATCATCATCATCATCATCATCATCACAAGGGATTCACAATTATAAAGCTTGGACTACTGTCCTTGTTGTGCCACTGCCCAATGTGTAGGCATAGATATAGTGTCTTCAAAACATTAGCCCTAGGGGCTGTATCATGGTTGCTGAAGGAAGCAAGGCAGGTCTGAAGGGCCAAACAATTATGATGAAGCTAGGACTACTAGCATAGAGGTGGCCGTGCCCAGTGTCCAGGCATAGCCATAGTGTCTCCAAAAATTAGCCCAAGGCGCTGTATCATAGTTGATGAAGGAAGCAAGGCAGGTCTGAAGGGCCAAACAATTATGATGAAGCTAGGACTACTAGCATAGAGGTGGCAGTGCCCAGTGAACCAGGCATAGCCATAGTGTCTCCAAAAATTAGCCCTAGGGGCTTTATCATGGTTGATGAAGGAAGCAAGGCAGGTCTGAAGGGACAAACAATTATGATAAAGCCAGGACTACTAGCATAGAGGTGGCTGTGCCCAGGGTCCAGGCATAGCCATAGTGTCTCCAAAAATTAGCCCAAGGGGCTGTATCATAGCTGATGAAAGAAGCAAGGCAGGTCTGAAAGGCCAAACAATTATGATGAAGCTAGGACTACTAGCATAGAGGTGGCCGTGCCCAGTGTTCAGGCATAGCCATAGTGTCTCCAAAAATTAGCCCAAGGGGCTGTATCATAGCTGATGAAGGAAGCAAGACAGGTCTGAAGGGCCAAACAATTATGATGAAGCTAGGACTACTAGCATAGAGGTGGCAGTGCCCAGTGTCCAGGCATAGCCAAATTGTCTCCAAAAATTAGCCCAAGGAGCAAGATACCATGGTTGATGAAGGAAGAAGGGTCTCAATCTCATCACAAGTGCCTCCGATGGGAAATATTAATTAACATAACATTGTTTTTAGCTTATTGACCATGAGGTACATGTGTCAGAAGCAGGTTTTGAAAACGTGTATGAAGAAGAAAAGGGGCTTGTATGGGAAGGGATGGATGAGATCACCAATTTAAAAAAAAAAACGTCTTGGGTGACTTTAGGTTGGGATACTGTCATTTGGAGAGCTTAAATACTGTTGCGAAATCCAGTCTTTGTTAAATTTTATCAGAGTCAGCCTGGTCTGGTTGTCTGCGACAATGGGCATAGCCTGTTGGCGGCTTTAAAGCTCGGGAAGCTGGTACACGTGCCATACATGGCTCTCATGCTGAGCCTAGTGCAGAAATGTATAAAAACATACTTTGACTTGCCGTACCTACTTGAGAAGGTGCACCATATTTGTGCCCATTTCCGCCACTCCTCAACCACTGTTGCTGGTCTTGCAGCGCTTCAAAAGCAATTTAATTTGCCAAACCACAGACTCATTTGCGACATGCCAACATGGTGCAACTCAACATCTCATATGTTGGCAAGGGTAAGTGAGCAGCAGAGGGCACTTTCTGAATACCAGCTTAAACATGCCCGTCACACTGAGACTCAGCCAAGACACATAACAACTGTCGAGTGGGTGTTGATCGCTGATATTTGTGAGGTGCTCGATAACTTTGAGTACTGCACCAAGCTTGTGAGCGGTGATCAGGCTATTATCAGCGTAACCATCCCTATGCTATGTCTGCTGAAAAAATCTCTGCAGAATCAAAAAATGGAATCTTTGCATGCCCAGCAGCTGGGTATGGAGCAAGATTTCACAATGGGTGATCCTACCCAGCCCAGCCAATGTCATCAGGTGACAGTGGGGGATGAAGATGAGGATGAAAATGAGAAAATGAGGAGCGAGAGGACTTCTTTTTCAGTGGTACTGAGGGGACACCTCATGCTACAGAGGGGAATCCCAACCACAGCTTCATGTCTGTCCAGCATGGGTGGGCTCAAGAGGAGGAGGTGGAGGAGGAGAGTCAGTGTGAGGAGAGGATGGGTATTGTTCCTCCTTCAGGGGTCACAGAACATTTGCTTCTTTGCAGCTTGGCACACATGGCACACTTCATATCTGACTGTCTGTGCCAAGACCCTCGCGTAACCCACATATTCAATAGCAATCTGGTTGGCCACCTTTCTAGACCCACAGTACAAGGACAAATTTCCTTCGCTACTGTTGCAGTCTCCAAGGGGTTTCACAATGGAATCCTTCAAGAAGGTCGTTGTCGATCATTTGATAGCAACAGCACCGTCAGACACCACTGCTAGCAGAGATACCAGCTCTGTGCAACAGCATGCATTAATGGGGAGAGATACACCAAGCAGGTCCAAAAGAGGTGGTGGTAAAATGTCCACAAACTGGGCTATCTTCAATAAACCGGCTCATCACCAAGGACTAGCTGGAACAGTAGCAATGTCAAGGAGGGAGAATCCCACTTTAGATTGTTTAAGACGTGCTGGTGTAAAGCAGGACGGCACACTGGGAAAAATAGTGCCGGCTGGGAACCGAGTATCATGGGCCAGCCACAGCCAAAAGATCACGGAAAGACTGTGTCCCCACAAGCCTAAACGGCAACATCTCCATGGCTAGCAACTTGGCAATGTGCGCGTTCAGCATTTGTGCTTGTGGGTGTGTGGCTTGGTATTTCCGCGTCCTTTCATACATCTGGGGCACGAACAATTGGACGCTTTCCTGAGACAAACAAGTGGATGAACTTGTTGTGGCCTGTGTCTGTGCAACCGCAGCTTGTGAGCAAGAGGTATGATGATCTCCTGATTCCTGCCCAGCTGATTGGAAAGTATCACAGGCAACATGGCAGTGGTTTGACCCGCAGTCGCAGATACTGATTTGGTACCCTGTTGTTCAGCCCTCTGACTAGGGTGCTTGGCTGCCATGTGTTTCCGCATTCTGGTGGTGCTTTGATTGCCTTTGCCCTGGCCTCTGCTGAGCTTCCTATGGCAGATGCTACAGATGGCAACATTTGGTTCAGAAGGACTATCGGAAAAAAATTTCCAGACAGTGGCTAACGCACCCTTGCCTTGACTTGGGGCACAGATGAATTGCTCTTGGCAACAGCTGACACAGTTCGCACTCTGCTCAAACCAGTAGCCCTTGGTGCCTTTGTTGGTGCTATGTATCCACCTTCATCCTCTGTGCTACTGTGCTGGCTATGCGTGCCAACGGCCCAGGTCAGATCGGTGGTCTCATCATCGACCACCTTGTCATCCATGTCATCCTCCTTCTGTGTTGATATTGGCGACTGGCCAGATGGCAACTGTGTGTCACCACCATCAGCCTCCACCTCTTCACCCGGTATACCACGTGGATGAAAGTGGCTTTCTTCTGGACGTGGGGTTTCAAATATTTGGCCATCTTCAACAGACGATACCCCCTCACGTTCCTCTTCAATGTCGCGCAGTGAGAGGCCAGAGGCAATGCAAGGAAATGGATCAAACAGATCCTCGGAGTGACCAAGGTTGGGGTCAAATGTTTCCTGTGACTCTTGATTGGGTGAAGAACTAGGAACAGGTTGAGAAAAGGATAACCCAGCGTTATCTGTATGGACAGTACACTGTTTTGTCATGGACGATTGGGAGCTGCTAGAACATTTCGTTGAGGCCTTATCAGCCACCAAGACAGTATCTGCTCTTGTTCTTCTGGCTTCCAGGCCTGTTTATGTTCAAGACCGGGAAATTTCACCAGGAACCTAGATGCATCAACCTTCTTCGATCTCCCATACTCTGTGCCTTGTTGGGCAACAACGACTCCACGTCCACATCCCTATCCCTTCACAACAGCCTTTTTAGGAATTTTGGATTTTTCTGCCATATTTGCAGAAGTTCAGATGCAGATATTGGGGAACAAGGAGCAGGTAGTGCTTTGTGGAAGGTAGCACTACAGCCTAGTATTGCTTTGTGTTTTACTAACAGCACCGTATCAGCAGAAAAAAATTGCCCTGAGGTTTAAGGTGAGATTAAGCACCCCAGTAACCACACAAGACAGAGGTGCTGCCACAAAAAAAATGCCCTGAGGTTTAAGGCAAGAATACGCACTCCAGACACCACACAAGACAGCAGTGCTGGCTGCGTGTCAGTTGTGCAGTACCGTGCTTGCTATTCCCTGTGTGAACACAGCACGGTAACAGCACAAAAAAACTGCCCTGAGGTTTAAGGCAAGAATACGCAGCCCAGACACCACACAAGACAGCGGTGCTGGCTGCGTGTCAGTTGTGCAGTACCGTGCGTGCTATTCGCTGTGAATGCAGCATGGCAGCAGCACAAAAAACCTGCCCTGAGGTTTAAGGCAAGAATACGCACCCCAGACACCACACAAGACAGTGGTGCTGCCTGCATGTTAGTTGTGCAGTACCGTGCGTCCGTCCTATTCGCTGTGAACACAGCACCGCAACTGCACAAAAAACTGCCCTGCAGGGGTAAATGTGACCTAAAAAAAGCTGGGAAAATGGTCACTACTCGGTCCCTGACATTATACTTTCAGCTCTGAAAAGGGCTTTTGGGTTTTACAGAGGATTTCTGGCTGATTTGAACCAAAAAACACAACTCTCCCTAGCAGCTGCTCACACTCTCCCTACACTAGCTGTGTTTTGCATGCAATGTACAGAAAATGGCGACAGCAGGGCTTAGTGCCAGGCTATGATGACTCATTGGATGCTGGGCTGCCAGCCAATCATAATAATGCCACCCACAACCAATAAGGGTGTGGCATTACTGTGATTGGTAACTGCTGGGCGGGAGAACCGAATAGCGAGGCGAGTAGTGAAATACTCGCTATTTTCCGAGTACCGCATTACTCGCCGAGTACCGAGTACCAACGAATATGCTCGCTCATCCCTAATTAGGCATCTAAATAAAAATGGAAAACTGTGTTTAGTCTTATTTGAAATAAAGGACTTTATTCTGGTTGTGTCCTTATGTGCAATACAACTATAGTCACATATATATATATATATATATATATATATATGTATAGATAGTGTAAAGCAGCAGCGTCCACACTGTGCAGAGATGAGGCAGTGACCCAGCAAGTTAAAAAAAAAAATGTGTTTAATGTCCACCAAAAACACTCACAGTGCACAACATGCTGTATCCTCCAGATCGCAGCCGGGAAGCAACAAAACAGTCCGTGGCCAGTTGCCATGAGCGACTGCGCTGCCCGGGTATGCGAGGGATGCCAGACCTTGACTCAGTTTGGCCCTGTGTTTTCTCACACAGGGAGCTCTGCAGACCACTGCTCTGTGTCTGTGCAAGTCAGAACTGACACACCCAAACCCTTTCTGCAGGGTTTTCATTTCCTTTCTCCAATCTGAGGCCATAGGCCACTTATAAGACCTGGGCTGGAGGAAACGGACCGGACCCCACTACCCTCCTGCAGTCCGTTTCAAAAATAAAAGCCCATACCTGGTTTTTCTGAATAAACTTGACCAGGCTCAAACTCACTTTTATTCTGCCCTGTGAGTCACAGGCACATTTGTTGTGAATGGGAAACCAAGGAGGAAAAAAAGATAACAAGCTAAGTCTCAGAAAACCAGAGAAGTTGGTAACTATGCAGATTGCAGATCCCTAATCTTAACCGCACAACTAGCAGCAGTCGTGGAGCGTTCCCATGTTGGTCCTAGATGCCTCGTCACAACCGGAGAACTAAATAAGCCTAAAGCAGGAAAAGAGGAAAACTAACTGCCCCAGAGCAGACCCCAAAGGAAAGACAGCCCCCCACATGTATTGACGGTGAAACAAGATGAAAATACTAAACAAAGGCAGGAAAATAGGCTGAGCAAGCGACGGGGCCCAGCTAAAAAGGAAAGAAAAGGAAAGACACTGTCTGCAATCTGCCAAAAAAAACCTACAAAAATATTGTCCAACACTTCCGATAGCAAAATTAACCCTGAAGTCACTAGACTTCTAAACCTATATCAGCACTCTGAAATATTCTGAGATAGAGCAAAAAAGAGGCCAATCTAAAAGGGACAAAAAGCAGATTGGCAAATACTGATTAATAGGAGTGGAATTTCAGCATAGCCCCAGCAGGGGCAGGCTGATTACACAAAAAACTGAATTGACCAACAAGCGCAAGTGTGAACATTAGCAAAAAAACAAACTTAACTTGAGAAGACTGGAAGAGAGCTGAAGTCCAGGACCTGAGAAGCAGACTGAATCACCAGCACCCGGATAGGGCGTCGGCTGTCTTATATCCAGTCTGATACTCCAGAGATCCAATCGTTATCTTCCTCATCAGGTGGCAGATCACTACCACTTAAACCAACTGCACTACCTCCTGTCACCACAAGAGGGAGAACGGAAGGGGAACTCTCAACTGGTGGAGCAGAAAATTAGTTCATGACACACATTGCTGTGATGACAGGGCACTCCAGCAGATCTAATGCGCTTCTGAGCGCATTCTGGGGGACACATAGCGACCCTCACATATGACACCAGTTGCTGCCTCACATACCCCCCCTCTGTTCAATCTTGTGGGGTTGAACATTTGTTACCACACTGGGGGCCCGTGACAGGGCATCTGCATTTTCCTGTGCCTTCCCTGCCCTATGTTCCACTGAGAAACTGAAGTTTTGTAGGGACAGGAACCATCTGTTGACTTGGGCTTTCCTCTCTTTTGCGTTTCTCATCCAGACGAGGGGGGAATGGTCTGTTACCAAACGACGCCCGAGCAAATAATAGCATAGGGACTCCAAGGCCCATTTAATCGCCAAGCACTCTTTCTCCACTACGCTATAATTTTTCTCTGCTGGGGTCAGTTTCCTGCTCAAGTAGGTGACTGGATGTTCATCCCCTTTCACCTCTTGCGACAGCACCACTCCAAGACCTACCTCCGAGGCATCGGTTTGTTCAATAAAGGTCTTTTTGAAGTCGGGGCTGATGAGGACCGGCTGTCCACACAACGCCGACTTCAGGGACTCGAAAGCTTTTTCGGCCTGAGGATTCCATCGGACCATCACTGTCCTTTTTCCTTTTAAGAGGTCCATTAGGGGTGCTGATTCCCCCCGCAAAATTGGGTATAAACCCAGTAGTAACCAATGATGCCAAGGAATGCCCTCACCTGCTTAATACTTAAGGGCTTGGGCCAGTTTTGGATGGCCTCAATCTTGTTTACTTGGGATTTGATCACCCCGCGACCGATCATGTAACCCAAGTACCGAGCTTCCGTGAGCCCTACCACACATTTCTTTGGGTTTGCTGTTAACCCCGCGACTCGGAGCGAGTCTAACACGGCTTGTACTTGGGACAGGTGGGTCTCCCAGTTGGTACTAAAGATGACTATGTCATCTAAATAGGCCGATGCGTATTTCCGATGAGGTTCTAATACTATGTCCCTCAGCCTCTGGAATGTGGCCGGAGCCCCATGTAACCCAAAGGGTAATACAACATAGTGAAACAGACCCCCTGGAGTGATAAATGCGGTCTTCTCTTTAGCAGATTCTATCAGGGGAACCTGCCAGTACCCTTTAGTGTGGTCGAGCGTGGTGAAGTACTGGGCTTTTCCCAGTCTTTCAATTAGCTCGTCCACCAGAGGCATTGGGTAGAGGTCAAATTTTGACACCTCATTTAACTTCCTGAAGTCATTACAGAAGCGTAACGACCTGTCCGGTTTCGGTATTAGCACAATGGGGCTAGCCCACTCATTCCGGGACTCTTCAATGACTCCCAATTGAAGCATTTGCTTCACATCAGCAGCTATCGCTTGCCTCCAGGCTTCTGGCAATCGGTATGGTTTCATTCGTACCCTAACCTGGGGCTCGGTGATAATGTCATGCTGTATCACCAAGGTTTGTCCCGGCAGCTCTGAGAATGCATCCGTACTCTGCTGCACTAAAGCTCGAGCCTCCCGTCGCTGCTGTTTTGTGAGGGCATCATTTATTTTTACCTCACACCCAGCCGGGTCCTTGGCCATAGCCAGAAGGACCCCCGCTTGTATGACCGGAGTCACCTCTGTAACCAAACATTCATGGTCCTTCCAGGCCTTTAGCAAGTTTACATGATACAGCTGCTCGGGTTTCCTTTTCCCAGGTTGGTACACCTTATAATTTACTTCCCCCACTTTTCCCCGTATCTCATAAGGCCCTTGCCACTTGGCCATGAGTTTACTCTCTGGGGTGGGTACTAGCACCAACACCTGGTCTTCTTTAAAGGTCCTGACCATGACCCTTTTATTATACGTGCGGCTCTGAGCGGTCTGGGCATCCAATAGATGCTCCTTTACTATGGGCCGCACGATGGCAATTCGATCCCTTATTTTTGTCACATACTCAATGACACTCTTATGGGGAGTGGGCTCCTGTTCCCATGTCTATTTGGCTACATCTAGCAATCCTCTTGGGTGCCTGCCACACAATAGCTCAAACGGGGAGAACCCTGTTGACACCTGCGGTACCTCGTGAATGGCGAACATTAGATAAGACTAGAGTTGAGCGAAATGGGTCGAAAAATTTCAAAAGTCGCCGACTTTTGGTAAAGTCGGGTTTCATGAAATAAAACCCGACCCTAGGGTGAGGTCGGCCACGAGCTCGGCGACTTTAGCGCCAAAGTCGCGTTTCAAAAGTTTGTTTTCCGCCCTTTTTCAGCCAATCAGGATCCACGGACACTGTAGGCAACGTGATGACATAGGCAGGGGTCACCACCATCTTTGAGAAGGGCATGCAAGTGATTGGCTTGCTTTAGGGGGCGTCACAGGGGGTATAAAGGGCGTGCACGCCGACCGCCATGTTACTCATGCTGATCTCAGAATAGGGAGAGCTGCTGCTGATTCTGTAGGGAGAGCATTAGGCAGGGACGAAGACACCAAAAACTGCTTCTGCTGCTAGCGATTTTGCCTGTACAACACACCAGTCACTGTGTGTGCAGAGCAAGTGGAGGCTATATTTTGCTGGATCAGCTGTGTTGGTTGTTAGGCTGCCTTATAAGGCTTCCTGATAGCTGCATTGCTGTTTTCCCACTGCTCTGCAAACTGCTTTTTTAAAAGCAATCCAAATTTTTTTTTTTGTCCTGGTGAGGTACTGAGCGTGCATTTTTCCACACCATACAGCGGTGTACGCTCCTCACACAGTACCGTGTAACGGCTGTTATCACGGCCACAGTGAAGCTATCTGTGTGTCACTCTGTAAGAATAAGTCGAGGACATGTTCCGTTCTTACAGACCTACACCTTCTAGTTTTGTCTGCTTTTCAAACAGTTAAGTATATTTGCTGTTTGATCACATTCAAAACTATAGAGAGACAGCGTGTGTCAGTCCGTATACTTAAAAAACACGGAGCTTGACAATTTTACGGACACCGGACAGCGGTGTACATGCACGCTCCTCTCTCAGTACCGTGTAACGGCTGTTATCACGGCCACAGCGAAGCTATCTGTGTGTCACTCTGTAAGAATAAGTCGATGACATGTTCCGTTCTTACAGACCTACACCTTCTAGTTTTGTCTGCTTTTCAAACAGTTAAGTATATTTGCTGTTTGATCACATTCAAAACTATAGAGAGACAGCGTGTGTCAGTCCGTATACTTAAAAAACACGGAGCTTGACAATTTTACGGACACCGGACAGCGGTGTACGTGCACGCTCCTCTCTCAGTACCGTGTAACGGCTGTTATCACGGCCACAGTGAAGCTATCTGTGTGTCACTCTGTAAGGATAAGTCGAGGACATGTTCCGTTCTTACAGACCTACACTCTAGGGAGATTCCTATTCTGCCCAATTCTATATACACCTTGTAGTTTGTCATACACTATCCCATTTCTGCCTGTGACATAGCGGTGTGATATTAACTGGGCCTCACACAATCCAACAGTGTCCACAAGTGTGTTCAGAAATTCTACATCTCCCCTGTCCTATAGTGACATTTTTCACACCTACAACATTGAGCCTGTGACATAGCGGTGTGACATTAACTGGGCCTCACACAACAGTGTCCATAAGTGTGTTCAGAAATTCTACATCTCCCCTGTCCTACAGTGACATTTTTCACACCTGCGACATTGAGCCTGTGACATAGCGGTGTGATATTAACTGGGCCTCACACAACAGGGTCCACAAGTGTGTTCAGAAATTCTACATCTCCCCTGTCCTATAGTGACATTTTTCACACCTGCGACATTGAGCCTGTGACATAGCGGTGTGATATTAACTGGGCCTCACACAACAGTGTCCACAAGTGTGTTCAGAAATTCTACATCTTCCCTGTCCTATAGTGACATTTTTCACACCTGCGACATTGAGCCTGTGACATAGCGGTGTGATATTAACTGGGCCTCACACAACAGTGTCCACAAGTGTGTTCAGAAATTCTAAATCTCCCCTGTCCTATAGTGACATTTTTCACACCTGCGACATTGAGCCTGTGACATAGCGGTGTGATATCAACTGGGCCTCACACAACAGTGTCCACAAGTGTGTTCAGAAATTCTACATCTCCCCTGTCCTATAGTGACATTTTTCACACCTGCGACATTGAGCCTGTGACATAGCGGTGTGATATTAACTGGGCCTCACACAATCCAACAGTGTCCACAAGTGTGTTCAGAAATTCTACATCTCCCCGTCCTATAGTGACATTTTTCACACCTACGACATTGAGCCTGTGACATAGCCGTGTGATATTAACTGGGCCTCACACAACAGTGTCCACAAGTGTGTTCAGAAATTCTACATCTCCCCTGTCCTATAGTGACATTTTTCACACCTGCGACATTGAGCCTGTGACATAGCGGTGTGATATTAACTGGGCCTCACACAATCCAACAGTGTCCACAAGTGTGTTCAGAAATTCGACGTCTCCCCTGTCCTATATACACCTTGTACCTTGTTTTACATTACTATATAGTTTGTGGGATTTTGTGTACATTTTTACCAAAAATGAGGAAGGCTGGTGGAAGAGGCCGTGGAATTGGGCGGGGGGTTGCCAGCTGGTAATGATGGTGTTGGTGGTGGATCTGATGGTAGTGGCAAAAGCAAAATAGGACCGAATGCAGGAGGTGTTGAGCCTGCATCATCGTCTGGCTCACCAAGGCCTCGAAGGCTTAGTTTTCAAGGAGTTGGCAAACCGCTTTTAAAGTCAGAGCATCAGGAAAAAGTTTTGGCTTACATTGCTGACTCAGCCTCCAGCTCTATCGCCTCCTCTTCTGAAGTTGTAAAAAATAAAAGCACTGAGTCGTCATTGGAGGGTCATGTTCATGAACCACACCTTTCCTTGTGTCCTTCACCCCAACCAAGATTGAAGGATGACGCAGGCCATACAACTGATTACTCCATGGAGCTGTTTTCACATACCATGCCTGGGTTATCAAGTGAAATGGTGAATTACCCAGGCCAAGATGAATCTGACATGGAGTGCACTGATGCACAGCCACTGCTAGACGAATCTGCTGGTACATTCAGTCAGAGCACTAAATTGTCCTCGCAGTGTAATGAGTCAGATTCTGACCCTGATGAGACTCAGGTGCCCCTTCCCGCATACTATACCACCATACACGGTGACACAGAGGAAGGTGCACATGACATTGAAGAGGAGGTGATGGATGACACAGTTGTTGACCCAGATTGGCATCCATTGGGGGAAGAGGGTGCTGCTTCCAATAGCTCAGATGAGGAGGAGGAGCATCCACAGCAGACATCGACATCGCAACAGCTGTTATCTGGCAGGCCTGGAGCACTCCAAAGACAGGTTCCAAAAATCAAAAGAGTTGCAGGACAGCTTGTCCAGACGGTCAAAATAGCACAGCATGCTAGGCCGCAAAATGTCTTCCAAAGTAGGAAGAGTGCAGTGTGGCACTTTTTTGAACAAAATCCTCATGATCAGGCCAAGGTTATCTGTAAGAAGGGCGCCAAGACCTTTAGCCGAGGGAAAAATCTGAAAAGTTTGAATACCAGTTGCATGCTTAGACATTCAACCAGCATGCACTTGCAAGCGTGGACACAACACCAAACCTCAAGTACCACATGTGCAACTGATCACAAAGAAGGTAGTCAGCAACGCTACATTGTTTCCCCCACTGTAAGCCCACCGGTTAGCACAGCAGGAAATTTTGAGGTGTCGTTGCAAGGCCAAAGCAGTCAGGGAAGCCCACTGTTATATCAACGAAAGACTGAATCTAGGCCATCAGAAAGAACACCAACTCCATCACCATCATCAACCCTCTCTCAGTCCGCCCTGTCCACCGCTAATTCCACCATATTCAGCTCTCAAGTCCAGCTCACCCTCCCAGAGATTATGAGTAGGTCAAGAAAGTACTGTCTCTCATCTGCGTACACTGGGTTTGAACGCCCACATTGGCAAACTAATCCCGTTAGAGATGATGCCCTATCGGTTGGTGGAAAGCGCAGCTTTCCGCAAACTCATGGCCTATGCAGTACCACGCTATGACCTACCCAGTCGCCACTTCTTCTCTCGCAAAGCCATCCCAGCCCTCCACCATCATGTGAAAGACCGCATTGTCCATGCACTCAAGCAGTCAGTGAGTGGAAAGATGCACCTCACAACAGATGCATGGTCCACTTGGTGCTCAAGTGTGACCGGCGCACAGTGCGACTTGTTTGCGCCTGATGCAGCTGGTACTCCATGACTGCTGACTGCTGCTCACACAACCGCTCCAACATATGTAACGTTGAATTCCACCTGGTGGGTAGGTCACATATGATGCAATGTTCTGGAAGGCGTAATCGGCACTGCAGAGCAGCAAGGCGTGATCTTGCCGTGCTGGAACGCCGCATGTGAGTGCACTCTATGCAGACCTTGTGCAGCAGTGCATCAAGATCTGGATAGTCCCTCAGAGAGCTCTGCACGACCAAGTTCAGCACATGTGCCAGACATGGGATGTGAGGGAGGTTGCCTAGGCCAAGAGCTGCCACCAGATTTCGGCCATTGTCACACACTACCAAGCCCGGCTGGAGATTCGCTGGCACAAACCAAACGTCGCTCTCCTGCTTGATGGCATTCCTGCAATCCGTGGAGTTGGCAGAACACGTACAGCGCCACTCTCCAGATCTGTACCAGGCTCCACAACATTGACCCAATGGGCAGTGAGGGAAAGGTATCGTCCCTGTCCATGGTTACTGGTCCACGCATCGGTGGTCAGGTGGACCTTGCTACTAACGGCGTTTAGTAGTGCATGTTTTATTTTTCCCTCCACATGTTTCTGCAGGGCAGGGACGGCTCGCCTGCTGAAATAAAAGTGGCTGGGCACGGTGTATAGTGGGACTGCCAATGGCATGAAGTCCCGGAAGGCGTCAGTCTCCACCAGCCTGAATGACAGCATTTCAAGTGCCAGTAGTTTGGCAATGCCAGCATTCAGAGCCTGTGCTCGGGGATGATTTGCCGAGTATGGCCGCCTTTTATCCCATGCCTGTGCTTCCGATGGCTGTCGAGTGGCCTGGGAGTGTGAGGATGACTGGGAACATGGTGCTGTGGGTGGAATGTCACAGGGTCTCCGGACAACAGTGCCAGAGGTTCTTCCTTCGCGATCCTGTGAGGAAGCCGAACCAGCTGTGTGTGAGCTGGAGGAAGAGGCCCCAACACAAGCTGAAGAGGTGGTAGGTGGTGCTGTACGTTGGCCTACATCTTCATTGTGTCTGTGTAACTCCACCTCGTGCTTGGTCCGCACATGTTTCCACATATTAGTGGTATTGAGGTTGCTGACATTTTTCCCTCTTTTGACTCTCTGATGACACATCTTGCATTTAACAAAGCAAATGTCATCTGCAACTGTGTCAAAAAAGGACCACGCACTGCAAGTCTTGGGAGCGCCCGTTTTGCCTTTGGAAAGAGGAATGCTCCTACTGGGTGCCGAAGTGGAGGCTACAGGCAACGAAGTCTGCCCCCTCCCTGTCCCTCCTGTTTTGACCGTTCGGGGAATCTCTTCCTCAGAGCTGCTCCCACCACCTTCCTGTTCCTCCCGCCATGATGGGTCAAGGACCTCATCATCTACACTCCCCTCCTCAAACACCTGCTTCTCCTGGGTTGTCTCGCCAGCACCGTATGCACCAGGATGCACCTCGTCATCATCTGATGCGTACTGAGGTGTGCTGACCATAGGCACTGGCCCACCCGCCTCTTCAGATTCAGAGGGACAAAGAAGTTGCGCATCACTGCAGACTCCCTCTTCACATTCTGGAATGCTGCTTGGCTGGCCCCCACTTTCCAAGCCAACAGATTCAGAGAACAGAAGTAGAGACTGTGATGGCTCCTGTCCTACAAAGCTGCGCATAAAGGACTGTTGCCTGCTAAAACTGGGGGCTGCTGACTCACTGGTGCCCGCAGCAGGCACAGAATCCCCACTTCCTCTCCCTGCAGAATCCCCACGTCCACTCCCTGCAGAATCCCCACGTCCTCTCCCTGCTTAAACTCCACGCCCACGCCCACGTGCCTTACTCCCTGCCTTCTTCATCTTGCTAGACTGATAAAGATAGGCAGAAAAGTACAAAGGGGAGGTTTAGTGTGCTTATTCCTGAACAGCTGGTTACAGGTAGATGAAACACTAATATGAAGTGTGTGTGTGGACTACACTTTAATAGGAGATAATGTGGCCTACACAACTTTTAAATGTAGCGTTTGGTGAACTTTATTGTTTTTTTTTGTGAAAAAAAACTAAAAGGATGTGACTAAAGATTTGAAAGTGATAGTATCACCAACTTTTTGGAGCTATTACAATGAAGGCAGGTAACCTACAATTCAAAAGATGAGGCTTCAAAAAAATTGGGTAATACTAATCTGGCTGCAGATGAAGGGCACAAGCCAGAAAAAAGGCTCCTCTATCTACTCCTATATAGTGTTTGCAACCAACCAATGTAGATGGATACGGATGGATGCACACTAATAGGAGAAGAAAAAATGAGCTGCAATTAAAGAAAAATGTGTGAGGCATTGACGTACGCTGAGCGGCCTACAACCAGACGTAGCTGCAGGACACACTACTCAGCATGAGCTGCACTCACACACAGTCAGAGACCTCTCAGACAGCTGTGAACAGTGCAGCTAAGTGGGCACTAGCACTGAAAGGCTGCAGAAAGGCTCCGCTGTCTACTACTAGTGTTTGCAACCAACGTATATGGATACGGATGGAAGCACACTAGATTGAAATTATGTAAAAAATGCAGCTCAAAAAATAAAAGATGTATGAGGCAGCAGTGAGGCACGCTGGGCGGCTTACAACCAGACATGGCTGCAGGACCCACTCCACAGCGTGAGCTGCACTCACACAGCCCTTGCAGACAGCTGTGAACACTGCTGCTAGGGAAAAGAAAGCTACAGTGGTGGTTTATGTAGCTTGGTTAAAGCACAATATGTTTGGTAGAATCTCTATTTCTAACTGTCCCTCACAGTCTTCAACAGCAGCCTGTCCCTAACTGAATTCACAGCAGAGTGACCAGAAATGGCGGCGGCGGCGGCTTTTATAGTGCATCATGACATCATTTCAGCAGCCAATCACAGCCATGCCAATAGTTAACATGCCTACATGCCTAACAGGATGTGCCCACACTTGTGATGATTCCCATTGGCTAAATCAAAGCGAGCGGGCTCATAGCATTATGGGAACTTCCGATTCCAGTATCCGATATGAAAAAAGTATCGGAAGTCGGTATCGGAATTCCGATACAGCTAATATCGGCCGATACCCGATACTTGCGGTATCGGAATGCTCAACACTAGTGGTTACACTATGGAGCTATCTGCTGTAAGAGTGGTCACACTATGGAGCTCTGTACTGTAAGAGCGGTCACACTATGGAGCTCTGTACTGTAAGAGCGGTCACACTATGGAGCTCTGTACTGTAAGAGCGGTCACACTATGGAGCTATCTGCTATAAGAACGGTCACACTATGGAGTTCCTTGCTGTAACAGCAGTCACACTATGGAGCTCTCTACTGTAAGAGCGGTCACAATATGGAGCTCCCTACTGTAAGAGCGGTCAAACTATGGAGCTCCCTACTGTAAGAGCGGTAAAACTATGGAGCTCTCTACTGTAAGAGCAGTCACACTTTGGAGCTCTTTACTGTAAGAGCGGTCAAACTATGGCACTCCCTACTGTAAGAGCGATCACACTATGGAGTTCCCCAATGTAAAAGCAGTCACACTATGGAGATCCCTACTGTAAGAGTGGTCACACTATGGAGCTCCTTACTGTAAGAGCGGTCACAGTATGGAGATCTCTACTGTAAAAGTGGTCACAGTACGGAGTTCCCTACTGTAAGAGTGGTCACACTGTGGCATTCCCCTACTGTAAGAGTGGTTACAGTTTGGAGTTCCCTACTAAGTGAACACGTAGCAGAAATTTTCTGCTGAAAAACAGGATTCCCTTCCCAGATTTTTGCGTGTTTTTCGAAATTAATGAGCATGCTGCGTTTTTTACCGCAATGCGTTTTTTTCGCGGTAAAAAAAACGCATCAATGTGCACAAAAAGTGCAAAATGCATAGAAATGAATGGGAAGCTTCTTTTTCGCGTTTTTGCCATGGAATTTTTGGCAACTCCGCGGGAAAACCCCCGAAAAAAATGCTGCGGTCACAGTGTGAATTTCTCTACTGTAAGAGCGGTCACACTATGGAGCTCTCAACTGTAAAAGCGGTCACAGTATGGAGTTCTCTACTGTAAGAATGGTCACACTATGGAGTCCCTACTGTAAGAGCAGTCACCCTATAGAGCTCTGTACTGTAAGAGCGGTCACACTATGGAGTTCCCTACTGTAAGAGCAGTCACAAAATGAAACTCTACTGTAAGAGCAGTCACATTATTTAGTTCCCTACTATAAGAGCGGTCACACTATGGAGTTCCTTGCTGTAACAGCAGTCAAACTATGGAGCTCTCTACTGTAAGAGCAGTCACACTATGGTACTGTCTACTGTAAGAGCAGTCACACCATGGAGCTATTTACTGTAAGAACGCTCGCACTATGGAAAGCCCCACTGTAAGAGCGGTCACAGTAAGGAGTTCTTTACTGTAAGAGCGGTCACAGTATGGAGCTCTCTACTGTAAGAGCAGTCATACTATAAGAGCGGTCACACTATTTAGTTCCCTACTGTAAGAGCGTTCACACTATGAAGTTCCTTGCTGTAAGAGCAGTCACACTATGGAGCTCTCTACTGTAAGAGCAGTCACACTATGGAGGTCTCTTCTGTAAGAGCAGTCACGCTATGGAGCTCTCTACTGTAGGAGCAGTCACCCTATGGCGCGATCTACTGTATGAGAGGTCACAATATGGAGCTCTCTACTGTAGGAGCGGCCACAGTATGGAGTTCTCTACTGTAAGAGCGGTCACACTATGGAGATCCCTACTGTAAGAGCAGTCACACTATGGAGATGCCTACTGTAAGAGCGGTCACACTATGGAGATGCCTACTGTAAGAGCGGTCACACTATAGAGCTCCCTACTGTAAGAGCTGTCACACTATGGAGGTCTCTACTTTAAGCGCAGTCACACTATGGAGCTCTCTACTGTAAGGGCAGTCACACTATGGAGGTCTCTTTTGTAAGAGCAGTAACACTATGGAGCTCTCTACTGTAAGAGCGGTCACACTATGGAGCTCTCTACTGTAAGAGCGCTCACACTATGGAGCTCTCTACTGTAAGAGCGCTCACACTATGGAGCTCTCTACTGTAAGAGCGGTCACACTATGGAGCTCTCTACTGTAAGAGCGCTCACACTATGGAGCTCTCTACTGTAAGAGCGGACACACTATGGAGGTCTCTTCTGTAAGAGCGCTCACACTATGGAGCTCTCTACTGTAAGAGCGGTCACACTATGGAGGTCTCTTCTGTAAGAGCAGTCACACTATGGAGCTCTCTACTGTAAGAGCGCTCAAACTATGGAGCTCTCTACTGAAAGAGTGGTCACACTATGGAGGTCTCTTCTGTAAGAGCAGTCACGCTATGGAGGCTTCTACTTCAAGAATAATATGCTTTTACAAATATTTGTGTATGATGGGGTCATGGAAAATACCTGACTGATGCCCGCCTGGTCCTGTACTAGGATGAAACCTCTATAAGATGTAATTTTGTAAAAAATATTTCATGATCTGTGAGTGGTATTATCGAAAAGTCAAAGCATTTAGTAACCATACAAACTCACTTATAAAATGAAATGGCAGACAATGTCAAGTTACTGAGCGGGGTCATTTCGGGTATTGCGAATAAAACATCTGCAGAATGTAAACCTTATCTGCCTTTAACATCAGCACAAATACTGTGCATCAGTAGCTAGGTGGCATGGATTTCCATGGCTAAACAGCTTCATATAAGCCTTACATCCCCACACACAATGCCAAGTGTCAGATGGAGTGGTGTAAAGCCGACACCACCTGACTCTGTGCAGTGATGGATCAGGCTTCTCTATCTGGCATCTGTTGGATGAGTCTCAATGTGGCAACTGCCAGAGTGATACTGACTCCCTGACTGCATTGTGTCTCATGTAAAGTTTAATGAGATAATACTATAGTTTTTTGTCCTACTGAAGGGAAATCGTAAGACTTTATTTCCACATTTAGGAAAACTGCGGAGAGGACGCAGCTCCACCCAAAGCGCTGCCCCTTTTTTAATTATGCAAATTGTCTCTTCGAAGAGGAAGAGGACTAGAACTCTAGTGCCACCTATTGGAAGTAACAATCCTAAAAGTCAATGTCAACCCTTTAACGAGCCTTGTTACATGACTTAGGATAAAAGCCAAGCTAGAATCTCAATTTGCAGACACTGTTTCTTTTTTTTAAAAAAAAAACCATTCACGGTAGTTATAAACAACTTAATATAAGCTCATCAACTTTAACATCGTTGTTTCAACTCTCATCATCATGGTTCATATTTATTTTAGTATAACAAACCAAGGGTATACACAAAAGACATCCTGAACATCAGTAAACATCACTACAATTCACTGATATTTGATCAGGTGCTGCAATTTTTTAAATTTCCAGACACCCTCTGCATCAGAACCACCACCGCCTTCGCTGTCTAATTTATAAATCAAGTATAATCTAGAAAGGATCAGCCCGACACACTTATTCACCGATACATGCTTCTCTTCGAAAATTCCTAAATTCCTCACATCCCACAAACTCTGCATCACACAAGTCATAATTAACCATAGGATTCTATTTTTCACACGACCACATGCACCAATTCCAAACATCGCAACACGCCAGTCAATAAAACTCACACCCGCTAACTACTTACACAACCCACCTACACACTTCCACACACTGCAGATAAAATGTTGTTTTCCAAAAATATGTTGTGTATGAATTTTGAACAAAATGCTGTACCTTTTTCTGATCATGAGTGTTTGAGAGGTGTGTTTAGTGCGATTGATGACTGTGTGTATAGGGTGAATGTAAGATTGTTAGAAGATGAGGATGTGATGAATGAATTAAAATAAAGTATAAAGAGTGGAGAGTATGTAAGAGGGATTTTGCGTGTGTGCTGGAATGGAGGGACTGGGGTTATGATTGAGTCAACGTAGGAGGCAGACACAAAAATAGAAGCTACGTCCAGAAAACCAGAGAAGTTGGCAACTATCAGATTGCAGATCCCTGAACCTATCAACACAACTAGCAGTAGCCGTGGGGGGTTCCTACGATGCCCTAGACCCCTCGATCACAGCTGGAGCGCTAAATAGCCTAAAGACAGAAAAGGAAGTCTAAACTGCCCCAGAACAGACCCCAAAGTAAAAGGCAGCCCCCAACATATAATGACGGTGAGGCAAGATGAAAAAACACTCACACAGATAGAAAGATAGGCTGAGCAAACGATGGGGCCCAAGCTAGCTAAACAGAACAGGAAAGGAAGGTTGCTGTCTGCAATCTGCCAAAACCCTATCAAAGACATAAGCCAACAAGCTGATATGAAAAAGACCCTGAAGCAGCTAGGCTTCAAAAACTAAATCAGCACTCAGGTATTTTCAGAAGACAGAGCTAAAGGAATTCAGCTCACCCCAGCAGGGAATGGCAGAAATCCAGAAAAACAAAGCAAAACAAAGTCTAAGCACAAATGCAAAAGGCCGAGCAGAAAACTTAGCTTTAGAGGAGCAGGAATTCAGACTGGTCTCCAAGGATCCCACAGAGAAATCACCCGCAGGGCAGAAGGGCGTCGGCAGCCTTATATCCAGTCAGTAACTCCACTCAGCCAGTCATCATCATCAGACTCAGGTGTTTGATAATCAGGCTCACTACCTTTCTTTACCAGAAGAGGGAGTTCCTCGGGCCTCAGTAGTGAAGGGGAAAATGAACTCACAACAGTACCTCCCCCTTGAGGAGGGGTCACCGAACCCTCAACCACGCCACCAGGACGATCAGGGTGAGCCCGATGAAAGGCACGCACCAATCTTTTGGCATGAATATCAGAGGCAGAGACCCAGGAATTATCCTCCTGACCATAACCCTTCCACTTAACCAAATACTGGAGTCTCCGTCTAGCCAGACGGGAATCCAGTACCTTCTCTACCTCATATTCCATGTTACCTTCAACCAATACAGGGTCTGGAGGTGCCACCCCCGAAACAACAGGTTCAACAAACCTCTTCAACAAAGATTTATGGAATACATTATGGATTTTAAATGTGACAGGAAGAGCCAAACGAAAAGAGACCGGATTAATAATCTCCAAAATCTTGTAAGGTCCAATAAATCTAGGCTTAAACTTAGGAGAAGCCACCTTCATAGCAATATTTTTTGATGATAACCACACCATATCACCAACCTTAAACTGGGGACCAATGGTCCTATGTCGGTTGGAAAACCGCTGGGCCTTTTCCTGGGAGAGAGATAACTTATCCAACGGTAGGTCCCAGATCTGGTGCATTCTCTCCACCACAGTGTCAACACCTGGGCAGGCAGAGGGCTCCACCTGCCCTGAAGAAAATCGAGGATGAAACCCAAAGTTACAAAAAAAAGGTGACATCAAAGTGGCAGAAATAGCTCTATTATTTAAAGCAAATTCAGCCAAGGGCAAAAATGAAACCCAATCATCCTGATCAGCAGAAATAAAACATCTCAAATATGACTCCAAGGTCTGGTTTGTTCTCTCTGTCTGCCCATTGGTCTGAGGGTGAAAAGCAGAGGAGAAGGACAACTGAATTCCCAACTTGGAACAGAAAGTTCTCCAAAATCTAGACACAAACTGGACTCCTCTGTCAGACACAATTTTCTCAGGAATCCCGTGCAAGCGAACCACCTGTTGTAAAAACAGGGGCACCAACTCAGAGGAAGACGGCAACTTAGGGAGTGGTACAAGATGAACCATCTTAGAGAACCTATCACAAATCACCCAAATAACAGTCATCCTTTGAGAGACAGGCATATCAGAGATGAAATCCATTGAAATATGGGTCCATGGCCTCTTGGGGACAGGCAAAGGCATCAACAACCCACTAGAGAGAGAACACGATTTAGACCGGCAGCACGTCCCATAGGACTGCACAAAATTCCTGACATCACGAGACACGGAGGGCCACCAAAAAGACCGACTCACCAGATCTCTAGTACCAAAAATACCGGGATGACCAGCCAAAGCAGAGCAATGAACTTCAGACATCACTCTCTTCTTCCACTGGTCAGGAACATACAACTTTCCACTGGGACAACGCTCAGGTTTGTCCTCCTGGAACTCTTCCAGAGCACGTCGCAAATCGGGCGAGATGGCAGAAAGAACTACCCTTTCGCCTAAGATGGTAGCAGGCTTGATCACCACAGGAGAATCAGCAAAGACGCCCCTAGAGAGGGCATCTGCCTTGACATTCTTAGTTCCAGGAAGAAAAGTAACCACAAAATCAAAACGTGTAAAAAACAAGGCCCACCTAGCCTGTCTAGGGTTCAAGCGCTTAGCCGACTCTAGGTAAATCAAATTCTTGTGGTCAGTGAGGACCACAACTTGATGCTTAGCTCCCTCCAACCAATGTCTCCACTCCTCAAATGCCCATTTCATGGCCAACAGTTCCCGATTCCCCACATCATAGTTACGTTCAGATGGAGAGAGCTTTCGGGAAAAGAAAGCACAGGGATTCATTTTAGATGTTACTGGATCCTTTTGGGACAAAACAGCTCCTGCACCAATCTCAGAAGCATCCACCTCTACCTGGAACGGAAGTGAGACATCAGGTTGCCGCAAAACCGGGGCGGAGGTGAATCTTCGCTTCAGCTCCTGAAAGGAAGAAACAGCCTCCGGAGACCAATTTAACACATCAGCAGCCTTCTTAGTCAAATCAGTCAATGGCTTGGCAATACTAGAAAATTTTGCTATAAATTTCCGATAAAAATTAGCAAAACCCAAAAACTTCTGGAGGGCCTTCAAAGAAGTGGGCTGAACCCAATCGTAAATGGCCTGTACCTTGGCCGGGTCCATTTCAATAGTTGACGGGGACAAAATAAATCCCAAAAAAGAAATCCTCTGTACTCCAAAAAGGCATTTAGATCCTTTGACATACAGGGAATTCTCTCTCAAGATCCGGAACACAGTCCGAATATGTTCCACATGAGAATCCCAATCCTTGGAGAAGATCAAAATATCATCCAGATAGATAATCAAAAATTTATCGACAAAATCTCGGAAAATATCGTTCATGAAGCACTGGAAGACAGAAGGGGCATTAGTGAGCCCAAAAGGCATCACCAGGTACTCAAAATGTCCCTCCGTAGTATTAAACGCCATCTTCCATTCATCCCCATGCTTAATGCGAATACGATTATACGCCCCCCTGAGGTCAAGCTTGGTAAACCAGCAAGCACCTTTAACTCTGGAGAATAGATCAGAAATCAGGGGTAACGGATACTGATATTTAAAGTAATTTTGTTGAGGGCACGATAATCAATACAAGGTCTTAATGATCCATCCTTTTTGGCTACAAAAAAAACCCGGCACCTAAGGGTGACGAGGATGGTCTAATATGACCCTTCTCCAACGCCTCCTTAATATAGGATCGCATAGCCTCGTGTTCGGGTACAGATAGATTGAAGAGCCGACCCTTGGGAAATTTACACCCCAGGCTCAGTTCAATTGCACAGTCTTAACTCCTATGAGGAGGCAGAGACGCAGACTCATTCTCACTAAATACATCATAAAAGTCCGCCAAATAATCAGGAACATCATGCGACTGAGGAGAGGTGGAAAACACCGGAGCCTCACTAAAGGCACACCGACAACCCCAACTCACCACAGACACAGATTTCCAATCCAAAACTGGATTATGAATTTGTAACCAGGGAAACCCCAGAACAATAGTATCATGCAGATTATGCAACACCAAAAATCTGCAATTTTCTTGATGGTCTGGGGCGACCCGCATTGCCACCTGGGTCCAAAACTGAGGTTTATTTTTAGCCAAAGGAGTAGCATCAATCCCCCTCAAAGGGATAGGCATCTGCAGAGGTGTCATCGGAAATCCACAACGTTTAGCAAAATCCAAGTCCATTAGGTTTAGGGCTGCTCCCGAATCCACAAAAGCCTTGGCGGAAAATGTGGACAGGGAGTAGATCAGAGTAATAGCCAGAAGAAACTTAGGTTGAACACCACCAACAGAAAAGATGTGTGCAAAGCGTTTCTCTCGTTTAGGACAGACAGAAATAATATGCGAGGCATCTCCACAGAAAAAACACAACTTATTACGCCTTCTGAACTCCTGACGCTGCTCTCTGGAAAAAACTCTATCACATTGCATAGGTTCAGACATTTGTTCAACAGGTGGCAACACCTCTCGTGCAGCTTTGTATTTGCGCAAACGCCTATCACCCTGAATGGTTAATGACATAGAATCGTCAAGACCAGAGGGAACAGGAAATCCCACCATAGTATCTTTTACGGCTTCTGACAACCCCTTCCGAAAGAGAGCAGCCAAGGCATTATCATTCCAGGTAGTAAGTACTGCCCACTTTCGGAATTTTTGACAGTACAATTCTGCAGAATCACGACCCTGGTTTAATGCCAGCAGGGTCTTTTCAGCCTGGTCAATGGCATTAGGTTCGTCATACAACAACCCCAAGGCCTGAAAAAATGCGTTCACATTAGTCAGAATAGGATCATCTGGTTTGAAAGAAAACGCCCAATCCTGGGGATCGCCACGCAGCAAAGAAATGACAATTTTAACCTACTGCGTGGAGCTCTCTGACGAGTTAGGCTTCAAGGCAAAAAATAATTTACAATTATTTTTGAAATTCAAAAATTTAGACCGATCCCCAAAAAATACATCAGGTGTAGGAATCTTTGGTTCAGCAGCATGTGAATGAGCAAGGTAGGCGGAAATTCCCCGCACTTCCGCAGCGAGCTGCTCCACACGATCAGACAATTGCTTTATCTCCATTGAGAGAAAAAAAAATTCCCCCTACGGCCTCAGAGATATAGAGGAAAAAATATACACTTTTTTTTTTTTTTTTACAATTCTTTCCTGCTATTGAGTACCCTAGGATCTGCGGTATGGCGGGTGATTCTGTTATGATTGAGTCACCGTAGGAGGCAGACACAAAAATAGAAGCTACGTCCAGAAAACCAGAGAAGTTGGCAACTATCAGATTGCAGACCCCTGAACCTATCAACACAACTAGCAGTAGCCGTGGGGGGTTCCTACGATGCCCTAGACCCCTCGATCACAGCCGGAGCGCTAAATAGCCTAAAGACAGAAAAGGAAATCTAAACTGCCCCAGAGCAGACCCCAAAGCAAAAGGCAGCCCCCAACATATAATGACGGTGAGGCAAGATGAAAAAACACTCACACAGATAGAAAGATAGGCTGAGCAAACGATGGGGCCCAAGCTAGCTAAACAGAACAGGAAAGGAAGGTTGCTGTCTACAATCTGCCAAAACCCTTTCAAAGACATAAGCCAACAAGCTGATATGAAAAAGACCCTGAAGCAGCTAGGCTTCAAATACTAAATCAGCACTCAGGTATTTTCAGAAGACAGAGCTAAAGGAACTCAGCACACCCCAGCAGGGAATGGCAGAAATCCAGAAAACAAAGCAAAACAAAGTCTAAGCACAAATGCAAAAGGCCGAGCAGAAAACTTAGCTTTAAAGGAGCAGGAATTCAGACTGGTCTCCAAGGATCCCACAGAGAAATCACCCGCAGGGCAGAAGGGCGTCGGCAGCCTTATATCCAGTCAGTAACTCCACTCAGTCAGTCATCATCATCAGACTCAGGTGTTTGATAATCAGGCTCACTACCTTTCTTTACCAGAAGAGGGAGTTCCTCGGGCCTCAGTAGTGAAGGGGAAAATGAACTCACAACAGACTGGGTTAAGGTGTGCTGCAAAAAATAATTTAAAAAATGGGGCTATAAAGAAGCTGCTATTTATCGGAGTAGATGTAATGATTTAACAGGCATTTAGACTGGTTAAGGAAGTGTGGAGAAAGTGGGATGGATGTGTCTGATCTGCTGGCTGAGACAAAGAGTGAATTAAAGAGTGTTATGGATGAAAAAGTGAAAGAAATCATCTATCGCACCAAAATAGAACATCTTGAGAAAGATGAAAAGTGCACAAGGTTCTTTTTTAAGAAAATGAATGGGAGAAAGGTTAATATGGATAAAATCCTGGATAGGAATGGTGTGTGTGTCAGGTGAGAATGTGATAAAGGAGGTGAATAGGTTCTATATTTGTGAAAAATAGAATCTTATGGTTAATTATGACTTGTGTGATGCAGAGTTTGTGGGATGTGAGGAATTTAGGAATTTCCAAAGAGAAGCACGTATCTGTGAATAAGTGTGTCGAGCTGATCCTTTCTAGATTATACTTGATTTATAAATTAGACAGCGAAGACGGTGGTGGTTCTGATGCAGAGGGTGTCTGGAAATTTAAAAAATGGAAGCACCTGATCAAATATCAGTGAATTTTAGTGATGTTTATTGATGTTCAGGATGTCTTTTGTGTATACCCTTGGTTTGCTATACTAAAATAAATGTGAACCATGCTGATGAGAGTTGAAACAACAAAGTTTAAGTTGATGAGCTTATATTGAGTTGTTTATAACTAACCTGAGTGGTTTTAAAAAAAATAGAAACACAGTGTCTGCAAATTGAGATTTTGGCTTGGCTTTTATCCTAAGTCATGTAACAAGGCTCGTTAAAGTGTCGACATTGACTTTTAGGATTGTTACTTCCAATAGGTGGCCCTAGAGTTCTAATCCTCTTCCTCTTTGAAGAGACAGTTTGCATAATGAGCATATTTCCCAGAGGAACATTGCGGCTTTAAGACTCTTCATCTCGACATGCTTAGCATGTCATTCTCTGCAAGGAGAAATGATGCCCCTTTTTTACGCGCGGTGATTCCGCATGTGTTCATTGAACACATGTGGAATCAAAGCATCCTATACATTGGATGGTGATATTTATCTTGCTGAGACTGAGCGTCTCCGCAAGATAAATAGACATGCTGCGGTCTATAAAGATGCATGTCCGGTTACGCAGATCTGCCACCTGCGTATTTGTACGCATAGTGGAGATGGGATTTCATAAAATCCCCTCCACTATGCTGTAACTTCTGGCCGCTGCGGGTTGGACGCTGCAGCTGTTCAATCCCCAGCAAATCCTGGACTTGGAAACATACCCTAATATTGCATTAGAAGACATTTTGGACAAATGTAGCCACCAACTTTGTGGGAACAGTTTGGGGAATAATCTTTTCTCTTTTGGTATGACTGTGCCCCAGGGTACAAAACAAGGCCCATAAAGGTATGGGGGGGCGAGTTTGGTGTAAAGCAACTTGATTGGTAGTACAGAGACCATCCAAAACCTTTCGAATAAATGAGAATGGAGATTCTGAGACATGTCCTCTTGTTTAACATTAGTGTCTGACTTCAGAAATGCTCTTCTGAATGACTGTTCAAACATAAAATCCTATCCTATTGAAAACCTCTCTAGAAGAGGGAAAGCAATACAAGCTACAAAGCTGCATTATACTCTATATGAGGGAGCTACACTATACTCTATGAGGGAGGGCTGCATCATGCTCTATGGGGCTGCTGCAATATACTCTTTTGAAGACAATATGCACTATATGGAGGCTGCATTATACTCTATCAAGGACTATGGGGAGCACATTATACTATATGGAATCTGCATTATATTGTATCAAGGACTTGGGAATGCATTATACTATATGAATGATTACGGGGTGCATTATATTATGAGTAGTGCATTGTTTTATATGGAGAACTATGGGGGTGCATTACACAATATGGGGGACTATGGTATGCATTATACTATGTTGAGGCCTATGGGGTGCATTATACTATAGGGAGGATATGGGAACCGTATTATATTGTGTGGAGTATTATGGGGAGTGTATTTCACTATAGGGAATGTATTATACTATATGGAGAAACATGGAGAGTGCACTATAATAAACGGAAGAATATGGTGCACATTATACTATATGTAGGACTATGGAGAATATTTTACAATGTGGACGATTATTCTGTGTCCACCATTCTTCTTCAGCCGATATAAAGAGGCAGGGAGACAATAGTCGAATGACTTCAGTATTGTAGATTCTCTCGTTTAACGGCCTGAACTCAGCGCATGTAAACAAAAACAAACTGTTTCTGTGTGATGGTGCACTATGTGAGCTTTTGCTCAGGGCCCCTCTTTGTCTAAAACTGGCCCTGCAGTTGTCCCTATACTTTTGCCTATTAAGTCTGTCTGTCTATCCATCGAATCTACCTTCTAGCTTTATTTAATTCTCACATCCTCTTCTTCCCACACAATAATATTGTAATATCTGTTTTATGTGACGTTAACATTGTTACAATATTGCACATTGGTTTATAGCAACTAAGGACAATCTCAGTTTTTGCTGTGTTCATCAATATATTCTGAAGCAATATAGGATTCCAGCAGAGAGATACTACTTTGATTTATAGTCCCTAATATATGGCTCATTTAGAAATGGATTTTTCTGTTGACAGCCTTGTCATTTCTTAGTAAATAATGGAATTGTCTTGCAAGTTTATTTGTTCATGCTGCAGTAAAAGAAAGCATACAGTATATCAGAAGATTATTAAGATATTGTTGTATGAATATTGAGGTGGTCAGCAGATTTCAGCTGCAGTGGGGAGATGCAGAGTTTCTCTTCATTATTAGTGCTGGCTGGTCGGTGGTCCTTTAAAACAAATCTGTCAGCAGGCTTTTGCTATGGAATATCAGAGCAGCATGATGTTGGGGCAGAGAGTCTGATTCCAGCGATCTATCACTTACTGGTCTGCATTCTGTCATGTTTTCCCTTTTGTAGATGTAGCAGTGCTCAAATGCTGAGTTGCTTATAACCCCTGATTGGCATCTTCCTGTGTACACTGTGCACTCTATAGAAGGACTGATTGTACAGTAGAGAGCTCCATAGATTAGTAGCCTTCTCCCAAATTTAAATGTAAGGGGGACTCATGGGAACACAGACCCTAATTTCAATTATATATATATATACATATGAGTGTATGTATGTATGTGTGTCTGTGTATCAAGCCCCGCCCACTCCACATAGCCACACTCACTCCACATGCAAAGCCCCGTATAATAAATATGTAGTCAAATATATATATATATATACTCATTAAATACTTTGTTATGTACAAAGTTGAATGTGCTGTCAACATAATCACACAAAAATCATCAACGGAAATCAAATTCAAATTTTTAAAATGAAAATCAAAACAAGACAAAATTAAAGTGGAAACAAGTCAAAATGATGCTCAGAATTGTGTGTGACCTCCACATGCCTGTATGACCTCCCTACCATGCCTGGGCATGCTCCTGATGAGGTTGCAGATGGTCTCCTGAGGGATCTCCTCCCAGACCTGGACTAAAGCATCCGTCAACTCCTGGACAGTCTGTGGTGCAACATGGCATTGGTGGATGGAGCGAGACATGCTGTCCCAGATGTGCTCAATTGGATTCAGGTCTGGGGATCGGGCAGGCTAGTCCATAGCTTCAATGCCTCCATCTTGCAGGAACTGCTGACACACTCCAGCAACATGAGGTCTGGCATTGTCCTGCATTAGGAGGAACCCAGGGCCAACCGCACCAGCATTTGGTCTCACAAGGGGTCTGAGGATCTCATCTCGATACCTAATGGTAGTCAGGCTACCTCTGGCGAGCACATGGAGGTCACGTTGCACCACAGACTGTCCAGGAGTTGACGGATGCTTTAGTCCAGGTCTGGGAGGAGATCCCTCTGGAGAACATCCGCAACTTCATCAGGAGTATGCTCAGGCATTGTAGGGAGGTCATACAGGCACGTGGAGGCCACACACAATACAGAGCATCATTTTGACTTGTTTCCACTTTAATTTTGTCTTTAATTTTGTCTTGATTTGATATTCATTTTAACTTGTTTCCACTTTCATTTTGGGGGTCTCCCCAAATCCAGGCCTCTATTGGTTCAAAAATTTGATTTCCATTGATGATTTTTGTGTGATTATGTTGACAGCACATTTAACTTTGTACAGAACAAAGTATTCAATGAGAATATTTCATTCATTTAGATCTAGGATGTGTTATTTGATTGTTCCCTTTATTGTTTTGAGCAGTATATATATATATATATATATATATATATATCCATTCCAAATAAAGGCAGCACTCCATAGTTAGTCTTTCAAGTGGTAGTGAGTTTATTGAATCCACATATCAAGGCAATGTTTCGGCTCAACTGAGCCTTTGAAAGGCTCAGTTGAGCCGAAACGTTGCCTTGATATGTGGGTTCAATAAACTCACTACCACTTGAAAGACTAACTATGGAATGCTGCCTTTACTTGGAATTAATATTGGATATTTTGGCTGAAATGGGACTAATCGTCTGGGGCCTTGCACCCGAAGCTAATTACTGTGCTGTCTCCCCTTTTTTCTCTAAATATATATATATATATATATATATATATATATAATATATCTGTTTCATAGGCACATTGTCACGGAGTGATTGTAGTGGTGTGTCACGACCCAATGGGTGGGCTGACAGCAGATGGCACAACACGCAACGGGGATGGAATAGGTGAGAGGAAGGCCCTTACAATAGGGAATGAGGGATGGTCACACCCTGAGTTCAAAACCTGAGCCTGTCCCTGCACCCACCTAACGCCCTATGCGGGTCCTTTACCCCCGCCGCCGTCAGGATTCCTCGTCCCTAGTTGTCACCTATATCTTCCCTGGCTAGTGCACTACCTGGCAAGGAGCACTAGCCTCACATCTGCAGATAATACACACAAGGGGGAAGTGACAGATACCAAAGGGACAAGGTAGCAAAAACACAACTTAGCCCCCCACAGCAGAATAAGGCACTAGAAAAGCGAACTCAGCATACCATCACTCCACCCAGAGATCTCCTTACTCCAGCTTGGTCACTGTAGAATGCTCTAACACCGACAGTCAGCTGATTGGTTGCCCATAGCAATCAATCAATAAGCATCTTTAATTTTACCAGAGCTGTTTAAAAGATGAAAGCTCAGCTCTGATTGATTGCTATGAGCAACAGTTTTCCTTGTAGACAGTTGTGGTAACTGAGGCCTATTATTTTTATCATTTCTATGGTGTTACTGTCCTTCTGTAAAGCTGGAAATAACACAATTTATTTCCATGCCGACACAGACCACCCTCTGACACAGACTGCAGGGGGAGCCCAGAATCAGGAACTTCTTTTTGTCTGGCATGAAGCATCTCATTAACTTAAAAATTCGAACACAGTTAAAAAAAAGAAACAAGACGGATTTCTCCAACGCAGGTATTATTTTAATCGGCGTAACAGCGCCAACCTGACAATGCCTGGTTCGCCCCCCTCGGCTTATACATGAGTCATTGTCCTAGGGGCTCAGCGGGAGAGGGGGAGAGGGAGCGGCAGGAGCTGGCGGCTGTCACATCATACTCACCCACTCCTTGCGTGATCGCTGCAAGCCCTTCCTGCGTCTCTCGACAGGTATTTTGGCCCACTTCTCAAAAGCAAACTGCTACAGTTGTCTCATGTTTGATGGTTGCTTTTTCCAGACAACATGTTTCAGCTCTTTCTAAAGATGCTCAATAGGATTTAGGTCAGGGCTCATAGAAGGCCACTTCAGAGTATTCCAATGTTTTCCTCTTAGCCATTCTTGGGTGTTTTTAGCTGTGTGTTTTGGGTCATTATCCTGTAAGACCCATGTCCTGCGACTGAGACCAAGCTTTCTGACACTGGGCAGCACATTTCTCTCTAGAATCCCTTGATAGTCTTGAGATTTCATCATACCCTGCACAGATTCTAGACTTGTGCCAGATGCAGCCCCAGAACATAACAGAGCCTCCTCCATATTTCACAGTGTTCTTTTCTTGATATGCTTAATTTTTCCGTCTGTGAACATAGAGCTGATGTGCCTTGCCAAAGAATTCCATTTTTTCTCATCTGTCCATAGGACATTCTCCCAGAAGATTTGTGTCTTGTCAACATGTAGTTTGGCAAATTCCTGTCTGGCTTTTTTATTATTTTTTTTCAACAATGATGTCCTCCTTGATCGTCTCCCATGAAGTCCACTTTGACGGATGGTGCGATCTGACACTGATGTTTCATGAGCTTGAAGCTGACCTTTAATCTGTTTAGAAGTTTTTCTGGGCTCTTTTGTTACCCTTATTATTATCTGTCTCTTTGATTTGTCATTAGTTTTCCTCCTGCGGCCACGTCGAGGGAGGTTGGCTACAGTTCCATGGATCTAAAATTTCTGAATAATATGTGCAACTGTAGTCACAGGAACATCAAGCTGCTTGGAGATGGTCTTATAACTTTTACCTTTAACATGCTGTTAGGGCAGACTGAACGCACCTAATAATCTAAAGATGGTAATAAGGTGCGTTCGCAGCCCGGGGTCTGCCGTGCAGAGATGTTAATGGCTGCTCGGTAATGACGGACACTAAATGGCAGCATTGCACTGGACACAAGTGGGTTAAACGCCACCCAGTATGTAGTAGCGATGGGCTCTGTTGCTTCATAGAACCATGGTACCGCATAACACAGATGCCATACCCTGTTGACTGTCACAGGGCACAGCTGAGTCAGCGCTAGTGTAAGGTCACAAGAATCTGCCCCAAGGACACAGGGTAAGAGCCTCTCTAGACCCACTAGGCGCATGGCGTTGCACCTGCGAATGCCACTAATAGACGCTGGCTACTGGGGAGTGCAGACCAAGTACTCTGTGGTGGATAGCCAAAGCGACTACTTGGCGCTGAAGCTAGGCCCTGACTCTGCCTCCTACCTGCAATAAGCCCAAGCAATAACTGGCAAGGCTGATCAACACATGTGTACCAAGGGTAGGGGTTTCATAATGAGTCAGTCACCAGAGATATTCATACATGCATACAACACTCACTCCACATGGTCTACACTAGCATAGCATTAGCCTGAGCAAGATGCTGGGACCGACACCTCTGCTGCTGCAGAAGAATGGGAGACCGCAGAGGACATGGCTTGAGATTCCCCCTGTGCAGTGGTGGGAACTCGACGCCTAACACATGCTTGTCTAAAATTTTCTTTCTAATCTCCTGAGACAACTCTTTCCTTCGCTTTCTCTGGTCCATGTTGAGTGTGATACACACCAAACAGCACAGTAAGTATCTGTAACCCTCTATACAAGCCCACTCACTGATTCCAAGATTGCAGACACCTGTGATGTTAATTAGTGGACACACCGTGATTTAATATGTCCCTTTTGTCACATTATTTGCAGGGGTACCCTCATTTCTGTCCAGGCCTATTTCATAAATTTTATTATATTTTTAATACGGTGGAATCATGATTCAAAAGCAATGTCTGACTTTCATTTGTTCATTTTCAGAGATTTTTTATTTATCATTACTTTTGTATTACTTTTGTCAGATTCAAGTAATTTCTGTGAGTTTTTCTGTCATTAAATGAGGGTTACCAACAATTTTGACCACGTGTGTAGCAGGGCCGCTATCAGGGCATGACAGCCCTTACTGTTGTGAACTCATTTTCTGGTCTGCCTCTGGTTTCTGGTGAGGGAGCTGGTTGTGCTGACAGAGGAGTTGTGAGTTCTCTTTCTGGTGGTGGCAGGAGGTAATGAAGCTGATCTAATTAACAGAGACCTGCCACCTGATAATGAGGATGAGGATTGGACATCTGGAGTCTCAGACTGGATTTAAGACAGCCGACTCCCTATTCCCATACTGGTGATTTTTTCCTGCCTCCTGAGGTCTTAGTTTCCAGCTCAGTTCCTGCCTTCTCAAGCTAAGTGTTCTCTGCTAATGTTCACATTTGTTTTGGTTTGGTCTATTCAGTTTTTTGTGTGGTCAGCCAGCCCCGTCTGGGGCTGTGCTGAATTTCCATTCTTATGTCTCTGTATGTGCCAGTTTGCTCTTTGTCCCTTATTAGATTGGCCTCTTTTTGCTCTGTTCTCAGAATATGCCAGAGTGCTGATATAGTGGGAGAAGTCTAGTGACTTCAGGGGTTTTTTGCTAGCAGAAGTGTTGGACATTTTTGCAGGTTTTTTTGGCGTGATTGCAGACAGTATCTTTCCTTTCTTGTCCTTTCCAGTTAGTGTGGGCCCCATCGTTTGTTCAGCCTATTTTCCTACCTGTGTTTGTGCTTTCATCTTGTCTCACTGTCAATACATGTGTGGGGGCTGTCTATTCCTTTGGGGTCTGCTCTGGGGCAGTTTAGACTTCCCCTTTTCTTGCTTTAGCCATATTTAGTCCTCCGGCTGTGACGAGGCATCTAGAATCATCGTAGGTACGCTCCACGGCTGCTGTTAGTTGCGTGGTTAGGATCAGGGATCTGCAATCCGCGTAGTTACCAACCTCTCCATTCTGTGACTTAGCTTGGTCTTGTTTTCCTCCTCGGTGGCCCAATCATAAAACCTTATTGCTGTATGGGGCCCGGTGAACAGCAATACAGAAGGGGGCCCGCAGATCAGGTGCCCCGCTTCTGTGCTTCTAGTCATCGGGCCCCAAGCGTGCACTGTGGCCGGGCCCCAAGTGTGCGCTGCAGCCGGGCCTGCAGCGCACACATCAGCAGAGCCGCTACAGTGGCTGACATCCAAAGCTACAGAAGTGCCGAAGGACCTGTGGTGACGTCATCATTATCACAGGCCTTCAGCATTGATCAGCTCCGCCTCCTGATCACATGACGATGATGTCATCACTGGTCCTTTCAGCTCACACAGCAGCAGCTGCATCTTCACCCCAGGAGCGCGGTCAGGTAAGAAGAAAGTTTTTATTTTATTTTATTATTGAAAGGGGCAATATGTTTCCCTGGCAGGATTAAGATCCTACCGGGGAAGAATGGAGACACACAGAGGCAGAATGGAGACTCGGCAGCAGGATTGGAGAAACAGGGGCAAATATGTAGACATGGGGCAGGATGCGAGACATGGGGACAGAATACAAGCCATGGGGGCAGAATACAAGACATGGGGGAAGAATGCAGACATGGAGGCAGAATGCAAGCCATGGAGGCAGAATACAAGCCATGAGGGCAGAATGCAAGCCATGGGGGCAGAATGCGAGACACAGAGGCAGAATGCGAGACACGGGGGCAAAATGCGAGACACGGGGGCAGAATGCAAGACATGGGGGCAGAATGCAAGCCATGGGGGCAGAATGCAAGACATGGGGGCAGAATGGACATGGGGCAGAATGCAAGACACGGGGGCAGAATGCAAGACATGGGGGCAGAATACTGGACATAGGGGCAGAATGCAGAAATGATGGGGGCAGAATGCTGGAAATGGGGGCAGAATGCAAACATGATGGGGACAGAATGCGAGACATGGGGACAGAATGCGAGACATGGGGACAGAATGCGAGACATGGGGGCAGAATGCAGACATGGAGGCAGAATGCAGACATGGGGGCAGAATACAAGCCATGGGGGCAGAATATAAGACATGGGGGCAGAATGCAAGACACGGGGGCAGAATGCAAGACATGTGAGCAGAATGCTGGATATGGGGGAAGAATGCTGGATATGGAGGAAGAATGCAGACATGATGGGGGCAGAATGCTGGACAAGGGGAAGAATGCGAGACATGGGGGCAGAATGCGAGACATGGGGACAGAATGCGAGACATGGGGGCAGAATGTGAGACACAGGGCAGAATGTGAGACACGGGGCAGAATGCAAGAGATGGGGGAAGAATGCAGACATGGGGGCAGAATGCAAGACATGGGGGCAGAATGTGAGACACGGGGGCAGAATGTGAGACATGGGGCAGAATGCAAGACATGGGGCAGAATACAAGACATGGGAGCAAAATGTGACAGTAAGACACAGGAGGGGGCAGAATGTGAGACATGGGGGCAGAATGCAAAACATTGGGGGCAGAATGTGACAGTGAGACACAGGAGGGGGCAGATTGTGACAGTGAGACACAGGAGGGGGCAGAATGTGACAGTGATACATAGGAGGGGGCAGAATGTGAGACACGGGGGCAGAATGCGAGACATGGGGGCAGAATGGACAAGGGGCAGAATGTGAGACACGGGGTCAGAATGGACATGGGGCAGAATGTGACAGTGAGACACAGGAGGGGGCAGAATGTGAGGCACAGGGGCAGAATGTGACAGTAAGACACAGGTGGGGCAGAATGTGACAGTGAGACACAGGAGGGAGCAGAATGTGACAGTGAGACACAGGAGGGGACAGAATGTGAGACACAGGGGGCAGGATGGGAGACATGGTGCAGGATCATGGGGCAGGATGGATACGATGTAGACAGATGGAGCATGATCAGGAGATCATATTTTGGGCAGAATGGATACTCATGAGGACAGGAGGAGAGAAAATATGGCTGGAGCCAGGAATGAGACACACGGGGGACAAGATGGGGGATATTATTACCATAGGGGCTAATTAAGGCATATTATTACTGCAGTGATGTATTTATTTTATTTTTTTGAGGATACTGTTTTAAATGGGGGAGCTTCTGTTACTGTGCAGAGCGACACTATGTCGCCTTTTTTTCTTCATCTGGTGTAGTGAATAAGTTGGGAAAAAATTAATTAATATGTTCTGCAAGTGGAGCTCTAGATAAGTGTGTTATTTCCTGCAGAGACGAGTCCTGGCTGGAAAACGTGATGGCGGTCTGTGCTGGATGAAAGATGAAAAGCAAAGATGAAGGACTTTACCTAGAGATGTCACTGGTGAGTCAGTGTGTTACCTGTACAATGACACTATACACTATATACAGAGTGCCTTTGTACAATGTCACCAGTAATCACTGTATTACCTGTACACTGACACTATATACAGAGTTCCTGTGTATAATGTCACTGGTGATCACTGTATTACCTGTACACAGACACTACATACTAAATACAGATCTCCTGTGTATAATGGCAATTATGCTCCTTGTATGTGGTAATATAGGTCACATTGTGGTGGTAATATGTGGACTGGACATGGTGCGGTGGTGTTTGTCCCTTTGGATGTGATATTATTGGTCATTTTAAAAATTAAAAAATAAATAAAAATATACCTAAATTGTATTGGATATTTTAGCAAATGTTTAATAGGTAAGAGTAGAGTAGGGCACGGCCAAAAGAGTCTACCTTGTCGTGGTGGCAGATTTAAAAAATCTTTTGGCCAAAATAAGAGCTGCTGGCTATGTGTGTGATCTGGAGATGGGAACTGTTAATGTGTGATTGCTGAGAATTGGAGAGAGAGCAGTGGGGCTGTGGACAGTTCGAGGGGTGGAGGGTGGGGCTGTGGACAGTTTGAGGGGTGGAGGGCGGGGTTGTGGACATTTCGAGGGGTGGAGCCTGGGCGGAGTCTCAAGGGGGCCCCGAAAATTTTGCCAGTATGGGACCCATAAATTCCTAGTGGTAGCCCTGGTGTGTAGTAAGTGGGTGCATTTTTCTTGCTGGTTGTGTGAACTACAGATCTCAATGACTTAGCATTAGAGTTGAGCGAAACGGGTCGGTCATATTCAAAAGTCGGTGACTTTCGCTGAACTCGGGTTTCATGAAACGAAACCCGACCATAGTTTGAGGTCGGCCACGAGGTCGGCGACCAGAGCGCCAAAGTCACGTTTCAAAAGATGCTTCCAGCGCCCTTTTTCAGCCAATGATGGAGGACGTACACTGTGGGCAATGCAATGACATAGGCATCGGTCACCACCATCTTTGAGAAGGGCATGCAAGTGATTGGCTGGCTTTGTGTGGCGTCACAGGGGCTATAAAAAGGAGTGCACGCCGACCGCCATCTTATTTCTACCGATATTAGCATTAGGGAGAGGTTGCTGCTGCTGATTCAGAATAAGGGAGAGCGTTAGGCAGAGAAGAAGACATTACCCATTTACTGCTTTTTATATTCTGGTCTAATCCAAACTGACCAAGTGAGAGTTATTTTCTGACTGTGGAAATAAATACTGAGATTGACAACAATGACCCCTACACTGTGTACAGCTGTACTCTTCAGATCCGTTACCATTTTACGGCTTTTTACATTGTGTTGTAATCCATACTGAGCCTGAGAGCGTCTGTGTCTGCCTCCTGAAATATCTATGAAGATTTAGAATGTTTAAACTATACTATATATACATACTTTCTTATGATACTGTACACTTTTTCTACTTTTTATATTCTTGTCTAATCCATACTGAGCCTGTGAGCATCTCTGTGTGACTGATGGTATATATAGGGAGATTGACAATCATCCTTTGACTGTATAGAGCTGTATGCTTCTGATACAGTACCATATATCTGATGTTATTTAGGGTTCATGTTCTGCAACATTTTGAAGTTTGGTGGAAGAGGCCACGGACGTGGACGTGGGGGGGCCAGCTGGTGCTGATGGTGGTGGTGCATCTGCTGGTAGTGGCAAAAGCACAATAGCAGCTAAGGCAGGAGGTGTTGAGCCTGCATCATGGTCTGGCTCCGGAAGGCCTGGAAGGCAACCTTTTCTGGGAGTAGGTTAACCGCTTTTAAAGCCGGAGCATCAGGAACTGGTTTTGGCTTACATTGCCGAAACAGACTCTAGCAAATATGCCCTCCTCTTCTGAAGTTTCAAAAAATGCAAGCACTGAGTCGTAAAGTGCTGGCTCCTGGTCAGGAAGAACCCCTTTCCTTGTGTCCTTCACCCCCACAAAAAGTGAATGATGCAGCAGGCCACACTTCACATTAGTCCATTTAGCTCTTTCTATCATACCATGCCTGGGTTATCAAGTCAAATCGTGAATTCCCCAGTCCAAGATGAATCTGACATGGAGTGTGGGTGGGCAGCCAGGACAATGGGGTTAATCGGTACTGGGCCGGTGTCTCAGAGGGATGTGTCACGTTGGTGGTGATGACCCGTTCCGTGGCCCTGGGCGGCCATGCAAAGGGATGAATAACGTTTATAGGTGAATGATACATGACGCCACCTGTGGTTTCTGATCAGATTGACCCGCGCTGCAGTGTCGCTTCTCTGGGACAGATATTGTTGTGCAGCTAAGATGTAGAAGCCCTGCACAGGTAGAGCCGTAGTCGCAGGGCAGATGAAAGAGTTGGTAGATGGTGTGCAGTGCAGGATGTAGCAGAGCCGTGTGCCAGGCGCAGGAGAAAGATGACAGACACAGTCGTGCAGTTCCTTTATCTGTACTTGGTAAGTGCCGTCCAGGACCCAGAGTACAGATGGAGTTGTTCAGCCTGGAAGCAAATTTGGAATTCTCTCTCTGCTGATAGGTAGTGTGGCCTCTGTTCTAGCGCTTATCTGAGGTACTCGCAGTACTGAGTTCACTGAAGTTCCCCCTGTTGACTGTCTTTTGGAACTTTCTCGTATGGCAGGCAGCCATAGCCTTTTCCTTCTGGCTCACACATGTTGCTGCTGGGGCCTCCGAGCCTTAGTTGGGAATAGAGCATTTACAGCTGCTACTTCCTCCAGTTTCTGCTGCAGGACCGTCAGTGTCCCTACAAACTCGGAGACCGGAATCCCGACCATGCACTCCAGCTAGGAGTGAGCCTTAACTCTGCTCATCCTCGAGCTCCTCTTCTCACGTCCACACACTTCCCCTTCCCTTCACAGACTGCCCTAACTTACCTCCTCCCGACCACAGAGAGCAGCTCCTCAGCAGTCAGGTTCAGAGGTCTCCCTGCTGGCCTGGAGCGGGAACTGTGTTGTGTGTTGGTTTAACTGCTAGAGAGATCCTTCATTGCTCCCAAGCATGACATCACACTCCCTAGGAGGAAGGTCATGCCACTGTGGTGACCGTACTACTGGGGGCACCACAAGTGCACTGATGCCCAGCCACTGCTAGATGATTCTGCAGGTACATTGACCCAGACCACTACATTCCCCTCGCACTCTACACAGCCAGAATCTGACCCTGATGAAACTCAGGTTCCCCTTCCCGCATACTATACCACCTTACACGGTGATAAAGAGGAAGGTGCAGATGAAAGTGCAGGTTCCTTGAGCAGGTGGGGGGCATACTCATGGGCGATGGCACAGGGCCCCTCATATTACGCAAAAGTGTCTCTGCCGGTGAGAGGGCCCACCCGCATTCAGACACACCGCCGTACTATGATGGGCCCTGTGCCAGTGCCGTCGCCAATGAGTGGGCCCCCCCTGCTTGCTCAGGATCACAGCACTTGCAAAGTTGAAATACTTACCTCTCCCTGCTCCACTGCCGTGACGTCTTCCGCATTTCCTGACAGTGACATTCTGGTCAGAGAGCGCGATGACATCACGTCTGTACGCCCTCTGCTTAAACAGTCCAAGTGCAGTGAGATGGAAGATGGGGACAATGAGGAGTCCAGACTAGTACAGGGATTCCCTAGCGAGGAGACTTATTTAATTGTTTTCAATGTTGGGACAACTATTTTTGGGGAGCACTGTACTCTGGAGAATGATATATGAGGCCCACCATACACTGGAGCATTCCAAGGTGGACATCAGACACTGGAGCAGCATTTACAGGGTCCATTATGCACTGGAGCATTATAAATGGGGCCCATTATATATGGAGCATTATTTGGGCCCATAACACAGAGGAGCTTCATCCATGGAGACCAACATATACTGTAGCATTATGTGGAGCTCATCATATACTGTTTCAAACATTAAATGGGACCAATGATTCTGTATGGAGAAATATATGGGCCTCATTACTCTGTATAGCACACTATGTGGTGGCCATAATACTGTATGGAGTAATATACTGTCCGTTTTTGGAGCTATTGGAGAATTTTAAATGGATATCAGTCATGAGATGTAAGAAGTGAAGTATTTTTCATTGTACTATACCGCTATTTCTCTGCCGTATCAGAGGATCATGAATTGTGGCATGTGTTAAAAGAGCCCAGTGACACTCTTTGGCCCAAGGCCCATGAAAATCTGGAGCCAGCCCTACCCCCCCACAACTTTAGCCAAATAGCCCCCAGTTTTCAATGCCTAACTATTATTATAAAGTAAATTAAGGTTGACAAGCTTAAGTAATAAGAATTGATGTTTTTGGCATTAAAATGGACACTGTAGGTGTGTTTCCTGTCCTCCACTCCCTGCCGACCTTGGTTCCCCATTGACTTGCATTGGGTTTCGTGTTTCAGTCGGCCTTCGACTTTTGATGATAATCGGCCGATTTCGTTCGACCCAACTTTTGAGAAAGTCGGGTTTCATGAAACCCGACTTGACCCGAAAAAAGACAAAGTCGCTCATCTCAACTTAGCATCCATGTTTGTCAAATCCAAAACAACCTCTTAGGCCAGAGTTACACTAGAGAGAAATACAGACGAGTGAGAGGCGTAAAAACCACGCATTGCACACGGACCAATGATTCTCTATGGGGCAGCTCCCATCAGCCGTATATTTCTCGGCCGTATTTTATGGGTCGAGACAATCACAGCATGCTGCGATTGTCAGCGTATTCTGGCCGAAATACGCCAATGCAAGGCTACGGGTGCGCAAAAAATACGGATTACACACAGACCAGATGTGTGACTTGTGAGAAATACGGGGGCAGATTTTAGTAGCCGGGGGGGCAAAAACAATGGTATTAAAATGTGCCCTCACTCACCTGCTTTACCTCTCTGGTTGCGATTTTACCGCGGGAGCCCATGCACTTTTTTACAATGAATTAACCCCTTAATTTAACACCTAGACGTTCCAAATTTTACACACATACCCTCATCTAATTATTAGTCAGGGACATATAACAAAATACATGAAATGAAATGGTTTACTGTATGTAAACCATGTTTAATTTCATGTCGGGATTGGGATTGATTTTACAGAAGCCGGCAATTGATTTAGCGGCTATTCTGCTATGTAGAACGCTATGAAATGTAAATATATATGTGTCTCAATGACATGTATATATGTGTGTATATATATCTAATATATAAAGCTCAATGTATGTGTGTATGTCCGGGATTGTCATGTGCACCGTCGCAGCTACAGACACAAAATTTTGCACAGTCACACGTCTGGACCCTGAGAGCATCATAGGCTATATTGTGAGGCGAAATTTTAACCCCGCGCATTCCAAGTCACCAAACAATTTGACCTATTATTCTTATCATTTCTATGATGTTATCGTCCTTCTGTAAAGCTAGAAATAACACAATTTATTACCGTGCCAACACAGACCACCCTCTGACACAGACTGCAGGGGGAGCCCAGTATCACACAGGATAGGATTAGATACACAGCTCAGCAGTCAGTATCACACAGGATAGGATTAGATACACAGCTCAGCAGTCAGTATCACACAGGAGAGGATTAGATACACAGCTCAGCAGTCAGTATCACACAGGATAGGATTAGATACACGGCTCAGCACACAGTATCACACAGGATAAGGTTAGATACACGGCTCAGCAGACAGTATCACACAGAATAGGATTAGATACACGGCTCAGCAGTGAGTATCACACAGGATAGGGTTAGATACACGGCTCAGCAGACGTTATCACACAGGATAGGAAAATACTCATAATTTTCAATGAGTTGAAAATAAAATACTATCAATACTTGGATAATCGTTTAGATAATTTGTGTTGCAAATCTGTAGTGTTGACTATATGATGTGAAATGTTTTTATGTGCAATACAATCATTATAATTTGTTATAACTAACCACAGTTGGTTACTATGCCCAGGCAACGGCGGGCTCTTCAGCTAGTATATATATATATATATATTCATTCCAAAAAAGGCAGCACTCCATAGTAACTTTTTTCAAAGTGGTAGGTGAGTTTTATTCAGCCCACATATCAAGGCAACGTTTCGGCTCAACTGAGCCATAGATACATGCATTCTATGTGTCAATATCTATTCTTTCATTTGGGTTTTAACCCGTCATTGGGCTCCATTATATGTCCATTTTGCAAGCCTGCGAGAAAATCTCGTCATACGGATGCCGTACGGATTACATGCGGATGCTTACACGCGCAAAATACGTGGCCACACCCTGACAACGGATGACATACGGAGCACTATTTAGGAAACATTTCTCCATATTAATCCCGTAAAATACAGACCGTATTTCTCATCGGTTAGTGTGACCCCGGCCTTAGGCTATTGTGCACACGATATGAGTTTTTCAAGCAGAAGACACTTCAGGAAACTGGAGTTTTTATTCTGAAGCATCTTTTTATTTGGTGGTTTCCTGGGTGCTTTTTTTATGACTTTAGCCATCAGAGTTTTTTGGAGTGTTTTCTCACCTTTTTCTGTAAAGACTTTTTTTCCAGTCATTTTCCAGTCATTTCATTCACTATATCGATTGATTAATAAAGACAGTGCCAGACATTTTTTAAGCAAAAGCTATGACAAAACGCTCCAAAAAATGTCAAGTTGTCTTCCTGGACTCTTTTAAGCTTTCCCATTGGCTAGTATTTTCAATTACAAAGTGTCTTCAGGGTGGATAACTCCTGAAGATTAATGTTCACAATCCTGAAGATATGCTTATTTTTACTTGTTTATGTTCATTCTTTTGAACATTTTTTGATTGTTTTTTCAGGTTGTTTCCACGGTGGAAGGGACCTAAAAAATATGTTCTTTGCACATACTTTTAAATAGTTTGTTTCCCACAGGTGATGAATGTCACCTGTGTCTAGTCTAAGGATGGATGATATATGTCTGATTTCTACTAGCTCCATTGCTGGGATTCCCACCAATTGCTAGAACATGTGTCCAGAACTTCCGCTACTCCTTGCTGCGTGACCACAGTGAGGTGGAGTTTGAAAGGTCAGTCATGAACCTTCAATATCTACAAGGCTGACATGAGACAGTCAATTACTGTCCTCCGTTGTCTAAATCAGTCTGAAAGATTATGAATCTAACGGAATAAATTAATGTAACAAAAAACATTGATGAAAAAATACTTATTGGCGTACAAGCTCCTAGACTTTTCCAGCAATCAGTCAAGTATAAACCCGAATGCTAACCCTGATAAAGAAAAAAAAATCTATTTTTTGCCCACTTTTTCTTAAACGCTGTTATTTATTTACAGCAACTTTTTTATTTGATCAATTGGCCAAAAATACCCAGAAGTCATGTTTTAATATTTACCAGATATTCTCTTACTATGAAAGTTCACAACAAAAAATGCGCTAAATAATTCATCAAATGGGACTTGAAGAAGAGACAAGTAAAAAGTATATTCTTATGTCTCCAATAAATGACAGATGTAATGATCATGCAGTAGATACTAAAAGGTACAGCAAGATTTTAATAAGACCCTGATGGCTTCCACCATCCCTCTAGACTTCTCGGGAGCTTCTCATGTTTTCAGTTGGAGATTAGAAGCTTATCATCATCTGGATTTAAAGATTTATTCTCATCGGTAAAATTAATCTTTCCTTCTTGACCTTACATGACATTTTAGATGAGTTATTTATTCTCTATTGTCAGAAAGAAAACAGAAAATAATACATCTTAGCAGCTGCTATTGAGAGAAGAGTTCAGAAGTGGCATACGGTGGAGAATGGCTCAGTCCCAAACCGAATGCACCTTATGAGTTGCTTTGCTGTGTTCTTTGCTGTTATACCCTTGTACCTTGACTTACATTATTTTTATTATTATTTTATGCGATCTGCAACCACGGCTGGACTTATTCCTTGTTTTCTTCAAAGCGGTGAGCTGGCTATGCTGTATGGTTACTTTCCATTTGAAATTGTTATCCACTGTGAAAATTCCTAATAGTTTCCACATTTCCTTGGCACTCAATAAATTCTCTGCTGCAATAAGGTCTTCTCCTGCCTATATTGGCTGACAATGTTTTGGAGCATGAAAGAAAACAAACTGAACTTCAGAAATGATCATTGGAATCTTCTATACTTGCCTGGAAGGGATACAATCCCATAGAGAGATGCTAGGTTGTGAGAAAGGACATGAATACTCTAATTATGTTTAAGAAATATCATGACTTCAGAATATATGACTATTGCAACTCTACTTCAAACTTCTATAAACCCAAACTTCTCTCCACCCCTTATCTAATAAAAGAAACATAACACTATGTGATGTTGGATAAAAAGGTCATAGCAGTGTTAATTATTGAGCAAAATAGACATAAAATTAAAATAACATTAATATGCTCAGAATTGAAAAGGGGATTGAAGGTTCAAAATCATTTTCTTTGACTGAAATAAACAGCTCATCCACATGGCCTCCAGAGGCACCGCTATGGCTCGAGGGCCAGATAGCTGAGCTTTGCACTCACCAAAATGTCCCGCTAAGACTAGCCCAGTAGGGACCCATTTAAAACTCTGTAAAAGCCTTGAAAACAATGGTAGTCACCCATCCCTTTACTGGGCTCCCCCTATCCTTCAGTGCAATGTACCTCCTTTAACCCAGGCTGAAGGAAGACCCTATGTCCATCTAGTTCAGCCTATTTTTAGTGCAGCTGTTCTGCATTGTTGATCCGGGGAAGGCAAAAAAAACCCACAGAGTAGAAGCCAATTTTCTCCATAGGGAAAAAAATTCCTTCCCCTAAGCTGGGTCAACCATCTACCAATAATATTATGTTATTAGTAACCTTTTATAACAAATAAAAAATCCTTTTCATCTTTAAAATGATAGTTATATAAGATGAGCAGGTGGGATATTCTGAATATAAAGGCCACCACTGAAAAAGACATCCCATGGATGCCCTCTCCTTTTATACCCTCCAAATGGAACCTTCCTTCCCATCAATCATGTAAGCCCACAAATCCCTTCTGCCTCCTTTAATCCTCCTCCAAATTCCCACTCTAATCAATACTTCTCCCAATTAGGCCCTTGGCATCCAGCATTCCAGCCTAATAAACTTCCTACTGTAAGGGTAGCGTTACACCTAGCGATGCACCAGCGATCCCGACCAGCGATATGACGCGGTCAGGATCGCTGGTGCATCGCTAGATGGTCGCTAGTGAGCTGCCACACAGGCAGATCTCACCAGCGACATCACTGGGGACGGGGGTCGCTACTTACCTGTCAGACGAGGCGATCCTGCATCCTCCCGCCCGGCTCCACGCGTCACTCGTTGACGCCACAGGAAGCGCCGCAGGAAGTGACCGACGAGGAACGGTCCAGGAGCTTCTCGCGCGATCAGCGATAACCAGCGGGGGAGCCGGTCGGAGGTAAGTATCACATGCAGCGATATCACTAGCAATATCGCTGCAACGTCACAAAATCGGTGACTTTACAGCGATATTGCTAGCGATATCGCAGTGTGTAACGGGGGCTTAAGTCATGAGGCCCTCCCTTGAGCCCTGGGGGATAGCGTACATTGCTTAACTTTGACTATAACTGCCCTATTTTAAATACCTATGACCCAAACGTCCCTCCATTTCCACAGCAAACAGCTCCTCCACACCGCCACCAGCCACAACGCACCAGCTCAAGATCCCCGGGGTGTGTGTTGTACACAGCATAATATCTGGCTAAGATTTAGCCCAGGAGGGACCAGCTTACAACTCTGTGAGAACCTTGAAACACATGGGAGTCACCCATCACTACACTGGTCTCCCCCCTCCTCGTCCTTCAGTAAAACAACCTCCATCAAAACCTCCCTGCTTTTCCGCCACATCGACCAGCAGGCATGACCCCATAGGCATGTGAGTCCTACCACAAACACAAAGCCTTCTCAACCCTTTCAATTAAAGCCAAAGTCCAAAATATGATACTAATTGTATTCAAATGAATTCCTTATGACCTAAGAAATTCCTGAGATGGAACTTTCAAATCACAATGCTATACTACTGAGGTACGAGAAATGAAGCAAGACACTTCGCTGTTGACTTTGCTGCAGACCTTGCTAATCATTTTAACTGACGGTTTCCAGGATAGGCGTGCAACAATGTCAGACCAAACAAGTGTCAATCCTGAGTGGGAAGTTAAGAGCCTCAGGCAATTCTACTTGGTGTCTTGGATCAGGTTCCTTGAAGCTCCGGTTCCCAAATCATTCCCAACCACTTGCAGTACCAAAATATCCAGGGTCCTGACCAAAGCCATATGAAAATGAAATTCTAGTATTACCCTGCTCCACAGAAAGCCCCCTCATACCAATCCAATATATCAAAGCAGAGCCTCTGGAGAGAACCAATTGGTTTCCTACCAGTCTTGTAGCCTTCAGCGAGCCCCTAAAAATATAAGAATGACCTAACCCTCAGACCAAAAGAAGGGTTCCTGAAACACAAGTAAAAGGGGGAAAAATGTAAGGTTTCCGAAGTAAGGAAAGAACATAACATAAAACAATAATCCTTACAGCATATGTGGTCTAATGTAAGACAGATATATAGCAGACTCCCAGAGACCAATTTTGCGTATCGCTTTAACCTCTAAACCCCAACGTGCCACTTCAGTTGCAGCCTCAATTCGAAATGAATGAGATCCAAAATGAGCACCATTCAAACCGTACTGCGACAAATTGCTGCAAAAAGGCAGTTTTTTTCCTTGTCATAAGTGCAAAAACTTTCAAGAGTTGCATACCAAAATACAATAGAGGAGGCACGGAATATATAATCCGCGACTTTATCACTTGCACCACCTCAAGGGTTATGTATACCACCACATGTCCTTGTAACAAAGAGTATGTAGGGTGCATAAAACCACCCATGATTGTTAGAATTAATGAACATCTTAGAAATGTTTTGAATAAATTTGTGGGTCACCCCTTATCCAAACACTTCCTGGAACATCACTGAGGTTTGGTGCATAATATAGTTATAATGGGCATAGAGATCGTCCATCAACTTTGGAGGAAAGGGGACTTCATAAACAAATGTCACAGGCTGAGAGCCGATGGATTTTCCTGTTGGACTCTTTGAAACCCAAAGGGTTAAACAGCGAAGTAGAATTATTTGGATTCCATTAATCTCACACCTGTCAGATAACAATAAATGTATTTAAAGCCACCTTATCATGAGCAGGACCATCCCTGAGGAAGGAAACCACAGCTTTCGAAACGTATAGGAAGAATTGGTCCTCCTATCGCCTCTTACTGTCCACCAGACACGCGGGTCCCACATGAACACTGATGTCACATAAGTCCTGCACAAGATGGATGCTGAAAGTAAGCAGGATCTCGTAGTGGTCGCCACATTTATGTGGCTGATCGGACAAGCCACATGGAGCGCTTTCACCAGCAGGGACAGTGATCCAAATTCGTAGACAAGACAAGGCACGGAAGACCATCATCCTGTACTATCGTAACTACAGACTTGGCATCCAACTCACCACGGGAAAGGTAAAATCACTTTAATCACTGTTGTCAGCACATTTATTGGTGGGAAGATCTAGAGTAGGTTCTCTGAGCTTAGTGTCTTCTCTATTTGATTTTATTATATTTTAACTGCTAGTAACTTCCATTATAAGACTGGAATGACTCACCTGTGCTCTGTGTTTGACTTCTACTACAGACACTGGGACATTCATGCCTATTACATTGGGTGTGCCTAGACTTTTTTTAGTACTCAGATTCAACAGGCACTACTGGCAACCTAGTGGCTCAACTCCTGTTAATAAGTGGGCTTCTGCATGGTCCATTATCCTAAGAGGTCCATTCAAACTCTTGATCTCCCGAAGGAAGAGGAAGGAAGGAATTCTTAGTGCAAATATATTTATCACTATCTAAATTCTAATGTTACCCTGCTCCACAGAAAGCCCCTGAGAACCAATTGGCATCAGTCTTGCAACCTGCAGGGAACCCCTATAAATATAGGAATGACCCCAAAATAGGGGTTCCTGCAACAAAAGTAAAAGGGGGAAGAATGTAATGTTTCTGAAGTAAAGAAAAAACATACCACAAAACAATAATCCTTATAACATGTGTGACCTAATGTAAGACAGATATCTAGTAAACTCCCAGTGACCAATTTTGCGTACCGCTTTAACCCCTAAACCCCAGCATGCCACCTTAGTTGTGGCCCCCCATAAAAAGCAAATGAGATCCAAAATCAGCACCATTCAAACCGTACTGCGACAAATAGCTCCAAAAAATGGTCACAAATTGGTAAACCGACAAATCACACTCGCCATGATTTATCAAAAAGGAACTCGGAGCAGCACCCTTCACTTCCAAAAAGGAAGACACCCATCTCACTGGATACTCAATCATACCATTTACTCATCATAATTCCACTAAACAACCTTTACCCACAGGATCAGTCTTAGAGTCTCAAATAACATTTCCACACAGTCTCTGAACACGACACATCACTTAAAGACAAACCCCCCATAAAACTTAATATTGCTCACAAGATTTTCATCTGGAATGTGCCAAATGCCAAAACAAAAGCCGCTTCAAATTAACACCATTTATACTCAGACTTACAAACCTTTCATAGACAGTGAAGCAGCTGACCCAAAATTCTAAAAAATACCACACTTCGCCAATCACTCACCATATGATTCTTCCAATAAACCGTAGAAGTGTTATGAACCAGAAAATCCTTTGTAATATCCTTACATACCAACAATCTAAAGAAAAGGCCAACTCTGCTAACCTACCAGATACCACCTCAAATGATAAACCATCATTGAATGCTGTGCCTATCATGTACAGCAACAAATATGGCCAGTCTTACTCCAATACTTGCCTCCTGATCAAATCCTCAAGTTTTTGCTACAGGCGCCATATTTATTCTAAGTGTAGAGAGTGACTGAACACTTCATCAACTTCAAAACTGAACGGAAACTAGATCCCACAACCGAGGCCATTAGGTTCCTAGTCACTCTGCACTGGCACCAGCTCCAAAAGCTGATCCCAGTGAAAGCGGGATACTGCATCATTATATTGAATTCTGCACTTCAGACACCTCAGCACTAAGTGGCGTAACAAAGCCAAAACCAGCAGCGACCCAGGAGACAAGTTGTTTATATGTTTATACACTGAACCACACTCAATTTGTCACAAAAAAACACACTTTGTTCCAGAGTTTGGTGCCCCCAATCTCCAACTCTACCAAAATTGAAAATATTTTCAACAAAGCCAAATTCTTAGTCAAACATGCAAATCTCCGACTATTCTCACACACCACCTTTCACCAAATAGGCCTGATCTAGAAGCATCAGTAAACAAGACCAGATCAACATTGAACACTACCTTATCTAACCACATTGACCTCCTTAGACCTCGCGTACACTGTAGTGTACAATGGTTTTAAACTATATAATTTCATTGTGGATAGCCTGAAGTTGTTTAGAACTGTTGGAAGCTGTAGTGCACATAGAACTCATTTCGTATGACTTTAAGATTTTAGCACAGAGTCAGTTTTGTAAAGAAAGATGGCCTCACTGAGTGCTAGCATGTTTTAGGGGAGGAAGAAAGGTATGGCTGTATTTATGTTATACTAACAGTTGCTGAGCTGTACTCTGCAGTTTTAACTAGTACTTTAATTGCTGATTCATAGTACCAGCATCACATGCCGAATGTTTTAGCTATATTGGCGTAGGTCGCCTGCAAAGTACGTGTGCACTGTAGTGCACAGTGGATCTAAATGCATTACAAGTTACCATAGCAACAATGCTTACTTATGGTTAAATCGATGAGATATCACTGTTGATACGCAGGAACAATATAATTATTTTTAAATTTCGTTTATTTAAATAAACTAAATCATTTATTTGAGAAAAATTCATTTTGACATTTAACTTTTACGGATTTATTCATTTATTTTTAATTGTTTCAGAAAATCAGCAGTTGGCAGAAAGAATAAGTGAATAAGTGAATGTTATTATGCTGTGTATTCAAAAATTGTATCTGAATAGGACCCACTGTGTGCTATGGTGCACAGTCAAGGTCATGTGATCATTTTATTAAAATTTCAAGACCATAGATAATGTTACTTGGCCTTGTTTTATTATATTTTTACAGTGAACATAAAATTTCTCTATTACAAGACTTCTGGGTCTGAGGAGGATCAGCCCGAACAGCCAAATCAGCTTTGTGTGCCATGTTTATTTTAGCAAAATGAGAAGCATGCCTGACACCCTTCTTAGCCTGAGTCAATCTCCGGGAAAAGACCATACCCATAGGCAGGATTCTGCAAAAAACATTAAGCTTCCCAAAAATAAACTGTAGCTGATTGAGCCACAGTTTTTTTAGCCTGTAATGCTTCTTGCACAGAAATCTTCAAATCCAGTAACTCATCTACTGACAAATGGCATTCCGTCCTTACGGTATCCAACTCATTACTCAGGAACTGTAAACCATAGACTGGCCCTTCGCTTTCCCCAGAGACGATGGAATGCTGAAACAAGAAGCAACTTGCTTAATCATCCTCAGCAGCAAGGAACATACTGGGGATCCAGCCGAACCAATAAACAAAAAGTCATCAAAATAGTGTAAAACGGAGCCTATAAAGGATTCATCTCTCAACACCCATTCAATGGAGCAGCTAAACTTTTCTAAGTACTCAAACAAAAATGGCAGCACCACTCTGTAGCGCCATAGCATGCAAATATGAAATATGAAAATTGAATTGCATTACTGCATTAGAAATATGAAAAAGTGAGAATGCTTAGCTTATGAATAGGTAAATCTAGGTAAGCACCTGTTCACATTTAGGTTATGTTTGGATGTGACGGTCAGTTTTTTTAAATTTGTATTCATTAGCCTTCTGACTGAGCACTCCGCCGCTTAGCCTCAGGCGTTTTTAATCACTGCAGGGCAACTACCCCTCCACAGAGATATAGATTTCAGTCTGAGAGGGCATTCTCTTTAAGCTCCCATACAGATGAAGACTTTAGTCTAAGAGGATTGGCATTAGGTTAGGTCCTGGAAAATGAGAATCGCCTTAACATGGCTTCCAGGTCCACAAGAATTGGCCAATTTATGCACTAAAAATGCATAAGAACCATAGAGAGCTTTTTTTGTCCTAATACTAGAGTTGGAGGGCTATGCGATCCCATTTGCAAATTTATTGAATATTATTTACATCCTTTGGTTGAGACGCTCCCCTCTTACGTCACTACTGACAACCCCTGGAGACTGGATGGCCTGGTTCTGGAGCATGACATGTGGCTGGTCACGGTGGACGTCGAATCCTTGTACACTTGCATTGCGCATCAAGATGGTCTGAGGGTGGTTGAGTTCTATTTGGGCATATCACATTTCAATCTTTGGTTCTTGAATTACTTAATTTTATTTTAACGCACAATTTTTTTACTTTCAAAGATCGCTTTTTTCTACAGAAATGCGGTACCGCATTGGGCGCGTGTGCAACGTCGTATGCTAACCTCTTTCTCGGTCTTTGGGAGAGGGAAGTTTTCGGCGATGGGGCATGCACCGCTACCCCGGTACAAGCTTGGTATCGCTATATTAACAATCTATTGATCATTTAGCAAGGTTCTAGTGATGATCTCTGTAGGTTTATGTCTCATCTCAATATGAACAGTTCTAATATTAAACTTACATATAAATTTCATAAGCAATAAATTGATTTTTTAGACAAGCAGATTCTTCTTGGCAATGACAGTAGGGTACAAACCGACATCTTTAGGAAGGAGACATCAGTAGTGTTGAGCATTCCGATATCGCAAGTATCGGGTATCGGCCGATATTAGCGGTATCGGAATTCCGATACTTAGTTCCGATACTTTTGTCATATCGGATTCCGGAATCGGAATCGGAATAGGAAGTTCCCATCATGCTATGAGCCTGCTTGCTTTGATTAAGCCAATGGGAATCCTCCGAAGTGTGGGCACATCCTGTTAGGCATGTAGGCATGTTAACTATTGGCATGGCTGTGATTGGCTGCCGAAATGATGTCATGATGCACTATAAAAGCCACCGCAGCCGCCATTTCTGGTCACTCTGCTGTGAATTCAGTTAGGGACAGGCTGCTGTAGAAGACTGTGAGGGACAGTTAGAAATAGCGATTCCACCAAACATCTAGTGCTTTACCCAGGCTACATAAACCACCACTGTAGCCTTCTTTGCCCTAGCAGCAGTGTTCACAGCTGTCTGCAAGGGCTGTGTGAGTGCAGCTCACGCTGTGGAGTGGGTCCTGCAGCCACGTCAGGCTGTAGGCCACCCAGTGTGATCACTGCTGCCTCATACATCTTTTATTTTTTGAGCTGCATTTTTTACATAATTTCAATCTAGTGTGCTTCCATCCGTATCCATATACGTTGGTTGCAAACACTAGTAGTAGACAGCGGAGCCTTTCTGCAGCCTTTCAGTGCTAGTGTCCACTTTGCTGCACTGTTCACGGCTGTCTGAGAGGTCTCTGACTGTGTGTGAGTGCAGCTCACGCTGAGTAGTGTGTCCTGCAGCTACGTCTGGCTGTAGGACGCTCAGCGTGCGTCAGTGCCTCACACATATTTTTATTTGAGTGCAGCTCATTTTTTCTTCTATTAGTGTGCATCCATCCGTCTCCATCTACGGTGGTTGCAAACACTATAAAGGAGTACACAGCGGAGCCTTTCTGCAGCCTGTCAGTGCCAGTGCCCACTTAGCTGCACTGTTGACGGCTGTCTGAGAGGCCTCTGACTGTGTGTGAGTGCAGCTCACGCTGAGTAGAGTGTCCTGCAGCTACGTCTGGTTGTAGGACGCTCAACGTGCGTCACTGCCTCACACATATTTGTCTTTGAGTGCAGCTCATTTTTTCTTCTCCTATCAGTGTGCATCCATCCGTATCCATCAACATTGGTTGGTTGCAAACACTATATAGGAGTAGATAGAGGAGCCTTTTTTTCTGGCTTGTGCCCTGCCGGCGCAGCCAGATTAGTATTACCCAATTTTTTTGGAGCCTCATCTTTTGCATTGTAGGTTACCTGCCTGCATTGTAATAGCTCCAAAAAGTTGGTGATACTATCAGTTTCAATTCTTTGTTCACATACTTTGAGTTTGTTTCCAACAAAGAAACCACAAAAAAAGTTCACCAAACACTACATTTTGAACTTGTGTAGGCCACATCAGCTCCTATTAAAGTCTAGTCCACACACACACACACTTCATAAAATTAGTGTTTCTTGTACCTGTAACCAGCTGTTCAGGAATAAGCACACTAAGGCCCCCCTTTGTACTTTTTTGCCTATCTTAAGCAGTCTTGCAAGATGAAGAAGGCAGGGAGTAAGGCGCGTGGGCGTGGGCGTGGGCGTGGAGTTTCAGCAGGGAGAGGACGTGGGGATTCTGCAGGGAGAGGACGTGGGGATTCTACAGGTAGAGGACGTGGGGATTCTGGGCCTGCTGCGGGCACCAGTGGATCAGCATCCCCCAGTTTTAGCAGGCAACAGTCCTTTATGCGCAACGTACCCCACTGCTGCGGGAGGAACAAATTGAAGCCGTTGTCGGATGGATGGCAGCTAACGCATCGACTTCAATTACTTCCACATCCTCTCAGGGTCAGAGCACCGAAGAGCAACCATCTGTCTCTTCACCACCTGCCAAAGTGCCCAGGCAGTCAGAGAGACATGGACAGGAGCCATCACAGTCTCTACTTCTGTTCTCGGAATCTGTTGGCTTGGAAAGAGGGGGCCAGCCAAGCAGCATTCCTGAATGTGAAGAAGAGGGAGTATGCAGTGATGCGCAACTTCTTTGTCCCTCTGAATCTGAAGAGGCGAGTGGGCCAGTGCCTATGGTCAGCACACCTCAGTACGCATCAGATGATGACGAGACTCAGTTGCCACTTTCTGGTGCGTACGGTGCTGGCGAGACAACCCTGGAGAAGCAGCTGTTTGAAGAGGGGAGGGAAGATGATGAGGTCCTTGACCCATCATGGCGTGAGCAACAGGAAGGTGGTGGGAGCAGCTCGGAGGAAGAGATTCCCCTACCGGCCAAAACAGGAGGCAGAGGGAGGGGGAAGACTTGGTTGCCTGTACCCTCCACTTCGGCACCCGTTAGGAGCATTCCTCCTTCCAAAGGCAAACCGGGCGCTCACAAGAGTTGCAGTGCGTGGTCCTTTTTTGACACAGTTGCAGATGACATTTGCTTTGTCAAATGCAAGCTGTGTCATCAGAGAGTCAAAAGAGGGAGAAATGTCAGCAACCTCAATACCACAAATATGTGGAAACATGTGCGCACCAAGCACGAGTTGGAGTTGCAGAGACACCCTGAAGACGTAGGCCAACGTACAGCACCACCTACCACCTCTTCAGTTCGTGTTGGGCCCTCTTCCTCCAGCTCACACACTGCTGGTTCGGCTTCCTCACAGGATCGCCAAGGAAGAACCTCTGCCACTGTTGTCCGGAGACCCTGTCAGATTACACCCATAGCAGCACGTTCCCATCCATCACAGCCATCGGTAGCACAGGCATGGGATAAAAGGCGCCCTTACTCGGCAAACCATCCCCGAGCACAGTCTCTGAATGCTGGCATTGCCAAACTTCTGGCAGTTGAAATGCTGTCATTCAGGCTGGTGGACACTGACACCTTCCGGGACTTAATGGCATTGGCAGTCCCCCAATACAACGTGCCCAGCCGCTTTTATTTCAGCAGGCGAGCCGTCCCTGCCCTGCAGAAACATGTTGAGGGCAAAATAAAACATGCGCTACTAAACGCCGTTAGTAGCAAGGTCCACCTGACCACCGATGCGTGGACCAGTAACCATGGACAGGGATGATACCTTTCCCTCACTGCCCACTGGGTCAATGTTGTGGAGCCGGGTACGGATCTGGAGAGTGGCGCTGTACGTGTTCTTCCAACGCCACGGATTGCAGGACTCCAGTCTGTACACATAGACTCCTCCTCCTACTCAAGTTCCTCAGAAACAGCAGAGCAGGAGCCTGTTACGACCGATATGAGCACAGCCGTGGCCAAACGTCAACAGGCTGTACTCAAATTAATTTCTTTGGGGAATCGAAGCCACACAGCGCAGGAGCTCTGGAATGCTATCAAGCTGGAGAGCGATGTGTGGTTTGGGCCAGCGAATCTCCAGCCGGGCTTGGTAGTGTGTGACAATGGCCGAAATCTGGTGGCAGCTCTTGGCCTAGGCAACCTCACACACATCCCATGTCTGGCACATGTTCTTAACTTGGTCGTGCAGAGCTTTCTGAGGGACTATCCGGATCTTGCTGCACTGTTGCACAAGGTCCGCATAGAGTGCGCTCACTTGCGACGTTCCAGCACGGCAAGATCGCGCCTCGCTGCTCTGCAGCGACGATTTGGCCTTCCGGAACATCGCATCATATGTGACCTACCCACCCGGTGGAATTCAACGTTACATATGTTGGAGCGGTTGTGTGAGCAGCAGGCAGCAGTCATGGAGTACCAGCTGCATCAGGCGCAAACAAGTCGCACTGTGCGCCGTTCACACTTCAGCACCATTGAGTGGGCCTCTATGAAGGACATCTGCCTCGTTTTGCGTGCCTTCGATGAATCCACGCGGATGGCGAGTGCAGATGATGCACTAGTCAGCATGACTGTCCCCCTTATCTGCCTGCTTCAACAAACACTGCAAGCACTAAGGGATGAGGTTTCAGAAGAGGTGGAGGATGAGGAGTCCCAAATGCCATCTGCTTCTGGACAGTCTGCGCTACGTGTTTCCTCACAAAGGCCTAGGCAGGGGACACTTTGTGAGGAGGATGAGGAGGAGTCGATGGAGGAGGAAGACATCTCTCCAGAGGAGGGAGGTACACAAACCTCTACTCAGTATGTACAGCGAGGGTGGGGTGATGCAGAGCAGGCCGAGGTCACGCCTCAAACAGGGGACAGCGGTTCTTTGGCAGTTGGGAGTCTGCAGCACATGGTTGATTTCATGCTGCAGTGCCTGAGAAACGACCGCCGCATCGCCCACATTCTCGTCTCGGCTGATTATTGGGTGTACACCCTCCTAGATCCTCGCTACCGGGACAGCGTACAAAGGCTCATACCAACGTTGAACCGGGAGTGTAAAATGCGGGAGTACGAAGAGTCACTGGTGCAGTCCATAATGTTTTCCATTCCACCCGACAGCATTGTTGCTAGTGCTTTACAAAGCAGCTCTGTGCGTCGAGGCAGTGGAGGAAACTCTGCACAAAGAGGGAGCAGAGGCAGCGCCGCAGCACAAGGCAAGACCACTATGGCCCAAATGTGGCAAAGTTTTGTGTGTCCACCACAATTGTCTACACCATCAGCGACGCCTCGAGTCAGCAGGAGGCAACGCTTCCGTCAGATGGTGTCAGACTACATGTCTTGCCCTGTCGCTGTACTCCCAGATGGCTCTTCCCCCTTCAAGTTTTGGGTCTCTAAGCTGGATACATGGCCAGAGCTTAGCCAGTATGCATTGGAGGTGCTGGCTTGCCCTGCTGCCAGTGTATTATCGGAACGTGTCTTTAGTGCCGCAGGTGGTGTACTAACAGACCGTCGCACGCGACTATCTTCCGATAATGTTGACCGGCTGACTTTTCTGAAAATGAACAAGGCCTGGATCTCCAAAGACTTTGCCATTCCTCTTACAGACTAAATTAGTGGTTGGCAACTGTATCCAGGTCTGCTGGTGTGTTTATTTTTCTACCACCTGAACTATAATCCCTTTGCTTCAACACAGCCAGTTGTCGCTCAGATGTGTCGTCTGCACAGAGAAACACACTAGCTCCTGTGTTAGTGGGGTTCAGTAATGCCAGCTGATCCCCTGCTGTGTGGACGGCAAAGTCACCAGCTCCATCAACATTCAAACCACTACTGATTTTTAACCGTGCCCAACTTAGGTCTCTGGCTCCACTGTCTCTACTATTTCCCCTGACCTCCAACCCCGCCATCTACATCTCTGAAGTGGCGTCAGCACAATCTACACTTGTTCCTGTGTTCCTGTGGCTCAGTCCCATCAGTTTATCCCCTGATGTGTGTCCGGCAAGGTCTCCTGCTCTGTCCACATTCCCATAACCAGTAGTGGGAATGAGGACAGAGCTGGCGAACTTGCCGGACAAACATCAGGGGATCAACTGACGGGACTGAGCACCAGTAACACAGGAACAAGTGTAGATTGTGCTGACGCCACTTCAGAGATGTAGCTGGCGGGGTTGGAGGCCAGGGTAAATAGTAGAGACAGTGGAGCCAGAGGCCTAAGTGGAGCATGGTTAGAATCAGTAGTAGTCCACAACCTCCATAAAAACCGCTGCCCATTGGCCTCTGCATGCGGCATGCGTAATCCTGGGCTCCAACAGCTTCAGTTGGTGTTCAGAAGTGTCGTCTCCACAGAGCCAAACACATTCGTTAGAGTGTTAGTGGGGTTCAGCACTGCCAGCTGTTCCCCTGCTGTGGAGATGGCAAGTCTCCTGCTGCCTTCACCTGCCAAAATCCAGTAGGCCACAGCCTGCTCCTCGCCTAATCCTGGGCTCCAACAGCATCAGTTGGTGTTCAGAAGTGTCGTCTCCACAGAGCCAAACACATTCGTTAGAGTGTTAGTGGGGTTCAGCACTGCCAGCTGTTCCCCTGCTGTGGAGATGGCAAGTCTCCTGCTGCCTTCACCTGCCAAAATCCAGTAGGCCCCAGCCTGCTCCTCGCCTAATCCTGGGCTCCAACAGCGTCAGTTGGTGTTCAGAAGTGTCGTCTCCACAGAGCCAAACACCTTCGTTAGAGTGTTAGTGGGGTTCAGCACTGCCAGCTGTTCCCCTGCTGTGGAGATGGCAAGTCTCCTGCTGCCTTCACCTGCCAAAATCCAGTAGGCCACAGCCTGCATCTCGCCTAATCCTGGGCTCCAACAGCGTCAGTTGGTGTTCAGAAGTGTCGTCTTCACAGAGCCAAACACCTTCATTAGAGTGTTAGTGGGGTTCAGCACTGCCAGCTGTTCCCCTGCTGTGGAGATGGCAAGTCTCCTGCTGCCTTCACCTGCCAAAATCCAGTAGGCCCCAGCCTGCTCCTCGCCTAATCCTGGGCTCCAACAGCGTCAGTTGGTGTTCAGAAGTGTCGTCTCCACAGAGCCAAACACATTCGTTAGAGTGTTAGTGGGGTTCAGCACTGCCAGCTGTTCCCCTGCTGTGGAGATGGCAAGTCTCCTGCTGCCTTCACCTGCCAAAATCCAGTAGGCCACAGCCTGCTCCTCGCCTAATCCTGGGCTCCAACAGCGTCAGTTGGTGTTCAGAAGTGTCGTCTCCACAGAGCCAAACACATTCGTTAGAGTGTTAGTGGGGTTCAGCACTGCCAGCTGTTCCCCTGCTGTGGAGATGGCAAGTCTCCTGCTGCCTTCACCTGCCAAAATCCAGTAGGCCCCAGCCTGCTCCTCGCCTAATCCTGGGCTCCAACAGCGTCAGTTGGTGTTCAGAAGTGTCGTCTCCACAGAGCCAAACACATTCGTTAGAGTGTTAGTGGGGTTCAGCACTGCCAGCTGTTCCCCTGCTGTGGAGATGGCAAGTCTCCTGCTGCCTTCACCTGCCAAAATCCAGTAGGCCACAGCCTGCTCCTCGCCTAATCCTGGGCTCCAACAGCGTCAGTTGGTGTTCAGAAGTGTCGTCTCCACAGAGCCAAACACCTTCGTTAGAGTGTTAGTGGGGTTCAGCACTGCCAGCTGTTCCCCTGCTGTGGAGATGGCAAGTCTCCTGCTGCCTTCACCTGCCAAAATCCAGTAGGCCCCAGCCTGCTCCTCGCCTAATCCTGGGCTCCAACAGCGTCAGTTGGTGTTCAGAAGTGTCGTCTCCACAGAGCCAAACACATTCGTTAGAGTGTTAGTGGGGTTCAGCACTGCCAGCTGTCCCCCTGCTGTGGAGATGGCAAGTCTCCTGCTGCCTTCACCTGCCAAAATCCAGTAGGCCACAGCCTGCTCCTCGCCTAATCCTGGGCTCCAACAGCGTCAGTTGGTGTTCAGAAGTGTCGTCTCCACAGAGCCAAACACATTCGTTAGAGTGTTAGTGGGGTTCAGCACTGCCAGCTGTTCCCCTGCTGTGGAGATGGCAAGTCTCCTGCTGCCTTCACCTGCCAAAATCCAGTAGGCCCCAGCCTGCTCCTCGCCTAATCCTGGGCTCCAACAGCGTCAGTTGGTGTTCAGAAGTGTCGTCTCCACAGAGCCAAACACCTTCGTTAGAGTGTTAGTGGGGTTCAGCACTGCCAGCTGTTCCCCTGCTATGGAGATGGCAAGTCTCCTGCTGCCTTCACCTGCCAAAATCCAGTAGGCCACAGCCTGCTCCTCGCCTAATCCTGGGCTCCAACAGCGTCAGTTGGTGTTCAGAAGTGTCGTCTCCACAGAGCCAAACACATTCGTTCAAGTGTTAGTGGGGTTCATCATTGCCAGCTGATCCCCTGCTGTGGAGATGGCAGTCTCTCCTGCTGTCTCTGCATTACAAAGACAGTAGGCCTCTGCCTACACCCTCCTATTTCCTGGGCTTCAACACAGCCAGTTGTAGTTCGGAAGTGCCGTCCACACGGAAAGAGATACTTGCTCCCGTGTCTCAGTGGGGTTCAGTAATGTCAGCTGATCCCCTGCTGTGTGGATGGCAGTCTCTCCTGCTGTCACCTCATTCAAAATACAGTAGGCCTCTGCCTACACCCTCCTATTTCCTGGGCTTCAACACAGCCAGTTGTAGTTCGGAAGTGCCGTCCACACGGAAAGAGATACTTGCTCCCGTGTCTCAGTGGGGTTCAGTAATGTCAGCTGATCCCCTGCTGTGTGGATGGCAGTCTCTCCTGCTGTCACCTCATTCAAAATACAGTAGGCCTCTGCCTACACCCTCCTATTTCCTGGGCTTCAACACAGCCAGTTGTAGTTCGGAAGTGCCGTCCACACGGAAAGAGATACTTGCTCCCGTGTCTCAGTGGGGTTCAGTAATGTCAGCTGATCCCCTGCTGTGTGGATGGCAGTCTCTCCTGCTGTCACCTCATTCAAAATACAGTAGGCCTCTGCCTACACCCTCCTATTTCCTGGGCTTCAACACAGCCAGTTGTAGTTTGGAAGTGCCGTCCACACGGAAAGAGATACTTGCTTCCGTGTCTCAGTGGGGTTCAGTAATGTCAGCTGATCCCCTGCTGTGTGGATGGCAAAGTCTCCTGCTGCCTACACAGTCGTACCACTACTAGAGTTGAGCGATACCGTCCGATACTTCAAAGTATCGTATCGGATGGTATCGGCCGATCTTTAAAAAAAGTATCGGTATCGCCGATTCCGATACCGGAAGTCCCATTCAAGTCTATGGGACTTCCGGTATCGGAATAAGAAAAACCCTTTCCTGCCCTTGTACAGCCTCTCTGGGGTCTGTACGGGCCTTTCGGGGGGCTGTGCCGGCCTGCCAGGGGGTCTGTGCAGGCTCCGGTGGTCTGTGCCGGCCTGCCGGTGGTCTGTGCAGGCTCCGGGGGGCTGTGCCGGCCTGCCGGGGGGCTGTGCCGGCCTGCCGGGGGGCTGTGCAGGCTCCGGGGGGCTGTGCCGGCCTGCCGGGGGGCTGTGCCGGCCTGCCGGGGGGCTGTGCCGGCCTGCCGGGGGGCTGTGCCGGCCTGCCGGGGGGCTGTGCAGGCATCGTCCGATGGGACTACAAGTCCCATCGGGCGATGCCTGCTACCATGACAGTGATTGACACATTAGCCAATGATGGGACAGTAGTAGTCCCATCATCCGGCTAATGTGTTAAATGTAAAAAAAAAAAAAAAAAAAAAAAAATTACATGCTACATACATACAACATGCATACTACATACATGCTACATTCATACTACATACTACATACATGCTACATTCATACTACATAAATACTACATGCAACATACATACTACATATATACTACATGCATGCTACATACATACTGCATGCTACATACATACCACATATATACTACATACATACTACATGCATGCTACATGCTACATACATAACACATATATACTACATGCATGCTACATACATACTACATACTACATATATACTACATGCATGCTACATACATACTGCATGCTACATACATACTACATACATACTACATATATACTACATGCATGCTACATACATACTACATGCTACATACATACTACATATATACTACATGCATGCTACATACTACATGCTACATACATACTACATATATACTACATGCATGCTACATACTACATGCTACATACATACTACATATATACTACATGCATGCTACATACATACTACATGCATGCTACATACATACTACATGCTACATACATACCACATATATACTACATACATACAATACATTCATACAATACATACATAGACATACAGTACATATAACATAGAGTAACATACTTACCAATACTTGTCACATTGTTCCCCGAAGCCATTGTCTTTTCCGGGATAAATATTAACATAACAAACCACAAAAATACTCACCCACGATCCGAAGCAGTCCACGAGTGTGTCCCACGACGATCTTGGGTAGAGAACTGCAGCATCAGATGATGCTGCCGTTCTCTACGGGCTGCAGGAATCCAATGACGGAAGGTAGGTATCCTTCCGCACTGTATTCCTCCGCCACTTAAAAAAAAAAAAGTCCCTAGTCTCACTAGGGACTTTTTTTTTTAAGTGGCGGAGGAATACAGTGCGGAAGGATACCTACCTTCCGTCATTGGATTCCTGCAGCCCGTAGAGAACGGCAGCATCATCTGATGCTGCAGTTCTCTACCCAAGATCGTCGTGGGACACACTCGTGGACTGCTTCGGATCGTGGGTGAGTATTTTTGTGGTTTGTTATGTTAATATTTATCCCGGAAAAGACAATGGCTTCGGGGAACAATGTGACAAGTATTGGTAAGTATGTTACTCTATGTTATATGTACTGTATGTCTATGTATGTATTGTATGAATGTATTGTATGTATGTAGTATATATGTGGTATGTATGTAGCATGTAGTATGTATGTAGCATGCATGTAGTATGTATGTAGCATGCATGTAGTATATATGTAGTATGTATGTAGCATGTAGTATGTAGCATGCATGTAGTATATATGTAGTATGTATGTAGCATGTAGTATGTAGCATGCATGTAGTATATATGTAGTATGTATGTAGCATGTAGTATGTATGTAGCATGCATGTAGTATATATGTAGTATGTATGTAGTATGTATGTAGCATGCATGTAGCATGCAGTATGTATGTAGCATGCATGTAGTATGTATGTAGCATGCATGTAGTATATATGTGTTATGTATGTAGCATGTAGCATGCATGTAGTATGTATGTAGTATATATGTGGTATGTATGTAGCATGCAGTATGTATGTAGCATGCATGTAGTATATATGTAGTATGTATGTTGCATGTAGTATTTATGTAGTATGAATGTAGCATGTATGTAGTATGTAGTATGAATGTAGCATGTATGTAGTATGCATGTTGTATGTATGTAGCATGTAATTTTTTTTTTTTTTTTTTTTTACATTTAACACATTAGCCGGATGATGGGACTACTACTGTCCCATCATTGGCTAATGTGTCAATCACTGTCATGGTAGCAGGCATCGCCCGATGGGACTTGTAGTCCCATCGGACGATGCTTGCACAGACCCCCGGACATCAGCACAGCCCCCCGGCAGGCCGGCACAGCCCCCCGGCAGGCCGGTACAGACCCCCACAGGGTGCACAGACCACCGGCAGGCCGGCACAGCCCCCCGGCAGGCCGGTACAGACCCCGGGCAGTCCACACAGCCCCCCGGCAGGCCGGCACAGCCCCCCCGGCAGGCCGGCAGAGACCCCCGGAAGGCCCGAAATGACGGCGCATCATGATGCGCACACACCGCGCATCATGATGACGTCAGGCCGTCAATCAACTGAACTTCCGATTCCGATGCCGAATTCCGATATTGAAAAAATATCGGAAGTCGGTATCGGAATTCCGATACAGCAAGTATCGGCCGATACCCGATACTTGCGGTATCGGAATGCTCAACACTAACCACTACTGATTTTTAACCGTGCTCCAATTAGGCCTGTGGCTCCACTGTCTCTCGTATTTCCCCTGTCCTCCAACCCTGCCAGTTACAGCTCCGAAGTGGCGTCTGCACAATCCACACTTGTTCCTGTGTTACAGGTGTTCAGTCCGGTCAGTTAATCCCCTGATGTGTGTCCGGCAATGTCGCCTGCTCTGTCCACATTCCCATTATGGGAATGTGGACAGAGCAGGCGACATTGCCGGACACACATCAGGGGATTAACTGACCGGACTGAACACCTGTAACACAGGAACAAGTGTGGATTGTGCAGACGCCACTTCGGAGCTGTAACTGGCGGGGTTGGAGGACAGGGGAAATACGAAAATCAGTGAAGCCACAGGCCTAAGTGGAGCTTGGTTCAAATTAGTAGTCTACAACCGATCTTAAAATTTCTTCAATGCAGCCTCAGCCTGCTCCGTGCTTGTCCCTGGGCTTCAACACAGCCAGTTGTTGCTCGGAAGTGCCGTCTTCACAGAGTAAAACACTAGCTCCTGTGTTTGTGGGGTTCAGTAACGTCAGCTGTTCCCCTGCTGTTTTGATGGCAATCTGTCCTGCTGCCTCCCAATTGACAGCACATCAGGCCTCAGCCTGCTAAGTGCTTGTCCTGGGCTCCAACATCGCCAGTTGCTGCTCATAACTGACTTTGGCACGGGTACTCCCTCCTGCCCAGCTTGGTTCCAGCCCTGCCTGCTGTTTCCGGGAAGTGTCAATGTCAGTTTGCCACCCCAAGTTGCCATGTCGTGTTGCGGTTGGGTTAGCCGAGGCTAGGGTGCCAGCAGTTTAGGTGCTTCCTATGTGGACTGCGGGTTCTGGTAAGAAAGGCTTGTTCCATAGTGCCAGTAGGACAAGCACCCCCTGTAGGACTGTGTGATTCGGTAACTGCGGCCAGCTTGCGGCATGCCAACTTTGCTTTTCAGGGGTAACTTCTGATACCCCTCCGGGTTCCAGCACCGTCAGCTGGTTCTCATCAGAGCCTTTGGCCTAGGTGCCTCCATCTCGGTATCCGAGTTCCGGTAACGTCTGCTGGTCCTTGGTAGTGCTTTGTAGCACAGGTACCTCCTGCTTAGTAACCGGGTTCCAGCACCGTCAGCTGGTCCTCGGTTGTGCCATTGGCTCTTATTCCTTCTGCTGCCCCTCCGGGTGCCAGCACTGTCAGCTGGTCCTCGCTATTTCCATTTGCTCTTGCAGCTTATGCTACCCCTCCGGGTTCCAGCACCGTCAGCTGGTTCTCGTCAGAGCCTTTGGCCTAGGTGCCTCCATCTCGGTATCCGAGTTCCGGCAACGTCTGCTGGTCCTTGGTAGTGCTTTGTAGCACAGGTACCTCCTGCTTAGTAACCGGGTTCCAGCACCGTCAGCTGGTCCTCGGTTGTGCCATTGGCTCTTATTCCTTCTGCTGCCCCTCCGGGTGCCAGCACTGTCAGCTGGTCCTCGCTATTTCCATTTGCTCTTGCAGCTTATGCTACCCCTCCGGGTTCCAGCACCGTCAGCTGGTTCTCGTCAGAGCCTTTGGCCTAGGTGCCTCCATCTCGGTATCCGAGTTCCGGCAACGTCTGCTGGTCCTTGGTAGTGCTTTGTAGCACAGGTACCTCCTGCTTAGTAACCGGGTTCCAGCACCGTCAGCTGGTCCTCGGTAGTGCCATTGGCTCTTGTTCCTTCTGCTGCCCCTCCGGGTGCCAGTACCGTCAGCTGGTTCAAGAGGACAAAGAACAGGAAGACAACCACCAAGATGCAGAACAACAAGAGAGAGAAGACAAAGAAGCATAAAAAAAACAAAGCAGAAGAACATTAAGCATAAGACTAATACTCTGAGCAAATGATATTATCTTATTTATAAGCAGAAGAAGACTAAGCAGTGTATGGGGGTGAGTCCGTTCCTCCTCGTGGTGCCCCTGGAAAAGGCCTGCTGCTGCAGGCCAAACTGAACGCGGACAAATCCTGTTGTAAATCTTTTGTGACAGGCAGAACGGAAGGTGTAAACTTCTAACTTTTCTAGATAACAACTACAGGAATGCCTGACACAAACAAGAATATGATGAAGAAGAATAGGAAGAAGATGAAGAAGCTGAATATGTAGAATAATAATTGTTGAATAAGAAGAATATGAAGAATGTAAGAAAAGGAAGAAGAAGAAGAAGAAGAAGAAGAAGAAGAAGAAGAATGTAAAAAAAGGAAGTAGAAGAAGAAGAAGAATGTAAAAAAAGGAATAAGAAGAAGAATGTAAAAAAAGGAAGTAGAAGAAGAAGAAGAAGAATGTAAAAAAAGGAAGTAGAAGAAGAAGAAGAAGAATGTAAAAAAAGGAAGTAGAAGAAGAAGAAGAAGAATGTAAAAAAAGGAAGTAGAAGAAGAAGAAGAAGAATGTAAAAAAAGGAAGTAGAAGAAGAAGAAGAAGAATGTAAAAAAAGGAAGTAGAAGAAGAAGAAGAAGAAGAAAGAAGAAAGAAGAAGAAGACATACATGTCTGGCAAAATATAAATGAGGCTAACATAGTCAATATCTTTGTAACTCCTAACATCTTTAAAAAAAAAGTTTAATTCCTGCTATTCCATTTGATTGGGCTAAACCTCTATGGCTTTAATGTCTCCTCCACCTCCCACAATACATTCTACATTATTCTTAGTTGTTTTTCTTCATGTAGAATTAACCTACAAGGAAAGAAAGGGGTTTTTTTAATTCCGATATTTTGGCCCCATTGACTTGCATTGGTTCCCGGTATCGGAATCGGCGATACCGATACTTTTTTTTAAGATCGGCCGATCCATTCCGATCCGATATTTTCAAGTATCGGCTGGTATCGCTCAACTCTAGACATCAGTGAATGCCCTTTTACATGCCTCATCCGCCCACACTCCATCTGTGCAAGCTATCCCGACAGGCCAGTTCTTGCGGATCAGGCGCCTATGTTCCATCGATGAGCGTTTCGAGAGGCAGGCCCTGGACCTTCAGGATAGATTTTAAACGCATGGTTACAGTAAATGCTGTGTCAAGCGTGGTTATTTAAGGGCTAAGACTTGATCAGCTTCTGTCTGGTTCAGGGATGCCTAAAGATGAACCGTATCAGATTAGATTCAACTCCACATACAATAACAGGTGGAGTACAATCCGCAGTATTTTTGATAAACATTTGTCAATTCTCAAGATGGAATCGGTCTTGAGTGGATTACTCCCCGAGAGAATATTGATGACAGCAAGGGAAGCAGTAGCCTGCGAGATCTCTTAGATAAGAGCCACTATGTGGCAAATCCTTCCTTTTTATACTGGGAGACCACGTCAGGGCTGCTTCCCTTGTTGGTCTTGTCTGGTGTGTCAGAATGTGGAACGTGCTATGAACTTTTGCTCATCTGAAGGAAAACAAGTTTTCCAAATCAGAGAGTATATCTCATGTAGCAGTGACTTTGTTGTATACTATGCTACATGTCCCTGTGGTCTGATATACGTAGGGTTAACATCTAGAGAACTACGTATTAGAACCAGGGAGCATGTTAGGGATGTCAAGGCAGCCCAAATGATTGCAGACATGGCGTCCTTGAAGACTATCCCCCGCCATTTCAGGCTGCGTCATGCCTGCGACTTGGATCTCCTTAAAGTACGAGGTATAGATCGGGTGCATGGTGACATCAGGAGAGGTAATTTGAGGTGTAAGCTGGTGCAGCTTGAATGTCGGTGTATTATCAGAATGAGTACCATGACCCCTTTGGGTCTCAATGAGAAATTGAGTTTTTCATCTTTTCTATAATATTGACTTCATTTTTGACCCCATGCTCTTTCTGGTGATGTCCATCTAATAAATGCCTCTGGAGTGTTTTTATCTTTTAATTTTAATTTTGTGTGATTTTTTTGTGTTTCTTTTTACTTTCTCACTAGCGGATGTCATTTCGGCATTTAACTTGCGCCTTGGCTCTGTTATCTTTAATCCGTTATGATGATCTTCCATCTACCTGATAGCTGTGGACACAGTGAACGAATTTTTGTGATATATCTGACATCTCTATCGATGACATGGGCAGACTGTGTTATTTGTGGATGCAGTGATTGATCCTATGTATATACTAACATCTAATGGATGCCGTGGGCACAAACTGATATCCTATTATTAACCAACTGTTGGACTTAAGGAATGGACTCAAGACATATTAATGTTTACCTACATGTGCTGTCTTTATAGACTTTTGTCGCAGCAAATATTGCATGGACTTTATTCCTAAACACTCTTTTTGGATTTGTTGTAATTCTTTATGTTTGATAAATCTTTAGTAATATTACTTTTGCCCTTTTTGTTGCCCAAAACTACTACGGTTGTCCTTGCATCACACACTAGATGCACGCTGGTTCCTCCTTTTCCTACCGCGGGTAGTGTTTGCTGACGGTCTCCCCTTAGCGTGCATCGCGGATGGCATCTATATAGGGACGGTGTCTCTTTGATAGAAGGAACACTTGTTCTTTACTCACCGCCTCTCTGATGCCGGACGTGACGTTGCGGGTCTCTGGGGAGTTCCGCCACCACACGCTCGTCAGACGCGGCCGGAAATTTTTGTCTTCACTGTTGCTATTGGCTGTCAGGCATCATGGTGATATATTTAAGATGGCGCTAGGGACACAATGTGTACTGCCCCCTGAGGAAGCAACAGTGAAACACGCATCGGGACACTTGCGCACTGGTTGGGCTATGGCATGGTTAAGAAAATGTGGTGTTACTGCTAATATTCTGGCAATTACCTAAGGGCTGATATCCATTCATTGGGGTTACCCTTATAGACATTGTTGCTTGATATCCTATGGCTGGTCAATACAATTTTCGAAGCAACATATAATGACAATTGTGTGCCCCCCTTTTTCTCCCTTGTGACTGGTGGTAATGTTCCAGGACATGCAATGATGTATTTTTATTTACATATTATGCATTATGCACTTTATTACTGAATGCTGCTTTATCTTGCATGCCAGGTATCTACCGATCTGTTCATAGCTATGCCCTCCTTTGCTCTCATGGTTATATTGCTGCTCGCCTGTTCTTTTATGATGAATTGACTTCTAGTATTGGATTCAATTCTTCTATTATGCACGTGTGATATATATATTTTTTCAATAAAGACAATTTGTAACTTTACAGAATTTGTCTTCTGACGATTTATAATTGAGTACGCCTCATGGTATATCCATGTTAGTATTAAGACAATAAAAGCTCTCTATGGTTCCTATGCATTTTCTAGTATTTTATGAGAGTACCCTTGAAGTAGGAATATGTATTTTGTATTTCATTATTTCCTGTATGCTTTTACAATCTATGCGCTAAGCATTCTCAATTTTTCATATTTCCAATGCAGTAATGCAATTTAATTTTCATATTTCATATTTGCATGCTATAGCGCTAGAAAGTGCGGCCTTTTTTGTTTGAGTGTATATGAGTTGGTGACTCTAGGTAAGCACCTGTTCACACTACACTTAGTTTATGTTTGGAGGTGTCGGTCAGTTTTTTTAAATTTGTAGTCATTAGCCTTCTGACAGAGCACTCCGCCTCTCAGTCTCAGGAGTTTTTAATCACAGCAGGACCCTACCCCTGCACAGAAATATAGATTTCAGTCTGAGAGGGGATTCACATTAGGTTTCCATACAGATGAAGACTTTAGTCTAAGAGAGGATTGGCATTAGGTTAGAGATTTACCAGACTGACTATGAGAAATCTCGGAATAGCAGTTACATATCCTCCACGACTATCGCCGTCACAGATGTCACCACCAGGTGAAATCTGTACCTCTTCTTCTGAGGCAGAATTAGGCTCAGGGACATTGCTCGGTAACCCTGGTGTAGTCGAGGCACCACTTGAATTGGACCTCCTGTCAAGAGTAGCACATCATCTAAGAGGAGAAGTCGAGATTTCAGTTGCATGTTTGCTACCAGCATCATTGGAAGCAATCAGTCCTTTCCAGGCTTTGTTGCACCAACCATCCAATCTGGCAATCACCTGACTGCCCTGTTTTCTAGTCCCTCTCACAGGCTGACCTGACCTGCAGTGCCACACTTTGGAAGTCAGGGGAGACTGTGTCCTCTTGATGCCGTTTTCAGCCAATTGGGCCCTATGCGACTGCATAAGCCGCACTTTATATATACAGCACAGTCACATAACCCAAAAGACACTGATCTTGCACTGTAACCCTGGTGAAGGGGAGAGTCCAGTAACAATGTAAGGGAATGGAAAATGTTATTGTTTCATCTTTGTCTTCTTTCTCGTTTATTACTGGTACTGCTACACATTTATGTGTATTACCATATTTGTGTGTCATATAGGTACTGCTACACTATTTTGTGTTCTACCTTAAGAGATAAAAAATCTAATATATGTGCTGTTATGTAGAAAGTCAGGGAAAGCATAGTTTTTAGGATTGGCCACTAGATAGGGGGCATTTTAGTGCCCACAGTTCTTAGATAAGGTATAATGTAAGTATATGGTTAATAGTAGGAGGGGCTGCTGTGTGGTAAGCGAGTGTAGGAGTAAAATTTTAGTTAGAGGGCGAGGGACACCTGAACTGTCCACACAGGCTATAGGTAAAGGACGCCACAGCAGTCACACAACTTGAAATGTAGTGAATCTCAGCCATCCACAGCATCAGAAGAGATAAGCAACGGGTCAGTGCAGATTGAAGGTCCTGAATGTGGCAACTCATTGTTTAGAACTGGGGCGAAATGGTAAAGGGACCCCACAGAAGCAATGAGCACAGACAGTAAAGATGCGGTGCAGATGCAAAAGGCAGAACAGAAGGGCAGTATTCTCTTTCAGCGGCTTTCTTCTCCAGTAATTAATGATCTTGAGTCTGGGGCGAAACAAACAGAGGGATGCATATCTGTAGCAGAATTGCCCAGAGGGAGTGCTGTGGAATCGTCAGGGATGGTTTGACCTGGCCCTGTGCTTTGTGATCATGAGAATAATGCAGAGAAAGAAAAGCAACATTGTTTTGTGAAGCCTGTTGTAAAGGATGTGATGTCTTTGGATGTGCTGTGCAACGAAACCAGTAAAGAAGTTCTTGTTGAATTTGAAATGGACTGTGTCTCAGTTTATCCTGACCTATCTGGAGAGCATCTCCCACAGCAGAGGAGAGAATCAGAAGAAGCTGGACCTGAAGGCACAGGTATGTTGACTAATGGTGAATATGTTTCTGTGAGGGGGAGCCAGGACACTAATTCCCAGGTGTCCTCGGCCACGACTACCGTCCTGGCCGACCCTTACAACATCACGCTCCTTCACTACTGGACCAAGCTGATGCTGCGTTTAACTTCCAAAGCGACGTGCAGACTGGGGCACTGCCAGCATTGCTGAACGGATCCTAGACGGGTTCCAAATCTTGTGTTTTGTCCAGGGAGTCACTTCTGGTCTTAGTCTCTCCTGAGACCTGGACCTCCCTGAGTGCTTTTGAAGTGCTGCGACCACAGCCACCTTGCCATCTCCCATTTCATCCCTGGTCTCTTCTCTCAGCCAGGAACTGGATCTGTCACAGCATGGCCTCCATCTTCTGGATCCTGAAGTGATATTGTTTTAGGTACAAAGGCCACCACCGAAGAAAACGTTCCATGGGAGCTCCCTCTTTTTATACACACCAATTGGAATCCTTCTTCCCACCAATCATGTAAACCCACAAATCCCTTCTGATCCTATATCCCTTCCCCAAAATTAAAGCTCAAATGAACACTTCTTCCAATTAAACTCTTGGCATGCAAAATTCTGGCCAAGCAAACATTCTAAGTCATGCAGCCTTTCCTTGAGCCCCTGGGGGGGGGTACAGTCCGGGCCATTGCTTGACAGGTATCCTTTACCTTTTGTGACAGACTCTACTGGGATGGTCCATAAAAGAAGATACTGTTACTCACCTGTACCGCCGAATCCAGCACCAGGCTCTGCATATTATTTCTCTTGTAGCCAGCACCATATGCTCTCATATTTATCAGGTTGTTATAATAATCTGGAGCTTGTTATTATGCCATTCACTTAGGCCTTTTCAGCACTGCTTAATCGCTTGACTTTGCATCATGTCTCCCCAAGTGTGTCTCCTGACAAACTCATCTCTGCTTTATCACATAGTTAGCTCCACTATTACCTGTATGCGCATTTGTGATTAGGGTATTGAAAGTGTTTATGGCATTAATAAATAAAACATTATGCTGAGTGACGATGGAAATAATGGCCACAGCAATCGTTACTGATTACAATAGTAAAATAAACAAAACTTAAATCACAATTTCTTTCCTGAGGAGATCCCAAAACAAAAAATATATATGGCCGGGTTTTCACTGCGCTATGGCTGTCCGTTTAACGGACTGCGTTACACCGTAGTATAACGTGGTGTAGCACAGTACATTAACGCTGCCATACACCACCATTATGTGGCGCATCGCGACGTATGCCGTAAAGCAGCACGCGTTCGCGATGTGCCGTTAAGCACTGATGCAGCCTCGGACGCGGCCTGCAGCATCTGAGGCTCCGTCACAGCTAGCGTTGATGATTCACTAGTGCTAGCGGTATAGCATGTCACCGCTAGTGCTGATGAATCATCAGCGCTAGCGGTATAGCATAACACATATCGCGTTATGCTATAGCGTTAACGCAGCCCATCAACGCTATGCGTTGATGGGGCTGATTAACGCTATGTGAACCTGGCCTAAAAATGGCACCGCCCGTGCCTGCGCAGTAGCAGCTCTTGGTGATGGCAGAGAGCTACTACTGCACAGGCGTGGTTGGCGCCATCTTGGGGGAGGAAATTTTCTTTTTCTTCTCCAGCAAGATGGCGCCGCTGGCATCTGCGCAATATCAGATATCACATCACAGCTATGTACACCGATAGCTGCTACTGCGCAGGCACAGCGGGCACCATTATTAATTTATTTTGCTATACACCTCAGGAAAAGCTGAACCACATGTAGTAACTACACAGTAAACGTGCGATTATGCTGCAGCGCAAATAAACATGGCTGGCACCTGCCTGCGGAAGAGTTTTTTTTCCTTCACTTTGTACAGGTATTCATTATACAAACCAGGGGGAAGGTCACTGAGGGATCAGTGACCTATCAGCAGTCTGCATTACGAATACCTAATCAGCGTACCACATAAAGAAAGGACCCCCCTCTAGGCCCGTCCCGGGGCACAAGTAAATCATTAACTAAAAACTGAAACTAAAGATTAAAAAACAACCACAAGATGAATTTCATCAACCAAGGTATTATTTTAATCAGTATAACAGCGCCAACCGGAAACTGTCTGTAGGTACTGTGCACAATCCCGCTGACAGGCACCCTTTAACACCTAACCCACATAAGTGTCGTACACGCTGTATGTACCCTTCCCTTCTTTTAACCTGATATTTCACAACCTTAGGGCCCCGTCACACATAGCGACTCACCAGTTATCCCGACAACAATATCAACTTGTCAGGATCGCTGGTGAGTCACTACATGATTGCTGGTGAGCTGTCAAACAGGCAGATTCACCAGAGATCAGCACCAGTGACGCCGAGCGAGCGGCGTCGCTGTGTACTTTAGCTACCAGCGCGCTGATGCAGAGAGCTGGTAACTAAGGTACACATCGGGTTTCTAAGGGGCGTGCGTCACTTAGAAACCCGATGTGTACCTTGGTTAGCAGCTCCCTGCATCAGCGCGCTGGTAACTAAGGTACACATCGGGTTTCTAAGCACCACCCGGTGCTTAGAAACCCTGCATTTACCATAGTTACCAGCGCGCTGATCGCTGGTCTCCTGCCTGTCACACGCAGCGATGTGTGCTGGCCAGCGGGAGACCAGGACGATCAGCGATAACCGGCAGGGGGGCCGGTCGCTGGTAAGTGTCACACACAGTGATCTCGCTGGTGAGATCGCTGTTGCGTCACAAAACTTGTGACTTAGCAGCGATCTCGCTAGCGAGATCGCTATGTGTGACGGGGGCTTTAGGCCCACAAATGTCAGTCAACTGTCACTAAATGAACAATCACTATTTATTTTCTTAGACAGTGTGCACGTACAACACTCTTATACCTAACAATTCTGATGATCAAATGGGGCCTCCTGATTCCGCAATGCAGCACAGTTTTATTACAAACGATTTGGATTAGCAAATAGGGCCTCCTGGCTGAAGCCCAATATTAGGACTAACAATTTTTAAGAACAAATGGGGCCTCCTGATTCCTCACTGCAACATAGTTTTATCACAAACCATTTGGATAGGGCCTTCTTGCTGAAACCTTTTATTAGGCCTACCGATTTTGATTAGCAAATGTGGCCTCCTCAGATTGCAACACCATTTTAGCACAATCTAGTTAGAGGTTGGAAGATCGAAATTACACAGGACAGGATCATATCTAGCTAACTGACAAGTTCACTTGCAGCAGCAGGAGCGACCTCTCTGCACTTTTAGACTGAGAAAATGGAGCCAGAAAAACAAAATGTCTACTTTTTAAATGAACAGAGACATATGCCTTTGGCAGCCAATCACAAAAGACCTTGTGTCATGACGTTGTGGATGGTTTCTGTGCCCTGATTGGCTGTTGGAATGTACACACATTAAGATATTAAAGAAAAAAAAGTAAGAAAAAAATTAAATTACACTCCGCCGCTCCTCTGACCTAGACACACCCCTCCCCTCATTTAAGATGTGTCACCCCACTCATCATACAGCACCAATATCCTAGACATAGTCACAACAAAAGCATTAGTGGAAATGTAGAGGAGAAGACCGGGCTGTGGGTGCTGACAGGGCACCGAGTCTGGAACTGCTGAGGTCGAACCTACTGTTACAAGGGGGAAGGAGACTGGAGAAGGAGCAGACACTTAACCTGAGTAAAAGGGGCGTGATGAGCCAGGGAGGTATAATAGGGTTTGCACTGGAAAAGAAGGGGGAGGAGTCAATGAGGACCGACACCAGGCTGCGGGGAAACATAGAACGCATAGTAGCAATCGCGGCCAGGTGCCGCGAGGATTCCCAGGTTTCGGCAGGCATGCGAAAGAACACATGCTGAGTGGAGGATTGCAGTGGACTCCACTCTGCTGCGCTGCAGCATAACAAACTAGGGGCTCAGCGGGTAAGACCGGTGACTGCCCACTGCCGCCAGAAGTGAGAACGACTTGTTAGGCAGGGAAACTGGAAGATCTCAGCACCGGCCTCAGCCGGCCGCCAACCATCGGACTCAGGATAATAAATGGACAACCAAGTCACGCTAATAGAAATTAATATATAGACTGCCATTCAGAATTAAGGCCCCGTCTCACATAGCGAGATCGCTAGCAAGATCGCTAATGTGTCACCGATTTGTGACACAACAGCGATCTCGCCTGCAATCTCGCTACATGTGACACACAGCAGAGACTGGCCCCCCTGCTGGATATCGCTGATCATGCAGGAATGTCCTGGGCCATTTTTTCGTCGTTGGCATCCCACTGGTCAGCATGCATCGCGGTGTTTGATCGCTGGATGGTTGCTGCGTCGCTGAAGAGATCTGCCTGTTTGGCAGCTTACTAGCTATCATTTAGCAACGCACCAACGATCCCTACCAGGTCTTATCATTGTTGGGATCGGTGGTGCGTCACTAAGTGAAACAGGACACTTTTTCCCTGTTTATCCCTCAGCCTTTATCTGTTAATTTTTTGTTGCTCCCTGCCAGGAGATTACCCCTGTATTGATGAAACAAGTAATTGTTAATACTTGCTCTGTGCTTCTATGTCACTGCATCCGGATACCTGTACTACAAAACTCGATCTTTGACAGAATTTTGCCAAATTTGAGTAAAAATACTCGTGAAAGTGAACATGAATCCGAATGTGCTATGTTCGTGACGAATTTGAGATTGGTGATCATTTTTCTAACAAGTTCGCTCATCTCTACTTGTCTGCATACTTGGCTCTGCCTGTTTTTACACTCGTCTCCTCTGTTCTTTTTGCCATTCAGCATATCTTCTTTTCTGTCTCATACGATTCCAGATGACAATCAGCATTTCCAAATCCATAGTTCCATGTTAATCCAGGTGTCAGACTGCATGTCCAGTTCTGATATTTCATCCAGATTATCCAAGTGTGTTGTACCTTGCTGCATTATGGTCATCCAGACCTGTGGCTTAGCAAATCCACCTGAGCCTAACAGAAAGTGTCCCAATACTTCAGGGAATGGGTGCAGTCAGTAGAAGCTACTGTGAGGAAAGCTGCAAAACAGGAAAACCTACTTGTTGACTCAGGGCCCACTGAAGTTTCACCATCATAATTTTTTTTACCAACATAAAAATTTAGAATTTTGATATCTTTTTGGCACTGGAATTCACCTATTAAAGGTATTATTTATGAATATGCTAAAGAACAACATGGTAAAACTTCATTTTACTCTTATTATGTCCTCCACACTACTTACTACTTATTTGACTTTGACTTAGCAGCCTGGCTGGTACTGTTTGTTTGCTTAGGTTGTGTGCACACGTTGTAGATTTGGTGCATTTTTGTCGCTATTTTTCTGACCAAACCAGAAGCAAAACCTGATGCCAGCAAAGTGAACGAGAAACCTGGAGTGTCGTGCATACATTAAGTATTTTTAACATTCAGATTTGGTGCAGAAAATAATCTGCAGCATGTCAGTTCTTTGCGTTTTTGCTTTGCATTTTTCCCCATTCACTTCATTCAAATCAGTCAAAACACAGAAAAAAATGCAACAAAAATGCTGCAAAAAGTCACCAAAAACGCGATAAAAATGCACTAAAAACACACATTTTTGCAGATGCGTTTTAAATGCCAAGAGATGCATAAATGGTGCTGAAATTTTCTTCAATGTGTGCACATACCCTAATATTTTCAAGCACTTTTTCATTTTAAAAGGCCTATATAACCAAAAAAAATTTTATCTTAGTGTTCTAATTATTTTAAACTTTTATGCAATGATCAGTTAAAGGGGTTTTTCCAGGACTATTTTACTCTTTTTACTATTGGCCTAAAAACTAACAGGCAGATTGATAACAGATGCAACTACCTGCCAGTTCTAGTTGGCCCTGGATCCTGCTTGCTATCCAGCTGCTCCACATTAAGAGAGCAACTCTTCTTAATACAGACTGCTCTGTCTATTGCGTGTGACTGCAGACATCATGCTGATTTTCTGCCAGCTCCCTGCAGTTAGGCAGCTGCAAGCTGTCTGTTAACCAGCATGACAACAGCAGTCATATCCAATAGAATAAATAGCCCTAAATAACCTCTTTAAGATGATTTTATGGTGCTATAATGATGGTACCTGTTCTGCCTTCATACACGTTGACACGGTGTGCAATCTAGCATACAGCATAAACCACCTTCTATCTTCCAAAATAAGCAGACTGTTCTCTGTAGTCTAACTTGTTTATTGGTGAAGAGTAGAGTTGAGCGAAACTGGTCGAAAAAATTCAGAATTCGCCGACTTTCGCCAAAGTCGGGTTTCATGAAACGAAACCCGACCTTAGCATGAGGTCGGCCACGAGGTCGGCGACTTTAGCTCCAAAGTCGCATTTCAAAAAATGCTTTAGCGCCCTTTTTCAGCCAATCATGAAGAACGGACACTGTGGGCAACGTGATGACATAGGCAGCGGTCACCACCATCTTGGAGAAGGGCATGCAAGTGATTGGCTTGCTTTGTGTGGCGTCACAGGGGGTATAAAAGGGCGGGGACGCCGACCGCCATGTTACTCATGCTGATCTCAGAATAGGGAGAGCTACTCCAGCTGCTGATTCTGTAGGGAGAGCGTTAGGAAGGCAAAAAGAAAAAAAAAACTGCTTCTGCTGCTAGCGCTTTTCACTGTAGTTACTGTGCAGTGAAAGGTGAAGATTTTTGCTTTTGTGCAGCAGCGCTGGTGGTGATTAGCCTGCCTTTTAAGGCTAGCTGCATTGCTGTGTGCACACTGGTGTTCAAACTGCTTTTTTAAAAGCAATCCAAATTGTATTGTTTTGTCCTGGTGAGGTAGTGAGCGTTCATTTTTTCACACACCGTACAGCGGTGTACGCTTCTCACACAGTACCGTGTAACGGCTGTTATCACGGCCATATTGAAGCTATCTACGTGTGTGACTCTGTAAGGAAAAGTCGAGGAGTTTGTCCATTCTTATAGACATACACCTTATAGTTTTGTCCATTTTTTCAAACAGTTTAGTATATTTGCTGTTTGATTACATTCAAAACTAGAGAGAGACAGTGTGTGTCAGTCCGTATACAAAAACACGGAGCTTGACAATTTTACATACACCGTACAGCGGTGTACGTGCACGCTCCTTTCTCAGTACCGTGTAATGGCTGTTATCACGGCCAAATTGAAGCTATCTACGTGTGTGACTCTGTAAGGAAAAGTCGAGGAGTTTGTCCGTTCTTACAGACCTACAATCTAGGGAGATTCCAATTCTGTTCAATTCTATGTACACCTTGTAGTTTGTCATACACTAGGCAATTTCTTCCAGTCACATTGTGGTGTTATAGACACAGGGCCTGACAGAATCCAACTGTGTCCTGAAGTGTAGAGAGATTCCAATTCTCCACAGTCCTCTATCCACCTTTCTTACAACATCCAGAATCTGCCTGTCGCATTGCGGTGTAAAATAAACAGGGCCTGACAGAATCCAACTGTGTCCAGAAGTCTACAGAGATTCCAATTCTCCACAGTCCTCTATCCACCTTTATTACACCATCCAGAATCTGCCTGTCACATTGCGGTGTAAAATAAAGAGGGCCTGACAGAATCCAACTGTGTCCTGAAGTCTACAGAGATTCCAATTCTCCCCACTACTATATACACCTTGTACCTTGTTTTACAGTACCATATAGTTGGTGTTTTTTTGGGTACATTTTCCCAAAAAATGAGGAAGTGTGGTGGAAGAGTCCGTGGAAGTGCGCGGGGGTTGGCAGCTGGTAATGATGGTGTTGGTGTTGGTGGTGGATCTGCTGGTAGTGGCAAAAGCAAAATAGCACCTAATGCAGGAGGTGTTGAGCCTGCTTCATCATCTGGCTCCACAAGGCCTCAAAGGCTCCCTTTTCTGGGAGTAGGTAAACCGCTTTTAAAGCCGGAGCTTCAAGAACAAGTTTTGGCTTACATTGCTGACTCAGCCTCCAGCTCTATCGCCTCCTCTTCTGAAGTTTTAAAAAATAAAAGCACTGAGTCATCATTGGAGGCTCATGTTCATGAACCACACCTTTCCTTGTGTCCTTCACCCCAACCAAAATTGAAGGATGCGGCAGGCCACACTACAGATTACTCCATGGGGCTGTTTTCACATACCATGCCTGGGTTATCAAGTCAAATCGTGAATTACCCAGGGAAAGATGAATCTGACATGGAGTGTACTGATGCACAGCCACTGATAGATGATTCTGCTGGTACATTCACTCAGCTGGTACATTCACTCAGAGCACTACATTGTCCTCGCAGTGTACTGAGCCAGAATCTGACCCAGATGAAACTCAGGTGCCCCTTCCCGCATACTATACCACCATACACGGTGACACAGAGGAAGGTGCACATGACATTGAAGAGGAGGTGATGGATGACCCAGTTGTTGACCCAGATTGGCATCCATTGGGGGTAGAGGGTGCCGCTGTCAATAGCTCAGAAGAGGAGGAGGAGCATCCGCAGCGGGCATCGACATCGCAACAGCTGTTATCTGGCATGCCCAGAGCAGTCCAAAAACGGGTTACAAAAACCAAAAGAGTTGCAGGACAGCTTGGCCAGTCGGTCAAAATAGCACAGCGTGCAAGGCCTCAAAATGTCTTCCATAGTAGGAAGAGTGCAGTGTGGCACTTTTTTGAACAAAATCCTAATGATCAGGCAAAGGTTATCTGTAAGAAGTGCGCAAAGACCTTTAGCCGAGGGAAAAATCTGAGAAATTTGAATACCAGTTGCATGCTAAGACATTTAACCACCATGCACTTGCAAGCGTGGATGGACTACAAAACCTCACGTACCACATGTGCTACTGCTCCCAAAGAAGGTAGTCAACAACGCTATATTGTTTCCCCCACTGTAAGTCCACCGGTTAGCACACCACCAGCAGCAAATGTTGAGTTGTCGTTGCAAGGGCAAATCAGTCAGGGAATCACACTGTTATTGCAACGAAAGACTGAATCTAGGCCATCAGAAAGAGCACCAACACCATCACCATCATCAACCCTCTCTCAGTCGCCATGTCCACCGCTAGTTCCACCATATGCAGCTCTCAAGTCCAGCTCACCCTACTAGAGACTATGAGTAGGACAAGAAAGTTCTCATCCGCATACACTGGGTTTGAACGCCCATATTGCCAAACTAATCTCGTTAGAAATGATGCCCTATCGGATGGTTGAAAGCGCAGCTTTCCGCGAACTCATGGCCTACGCAGTACCACGCTATGACCTACCCAGTCGCCACTTCTTTTCTCGCAAAGCCATCCCAGCCCTCCACCTTCATGTGAAAGACCGCATTGTCCATGCACTCAAGCAATCAGTGAGTGGAAAGGTGCACCTCACAACTGATGCATGGTCCAGTAGGCATGGCCAGGGCCGTTAAGTGTCCATGACTGCGCACTGGGTTAATGTGGTGGATGCAGGGTCCACAGGGGACAGCTGTGATGGCCCAGTGCTGCCTAGCCCACGGTATAGGAAACAGTTGGCTGTAGGCGTTCGACCCTCCTCCTCCTCCTCCAGAAGCGAAAGCTCATCCACAGAGCGCAGTCGCACGAGCACTGCATCCGCAGCTGACAGTGGTGCACACGATGTGTCCCACTATCAATCAGCTAGTGGAAAGCGTCAGCAGGCTGTGTTGAAGATGATGTGTTTGGGCGACAGACACACGGCGGAGGTACTGGCCGACTACTTTCAGCGACAAACTGAGTCATGGCTGGGCTGTCTACATCTTGAGGCAGGCAAGGTAGTTAGTGATAACGGCCGTAATTTTGTGGCAGCCATAGCCCTTTCAAAACTCAGACACATACCTTGCTTGGCTCACACCTTGAACCTGGTGGTGTAGTGCTTCCTCACTAATTATCGGGAGTTAACAGGCCTGCTCCATAAGGTTCGAAGACTGTGCTTGCACATCCGCCGGTCGGCGGTACACTCCAGTCGTATGCAGAAGCTGCAGCGATTGCTCCACCTTCCCAAGCACCGCCTAATTATCGACGTTGCAACAAGGTGGAACTCCACCCTGCACATGGTTGAGCGGCTGTGCGAACAGAGGCAGGCCGTAATGCATTTGTGGGAGGATACACGGGCAGGCACTTTGAGGGCAGACAGACATGGAGTTAACAAGCGTGCAGTGGTCGAAGCTGAAAGACCTCTGTAAAGTCCTTCAATGTGTGGAGGAATGCACACGGCTGGTAAGCGCAGACGACGCCATCATAAGCATGAGCATCCCACTTATGCGTCTGCTCATGCAAACTTTGACGCACATCAAGGAGCAGTCATCTGCAGCCGAGGATGATGAGGAAGAGGAGGAGGGAAGCCTTGATGACAGTCAGCCATTGTCTGTTCAGGGAACTGTCATGGACGAGGTGGAGGAAGAAGAGGAGGAGGATGATGATGGGGAAGATTATTTAAGGGAGGAGGATGCTTCTCGTGGGGCAAGAGAAAATATTGGCGTGGCAAGGTCTGTTACTGTGTTTGTGCGTGACTGGAGGGATGTGGATTTGCCAGAAAGTGCTCCTCCAACCAGCACTCGCAGTGCATCCTTGACATCGGGAACATTGGCCCACATGTCAGATTATGCCTTGCAGATCCTAAAAAGGGACCACCGCATTGCCAAAATGATGAATGATGATGACTAGAGTTGAGCGACTTTTGGTTTTTTAGGGTCGCGTTTCGTTTCGTGAAACCCGACTTTTCCAAAAGTCGGGTCGAGCAAGATCGTCCGATTATAGGGAAAAGTCGGGGTCGTCCCGAAACACGAAACCCAATGTAAGTCAATGGGGAATAAAAGTCGGCAGTGAGAGGAGGACAGGAAACACACCTACAGTGCCCATTTGAATGCCAAAAGCATCAATTCTTCTTTCTTAAGCTTGTCAACCTTAATTAACTTCATATTACAAGTTACGCACTGAAAAATGGGGGTTATTTGGCTACAAACTGTGGGGGGGGGAGGGCTGGCTCCAGGTTTTCATGTGCCCTGGGCGAAAGAGCGCCCCTTTAACACATACCACAACTCATCATGCTCCGATACGGCAGAGAAATAGCGGTATAGTACAATGAAAAATACCTCACTTTTTACATCTCATGACGAGGCCCATCTATTTCTCCATACAGAATCATTGGTCCCATATAATGTTTGAAACAGTATATGATGAGCTCCACATAATGCTAGAGTATATGTTGGTCCCCATGGATGAAGCTCCACTGTCTTATGGGCCCAAATAATGCTCCAAACATAATGGGCCCCATTTCTAATGCTCTAGTGTATAATGGGCCCTGTAAATGCTGCTCCAGTGTCTGATGTCCACCTTTGGAATGTTCCAGTGTATGGTGGGCCCCATCTATCATTCTCCAGAGTATAGTGCTCCCCAAAAATTGCTGTCCCAACATTGAAAACAATCAAATAAGTCTCCTCGCTAGGGAATCCCTGTACTTGTCTGGACAGGTGCTGTAGCTTGCTTAACAGCTCGCCAGCCGTTCTCACGCCCAGTATGGATTGCACGTGATTGCACAAAGGTTAGAAAGGGTACCGTATCCCTGGATAACATGTATGGATAGCGTACACATTAAAAATATATGTCTCAGGAGGCAGGCTCAGACGGTGTCAGGCCCAGTATGGATTGCACGTGATTGCACAAAGGGTACCGTATCCCTGGATAACATGTATGGATAGCGTACACATTCAAAATATATGTCTCAGGAGGCATGCTCAGACGGTGTCAGGCCCAGTATGGATTGCACGTGATTGCACAAAGGTTAGAAAGGGTACCGTATCCCTGGATAACATGTATGGATAGCGTACACATTCAAAATATATGTCTCAGGAGGCAGGCTCAGACGGTGTCAGGCTCAGTATGGATTGCACGTGATTGCACAAAGGTTAGAAAGGGTACCGTATCCCTGGATAACATGTATGGATAGCGTACACATTCAAAATATATGTCTCAGGAGGCAGGCTCAGATGGTGTCAGGCCCAGTATGGATTGCACGTGATTGCACAAAGGTTAGAAAGGGTACCGTATCCCTGGATAACATGTATGGATAGCGTACACATTCAAAATATATGTCTCAGGAGGCAGGCTCAGACGGTGTCAGGCACAGTATGGATTGCACGTGATTGCACAAAGGTTAGAAAGGGTACCGTATCCCCGGATAACATGTATGGATAGCGTACACATTCAAAATATATGTCTATACAGCATGAGGCAGGCTCAGACGGTGTTAGGCCCAGTATGGATTGCACGTCATTGCACAAAGGTTAGAAAGGGTACCGTATCCCCGGATAACATGTATGGATAGCGTACACATTCAAAATATATGTCTATACAGCATGAGGCAGGCTCAGACGGTGTTAGGCCCAGTATGGATTGCACGTCATTGCACAAAGGTTAGAAAGGGTACCGTATCCCCGGATAACATGTATGGATAGCGTACACATTCAAAATATATGTCTATACAGCATGAGGCAGGCTCAGACGGTGTTAGGCCCAGTATGGATTGCACGTCATTGCACAAAGGTTAGAAAGGGTACCGTATCCCCGAATAACATGTATGGATAGCGTACACATTCAAAATATATGTCTATACAGCATGAGGCAGGCTCAGACGGTGTTAGGCCCAGTATGGATTGCACGTCATTGCGCAAAGTTTAGAAAGGGTACCGTATCCCCGGATAACATGTATGGATAGCGTACACATTCAAAATATATGTCTCAGGAGGCAGGCTCAGACGGTGTCAGGCACAGTATGGATTTGATGGCCCAGATTACACAGAGGAGGAGCAGGGAGAGGTAAAGATTGCAAATGCTGGGGCCCTGCCCAAGCAAGGGGGGCTCACTCGTGGGCGTCGGTACTGGCACTGGGCCCCTCATAGTACAGCGGGTGTGCACCACCGCCGTCAGAGACACTTGATTGCACTATGAGGGACCCTGTGCCAGTGCCCGCGCCCAAGAGTCGGCCTACCCACCTGTCCAGGGCAACGGCACTCGCACGGTGTCGTGCGGTAGGTGGTGACCCCGGCCATGGGGGGGAGGCAGCACAGTTAGGGAGTTTTAGAAAGTGGCATATGTTGATGTTGGACATTCAGCTGATGCAAAAGGCGAAATAGGTGAAGTACCAGGAAGAGGTGGACCAAAGCAAGCCATTTTTCTGTCACCCTATGTGTCATCAGGGGAAGGTGGGACAAAATCCTTGGAAACCCATGCGTGGTTCATTTTAATGAAGGTTAGATCATCCACATTTTGGGTTGACAGACGGGTCCTTTTTTCTGTCAGGATTGATCCAGCTGCACTGAAGACTCTTTCCGATAGCACACTTGCAGCTGGGCAAGCGAGCTCCTGTAAGGCATATTGGGCCAATTCAGGCCAGGTGTCCAGTTTAGCGGCCCAATAGTCAAAGGGGAATGACCTGTGTGGGAGAACATCGATATGGGAGGAAAAGTAGTTTGTAACCATAGTTGACAACTGCTGTCTCCTGTCACTTTCCATCGATGCAGTATTACCAGTTGTGTGAGCGGTATTTGAAAAATCAGTCCACAACATTGTCATGAAACCCCTGTCTCCAACGCCACTTCTGCTGTGTGCACCATGAACACCTCTGCCAAGCTGCCCCCGGCCCGTACGGCTCGTGTGAGAACCATCACCGCTGCTGTGTGCTGGGAATGCCTCAAGCAACCGATTTACCAGAGTTGCTTGTTTATTAGCCAATATTAGGTCAAGGTTCTCCTGTGGCATGATGTTTTGTAATTTGCCTTTATAGCGTGGATCCAGGATGCTGGCCAACCAGTAGTCGTCATCGTTCATCATTTTGGCAATGCGGGGGTCCCTTTTTAGGATCCGCAAGGCATAATCTGACATGTGGGCCAATGTTCCCGGTGTCAATGATGCACTGCGAGTGCTGGGTGGAGGAGCACTTTCTGGCAAATCCACATCCCTCCAGTCACGCACAAACCCTGTACCAGACCTTGCCACACCAACATTTTCACTTGCCCCACGAGATGCATCCTCCTCCCCTAAGTAATCATCCCCATCATCCTCCTCCTCCTCCTCCTCTTCTTCCTCCACTTCGTCCAGGAGAGGTCCCTGAGCAGACAATGGCTGAATGTCATCAAGGATTCCCTCCTCCTCTTCCTCCTCATCAACATTGGCTGCAGACGCCTGCTCCTTAAGGTGCGTCAAAGTTTGCATGAGCAGACGCATAAGTGGGATGCTCATGCTTAGGATGGCGTCGTCTGCGCTTACCAGCCGTGTGCATTCCTCAAAACACTGAAGGACTTTACAAAGGTCTTTCAGCTTCGACCACTGCACGCCTGTCAACTCCATGTCTGCTCTCAAAGTGCCTGGCCGTGTATCCTCCCACAAATGCATTATGGCCTGCCTCTGCTCGCACAGCCGCTCCACCATGTGCAGGGTGGAGTTCCACCTTGTTGCAATGTCGATAATGAGGCGGTGGTTGGGAAGGTGGAGCAATCGCTGCAGCTTCTGCATACGAACAGAGTGTACAGGCGACCGGCGGATGTGCGCGCACAGTCTTCGCACCTTCTGGAGCAGGGCTGTTAACTCCGGATAATTTTTGAGGAAGCACTGCACCACCAGGTTCAATGTGTGAGCCAAGCAAGGTATGTGGCTGAGTTTTGAAAGGGCTATGGCTGCCACAAAATTACGGCCGTTATCACTAACTACCTTGCCTGCCTCAAGATGTACACTGCCCAGCCATGACTCAGTTTGTCGCTTCAAGTACTCGGCCAGCACCTCGGCGGTGTGTCTGTCGCCCAAACACATCATCTGCAACACAGCCTGCTGACGCTTTCCACTAGCTGCTCGATAGGGGGACACCTCGTGTGCAACAGTGGCAGCTACAGATGGAGTGCTCGTACGACTGCGCTCTGTGGATGAGCTTTCGCTTCTGGAGGAGGAGGAGGAGGAGGGTCGAACGCCTACAGCCAACTGTTTCCTATACTGTGGGCTAGGCAGCACTGTCCCACCACCGCTGTCCCCTGTGGACCCTGCATCCACCACATTAACCCAGTGCGCAGTGATGGACACGTAACGGCCCTGGCCATGCTGACTGGACCATGCATCAGTTGTGAGGTGCACCTTTCCGCTCACTGACTGCTTGAGTGCATGGACAATGCGGTCTTTCACATGATGGTGGAGGGCTGGGATGGCTTTGCGAGAGAAGAAGTGGCGACTGGGTAGGTCATAGCGTGGTACTGCATAGGCCATGAGTTCGCGGAAAGCTGTGCTTTCCACCAACCGAAAGGGCATCATCTCAAACGAGATTAGTTTGGCAATGTGGGCGTTCAAACCCAGTGTACGCGGATGAGAGACTGAGTACTTTCTTGACCTACTCATAGTGTCTGGGAGGGTGAGCTGGACTTGAGAGCTGCATATGGTGGAAGTAGCGGTGGACAGGGCGGACTGAGAGAGGGTTGATGATGGTGATGGAGTTGGTGTTCTTTCTGATGGCCTAGAATCAGTCTTTCGTTGATATAACAGTGGGATTCCCTGACTGCTGTGGCCTTGCAACGACACCTCAACACTTGCTGCTGTGCTAACCGGTGGGCTTACAGTGGGGGAAACAATGTAGCGTTGCTGACTACCTTCGTTGTGATCAGTTGCACATGTGGCACTTGAGGTTTGGTGTTGTGTCCACGCTTGCAAGTGCATGCTGGTTAAATGTCTAAGCATGCAACTGGTATTCAAATTTTTCAGATTTTCCCTCGGCTAAAGGTCTTTGCGCACTTCTTACAGATAACCTTGGCCTGATCATGAGGATTTTGTTCAAAAAAGTGCCACACTGCACACTTCCTACTTTGGCAGACATTTTGCGGCCTAGCACGCTGTGATCTTTTGACCCTCTGGACAAGCTGTCCAGCAACTCTTTTGATGTTTGGAACCTGTCTTTGGAGTGCTCCGGGCCTGCCAGATAACAGCTGTTGCGATGTCGATGTCTGCTGTGGATGCTCCTCATCTGAGCTATTGGAAGCAGCACCCTCTTCCCCCAATGGATGCCAATCTGGGTCAACAACTGGGTCATCCATCACCTCCTCTTCTATGTCATGTGCACCTTTCTCTGTGTCACCGTGTATGGTGGTATAGTGTGCGGGAAGGGGCACCTGAGTCTCATCAGGGTCAAAATCTGGCTCTGTACACTGCGAGGACAATGTAGTGCTCTGAGTGAATGTACCAGCAGAATCATTCATCAGCGGCTGTGCATCAGTGCACTCCATGTCAGATTCATCTTGGCCTGGGTAATTCACCATTTGACTTGATAATCCAGGCATGGTATGTGAAAACAGCTCCATGGAGTAATCAGTAGGATGGCCTGCGTCATCCTTCAATCTTGGTTGGGGTGAAGGACACAAGGAAAGGTGTGGTTCATGAACATGAGCCTCCAATGACGACTCAGTGCTTTTACTTTTTACAACTGAAGAAGAGGAGGCGATAGAGCTGGAGGCTGAGTCAGCAATGTAAGACAAAACTTTTTCCTGATGCTCTGCCTTTAAAAGCGGTTTGCCAACTCCTAGAAAACTAAGCGTTCGAGGCCTTATGTAGCCAGACGATGACGCAGGGTCAGCACCTCCTGCATTCGGTCCTATTTTGCTCTTGCCACTACCATCAGATCCACCACCAACACCATCATTACCAGCTGCCAACCCCCGCCCAATTTCATGGCCTCTTCCACCAGCCTTCCTCATTTTTGGTAGAAATGTAGACAAAATCCAACAAACTATATAGTAATGTAAAACAAGGTAAAAGGTGTCTATAGGACAGGGGAGATTTAGAATTTCTGCACACACTTGTGGACAGTGGACACTTTTGGATTGTATGAGGCCCACTGATATCTGAGCGCTATGTGACACGCTCGATGGCACAGCTGCCTGTGACCAAAGTGACGAGAGGATAATGGAGATTTTGAATCTCTGTGTACACTTTTGGACACTGGACACTTGTGGATTGTGTGAGGCCCACTGATATCTGAGCGCTATGTGACACGCTCGATGGCACAGCTGCCTGTGACCAAAGTGACGAGAGGATAATGGAGATTTTGAATCTCTGCGTACACTTTTGGACACTGGACACTTGTAGATTGTGTGAGGCCTACTGATATCTGAGCGCTATGTGACACGCTCGATGGCACAGCTGCCTGTGACCAAAGTGACGAGAGGATAATGGAGATTTTGATTCTCTGCGTACACTTTTGGACACTGGACACTTGTAGATTGTTTGAGACCCACTGATATCTGAGCGCTATGTGACACGCTCGATGGCACAGCTGCCTGTGACCAAAGTGACGAGAGGATAATGGAGATTTTGAATCTCTGCGTACACTTTTGGACACTGGACACTTGTAGATTGTGTGAGGCCTACTGATATCTGAGCGCTATGTGACACGCTCGATGGCACAGCTGCCTGTGACCAAAGTGACGAGAGGATAATGGAGATTTTGAATCTCTGCGTACACTTTTGGACACTGGACACTTGTAGATTGTGTGAGGCCTACTGATATCTGAGCGCTATGTGACACGCTCGATGGCACAGCTGCCTGTGACCAAAGTGACGAGAGGATAATGGAGATTTTGAATCTCTGCGTACACTTTTGGACACTTGACACTTGTAGATTGTGTGAGGCCTACTGATATCTGAGCGCTATGTGACACGCTCGATGGCACAGCTGCCTGTGACCAAAGTGATGAGAGGATAATGGAGATTTTGAATCTCTGCGTACACTTTTGGACACTGGACACTTGTAGATTGTGTGAGGCCTACTGATATCTGAGCGCTATGTGACACGCTCGATGGCACAGCTGCCTGTGACCAAAGTGACGAGAGGATAATGGAGATTTTGAATCTCTGCGTACACTTTTGGACACTGGACACTTGTAGATTGTGTGAGGCCTACTGATATCTGAGCGCTATGTGACACGCTCGATTGCACAGCTGCCTGTGACCAAAGTGACGAGAGGATAATGGAGATTTTGAATCTCTGCGTACACTTTTGGACACTGGACACTTGTAGATTGTGTGAGGCCCACTGATATCTGAGCGCTATGTGACACGCTCGATGGCACAGCTGCCTGTGACCAAAGTGACGACAGGATAATGGAGATTTTGAATCTCTGCGTACACTTTTGGACACTGGACACTTGTAGATTGTGTGAGGCCTACTGATATCTGAGCGCTATGTGACACGCTCGATGGCACAGCTGCCTGTGACCAAAGTGACGAGAGGATAATGGAGATTTTGAATCTCTGCGTACACTTTTGGACACTGGACACTTGTAGATTGTGTGAGGCCTACTGATATCTGAGCGCTATGTGACACGCTCGATGGCACAGCTGCCTGTGACCAAAGTGACGAGAGGATAATGGAGATTTTGAATCTCTGCGTACACTTTTGGACACTGGACACTTGTAGATTGTGTGAGGCCCACTGATATCTGAGCGCTATGTGACACGCTCGATGGCACAGCTGCCTGTGACCAAAGTGACGAGAGGATAATGGAGATTTTGAATCTCTGCGTACACTTTTGGACACTGGACACTTGTAGATTGTGTGAGGCCCACTGATATCTGAGCGCTATGTGACACGCTCGATGGCACAGCTGTGACAAAAGTGACTAGAGGATAAGGGAGATTGGATTGCTTTTAAAAAAGCAGTTTGCGGAGCAGTGGGTAAACAGCAATGCCAGCGTGTCAGGAAGCCTTAGAAGGCAGCCCAACAACCAACACCACTGATACACCACAATATAGCCTCCCCTTGCACTGCACACACAGTGACTTGTGTGTTGTGCCGGCCAAATCGCTAGCAGCAGAAGCAGTTCTTTTGTCTTCTTCCCTGCCTAACGCTCTCCCTACAGAATCAGCAGCAACCTCTCCCTATACTAAGATCGGCAGAAGTAAGATGGCGGTCGGCGTGCACGCCCTTTTATACCCCTGTGACGCCCACCAAAGCAAGCCAATCACTTGCATGCCCTTCTGAAAGATGGTGGTGACCCGTGCCTATGTCATCACGTTGCCCACAGTGTCCGTGGATCCTGATTGGCTGAAAAAGAGCGCAAAACAAACTTTTAAAACGCGACTTTGGCGCGTAAGTCGCCGACCTCGTGGCCGACCTCATCCTAGGGTCGGGTTTCGTTTCATGAAACCCGACTTTGCCAAAAGTCGGCTACTTTTGAATTTTTTAGACCCGTTTCGCTCAACTCTAATGATGACTACTGGTTGGACAGCGTCCTGGATTCACGATATAAAGGCAAATTCCGAAACATCATGCCACAGGAGAACCTTGACCTAATATTGGCTAGCAAACAAGCAACTCTGGTAAACCGGTTGGTTGAGGCATTCCCAGCACACAGCAGCGGTGATGGTTGTCACACGAGCCGTAGGGGCCGGGGGAAACTTGGAAGAGGTGTTGGTGGTGCACACATCAGAAGTGGCGTTGGAGACAGGGGTTTCATGACCATGTTGTGGACTGATTTTTCAAGTCCCGCTCACACGACTGGTAATACTGCATCAATTGAAAGTGACAGGAGACAGCGCTTGTCAACTATGGTTACAAACTACTTTTCCTCCCATATCGATGTTCTCCCTCACAGGTCATTCCCATTTGACTATTGGGCAGCTAAACTGGACACCTGGCCTGAATTGGCACAATATGCCTTACAGGAACTCGCTTGTCCAGCTGCAAGTGTGCTATCGGAAAGAGTCTTCAGTGCTGCTGGATCAATCCTGACAGAAAAAGGACCCGTCTGTCGACCTAAAATGTGGATGATCTAACCTTCATTAAAATGAACCATGCATGGGTTTCCAAGGATTTTGTCACACCTTACCCTGATGACACATAGGGTGACAGAAAAATGGCTTGCTTTGGTCCACCTCTTCCTGGGACTTGACCAATTTGGCCTTTAGCAGCAGGTGAATGTCCCACATCAACATATGCCATTTTGAAAACCTCCCTAACTGGGTTGCCTCCTCCCCCCATGGCCGGGGTCACCACCTAGCGCACGCAACCGTGCGAGTGCCGTTGCCCTGAACAAGTGGGTGGGCCGACTCTTGGACGCAGGCACTGGCACAGGGTGCCTCATAGTGCAATCAAGTGTCTCTGATGGTGGGGGTGCACACCAGGCATCAGACACACCGCCGTACTATGAGGGGCCCAGTGTCAGTACCGACGCCCACGAGTGGGCCCCCCTTGCTTGGGCAGGGCCCCAGCATTTGCAATGTTTACCTCTCCCTGCTCATCGGCTGTGTAGTCTGGGCTGTCAAATCCTTCACTGGGACTGCCACTACAAATTTGGTGAACTGATAGAAGATGATGGTTAAGACGTAGCTATGCCCTGTCCCGCTGGCCAGGATCTAGCTTCAGATGATCAATGGCTTCCATTTCTTATGGACGTCGACTCACAGTGACATGCAGTGGTGGTTTATCATCAGCTTTCACAGTTTTCCTACCCACAGACGTGTGACATTCCAGCGCAGATTTTTAAATGTGCCCTCTCATGCCAATCCAAATGAATCGTCAACGGCCTGTGGCTTCTGTCTTTTGCACTCCAAAGTTACGTGACAGAGCATGATAGGCAGTGAGCACCATGTTTACATCTCTCCCTGTGATCAAAATTATATGGATATGAGTAATGGCGATGGGATCAACGGTACTGCGATACAGCAACACTTTCTTCACAAAGAAAGGTTTTCGCTGTCTCCACACACTAATTAATTGAGGGTCTGCATCGCCTCTGAGAATTGTGATGGAAGTTTTTCCCATGAATAGGAAATCCTAGATTTCTGCAATCACTAGAATTTATGTCAGTAATTGTATGCATCTCATTTCCTATTGCGGAGAGTCTGGACTGTCTTACTGAGACAGAAATATATATGAAAATTTAAAAATACCACCAAAAGTGTATACTGGTGTACGCTTCAAATACATTTCCTTTTTTCTACTTTTTAGCTTGTTGTCTAATCCATACTGAGAACACAGAGATTTTAAATGTTTAAACTATGCTATATATACCTGCTATCCAGTGATAATGTACCCTTTCTCAACTTTGTATAAGCTGGTCAAATCCATACTGGGCCTGAGACCATCTGAGCCTGCCTCCTGATCTATAGACATAGGTTTTTAATGTGTAAACTATGCTATACATACCTGTAATCCAGTGATACGTTACCCTTTCTCACCTTTGTCCAATCACATCTAATCCATACTGGGCCTAAGACCGTCTGAGCCTGCCTCCTGTTATATAGACCTACGTTTTTAATGTTTAACCTTCCTCTAGTGTTAGCTTTCTGTTACTCTTTCTTATGTTAACGGGTCGGTTTTGACCCGTGTCTTAAATCACCCCTAGGATACCCTAAAAACAGTTATTTATGATCCAGTTTGTTTCTTACCTCTTAGTTACCTTGTTAGGGTTTCTCATCCATGGAAGGATTGATTTTAATATTTTTGTTGTGGCCCCCTGGGCCTTTCATTTGAGAGCATACCCTTCATTTTCAATATAAAAATATTGTCAAATGAACCACAAGAGAATAATATAAACTTAAAAAAGTTTGTTATATTACCTGACTATTACTAAAGGGTTTTAGAACACATTTCTTAAATGTAAAAAAAAATACATATATATATTTTATATTATTAACTCTAGTAACATCTATGGTGTTAAGGGTCAATTTTGACCCATATCTAACTACTTTATGAAAAAGGCAAAAAACAGATTTTTTTTTATAGAGCTTTAATACAAATAAAAGATGAAAATTATATTAACATTAATAGCAATAATAATAAAAAGTAGCTTTTCTAGGTCAAACAAACAAACAACAATCAATCAAGCAAATCAAATCAACAGAAATCAAGTACTAGTTTTTAGATGCATATGTATTTAGATGCATGTGTGGCAAAAAGTGACACTTTTCGTGTGTTCTTTGCAGAGGTATTTTTTGCAGGCGAAGCACGATGTGTTTGTCTTTCTGTCCTTGTTGCTAGGGCAGACCTGACACCTCTTTCTTTTAGAATCAGGTGGTCTCACTGGGGTTGTGGTTGTTGTGGTTGATATTGAGGCAGTCCTGGTTGAGGAGGATGCTGGTGATGATGCTCTTTGTGTTGCTGTGGGTGTGGACAAAGCACTTGTTGAGCTCTGGAGTTGTCGGACCAAGGCTGCAGCGGCTGGGTCTCGGGGCACTCGTTCTCTTTGGTCAATGTGCGCCTTGACAAGGGATCTTCCTAGTTCCTCAAGAAACATCCTCCGCTTGTTTTTTTTCTTTGAATTCCATCCTTGGTGAATGTGGGTCCACAACACAAATGAATTGCATGCTGACACATTAAGGATGTTGTAAAATACAACCATTGGCCATCTCCTAGTCATTCGCTGGCAAGTGTAGGTGGCAGTCAGCTTGTCTAGGTTGTCCACTCCTCCTTTGTTTTTGTTATAGTCCAGGATGATTCTGGGCTTTTTGTCACTTCCTGATGACACAGCTGCATCTTTGTGAAGTGTGGACATCAGTACCACCTTCCGTCGTTTTTTGGGGCAGTATGAAACAGCAGTGGTGGTGTCTGTAAAAACAAACTTTGAGGAAAGTGGAGCCCTGTCCTTCATCTGCAACAATTCAGCGGGCAGCTCAGGTTTGTTTTTTTCACTGTGCCCACCATGGTGATTTTCCTCCTGAGAAGTTCTTGTCCAAGGTCATAGCTAGTAAAAAAAATTGTCACAAGTAATGTTGTGACCCTGCAGTCCAGTAGTCATATCGAGGACTACACGTTTTCCTTGTTTTTTTTCAGGGATGCCGATTGCAGACTTGCCTGTGTAAATCTGTAGATTCCATGCATAGCTAGTTTTTGCATCACAGCCTGCCCAGATTTTTATGCCATATTTGCCTGGTTACTTGGCATGTATTGCCGGAAGGGGCATTTTCTGCGGGAAGGGATAAAACGTTCGTCTACTGTCACCTCTGGCCCTGGGTTGAACATCAGTGGAAGGAGCTGCACCCATTTCTCCCAAACATCCCTGATGGGAGCAAGTTTGTCATATTTTGTTCTGGTGTCTCTGTTGTCAAATCTGAGGACTCTTGATATCATTTGAAACTTTTGAAGTGACATTGTTGCCTGGAAAATATTCCTGCCTGTTGATGCGTCCCAGAGACTATCAGTGGCCTCATTGCAGGATTTGTACACTCCAGCAAGGAGAAGAACACCAATGTAGGCATCCAGGACATCATCCTGAAGGTCATTCCACATGTTGCTGTGGACTTTTTTTCCTTCAAGGTTTGACATAGCAATAATGACTTTTTGTATTGACAATGGCATAACCAGATCAAAACATGTCTTGATGTCACTTACTCTTGTCACAGCAAACCTTGTGATCCCAGGGGTCATTTTTATGACATTTGCAGCATCTGCCCTGCCATGTACATCTGGAGGTACTGAGCTCCAACTGATCTTGCCACTTTTGGATTTGAATCTTTCAGCGGGAGCAGCTTCAGCACCAGTGACCTCCTCATCAGACTGATGAGAACTGTCTTTGTCTTCCAGTTGATACTCCACATCATCTTCCTCCTCAGAAACCTGTTCATCTGTATCAGTTTGCTGCTGTGTGTCCTCTGATTCATTATCATCTAAGATATAATCCAGAATTTGGCTTACATCAAATCTTCTCCTCATTGTTGCATGTGTAAACTGGAGATGTTTTACTCTGCAAAGTACCAACTCTAAGCTGATTTGGCCATACATGCCTGGACAAGTCCCTAACTCAAGTTATTGGAGGTAGAGCTGGCTGTGGGCTGTTGGTTTATATTGTGTTTATGAGTTCAGTTTTGGGACTTATTATTGTTTTTTTACTCTTATATTAGACCTGGGTTGAAATTGACCCCAACAACACAAATGTTATAATTTTAATAAGAGCATTTTACAATTTAGTAAAATAGTTTTACTTTATTGTATTTTGTTTAAAAATAAGTTCCTGAAAAAGTCAAAAAGTCTTGAGGCAATAAACAAATGTATGTAGAATTTGTATGCATTTAAAACCTAAAACGGGTCGGTCATGAACCTAACAATAGAGGAAGGGTAAACAATGCTATACATACCTGTTATCCAGTGATACGGTACCCTTTCTCACCTTTGTCCAATCACGTCTAATCCATACTGGGCCTGAGACCGTCTGAACCTGCCTCCTGATATATAGACATAGGTTTTTAATGTGTAAACTATGCTACATATATACGTGTTACCCGGTGAAACTGTACCCTTTATCAACTTTGTAGAATCTTGTCGAATCCATACTGGGCCTGAGAACGGCTGCCGAGCTGTTAAGCAAGCTACAGCAACTGTGGTTTGGACACGTAATTTTTTGCATTTTTTCAGGAATGCCGGTTAGGCCTAATTCAGGAATTGCGGTTGACCTGCACTTACTGGGAAATCGTCGTTTACGGGGAATAATTGGAATAACAGATCCCCATCACTAACGGTGTTCTGCTGGTTATCTGCACCTGTAACGACAAAAGCTGGTCCTTTCAGTGTAGCGCGCATGCAGCCCCGGACATGTAACGCCATGATAGATCATGATAGTGCCAGAGCCTCACGTATCCCTCTAGTAAGCTTGACGTGTACCGCGGGGGCATGCCGGAGTCTCGTTCGTTAGTGGAATAAAGCTGAAAAACTGCTAGCACAACTACAAACGGACATACCACACCACACACACAATCGACAAAGCTTTCAATATGTGCAACTTTTCTTGAGGTGGCATGGTTGTGGCTTCCCGGGTGGAGTCCAATTAAGCTGCAGGCTCCACTCCTGGTGGTGCCCTTTTGGACATTTCTGTAAGGTTCAGCTTTGCAACCATACTGCCCCCGGAAAGCAAACACTTTGCCTTCATGGACGCTGTTTGGAGGTTCGTGGGAATAACGCTGCCCGATCGCCAGTTGGCATAATTTATTGGTGGGAAGTCCGACGGTATATGATCGTGTTCGATTTCAGAATTTTTTTTATTTGGTTGGTATTTTACATTTTCCATATGTAATTTTTGTCTTCTGAGCGTTTTCTCTGCTTTGGGACACCTTTTAAGGTGTTTTGTAATTGTTTTCTATGTGTTTGTATGTGTTTGTGTTTGCCTGCCATTGTTTTCAATGGGGTTCGACGAACATTCGACGAACTTGCCTACTGTGTGACGAACCAAAACACTAGCGTGGTGGCTCAACACTACTCCTGATATATAGATGTACATTTTTAATGTTTAAACTATACTATATATACCTGCTATCTGATGATACTGTACACTTTGTCTACTGTTTATATTCTTGTCTAATCCATACTGAGCCTGTGAGCGTCTCTGTGTGACTGATGGAATATATATGGAGATTGACAATTATCTTTGACTGAATAGAGCTGTACATTTCTGATACAGTGCCATATAACTGATGGTATTTTGTGTCTATTTTGTGCAAAATTTTGAAGTTTGGTGGAAGAGGCTGCGGACGTGGTCGCGGGGGGGCCAGCTGGTGATGATGGTGGTGGTGCACCTGCTGGTAGTGGCAAAAGCACAATAGCAGCTAAGGCAGGAGGTGTTGAGCCTTCGTCATGGTCTGGCTCTGGAACACCTGGAATGATACCTTTTCTGGGAGTAGGTTAGCCGCTTTTAAAGGCGGAGCATGAGGAACTGGTTTTGGCTTACATTGCCGAAACAGACTCCATCAAATATGCCCGCCTCTTCTGAAGTTTCAAAAAATGCAAGCACTGAGTGGTCAAGTGCTGGCTCCTGGTCAGGAAGAACCCCTTTCCTTGTGTCCTGAACCCCCACCCAAACTGAATGAGGCAGCAGGCCACACTTCACATTAGTCCGTGTAACTCTTTCTATCATACCATGCCTGGGTTATCAAGTCAAATCGTGAATTCCTCAGTCCAAGATGAATCTGACATGGAGTGTGGGTGGCCAGCCAGGGCAGTGGGGTTAATCGGTACCGAGCCGGTGTCTCACAGGGATGTGTCACGGTGGTGGTGACCCGTTCCGTGGCCCTGGGCGTCCATGCAAAGGGGTGAATTACGTTTATAGGTGAATGATATGTGACGCCACCTCTGGTTTCTGATTAGATTGACCAGCGCTGCAGTGTCGCTTCTGTGGGACAGATGTTGTGGTGCAGCTAAGATGTAGAAGACCTGCACAGGTAGGGCCGTAGTCGCAGGGCAGATGAAAGAGTTGGGAGATGGTGTGCAGTGCAGGATGTAGCTGAGCCGTGTGCCAGGCGCAGGAGAAAGATGACAGATACAGTCGTGCAGTTCCTTTACCTGTACTTGGTAGGTGCTGTCCAGGACCCAGAGTACAGATGGAGAAGGAGTTGGTCAGCCTGGAAGCCAATTTGGATTTCTCTCTCTGCAGTTAGGTAGTGTGGCCTCCATTCTAGCGCTTATCTGAGGTACTCGCAGTGCTGAGTTCAATGAAGTTCCCCCTGTTGACTCTCTTTTGGAACTTTCTCGTATGGCTAGCAGCCGTAGCCTTTTCCTTCTGGCTCACACACGTCGATGCTGGGGCCTCCGAGCCTCAGTTGGGTACAGAGCATTTACAGCTGCTGCTTCCTCCCAGCTAGGAGTGAGCCTTAACTCTGTCCACACACTTCCCTGCACAGAATGGCCTAACTTACCTCCTCCCGACCACAGAGAGCAGCTTCTCAGCAGTCATGCAGTCATGTTCAGAGGTCTCCCTGCTGGGGTGGAGTGGGAAATGTGTTGTGTGTTGGTTTAACTGCTAGAGAGATCCTTTGTTGCTCCCAAGCATGACATCACACTCCCTAGGAGGAAGGTAATGCCACTGTGGCGACCGTACTCCTGGGGACGCCACAAGTGCACTGATGCCCAGCCACTGCTAGATGATTCTGCTGGTACATTGACCCAGACCACTACATTCCCCTCACACTCTACACAGCCAGAATCAGACCCAGAGGAAACTCAGGTTCCCCTTCCCACATACTATACCACCTTACACGGTGACAAAGAGGAAGGTGCAGATGAAAGTGCAGGTTCCTTGAGCAGGTGGGGGGGCATACTCATGGGCGATGGCACTGGCACAGGGCCCCTCATAGTATGCAAAAGTGTCTCTGCTGGTGGGAGGTGGAGGTCCCACCCCCACCCGCCGTCAGACACACCACCACACACTGCTGTACTATTAGAGGGGCCCTGTGCCACTGCCGTCGCCAACGAGTGGGCCCCCCCTGCTTTCTCAGGATCACAGCACTTGCAAAGTTGAAATACTTACCTCTCCCTGCTCCACCGCCATGACGTCTTCCTCGTTTCCTGACAGTGATAGTCTGATCAGAGAGCGCAATGGCATCACGTCTGTACGCCCTCTGCCTAAACAGCCAAGTGCAGTGAGATGGACGATGGGGATGACGAGGAGTCCAGACTAGTACAGGGATTCCATAGCTAGGAGACTTATTTAATTGTTTTCAATGTTGGGACAGCTATTTTTGGGGAGTACTATACTCTGGAGAATGATATATGAGGCCCACCATACACTGGAGCATTCTAAAGGTGGACATCAGACACTGGAGCAGCATTTACAGGGCCCATTATGCACTGGAGCATTAGAAATGGGGCCCGTTATATATGGAGCATTATTTGGGCCCATAACACAGTGGACCTTCATCCATGGGGACCAACATATACTGTAGCATTATGTGGAGCTCATCATATACTGTTTCAAACATTATATGAGACCAATGATTCTGTATGGAGAAATTTTTGTTCCTTATTACTCTGTATAGCGCACTATGCGGTGGCCATAATACTGTATGGAGTAATATACTGTCCATTTTTGGAGCTATTAAAAATGAATATCAGTCATGAGATGTAAAAAGTGAAGTATTTTTCATTGTACTATGCCGCTATTTCTCTGCGGTATCGGAGCATCATGAGTTGTGGTATGTGTTAAAGGGGCGCTCTTTGGCCCAGGGCACATGAAAACCTGGAGCCAGCCCTACCCCCCCACAAATTTAGCCAAATAACCCCCCTTTTTCAGTGCGTAACTAGTATTATGAAGCAAATTAAGGTTGAAAAGCTTCAGTAATCATAATTGATGTTTTTGACATTCAAAAGGGCCCTGTAGGTGTGTTTCCTGTCCTCCACTCCCTGCCGACTTTGCTTCCCCTTTGACTTGCATTGGGTTTCGTGTTTCAGTCGGCCTTCAACTTTTCACGATAATCGGCCGATTTCGTTCGACCCAACTTTTGCGAAAGTCGGGTTTCATGAAACCCGACTCGACCAGAAAAAAGGCAAAGTCGCTCATCTTTAGTAAAGAGTATAGAACATGCGGTAAAACTATAAAGAATACAAATGACATGGGTAAGTATTGGGCAGATGATCACACAGCTAACACAATTACAGGAAGTAATAACAGTGTGATGCAAACTTTACATAGAAACACACAGGTGTCTAGTTACATCTGCTGGGCTCTGGGTGCCATACAGTTAATAGCCTCTCTGAACAACACTGCATTGCAAGAAAAGATGTTAATCTTACCAGATATGCTTTACTCGGATAACGAACTCAAGTAGGAAGTTATAGGAGGACAGATAAAGATGTGTGTCCTTATGAAATACACAAAATAAAATGGCATCTTCTTGATCCCAGAATATATTGCTTCATTCCCACAAAGCATTGCTCTGTTAAAGGCACAGGCTGTAAAGCTATTACAGACACAGCTATAAATTCAGCCACCACTAGATGGTGCTAACTAAACCCAGCACATAATACTAACACATTTGCCCTATTCAGAGGGCAGTACACTCACCGCTTGGCATTAACTAATGCCACTTAATTTTCCAGGTTTGGAGTGGTAAACGTGTGCCTGCAGTGGTGCCAATCTTTACAAGACTTCTGACTGGTGGGTGATGTTGATATTGACTTGTAAGACTGAGCCACATGAAATAAACAAGCAATGGCACAAACAAGCGAGTTCCAGTTTGAAAATCTGCTGAAATGGTGGGATTTGAGGAGATTGTCTGAAGCCGCCGTACTTAGAGCAGACACCAGAGAGCAGATTTCTTCATCTGGATCTAACAGTTCAAAGATGTCTGATTCGTCACTGTAAGGCGTTGAACGGTAAAAGAATGCAGGGCTCGTAAACCAGGTCGTGTCCTTAAGGTGTCTAGATTCAACAGATCTAGTTGTGTGGTCCGCAGGTTTGTGGTGTGGGCCACTGTTTAGGGCAAGTGGACCTCCTGATCCTTAGCACCCGATTGTTGACGTAAACATAAAAGCATCGAGTTTCGTTGCAAATGTACCCAAGCACTACCTTGCTATCTGAGTAGAACTGAACGCCCTTGATTTCCAGGTCAATTTCTGTCTAGATAAGTTCAGCTAACTCTACTGCTAGCACAGCCGCACAGAGTTCCAGTCTGGGTATTGTGTGCTCCTGGGCTGGCACTAGTGTTGCCCGGCTCATAACAAGCCTTATATAGCATTGTTCCTTGATGTCAGTAGTTTTCAGATATGCTACTGCTGCAATCGCTTTGGTTGAGGCATCGCAGAAGATACAGAGCCTTTGCGTCTTGACTTCTGTTGATGGCACGGAAGCGTATGGTCGTGCCACGTAAAGATCTGACAAGGCTTCTAAACATTTCTTCCATCTTATCCACAATTCTCTCTTCTCCATGGGAAGCAGATCATCCTATTCAGACATCTCTTGGGTGAAGTCTCTCAACATCATTTTACCTTGGATAGTTACAGGGGTTGCAAATCCTAGAGGATCATACAGGCTGTTTATCACGGACAGGACGCCTCTACGTGTGAAAGGTTTTTCTTCTTCGTTGATCCGAAAGGTAAATGCATCTCTCTTCAAATCCCAGAGCAAACCAAGGCTCTGTTGCATGGGAAGGGAGTCCGTGTCTAAATCCTAGTCTTTTAGATCAGTTGAGTAATCTTGAGAGGGAAAAGCTGCCACCATTTTTTGGCTGTTGGAAGCAATTTTGTGCAGCCTCAAATTGGACAAAGCGAGCATTTCTTGTGTCCTCTTTAAGACACTAACTGATGATTCATCTGTGGTGTGGATTTCAAGCAGTCATCCACATAGAAATCCTTCTCCACAAACGACCTAACATCCGACCCGTACTTTGCTTCGCCCTCTCTGCCTGAATGTCTAAGACCATAGATGACGACAGCAGGGGAAGGGCCGTTCCCGAAGATGTGTACTTTCATCTGATACTCCATGATGTCTTTGTAGGGGTCATTATCGAGGTACCAGAAAAACATCAAATAGTTTCTATGTTCTTTTTTGTCAAGAAAGCAATGAAACATCTGTTGTATGTCAGCCATGAATGCCACTGCATCTTTGCAAAAGCGAAGAAGTCTGTTGTTGAGGTCTGGGCAAGACAAAAAGACATCATTTGGCAAGACATCTTCATATCTGGCACTTGAGTCAAATACTACTCTTATCTGACTATGTTTCTTAGGATGATGCACGCCAAAAATGGGTAGGTACCAACATTCCTTGGAATCTTGATGTACAGGTGCAATTTCTGCATGGCCATTCTGAAGTATTTTCTCCATGAAGGCAAAGAAGTGCTCTCTCATTTCAGGTGCCTTCTGAAATTTGAATCTGATGGAGACAACTATACCGTAGACAGGTTCTCTGTTGCTGGGTAAATGTTGCCTTTGGGGTCTAAATGGTAGAGAGGACATCCGACTCTTTGACTCATCTCTTACCATCTCTCGATCCATGATGTCCAAAAACAGTCTGTCTTCTAAGGACATTGCTACCTTGTTGTCTTCTCTTGTTCTGAGGAAAACTGTGCACCCTATGCGATATTGGTCACCTTCACATGTGTGGTCTTAACAGGAAGGATCAGCTAACGGACAAGGTAGAGGAGCTTTGTGTGGCAACTCTTTTACCAGGAAGCTACTCTTACATGGCTGGAAGACAGATGTCCATTTTCAAACACTTAGCTAACATAAATGAATTCAAGTCTCCAGGTCCAGATGAATTACACCCCAGAGTACTGAAGGAGATAGCAGAAATAAATTTTTTAACCCCTCTCAATAATCTTTGAAAATTCTTGGAGAACAGGAGAAGTCCCAGAAGACTGGAGAAGAGCAAATGTTCCTATCTTCAAAAAGAGGAAAAAGGTGGACCCAGGCAACTATAGGCCGGTGAGTCTGACTTCTATACCAGGAAAGATCTTTGAACAAATTATTAAACAACATGTATGTAAGTACCTGGATAAGAATGAAGTGATTAAGCAGAGTCAGCATGGGTTTGTAACTAATAAGTCATGTCAGACTAACTTAATTTCCTTCTATGACAAAATCACTGATTGGGTGGATCAGGGAAATGCTGTAGATATAGTACATCTTGACTTCAGCAAAGCATTTGACAAAGTATCTCACACAATTCTTATTGAAAAAATGGCTAAGTATGGAATGGACAAGGCAACTGTTAGGTGGATTCATAACTGGCTTAGTGATCAAACCCAAAGAGTGGTCGTAAATGGCTGCACATCCAGTTGGAAGAATGTCTCAAGTGGGGTACCACAGGGCTCTGTCCTGGGCCCTGTATTGTTAAACATCTTTAGCAACGATTTAGATGAAGGAATAGGTAAACTGATTAAATCTGCTGATGACACAAAGCTAGGAGGGATAGCTAATACTAGAGAAGAGATAGAGGATTCAAAAAGATAAAGCATAAACTGGAGCAGTGAGCAGCAAATAATAGAATGGTTTTTAACATGGAAAAATTCAAAGTACTACATCTGGGCAATAAAAATGAAAAAAGCATATACAGAATGGGAGGAATAGGGCTAAGCAACAGCACATGTGAAAAAGATTTGGGTATACCAATAGATCACAGACTGAATATGAGTCAACAGTGTGATGCAGCAGCAAAACAGGCAAATGCAATTCTAGGATGTAATAACAGAAGCATACAGTCTAGATCACGTGAAGTCATTATTGCCTTCTACTCCTCTTTGGTCAGACCTCATCTGGATTACTGTGTCCAGTTTTGGGCGCCACATAAAAAAGACATCCACAAACTTGAGCAAGTTCAAAAACGAGAGACCAGAATGTTTACCGGTCTGCAAACCCTGTCTTATGAGGAAAGGTTGCAGGATTTGGGAATGTTTAGCTTGCAGAAGAGAAGACTGAGAGGAGACATAATAGCTGTCTACAAATATCTCAAGGGCTGTCACATTGTAGAAGGATCATCTTTATTCTCATTTGCACAAGGAAAGACTAGAAGCAATGGGACGAAACTGAATGGGAGGAGACACAGATTAGATATTAGAAATAACTTTTTGACAGTTAGAGTGATCAATCAGTGGAACAGGCTGCCACGGGAGGTGGTGAGTTCTCCTTCAATAGAAGTCTTCAAACAGAGGCTGGACAGATATCAGTCTAGGATGATATAGCGAATCCTGCTTTGAGCAGGGGGCTGGACCAGATGGCCCAGGAGGTCCCTTCCAACTTTGGTATGCATGCTGTCAACTAAGGCCAGCTTCTGTGCTCCTCCTAGGGAGACGTCTCCTAAGATGACGCATCCAAGGTCGTACCTCTGTGCATACAGAGCGTTCCTGGAGCCGTTTACACATTCTCTAGCCTGGTGGACTTGTAGTTTGTCTCTTCCTAGAAGTAGAGCTATTGGGGTTCCTGAATCCATCTCAGGTATCAGGTGGGCTATACGCTTTAGATGGGGGTGATGTGTCGCCACCTCCAGTGAAGGTATTTCTGACCTGTTGTCAGGAATCTGGTTGCATTCCAGGATGGTCAGTAACGATAGGTAGGTTTGGCCATCTATGAACTCTACCTTGTATCCGGCTGCTTTTTTTCCCTGCCATCTCAACGTTACCTGAACTCATCCTCAGGGTGTAGGGAGAACCAGGACCTACAATGCTGAAGTTGTCAAAGAAGATGGACCTGGCTAGGGACTTGTTACTTTGGTTATCCAGGATTGTGTATATCTTGAGGGCTTTGTCCTTGTGGCTTGCAGGATAGACTCGGACAAGGCAGATTTTTGAACAGAACTTTCCGCCTGTGAGTCCCTTACAGATCTCCGTACATTTAGAGCTTACCTCAAAGGTGTCTTCATTGGTGTCTTTCTGCTTCTCATCGTGCTCCTCTACTTGTGACAACACTAGTGGGGTTGATCCAGGGTGCATGGTTGTATTGTGATCTGTGCTGCTGCATTCTGAACATTTCACGCTAGCTTCACAGTTCCTGCCAAAGTGAGAGGTTGTGGCACAACATTTGAAACAGATGTTGTTCTCCTTGAGGAAATCTTTGCGATCCTCCAACGACTTCTCCCTGAAGGCTCTGCATTTTAGTAGAGGATGTGGTTTCTTGTGTAGAGGACAATGTTTCCTGACATCCTGAGGCTTGCTGCCGCCTGGAGGGGGTTTATTCACCTTGTGAGGAGGGCCTGTGGAAACAATGTTAGTTTTGTGGATTGCCACGGATGTCTTACCGGGCTTGACACCAGGGGCAGTGGAACAAGACAGAGTAAAGTCAAAACTAGGGTCATTTCTAATCCTAGATTGTTTGGTGGCAAAATCAACAAATACAGTGAAAGGAGGGAATGATACATTATGATTTTGTTTATACTGTGAACCACATGTAATCCACTTTTCTTGTAGGTTGCATGAAAGTTTCTGTACTATTGGATTGACACCCTTAGCGGTGTCTAAGAATGCCAATCCGGGCAAGTCTCCTTCCTCCTGGGCAACATGTAACTCATTCAATAAATCACTCAAATCTCTAAGCTTTAGATAACCTTTAGGTCCAATCTTAGGAAAATCATCAATTCTTTTATATAAAGCATTCTCTATGACTTCTACTGTCCCATAGCATTCATCAAGTCTTTCCCACACTTTATGTAGACCTGTGCGAGGATGCTTTACATTAATAACTCTCAGTCTTTTGGCCTGCTCGACGGACTCATTTCTGAGCCAGTTTACTAAGAGATCTAACTCCTCACTACAAGAAAGGTCCAGTCATGTCTAGTGTGTGGTGTATCACCATACCTGTAGGACGCTTCTGACTCCGGATAGTCTGTTCGGTACCTTGTTGGTAAAGAAGGTGTCTCTTTAAGGCAGGATGGGAGCTGTACCTTCTTTTCAGTGGAATGGTAGCTGTGAAGTTTGAGATTGGATCGCTGGTAATCGGCATAGGCTGATCGATATGATGCTTCACTGCTGTCATCCATGACGGAATGTTGACTGATGTACTCTGTGACGCGCTGCGATGGGTCTTTCTGCTCTAGATCTGGTCTGAGAATGCTGCTGCATCTCTGATAATCAGAATTCTTCATGGCTTCCAAATACTCTGCCTTAGCTATTACAGCTGCTGTCTTTGTCCGCTGCAAGTTTTTCTAGCTCTGCATGCAAATGTGCAGTTTCCGCTTCTCTCTCTGTCTGCAAACGTGCAGTTTCAGCTTGCAGGCGTGCGGCTTTGGCCTCTCTCTGCCTGCAGACGTGTGGCTTCCGTCTCTCTCACTGTCTGCAAACATGCGGTTTCTGCATCTTGCTCTGCCTGTCTCAGCTTTAAATGCATCTCTCGTTCGGAGAAGGAGGATCTTGCTTTGGCTGCTTTGGCCTTGGCACAAACAACAGCAGCAAGCTCTGCTATTGACGACCTGCCAGAACTTGCTTGTGACCTCATTTTGAGTGAGGATGTGCTGTTTTGAGACATCTGCACTTAGCTGCATATTGCTGAGTATAGTGGCGGGAAACAGTTTATGCGCGGCGGCTTCCGTGTGGTGGGAATGATGAAGTGCTTGATGGCGGGCTGCACTCTCGGTACTTGTGACTGTATGGCGGCCGCTGCAGTATCCATAGGCAGTGCGGTGTGGGTACAAGCGGCTCCTTAACTCGTATTCACTATCGCAGGCATCTAGCATCTGTTTTACTGTTCTGCCTTCATGCACGTTGACACGGTGTGCAATCTAGCATACAGCATAAACCACCTTCTAGCTTCCAAAATAAGCAGACTGTTCCCTGTAGTCTAACTTGTTTATTGGTGAAGAGTATAGAACATGCGGTAAAACTATAAAGAATATAAACAACATGGGTAAGTATTGGGCAGATAATCACACAGCTAACACAATTACAGGAAGTAATAACAGTGTGATGCAAACTTTACATAGAAACACACAGGTGTCTAATTACATATGCTGAGCTCTGGCAGCCATACAGTTAATAGCCTCGCTGAACAACACTGCATTGCAAGAAAAGATTTTATTCTTACCAAATATGCTTTGCCCGGATAACAAACTCAAGTATGGAGTTACAGGAGGACAGATAAACGCGAGAATCATTATGAAATACACAAAATAAAATGGCATATTCTTCATCCCAGATACATTGCTTCATTCCCACAAAGCATTGCTCTGTTAAAGACACAGGCTGTAAAGCTATTACAGATACAGCTATAAATTCAACCACCACTAGATGGTGCTAACTAAACCCAGCACATAATACAAACACATTTGCCCTATTCAGAGGGCAGAACAGTACCCCTTAAATAATCTATGAGGGGACCTAGTAAGGACAATGCTTTGGGCACTCTTTAAACTTTTGAGGACATATTCAATCTCCCAAAAATACCTTGCCCCAACCTAATACTATTAGGAACACAAATTGTAATGTTAAAAAATCGCCATTCTCTCCAATCTCTCAAGTCAGACTGTTGGAATGATTTATGTATTGTGTAATTATGAATGATGTAGATTTCCATTAGCTTGGAATTTTATTATGTAATAATTCTAAAGAAATTATATTTTTACCATTGTAAGGTGTTTTTCTGACACATCAGATTTTTTTCCTTAATTTTTTTTTACAATGCTTTTCAATGATCTTTTTCCCCGGCATTAACTAACATTTTAACACTTCTCTACATAGACTGAAAAGCATTAAAGATCTCAGCAAAATGTAATTGACACATCGACCGTTCAAATTCAATGCTAAAAAGTGTCAAAAAATGCTCAATTTTGAATGCACAAACGCTGACACGCAAAAAAGGCGACACATCAATACGTTGTAACACATGGAAAAGTGTAAATGATGAATGCTACAAAAAGATCCTGACAGATCTGATGTATTAAAGTAGCTTGTTCAGGGGAAGAAAATGTTATTTTTGTTTTGTTTAGGCTTTTATATTCAATTATGAGGGTCTCTTTGGAGATTTGTGCATCAGAATACAATGACAAGCTGACAAAAAGCTTATTGAAAGATGTAATGAAAACATTGACCATAAAGCATGTCTTTCAGGAGATAAATCTGTAGATAAAATGTTTGACAGTTGTGTGAATCCCTCTAATGGAAATCACACAGGATGAATAGAGTTTTCATAGAGCAACAGCTAAAGCTAAAATGTAAGATTAATGTACAAAGAAAACAGTAACTAGAATTGTTATTATTACCAGCTAGGTAACTTAAAGCTAATAAAATAAAATATAATACTTCTACTAAAATTGCTTGCATTATTTAAAATAATGTATTCAATGGTTTTCCACCATAGCCAGTTTTCATTTTTTTCCTCCACATCTTTTTTTCAGTGTAGACATATAAAAGCTTACTTTTAGATACGTTAAAGTCTTGAATGATGCCATTCACTTTACCATACAAACATACTAAAAAAAAATATTAAGTAAGATGGCTAATAAAAAAAGCATCACAATTCCGCTATTGCTGTCAGGTTTCTTCTTCTTGCCATTGAACTGTAATAATGACCTGAGTACCCTATTCTGCAGATGAAAACTGATTTTAGTTTTTTTTTTATTGCTTGAATGACTGCAAATGCGCATTTTATTGTAGGTTATTAAGGGGCCTTAATGCTGCTGAGGAATAAGAGAATAGCACCACCCAGCAGGTACAATCCCCGCAGGTGGCAGCTGTAAGTGAAATTTGCCCACCTCAGATGGACTTGTTACACTGCAGTAGCAATATAGCGATGCTATTGCTAACCAACCAAGTCTGGCTGTATACTTTTGATGCACAACTGATGCAGTATAAATGGCATATATTTCCCTGCTCAGAGTTTGCAGGATTTAGAGCAAAAATAAAATTATTAGCCCTAAGAAGGGTTTTGGTACGAGTTGCAACAGGACATGCAATTTACCCAATCCTATCCTACACAATGTTTTCAGCACAATCTCTCCCTAAGTGCTGCTAACAGCAGTATTAATATGCATTATAATTAGCCCTAATAAGAAATATTACTGGTGTCTAATCCCTGCCTATATGCAGCTAAAACTCTGTCCTTCTTTCAGCAGCACCTCTCTCTGCAATGCCTGTCTCCGTTGGTACACTGTGCTGAGCAGTTAGGCGTCAGGATTCTCCCGCTGCACGGGATAGATCCCAAGCCTTATCTGCCTTTGCCGTCTCCCATTCAGGCTCAGCCACTGCAATCAGTAAATCTAGTTTGCCTTTAGGTGTGTGGCACCATCATTTGTGTGTTGTTTGTCTTTTTGCACCTGCATTTTTTACTATTATAATATTTTAAATTTGATAACTAAAGTTTATTAGTTTTATTAGTAACATAATTTCCAGTTGCTAATTCCTAAGTCTATGGTAACCAGCGATAGGCAGCTGCAGCTTGACGTTCTGAAGTCTAAGTCCAGAAATCACCTTACTGAGTAAGTACATGGTGTGGCGTCTTCTTATTGATGGTCGGATGCCTCCTGCTCTGGTGATGTGGCAGCTCTGGATTGGCCCATGGGCGATGTCTCAGAAGACTGGGCGTGAGTGTTTGGGGTGGAGCCTTTTGTATAAAAAACCACCAATAGCACCCGTGGGTGCGCTAGTATCATTTTGTGAGTGTGAGTGGATACGCTAACACTCTGTTTACTCGTGTGTGCCGCTCTTATTCCATTTACTGTGTGTCTACGCAAGTAGTGTAGGGTGGGAGACCCCCGCTTGGCTTAGCATCTGTTTCTGTCGTGTGTGCAGTTAGCACAGCTGAGTTACAGAGCAAGTCCAACCTTCAGTCTTGACTTCCCTGGGAGAGCGATAGGGTTCCACACCTAGCATCCTAATAGCCTTTACCCCGTGACGTTTAACAGGGTTTAGTACTTGCCTAATGTTTGTAGTTCCGCTCTGTGGAGCAAGAGAGCTTGAAACTCAGCTCCCTGTTCACTCTGAGTGGTGTTAGCTCTGTGTGTACAATCCATCGCTCGCTGTATGTTCCGTCATTGCTTTCTAGCAGCAGTTTAACATCTCTGCTTGGTGGACCCCAGGTTGCGATTGCACTTTGTAAACCCAATGATGCTATGAGGCCAGCCAACCTCGGGAATGCCATAATCAAGATGACTGCAGCATTACAGTGACTGGCAGGCAATCCCCGCATGTTTATTGGCTAATAGGTGCCAAACAATTGAGGCGGAAACTTGGGCTTGCAAGTGAGCATTCAAAAATACTTTCTGAGTAACAATTATCCCTAGCACATTGATGATCGAACAAGTAACAAGCAGTGACGAACACGATCGCTCATCACTATCTGTTATCCAGGAATCAATGAACTCTTGTGCCACAAGAAGCGGACATTCACACAAGCAGATAGTTTTGAATGGAGAATACATTTAACCTAAAGGCAATGCCTTCTTCTTTGTTTAGGGCCTGAAGTTTACCTGTTTAGCCCTCAATTTTGAGCAATTTATGGAGAATGATCCCATTCATTATAATATAAACAGAGGCCTTCTGTAAAATTAAGGAATCATTCAGATAATGATAGTCTCTACCAACCGTTTGCATGGGTTACAGTGCAGCCACTAAGAGGATGATGATTTAAAAGATGCTCTGGAATGTGGAATACTAGAATGTAGAGCTTTCTCTCTTAACCACTCTTTAAAATGTTAGTCTACTTGGGTGGCAAGAGAAATTGAAATCCTCAATGAAAGTGATAGTTTCCCAAGAGCCATTTTTCAAAACCACAATGTCAGGCTGCAAGTTGTGTGCCTTAAATGTGCTACCAAGTCAGTGTCTCTGGAGTTACCTCTCATCGAGCACATCTGAGACATCATTGACTGGCAAAAGCAAAGGGAGCTGCCAGCAGTAGATCTTGATGATTTGACAAAGTATATTCAGCACAGCACATGACCGCATATGGCGACTTCAGTTTTACCTTCTCCTCGATACCTCACCGCCTCCTATCATCCCCCTCTTTCTTTTCTCCTGAGAATAAGACACGGTACAATTTAAATTCTTTGGATAATTTTGGCCACAGCTGCCAATTTTATTAACAAACATTAACAATAAACATTAAATAATTCAAAATTATGAGGGGAGGGTTCTTGGAGCTAGAAAGATCTGGCTATAAACTTATTTTCACCATGTTACCCCCAGCCATCCAGCCCAGCTCGAGGGCACCGTAACTCCCCTTCTGGGAGACCAACCACCATAGCTCCCGAGGTAAAACCCCGTCCAGAGCCCATACCCAAAAGCCAGATCCCCCATACCATTTTAAACTGTCGGGAATGTTACTTCCGAATCCTTCCCCGACCAATCACCGTCAACTCCAAGAACCCCACCCCCTGCCCCACAGCCACTGTGACAACAGCAACAACGACGCCTCGTATAGACCCTGACAAGAATCTATATACCGATCACCTTTTTTTTTTTTTTTTTTTTTTTTTAAGCGTACATCCCCTAGCAGCCCCCAACATGCTACCCAAAACAGGGAGGATGGGTGGGACTTCTCTCCTCTGCTCCTGGCTGGTGAGTGCGGTTTTTCCCGCACTTTTTCCCTAATACAGGCTGCCCCCACCTTAAACCCCTCCCCCGGCCCCCGTCCCGGCCAACCATTTCAAACTGGCACAACACTAGTTCAAACTTCCCGCCCATAGCACTCATGGGGGGCTTCCCCTAGGCTGTGCCCTTCCCCAGCCCCCTTCTTGACCGCATATGGCGACTTCAGTTTTACCTTCTCCTCGATACCTCACCGCCTCCTATCATCCCCCTCTTTCCTTTCTCCTGAGAATAAGACACGGTACAATTTAAATTCTTTGGATAATTTTGGCCACAGCGGCCAATTTTATTAACAAACATTAACAATAAACATTAAATAATTCAAAATTATGAGGGGAGGGTTGTTGGAGCTAGAAAGATCTGGCTATAAACTTATTTCCACCATGTTACCCCCAGCCGTCCAGCCCAGCTCGAGGGCACCGTAACTCCCCTTCTGGGAGACCAACCACCATAGCTCCCGAGGTAAAACCCCGTCCAGAGCCCATACTCAAAAGCCAGATCCCCCATACCATTTTAAACTGTCGGGAATGTTACTTCCGAATCCTTCCCCGACCAATCACCGTCAACTCCAAGAACCCCACCCCCCGCCAACCACGAACAGCCCTGACCACCTCAGGCTCGTGAGTGCCCCAAAACCACCAAGGCCCTCTCGATCCCCTCCTGTATTGACAGTGCCCATAAATCAATACCAATAGAATTTAAATGAACCCCATCGGCCAACCAAAAATTACCGGCACCTGTCTCCAATTCAAAGTGACGAACACTAATGCCCCCATTCCTGGACACAAACGCCGACACCGCGCGATTCAATTTCACCCTAGCCCTGTTAATCCCTTTCAACGATCTCGCTTGCCTCCACCTCTGTCTGGGTACCACATCTGACCATACCGTCACCACGTTCGGGAACGATGTCCACAACCTCAAAAAATCGGAACGTATGTCCCTAATTAGTTCTCTCACTGGCCTGACCCCTAAATCATTGCCCCCCACATGGAAAACAATAATGTCGGGGGTTCTATCCAAGCGAGCGGACTTGGTTAACTCCAGGGGCACCCTGCTCCATACCATTCCTCGGAAACCCAACCAACGGACCAGCACCTGCTCCCTCCCAAAGCCCAATTGCCTACCATCTGGCCTCGCGTCGGCTCGTAGCGCACCCCAATAAACGTAAGAGTGTCCGAATATCCAGGCAAGAAAGGGGTCGCCACCTGGAAAAAACACAACAGAATATAGGAAAAACACATCGAGGACATGCAAACCACGCAGCTAACGCCGAACATACAGTAAATACCGATCCGACTGCCACCTGCCAATTCTCCTAATCGCATCAGCCCCCAACCCAAGGCTGTCCGCTTCGGTCGCAGCACCAATTCTAAATGAATGAGACCCATACATGTCCTGGGGAAGGCCCAACTCTACCAATCCCTTCTTCAAAACCGCAATGAACTGGAACCGAGACAAATAGGTGCCGTCCGCATGGCACAAGAGAGGACCCGTCCTACCCGCCCATACGCCCCAATATGCTTCCAAACAGCCACGAGGGCACATTAATGCCCCATCAACTCGCCCCAAAACTACCCGTCTGCCCCTACCCTGTTGATCAGTTTTTGAACGCTGAATCCAAAAAACAATGCCCCCCGCCCAAAATTCCACATCTTCTGCCAACACCCCTCCCGCCGAAACCCTGCTGCCTGACACCACCTCGCCAATGCGCATTGCCCCAAAAAAGGCCAAAGAAAAAGCCAGCTGAAACAGGGCCAACTCAAAAACTGACGTGCAAATACCCCCAAGGACTCTGCCTAAGCCTTCCAACGTACTAAACGAAATAGGCCTTCGTTTGTCCCCGGCTTTGTTACCCCTCCGAAACCCTTTTAACGCCTGACTCACTAAGAAGCTCTTCGTAACGTCCCCCACCCCTTGCAACTTGAAACCAAAAGCTAAACCCGCTACAAACTTGTTTACCTTAGCAGCAGACCAACCGCTGTCAGCTGCCTTCCCAATTAAAAACAATACCGCCAACATCCTATCCTCATCACTTTCGACCCCACCCCACTCTGCCAACCAACTCTGCCATACTCGCCACGAAGAATCGTAGGCCGACCACGTCTGCTGCGATAAGGATTCCCGAATCAGTCTTCCTGCTCTTCCGTAATCACCTTCCACAGAAAGGAAGGGCATTCCACGCCCGTGGCATCCGCTCCTGGCGCCAATTCTCGAAAACGGCCCCACTGAAAACGAGACAAAGAGTCTGCTATTGAATTCGTAACCCCGGGCACATGCACTGCAGAAATCCCTGCGTTCAAATCCAGACAGCGAAGAACCAAAACCCTAACCAATCTAACTACGGGGAGAGGAGGCCGACAAACTGTTAATGATCGCTACAACACTCGCGTTGTCGCAATGAAAGCGCACTCTCCTATTTTCGAACATGGGACCCCACACCAAAACAGCTACCACGATAGGAAACAGCTCCAATAGTGCCAAGTTTTTGGTAAGGCCCAACAACTTCCACGCCTGAGGCCACCGCCCCACACTCCACCTACCCTTACAGTAGGCGCCGTAACCAAAGCCGCCTGCTGCATCCGTAAATATTTCAAAATCAAAATTGCTCAATGTCTCCTCCTGCATCAGCGACCGCCCATTGTAATTCCGCAAAAACCGCTGCCAAACCATCAAATCGTCCCTATGCTCCTTCGTCAAGCGAACGTAATGGTGCGGAGCCTTCACTCCCGCCGTCGCGCTAGCCAAACAACGAGAAAAAATTCGACCCATAGGCATGATCCTGCAGGCAAAGTTCAATCTCCCCAATAGGGATTGTAATTCCTTGAGGGTCACTTTGCGCAACTTCGAAATCATGTCTACCTCCTGTTTCAACAATGCCAACTTGTCCTCTGGTAACCGACACTCCATCCTCTCCGAATCGACAACTATGCCCAAAAAACTTATAACAGCCTTAGGGCCTTCCGTCTTCTCAGATGCCAGCGGCACCCCAAAATGCTCCGCCACCCAAACCATGCCTGCCAACGCGTTCCTACACAACGGCGAATCCGGGGGGCCAATAAAAAGAAAATCATCCAGATAATGAATGATCGACTGCATTCCTGTAACATCCCTTACCACCCACTCCAGAAAAGTGCTAAACGTCTCAAACAAGGAACAAGAAATTGCGCAACCCATCGGCAAACACCTATCGAGGTAGAAATTCCCCCTCCAAAAACATCCCAGCAGCGGGATACTATCTGCATGAACCGGTAGTAACCGAAAAGCGGACTCAATGTCTGTCTTTGCCAACAAAGCCCCTGACCCATAACGTCGCACCCACTTAACCGCCGTATCAAAAGAGGTATACTCCACAGAACACAACTCCCTATCGATACCGTCATTAACTGACAAGCCTTTTGGATAAGACAAATGCTGAATCAAACGAAACTTATTCGGCTCCCTCTTAGGCACAACCCCCAACGGGGAAACAATCACGCCCGCAACAGGAGCCGTGGGGAACGGACCGGCCATCCTGCCCAAATCCACTTCCTTTTTTAACTTCTCATCTACTACCTCCGCATGCATTATTGCCGACCGCAAATTTTTAACAGAAAAAAGAACCACATGGCCAGGAGGTGGAATCCTGAAACCGTCAACAAAACCATTCAAAAGCACGCTGGCCACTGCCCGAGCCGGGTACCTACTTAGAAAGGGGGCCATCTCTTGAACCCTCACCGGGCTCTCCCCCTTGACCGGCACCCACATTTGGCTTTCCTTTCCCTTTCTTAAAACATTTGGAAGCGCCGTGTGAGCTACCGTTGCAGTGGGAGCACATGTGCTTGAACTTGCAGCCCGCCCCGTACTTGCACTGCCCGTCATTAAATTGCCAGCACGCTCCCGACTTCTCTCTTCCTCCCTGGGTTGCCTGAGCACTGCTACCCTGACCTGCTTGCTGACTGCTGCTGCCCCCGCTCCCGTGAAAGGACTGCCCATACCTCACTGGGGCCATCACCTTCAGCCACAGCCCGATATCCTTTTGATCCCACTTTATCTCCGGCCGTACAGCCTTCCTCTGCCTAAACTGCTCGTCGTATCGCAGCCACGCCTGGCCCCCATAAATACGATGCGCCTCCCCGATAGCATCTAAATAACAAAAAAGGCCAGAACAATTATCCAGAGACTTCTCCCCTATGACACTAGCCAAAATAGCGAATGCCTGCATCCAATTCACAAAAGTCTGCGGGATCAGACGCCACCTCCTCTTTTCTTCCTCCTCTTTTTTACTATCGTCCTTCTTCCCCTTATCCAGGTTAAACTTTTCCAACGGCAGCAATGAAAATATCTCCACATACTCGTCCCGCCAAATCTTCTCCTTCACTTCTTTAAATGGGCCCCCAGCGGCCCCTCAAAGCACACATAAACCTCTCCCTTAGCCCTATTGTCCAGTTTTATCCTATCCCCCTTATCCGTTTCCGTCTGCACTGAAACAGATACTCCTGCCGCAGCTCCTTCATCGCATTCTACCGCGCGTAACATGTCACCACCCGACTCTGTGCCCGAACCGCGACTCACTATACATGCCCCCGCTGGGGACGGAGCTGCCTCCCCAATTACCCCCCCTCCAGCCTCCTCAATATTTGCGACATGTTCGCCAAAATGTCCCTTAGCCCCGGCACCTCAGCCCCGCTAGGCCCACTACGCCCCATCCGCTCCCTACCATCTCCCTGCCTGCCCCCATCATCCTGCAATACAGCCCCTGCGGGCGACAAACACGACATGGAGCCATACTCACATAGCTGCGCGGGTGCTGTGTCCCCGCCAGCTGGAAATCCGGAATCCTGACGTCCTCGATGATCCTGATGCAGGCACCGCTGCTCCAGGCCCGCGCCCCTGGCCTCCTCGTCACCAGGGGGGACCCGAGCATGCGATACCCGCCGCTCCCGAGAACTCCCCCTTGAGCGGGACCCGTGACAGTCCCTGGACCCATGCCCGACTGGCCGGTCCGTAGCACCCTCCGGGCGACTCCCGGATAAATGTCCCCAGGTGCCTGGTGCCTCGTCTGCTGGATAGGGGCCAGGCAGGGCGACCGCGCTAAGTCGCCTCCCGCCCGTCGACCGGTCCGGGCTACACGTGCTGCTGGGACCAGGCAGGGCGTCCCCGCTGAGCCCCCTCCTGTCTGCCGATCGGTCGGGGCTCCACATGCTGCTGGGACCAGGCAGGGCGTCCTCGTGCTGCCCCCTACCGACCGCCGCTCTCACGCTATGGACTGCAATGGGGGAAGGCAGGGCGGCAGCATCCGGCACCCTCCCGCCCACCTCACCTCCGGTCCTTCTGCTGACGGTGGGGCCAGGCAGGGCGCTGCCGCAACGCCCCCTCCTGCCCGCCGCGCCACGTCTGGCGCCCTGGCTGGCAGACGCCCCCGAGCGGTCCTCATCCCCGGGGGCGCCCTCGATCCTGCCTCCCGCCGTTGTGTTGCCCGGCGCCGGCCGGCGCCGGCCTCGCCGCTGTGAGGGCCTGCCGCAGACTTCACACTCCCCCCTGCTGCGCAACTCTTCGGCTCCTGCCCGCGATGTCACTTCCGGTCCGGCCTGCTGTTCCTGTCCTGCTCCCCCACGCTTGCCGCCCGTGCTGACCGGCCGGCTGGGCGGATTCCTGCCGGGACGGGGGCAGGGAGGGGATGCAGCCCCAACTGTTGCGCCGCCCGCAGGGTCCCTGGAGGGGCTCCGCAGCCGCCGCCTGCTGCGGGCTGACACCTCCGGTGACAGCCTTTCGGGGGGACGGGTCCTCCTTCCACGCCGGCTGGTTCCCTGCTCCGCAGCGCTGAGGAGGGAGGAAAGCTGGGTCTGTAGCCATCCTCCCCTCCTGGACCTGGCCACATCCTGCAGTCTGGCGAAAAGTTGCTGCTCGTCGTCCATCGATTCAGGTGGGACTTCTCTCCTCTGCTCCTGGCTGGTGAGTGCGGTTTTTCCCGCACTTTTTCCCTAATACAGGCTGCCCCCACCTTAAACCCCTCCCCCGGCCCCCGTCCCGGCCAACCATTTCAAACTGGCACAACACTAGTTCAAACTTCCCGCCCATAGCAGTCATGGGGGGGCTTCCCCTAGGCTGCGCCCTTCCCCAGCCCCCTTCTTTATTCCTCAAACAACCATTAATAACCTCAAAGGTAGCAGCCAAGGTGTATAAGTACGGGGATTTCTGAATGTGACCCTCATATTTCATAAAAAATACATTTTAATGTTTTACTTTTTTCCATTTTATCATCATTTACATGGCATTAACATATCGATCAATCTTTTGATTTCCATAATTCCATGACTATTCTTTATTGGTGCTGCAATTTGAATTTTGAAAAGCCATCTGGAAGAATCCACAAGTGACCTGTCTCAGACTAGTCTGCCAATTATGTTTACTCTGAAATGCTGTAGCATGCAACAGCACTCATGTATGTGGGGTATCCTCACATTACAACCAGTACAACACCCATACACTACATATACAACACATATACAGCATTTATGTAGTGCATACAGTATACCGACTTCATATAATAACCTTTTAGAAATCTAACATCCACAGATTGCATAACAGAATACAACAAATGTACAGAGCATATTAAGCACATTCGCAGTACGCAGAGAACATGTATACAAGACATTTAGCATCTTAACTCTACTAAAAATCCATACAGTACTAATACAAAACCCACAAAATGCCCCTCATACCGTACCCTTATAATGCACATGCAACACTTATGCAAACAAATACAATAAACTACACTTTCAGCACGTATGCAGCACACATACAGAACTTATACAACACACCTAACAATATGAATGCAGCATAGTATGGTATATACGTACACCTTGTTAGGGCTGGCAGAACGCACCAAATAATAAAGATAGTATAAGGTGCGTTCGCAGCCCAGGGTCCACTGTGCAGAGATGTCACCTGCTTCTCGGTAATGGCGGACACTAAATTGCGGTAACAAACACACACGGGTTTACCTCACCCGGTATAAAGGAGGCAAACCTTGTTGCTTCACAGGGCTGCAATACCACAGGGTAAACGCTAGTGTTTAGGTCACAGAACCCTGCCCCAAGTACACGAGGTCAGAGTCCCTCTAGACCCACTAGCGGTCGGCGCCACAACTGCGGTGCCAGACACAGACTAAACTAACAGAATAACTGCTCAGAGCATACAGCGCCGCACTGGGGGACGCCACTAACCACCCTAAGCTTAGGGTCAGGAAAGCGCTCAATTTGCGCACGGCGCCGCTCTGGCGGGTGCTGCAGTAGGCACTGTAATATTGTGCCTTGTGCTGGATGACACAATATGGTGCTAGAAGCTCAAACACCCAACTCATTCAACAACGCTAGGGAGGGGATCTTAATGAGTCATTCACCAGATACAAACATACATCCACACATACACAAATATAATTGGGCGGTCATGCGATTCTTTTATAGTTGCAGGCTTCTGGGACCTTCCCTGAGATCCAATCAGCGCAGCAACAGGACCTGAGCATGTGACAGCCAACCTCCAATAAGAGGTCGTCCCACGGGCATGCTCAGTAGGCCGAAAGAGGGACTTAGTTTCAGGAGCTGCTCGCTGCTGGTTAGTGCAGGTTGCTATAGCTGAACCAAGGATGACAGCAGCAACCAACCCGACAGCACTAGCTTGAGCAAGAGGCCGGGATCGACGTCTCACTGAGCAGGACTCTCTGCGGTCGGGACTGAATGGGAAACCACAGAAGGCAAGGCTTGGGATTCCTCCTGTGCAGAGGAGGAGACCCGACGCCTAACAAACCTGTAAAGCATCCGTAAGACACTTATACAGTACAGATCTAGCACATATGCAGCACAATTAGCTCTCATACAATACTTACTCTGTGTAGTATACTCAGGGTTCGCAACAACCATAGATTACCAATCGCACACACATACCAAAAATACACAATACATAGGGGCTGAGAGGAATTCTAAACTACAAGATGGGACTGTATATAGGGGCCAGAAAAGAGCGATCTACTGTTGTATGGGGTTGTATATACAGGTAATAGAGAGGAGAGGTACACTGCTGGATGGATTGTATATAGGGGGCCAGAAATCAAAGATATATAGGATAGGCTGTGTAAAGATGGAATAGATATACTTCCTTTAGTCTGTACCATGTTACTAAATTTCTACAGGTTTTTAAGAGAACCTATAATCCTCATTGCTCTATACTAATCACAATTACTGCCACGCAACATCTTCTAAAGGTGTTACAGCTTAGACCCGAGGGTACATGAGGAACAGCAGCATCGCTGGAGCTCTATCATCCATTCATAAGAAGGATTCTGCTCTGAATATCACAGTGATTAAGTGATGGGAAATCTTCAATCTGTCAAAACTTCAATTCTCATTTAACATCGTTGATGCTTTTGTTACTAATTGGTGATTATCACAAAAGAAAAGCTGAGAATAGGGAAAAAAGGAGTATAAATGATGGCGAGACATCAGGAAGATGCATCAAATATCTGGTAGAGGGTTTCTCTATCCATAGACTTTACAGTAATTAGCAATGTATACCAAACTAATCATTTAAATGCCAAATTGATGTGAAAATGTCAGTTTTGTACGGCGCTCAGTAAATCAGAAGGAGGTGGGAGGACATGAAGAAAATGAAGATTGATCAAGCCCATAAATCTTCTGGATTGAGGGAGGACATAGATTTTAAATGTTAAAAAGAAACAGGGTTTAGAGTCTTCACTTTTTATTGTGGGTATTTTTTAAGTGACTCTAATTTCTAATACCATTTTGTCTTTAGGTATGAAAAACAATTTATCATATGCTAGCATTGCAGCTGATTTTGATACACGGCTCCAAATCCCCGGCATCAATTGATCTTAAAAGTAAACTAATTGTATTTATTTGTAAAGGTGATATACTGCTGTAATTCTATTTGCTTAGAAAAAATCTATTGTAATTTGTTTCTATTTTCTCATACTTTGCTTTATATTTCTTAGGACAGCCATCTTGCCTTAACTGCTGTAACAAAAGTTGGAACTGAAATTAAAGCGGTGGTCTAGTGAATACAAGTTATTACTAGTGGTGGGCAAATCTATTCGAGTAGAATATACTTCTACTTGATTCTTACAAAAGTCTGTATTCTCCAAAACATTATTTTTGTTTTTAATTCAATCTGCGAAAATTCAGCAAAATAGCGGTCAGTTGACCTCACTGCTCACCTCTTTGGCCATTTCCATTGATTGATCTTCCCCTGTATTGTCCTCAGCGCCTCTTTTTCCTGTGGCTGCAAACCGAAACCCAAGACCTCGGCACACTAGGCCAGAACTTCTGGCCATGACAAGACCCTTACAATGCACTTTCTGGAAGAAGTTCCTGGCCTGATCACGGTCAAAAGTAGTGTTCTAGAGTGAAAAGAGCCAGGGTTTCAGTGAGTGAAAATAGTAAGAAGAGGAAGCGGCAAGGATCATATGGTGGACAGTGAGATGCTGGAATGGCAGGAGAGGTATATGGTAAGGCATTAGTTGTTTTCAGATTTTACATTTATTATGCTCTTGGGTCTCGCCAAGACCGGAGACATATGAGACATTCAATTTGGGGAGATTTAATTGAACGCAAATTGACTTTCAGAATAAAATCTGGTCGATTTGGCAAATTTGAATCTCACCAGATCCACTCAACTATAGTTGTTATCTATAGATAGGTGATAATTAGTTGATCGGTGGTGGTCTGACACTGGGACTTACAATGATTGCAAAATTGAATCTTTTTTTTCCACAGTTAAGATGCAGTGGCGATGCGCATGCTCAAAATTTTCTCCATTAATTCCCTATGAGGCAACTTTATAGAAAATGGAAGAGCTGTTCTGTGTGTATATTGGTGACTCATTCTGAGATAACAACGCCCCAATGGGGATACAAATTCCCAATGCTACAGATCAGCACCGATCCAGCAGTCAGACCACCACTGATCAATAAGTTACCACCTGTCCTGTAGCTAGAGATCTTTCCTTATTTCAAATTTTGAAGACTTTTAAAGATCAATAATGATGGGACAAGGTGTATTATTCATTATGTCTAAAAGGCACAGACTATATATAGTGCCTGATCAGAAATAGCAAATAAAGAGGGTAATGACTTTTGTAAATGCAAGAAACGAGGGCATAAGTTGAGTCTGCTGTTCAAGGAAGCACATTAAGAGGTCAAAAAAGATATTTCCCAATGAGGTCTTGTGGACCCCTTACTTTTAAGGGTCCAAGCTACACATTTCTCAGTGTAAAACTTAGTGAAAATCTGATGAACTTAGAATTCATGACTCTACAAGAAACTCTGTACGGTAATTGTTTCCCAGGCAGAGGTAATAATATGGGGGTTGCTACAGTAAACTACAGAAATGTATTATTTTCTTCTTTAGTCATCAGTCTCCTAACCCCATACATTAGTTCTGGTCCATTTATTGGATGAGCAGAAATTTCTATTGAATTAAATCCATTAATGTTAGAGGTTTTTTTCCACAAGCACAAAAAAGGGAAGAATAAAATTAACCGCTTAGGCCTCTTTTACACTTCCGTTTTTGACCATCAGTCAAAATCCGCCAGGTTTTGAAAAAAACGGATCCGCCTTTTTTTTTTTGCGGATCCGTTTTTTTCCCCATTGAGTTGCATTACTGGCGGATCTTGACGGATGGCCATCCGTTGGATCCGATTTTGTGAGGATCCTCCAAATTTTTTTTGTCCGCCGGCATGCTTGGACGGACCATGCAACGTTTTTTTTTTATGTTGGATCCGCATTTTCCATTGCGCATGCCCGGAGAAAGGAAGTCAGGGAGAAAATTAACCCTGAAATCCTTTCTGGCGGACGATAACAATTCTCTCTCTCTCCTCTGCCCCTCTCTCTCTCCCCTCTCTCTCTCCTCTCTCTCTCTCCCTCTCTCTCTCTCTCTCCCTCTCTCTCTCTCTTTCTCTCTCTCTCCCTCTTTCTCTCTCTCTCTCCCCCTCTCTCTCTCTTTCTCTCTCTCTTTCTCTCTCTCTCTCCTCTTCCCGGCCAGCGTTTCCTTTAAAATTCTTCATTCTGAGGATCCATCACAAAACGGATCCTGTGGCATCCGTTCACATCAGTTAGGAACGCATCCGCTCTTCTGCCTTTTTGGCGGATTTTAACTGACACAAAAAACTGAAGTGTGAAAGAGGCCTTATCTCTATTTTACAACCATCTCTGTTTTTGACATTTTTTTCCAGACTTTTACCTTCTTTGGATTTCCACTTTATATGTAAATGGCAGGTTTAATGTTTCAAAGACTGGGGAAAACAATGTGTTTAATGCAACTTAAGTAGTCTTCTTCATTGCTTCCTACTTTATTTCCAAAATATTCAGGATTGAGAGTCCTCAGTAGTTGATACCTTTTAATGGCTAACTGAAAAGATGGAAACACATTGCAAGCTTTCGAGACTACTCAGGTCTCTTCATCAGGCTACACTAATACAACATGTGAACATCTTTCCTGTATACTTTATTTCCAGCAACTCAAGATGTATTATGTGGAAATTTTAGATATATTGGATCAGAAATGAGGGTATAAAGTAATGTAACCCCATTCCACAAATGGATATAGCTGTACATCCATATTGCAGGTTATGACCCCAAATCAAGGGTATACTTACGTTTCATTGATGACACAGTAGTTGTGTAGTTTGCACCTGCATCGGGAGACAGCTGTTATACACAACCAGGAAGCTGCTGGCTGTGCTCAGACTCAACCTAGATCGCTCCCTTTGTCTGCCCATGGCCACATCAGCATGATCGCAGGGGTGCCAATAGATGTAATGGCTGCTATATCTGCCACATCCCTCAGACAATTAGATCCTTGTCGTGGCAGGGCCTGATTCACTAACTGTCAGTTAAACACTAATAGGTGAGATAAAGCATTGTAATACATAAGTAGTACAGTATAGTATCAATGTGGATCAAAGTGTTGCAAGTCCAAGTCCTCTTGTGAGACTAGTATGAGCTGACAAAAAAAAGGGAATTTCAGCATTACATAAAAACCGTAAACATAAAAAAAATCACTTTTAAATTAAATATAGTGCATCTGTACAAAGAAAAGTTTAACGATTTGTATGGCTGGGTATGTAACAGCCCGCACAATAAAACTGTATCAATTTTAATTTCATTTGGTGAATTCCGCCAAAAAATGGAAAACTGCCAGAATTGCCATTTTGGTTTTGCTCACCTTCCAAAAGTTCATCTTTTGACTCATTAACCCACAGAGCTTTTGAGGATGTTTCGTCTACTTCACTTTGTCAGCCAGATCCTATTTAACCCCTTAATGACCGGAGCTTTTTTCGATTTTTCGCATTCGTTTTTCGCTCCCCTTCTTTCCAGAGCCATAACTTTTTTATATTTCCATCTATATGGCCATGTGAGGGCTTGTTTTTTGCGAGTTGTACTTTTAAATGATACCACTGGTTTTACCATGTCATGTACTGAAAAACGAGAAAAAAATTCCAAGTGCGGTGAAATTGCAAAAAAAGTGCAATCCCACACTTGTTTTTTGCTTGGATTTTTTGCTAGGTTCACTAGATGCTAAATCTGACCTGCCATTATGATTCTCCAGGTCATTACGAGTTCATAGACACCAAACATGTCTATGTCCTCTTTTATCTAAGTGGTGAAAAAAACTTCCAAAGTTTGCTAAAAAAAAAAAAGATTGCGCAATTTTCCGAGACCCGTAGCGTCTCCATTTTTCATGATCTGGGGTCGGGTGACAGCTTATTTTTTCCATGCCAGGCTGACGTTTTTAATGATACCAATATTGTACAGATACGTTTTTTTGATCGCCCGTTATTGCATTTTAATGCAATGTCTTGGCGACCAAAAAAACGTAAATCTGGCATCTTGAGTTTTCTTTCTCGCTACGCCGTTTAGCGATCAGGTAAATGCTTTTTTTTATTGATAGATCGGGCGATTCTGAACATGGCGATACCTAATATATGTATGTGGGATTTTTTTTTACTGTTTTATTTTGATTGGGGCGAAAGGGGGGTGATTTGAACTTTTAGGTTTTTTTAATTTTTTTTATTTTTAAAGATTTTTTTTTTTTTACTTTTGGTATGCTTCAATAGCCTCCATAGGAGGCTAGAAGCATGCGCAACCCGATCAGCTCTGCTACATATGGGCGATGAGCAGATCGCCCATATGTAGCAGATTTACTCCTGTGCTTTCAGCGCCAACCACCGGGTGGCACTGAAAGCCATATGCCTGGAACAACCATAGAGGTCTCATAGAGACCTCTGGTTGTCCAGACAACATGACGCCGATCCCCGGTCACGTGACGGGGGTCGGCGATGAGGTCATTTCTGGCCCGGCGGCCGGAAATGCTATTTAAATGCCCGCTGTCAGCTTTGACAGCAGGATTTAACTAGTTAATAGGCGCGGGCGGATGGCGATTGCGCTCGCGCCTATTGCGGGCACATGTCAGCTGTTCATAACAGCTGACATGTCCCGGCTTTGATGCGGGCTCAGCGCCGGAGCCCTCATCAAAGCAGGGGATATGTCTAATGACGGACTGTGTCCGTCATTGGACATTAAGGGGTTAAGTGATTTCTTGATAGAGAACAGGGGTGGCAGTAATTAGGCCTGGGTGTGGCTAGGGAATTTGAACTCACCTTCCCAAAGGTGTGACAAACCACAGCTAATTTATATTTTAATGGGAAGGGGGGTGAGGGGGACAATCACTTCTTCACACAGGTTTGGATTTCTTTCTCCCTTAATAAAAAGACTTTTATTTAGAAACTACATTTTGTGTTTACTTGTGCTGTTTTTGTTTAATATTTGCATTTGTTTAGTTATCTGAAACATTTAAGTGCGACAAACATGCAAAACAATAGGAAATCAGGAAGGGGGCAAACACTTTTTCACACCACTGTATAATACATAGGTATAATACACTCTAAACTAGCAGATTAAAGGAGAATTCCTAAAATCACTCTGCGGTCTTTTAATAATGTACACATATATTATTTCATCTGTGTCCAAATAACAATTTTTAAGTCTGCCATGTTTTGTACATGTCACCACACCTTAAGGATGTCCCACCAGCTCTAATTACCCTTAAGTTGCCATTACAACAGTTTTGTAGTTCAAAGGGTATTGGTCAGTCCTGCATAGTCCAGTCTCTGTCTCATCTGGCATCCCATCATAATAGCTGTGTTGCATCTAGAACGGACCTTTTTACTGTGAAAGATGATGTCATACAATGTGATGAAGTCTCTTCATTACAGTGCAGAGCTCATTCCTGGAAGCAGCGGAGCCCATGTGCTGGTAACTTAGAGGAACAATCTACTGACGGATGTGGCTGTCTATAGAGGGGCAGAAAGGAAAGATATACTGCAGGATGGGCTGTATATAGAGGGACAAAAAGGAGAGATATATTGTGAAAACGACAGTATACAGGAGACAGAAAGCTGAGACATATTGCAGGATGGGCTGTGTGAAGAGGGGAAAGAAAAGGTAGATACACTGAAAGATAGGCTATGTACAAAGGGCTGAAAGGAAATATATGTTGCAGTATGGGGCTTAAAAATCAAAGTTATCCTCACCTCTCCGCTGATAATCCATATTTTTCACGACAAGCTACAACTCTGCTACATCTAGTTGCATTGCTGAGTGGTGACAAACGTTACTGCTCAGCTCAGTGTGAGCTGGTTGCCAGGCTGAGCGTTAAAGTTTGTTACTGCTCAGCAGCACAATCAGATGTAGCTGAGTTGGAGCTCATCATGGGACATCGGCATTACGTATTATCGGCAGACAGGTGAGTATAACTTTGATTTTTTTATTTTAATCTTAATAAATGGGTAAAAGAGGGTTGGGGAGTGTTAATTTCAATTAAAGGACTTTTCTCTCTGTTTATGTCTTTATACTTGGCAACGGGATTAGTAATGGGGGCGTCTGATCGATGTCTCTCCATTACTAACCCCTTGGCTCGATGTCAGCTGACATTAAAAAAAACTAACATCAACCCCAAAAATATTACCCCACTTGCCACCACACCAGGTCAAGTGGGAAGAGACTAGGCTAAGCTCCAGAATTGGTGCAAATAATGCACAGTGTGCTGGCCAATCACAGCCATGCCAACACTTGACATGGCTATGACTAAGCCGGAAGTGCTCATGCACGAAAGCATTTCAACAAGCTTTCTGCGGGTCTGCCAAACCCGAACATTAAAGCGGACTTCTGGAAACTTTACTGTTCGGGATTGCCCATGTCTAGTCATGTAAAATATAAATATTTTAAAAATTAAGTAAGCTTTAAAATTAATTACTTCTGATTAGCCTTTCACTTCTTGTGGGCTAAAAATCAATTGACTATAAAAATCTCTGGAATATTGATTGAATAATTCTCCTCCATGAGCGAGCAAGAGATGGAGATAGAAAGATATACAGCCCTCCAATAACCATTTATCTCACCCCGATGCTGCATTCACAGTTACACTGCTCAATACCACTGTAAATATGTTTTTAAAAACTGCTGCTTCTGAGTGTGTGCTACGTAGAGACATGGGAACAGGAATCTCTTGAGTATCTGGGAGACATCATAGCAGTTAGTCTCCATTCACTAGCTCAGAGACAACTGAAATCTACAGGAAATATATATCTTTGTACCATTTTAGCCAGTAGATAGTAGATATTAAAATTTGACAGTCCTCAGTGTTTGATACCTTTTAATGGCTAACTGAACTAACTGAAAAGATGGTAACAAGTAGTAGTTTTCCTGGCTACTCAGGTTTCTTCATCTACATTATGCTGACCTGAGTAGTCTGAAAACTTACTATTTATTACCATCTTTTCAGTTAGTCATTAAAAAGTATCAACCACTGAGGACTCTTAAATTTTAACTGAAAATTAGAAATATTGCTGTAAAAATCTGGTGAAAGATGCATGATCTAACTCATATAATAAATATTATTCCTCATGTACTTATTCTAAAAAGTTACTTGAAATGGGAGATGCGGTTTAAGTCTTAACATTTCCACCTTGACATTCACAGATGACATGAAAACACAGTTAATACATTTTGACCTTATAAGTAGACTAAGAATGGAAAACATTCAGTGATGAATGATAGAAAATTACTCGCTCGTTATTTCATCACGGCCCTCAGCACGTCCACAGTTTAAGCAATCGTTGGCTCGGGTCTTGCTGAAAAGAACAAGCTGTTTTCATGGCTGGATACTTCTTTTTGAAGTCTCTAATTTTAAGTCTTTATGTTTTATCATTCTATTCATGTTCTATTTCAGGAATCAGCCCAGCAGTGACTTAACATTGTGACTGTTTTTCTGCTGCATAAAATTATTTTATCCTCATAATTACAGTGCCCCCCCCCCCCGGATGCATTGTCACACACAACAGCAGGATGGAGAAAAAGACAGCTGCCACAATTTGCCTAATTATGGGTTGGCTAACAGACCATTTATTGCAACCTGTGCATGACAACTGTGTAACGTCATGTATTCCTTAAGAAGACAAAGGTGATCAACCATAAAAAACATTAACAGTTGTCAAAGGTGAAATAACCATGAAGTCTACACTTATCGAAACCAAAAACCATAACCAATGGGAAAATAGGAAAGTACAGTATATACAGTTATTGGAGTTATTATTATTATACATTTATATAGCGCCATTTATTCCATGGCGCTTTACATATGAAAAGGGGAAATATAGACAAGTACCATAAACATGTGTAAGACAAGGGACACACAAGTACAGAAGGAGAGAGGACCCTGCCCGCGAGGGCTCACAGTCTACAGGGATGGGTGAGGATATAGTAGGAGAGGGTAGAGCTGGTTGTGCAGTGGTTCAGTAGACTGAGGATCATGGCAGGCTGTAGGCTTGTCAGAACAGGTGGGTCTTCAGGTTCTTCTTGAAGGTTTCTGTTGTTGGTGAGAGTCTGATGTGTTGCGGCAGGGAGTTCCAGAGTATGGGGGAAGCACGGGAGAAGTCTTGTATGCGGTTGTGGGAAGAAGAGATAAGGGGGAGTAGAGAAGAAGATCTTCAGAGGATCGAAGGTTGCGTGCGGGTAGGTACCGGGAGACCATGTTACAGATGTATGGAGGAGACAGGTTGTGGATGGCTTTGTATGTCATGGCTAGGGTTTTGAACTGGAACCTCTGGGCAATAGGAAGCCAGTGAAGGGCCTGGTACAGGGGGGGGAATAGCAGGGAGACAGGTTGATTAGTCGAGTAGCAGATTGTAGGATGGACTGGAGTGGTGCAAGAGTGCTAGAGGGGAGGCCAGAGTAGGAGGTTGCAGTAGTCGAGGCGGGAGATGATAAGAGCATGCACTAGTGTTTTTGTGGTTTCATGGTTGAGGAATGCGCGTAGTTGGGAAATATTTTTGAGTTTGAGGTGGCAGGAGGAGACAAGGGCTTGGATATGTGGTTTGAAAGAGAGGGCAGAGTCGAGGATCACCCCAAGGCTTTCTTGAAAAAGTCAAAAGATGATGATGGAAACCAAGGTACTCGAAGCTCTACTGTTTATTATTGGTCTGATACTCAATGTCTTCATGATGGATCAGATAACATGGATGAAAGTGGCTTTATTTAAACAGACTTCCTAATCATAGTAAGAAAATGGTGCAGAATGATTCCCATCCCATGCATGAGACTGTGACAAAGATGTGCAGTACTGTCAGTGACCGGCTACTTCATCCTAAATGTGAGAGGGAGCGCTATCGAAAGTCCTTCCTTCCTACTGCAGTTAGGCCTCTTTCACACATCAGGTTTTCGCCGTCAGGCGCGATCCGGCGCTTTTGACAAAAACCGGATCCGGCGAAATGCAATGCCGGATCCGGTTCCCCCCTCATTGACTTGCATTAGAGCCGGATCGAGCCGGATGGCCATGCGTTTCATCCGGTTTTCGCCGGATCCGGCAATGTGTCACGATCCGGCGTCTGGAAAAAACGGCTACTGTAACGTTTTTTGTCTCCGGCGAAAAAGCCGGACACGCCGGAACCGGCGTGTCCGGCTTTTTCACACAATGAAAGCCTATGAGCGCCGCAATGCGCCTGATCCGGCGACAGCCGGATCCGGTGGCCGGATCCGTTTTTTTTGGTCTGAGCATGCTCAGTAGCTCTGCCCACAAGACATATATAAAAGCAAGACAGTGGGACCCTCAGCCACACCCAACATGCCACCCAAGCCAAGAACCAGGAGCAGGAGAAGGCAGGAGACATCTGCAGCAGCACCATCAGCACCACCACCACCACGCCAAATGGAGCAGCAAATGGAACATGCTGAGGAGGGGAGTCCAGCAGCAGATGAGAGACGGTAATTATCAAATCCCCCATTCCTCCAAACTAGGGCCATGGAATATCAAGATATTCATTGGCCCATTGTTTCTCTTTATTCAACAGCCGCCCAAGAGATGCAGCAGCAGCAGCAGCAATGGCAGCAGCAGGAACACCACCCACAGCCATGGAGTCTGGCCAGCAGGAAGACAGCACATCTTCTTCTGGGAGCCCTCCCTCGCATCGTCAGCGTTTGACGGTAAGTTTTTATTTCCAAAATCCATCATCTCTGTAATATATGTCTATTCATTGCCTTTTATTTCAAAACAGGAATCACAAGATGAAGAGGAGCTCCCAGAAGAAGAAGGAAGGGGTGGACAGACACCTGGAGTGGGCTCACAATTGGTAAGATTTTGGCATCAAACGCAGAAACACAACATCACACTACACACAACACATAGAAAACAATGTTCTGCAGACCACACACAGCAAACAAATGCCTACATCCAAAGACATAACATTTTTTGTTTTCTTCTCTAGTCTTCCCAATCTGGTGCTCGGCCAAGAGGTCCTCGCAGTGCCTCCCAGGGTCGTCGGCGACAGCAACGCGGCGGTCACCAGCGTGTAAGTATAAATATTTTTGCTTTGTTTTTTTGCACTTTTTATTTCATTTCTTTTGTGGAGGCTAATTATGTTATTTTTGTCTTTTTCTTTAACAGCCTTCACAGCGTGCTCCCGACTCTGACGGTGAGGATGGAGGAATCGATGTGGACCACCTCATCGATCTCGTCAGAGAAAGGGAGCCGCTCTGGAATATGGCTGACCGCCGCCACGCTGACCTTATCATTACCCGACCACTCTGGGAGGAAATCTGTTCGCTCCTTGTGGACCGCTGGGAGGACCTCGATGCTCGGGCCCAGATTAAAAAGCGTAAGTATATACAGTACCGGTTGCTTGATTTAAACCAGTGTTTCCCGAACAACAGTTCTCGTGGTCCCCACGGATCATGTGTTCAGGATTTCTATTTACTATGGAAATCCTGAAAACATGACCCCTGGGGACCATGAGGACTGGAGTTTGGGAAACACTGATGTTGTATACTAACCACTCCTTTCTCGTTTCAGGGAACAGAATTGTGAAGCGGTGGCGGTCTGTGAGGGATCGTTTCAAGAAGGAGTTCAATAAAGAGATGCGGGCCCCGAGTGGATCTGGAGGACGCAGGAGCAAGTACAAGTACGCACAAGCCCTGTCGTTCCTCCGGGAAACAATGGTCACTAGAAGGTAAATATTACACACCACATGTGAAAAAAAATGTTAGATGTAACTTTTTTTTTTCAGCCAGGGCCATACCATGTCACTATTTTAATTGTTTTTTTTTTCTCTTTATTACACAGCACGGTGAGCAGCACTCGGGAGCCTGCACGATTGGACCCTTCTGAGGCGATCCCTGAGGAGACCAGCACCGAGGGACACTTCGACCGCCCCGGTACATCTGCACCTTCCCAGCCTTCCCACACATTCGACCCATCTGTCCCATCCACCAGCACAGGAGCATCGTGGCCGCCTACATTACATGAAGCTGCTGGTGAGGAGATCGATTTCCCTTTACCCCACCCTTCTGCCCCTGCCACCTCTAGTACACCTGCGGGTACTGGGCGGCAGCGGCAGAGGGGTCAGGAAAAGACTTATGCGCCACAGTTCTTGCATCTGAATGCATCTTTCCAGAACTGTCTAAAAGTCTTGTCAGAGCAAATCTCCGCAGGCTTTCAGCAGATCAACTCCAGCATTCTGGAGGTGAAGACACTTCTGCAAACCATGCATTCAGAAGCAAGATCTTTGCCAAACCACACCTTTTTCAGGTCTGTTGTGGAGCGCATGGAAACGACATCTCCTACCCAGCAGATGCATGTAATGCATTCATGCCACAGTGTTCTCCAGCAAGTTACCTCCCAACCTCCTCCTCCCACCACAGTAGTTCCTCCACCTGCACCCCCTCCAGCCACTTTCCATCCTCCCCCTCCTATTACATCTGCACCCCCTCCAGCCACTTTCCATCCTCCCCATCCTATTACATACCATCCACCTCCCCAGTACCAGCAACCTCCCCAGTACCAGCAACCTCCCCAGTACCAGCAACCTCCCCAGTACCAGCATCCTCCCCACTTCCAGCAACCTGCCCCGTACCAAACTCCTTCCCCGTACCAAACTCCTTCCCCATACAACTTGCCATCATCATCTGCTCCTACAGTCCCTGCCCAACCCTCCACTTCACCGCCCACCACCTCTTCTGCCTGCCACATGTCCACCCATTCTGTAGCTTTTTCCACACCATCACCTCTAACTGTTCCTTCCCCACCACGATCCCAATCCTCTCTCCACACTCCCAGTGTCGAAGTGTCCCGCAGCCCCTCCAGCAGTATTTCCACCCCACACTACACAGATTTATGATGTGTTTTGTAATAAAAATGCCCAGTTGGTTTCAAACCTTTATTAAAAAAGTTTTTTTAACTTTAAAAACAGTTTACAAAAAAAAAATATTTTAAATAAAAGTTAAATTATTGTTTACACTGGTTGTCTGTCATTTCTTTCTGCGGCGAAATATGTTTAAAAAAAAGGTTAAATACAGGGTATTTAAAAGGTAAAAAGGTATTCAAAACCAGGTATATAACTGTGGGTAAATTTTAGCATTTTGCCACAGTTGTGTTCCTGGTTGTGTTTGAAGCAAAGTATTTCACCTAAAAAGTTGTGTTTATTGTTGGTGATTTCCTAACAATGTACACAACTTTTGTTAAAAGGTGAAATACTTTGCATAAAACACAACCAGGTACACACCTGTGGCCTAAAGCTAAAAATAGAGACCATGACAAGATAGCCAACTTTGGTTGGCAAAGGTATATACTGTTGGTACAGAAGGTACACAAGTTTTGTTGGGCACAAATCTTTCACACTCTGTCATCCTGCCAGTGTACTCTGCCTTGAGGTGACATAAAGTATAGTGCAAAATTGTCCCTCATTACTGAAACCATCACAGAACTTCTAGTGGTAATGTCATGGTAATCTTGCAAGGTGGTTTCTTCAGAGGTGTCCTCAATGGAAATGGGTTCCTTGCAGATAACAAAATTGTGGAGTACCACGCAAGCTTTGATCACCTCGTCCACAGTTTCTGTCTTGAGGTTGATCGCAGTCAATAGGACCCGCCATTTGGCTGTCAGAATACCAAAGGTACATTCAACCATTCTTCTTGCTCTTGTGAGGCGGTAATTAAAAATGCGTTTTGTTCTTGTCAATCCTCTGCTAGAGTACGGTTTCAAAAGGTGTTCTGACAGCTGGAAGGCTTCATCCCCTACACAGACAAATGGCATAGGTGGACCAGATGTTTGCGGCAGCGGTCTAAGGGGTGGGAACTGGAAGGTGTTTCCATACAGTTTACGCCCCATGGCAGACAGTTTGAAAAATTTGAGAGTCATTGGAGCGGCCATAGGCCCCAATATCTACAGCAATAAATTTGTATTCCGCGTCAGCGATGGCCATGAGGACAATTGAAAAATATTTCTTGTAATTGAAATATTCCGATTCCGATCCGGCTGGCTTTACAATGCGGATATGTTTCCCGTCCACAGCGCCCAAGCAGTTGGGAAACTGACATATCTGTTGAAACTTTTCTGAAATTTCAATCCACCTCTCTGTTGTGGGCTCTGGTAAAAACTCTTCAGCTAAGGAGTCCCACAGTGCACGGCATGTGTACTTCACTATTCCAGATATGGTGGAAATCCCGAGTCTGTACTGGAAATGCAGTGACGAAAGGGATTCTCCAGTTGCAAGAAATCTGTGGGGAATTAAAAAACAATCAATTAGTTTTAAATCACAGCATTACATACCAAAACTCAGCTTTAACACTTGGAGATACCAACTACCACCAACAAGATTGCAGTGAAAGTGTGCTCTGATGCGAGCACATCCAATAAATGTGGCTTACCTTAAAGTCACCATCAGACGCTCTGCGGGTGAAACAGAGAAGCGGCAATAGGTGTCCGCTTTTCTTATGAGGTGTGTAATGCGCTCCACCAAGTAATCAAAATTCTCCATTTTCATCCGAACATATCCAAAAAATGTATCCGGGTTTCGTCGAAGGTCCATGCAGAGTGTAGAATAGACCCCACGCGTCATTCTCTTGGCTGTGATGGGGTGGATCCACAAACGTCGTCTACGATGCCTGATGCGCTGCTGTCTCGCTCTCTCCTTCTCCAGAACAATCACCCTCAAACGATTCGCCTCCGCTGTAAAATCCGCCAAATTCTTCAAAATATTTCCAATCACAACATCCATCTTCGCCAGAAACTTGCTCTTCTCTCCAACCTGCACTTTCTCCTCTACAACCTGTCAAAGAAGGGCTGTAGGAACATGCTATATATAGTTTTCCAGTAGCCAATCCCTGTTCCTGCCTTGCTGCTGTAATGCTCTGAATTTCCCCATGGTGGGACGATTAAAGGATTATCTTATCTTATCTTAAAAAATGGTTTATGGTCATTGGAGCGTCTAAACTTGTCAACTTAAATGGGATATCTGGGACTTCACAAAAAAACAAAAAATGGGCCTAAGCATTAACAGTCAGGTAGTTGCTACTTACCTGTCTGTTGTACACGGCGCAGCTCTTGCTCGCCACAGGGGAATATATTATGAGACAGTGACGGGCAATGTTGTAAATCGCGGGTATGTGTCACAGAGGAGGAGGTTCCTCTGCACTGTAAGCCAGTAATGTTGCTCTGGGATTTGTAGTTCTATGAGCTTTTGATTTTGTTTATAATAAGGGAAGGATACAGGATTAGCCGGAGTGGCGGGACTGGCTAACTACACACACCTCCTACTTATGGGGTGGTTTCCGCTACATAATGTGACCATGGTTTGGGTCACATGGTCGGTATGTAAGGTCCTGGATGGCCTTTGCGTTGGAAGAGGAAGCTGCTGCTTCCCTGTCAGAAAACCCGGGTACGCTGGCCAGGGCAGATGTGTGCTACTGAAGGGGCACTGCCAGACTCCCGAATGGGAGAGATCTGGTTCCCCGGATCAAAGATTCATACGGACTGAAGGATTACAACACATGCCCCCAGGACTTGGGCAGGGCCTTTGCTGAAGGGGTCTCAGGCGCGCAGATGCCAGCAATTGGACTACTGCGAACTTCGGCTGCTACAGCCTTTGTGGGTACAGCTGCAGCAAGGGCCATGGACAGAGCAGGAAGCCAGTGTTGAAATTGTCTTTTCGTCCATCCTTCATCATTGTTCAACAAAAGTTATTTTTCCCTGCTGGAGTACAGCTGCATTCCTAGACTTTTATTTGCCTGGACTGCTGTGTCCAGAGAAAGAGAACCTGTGGGGAAAAGCTGTGTTGGTCCTGTCTATCTATGTACAAGGGCCAGGGGGGTGCTCACTGACCATTTTCCCAGTGGACTCTGTCTATGTACTGTGCCTTTAAAGAACTCACCACACACCCCCAACGGTTGCCCTTGTTACACTATCATAGTGATGCAAATTTAGAAGCTTCATAAAAGCCCAGCCTCCTCTAACCTTGTGTTAGGGTTGGCGGAACGCACCAAATAAAATATGATAATACGGTGAGTTCGCCACCCGGGGTTCATCGTGCAGAGATGTAAAACTGCAGCTAATGTGAACAATGGTGGAGCGAAGCTGCGAGCATGCACCATAAACACGCAAGTTAAACGTCACTCAGTGTGAATTGAGTGCAAAGTACCTGACTCTGTTGTTCCACAGAGCAGAACAACAACTGAGTGCACTCTAAGCTATGACCTGTTAGACATCACAGGAGCAAAGAGGTAATGACGCTAGATGAGGTCCCTATGGCTATCCCCCCAGGGAATCTAAACTGGTGGTTGAACTTGCACTGCTACATGGTTTGTGCTTGAAGGCACATGCAACTTAGGATACCCGGTGCAGATGGTACGTCAAGCGGGGTTCCCACTCTACACTGCCTGTCTAGACACACACTCGCTGTGCTAGTAGTGGCACACGTGCACACAGGGTGGTAACATATCCACCAACACACCAAATAAATATGATCTTAATGCGCCAACAAGCGCGCACCAGAGAACCTTTTATATGCTCCTCGATTTAGTTCAGTCTGACAGGACCTTGCTCCTGGGCCAATCCAGAGCCGGTGCGGGACCTGAGCAGCTGACAGCCGACCATCAATGAGAGATCACTACTAGGGATGAGCGAGTAGTGAAATACTCGGACTTGCTGTACTCGTTACGATTACCTCCTAATACTCGGGTACTCATAACGAGTAGCGGGTCCAATGTATTTCTATGGGAAATGTGAGTAATGGGCAGAGACTATGTGTGCGGGTGAAGAATGTGTGCAGGGGTCTGTGGGGCTGTGTGTGCGTGGGCTCTGCCGGGCTGATTGGGGGTCTGTGCGGGCTCTGCCAGGCCGATCGGGGGTCTGTGCGGGCTGTGCCGGGCTGATCGGGGGTCTGTGCTGGCTCTGCCGGGCCGATCGGGGGTCTGTGCGGGCTCTGCCAGGCCGATCGGGGGTCTGTGCGTGCTCTGCCGGGCCGATCGGGGGTCTGTGCAGGCTGTGCTGGGCCGATCGGTGGTCTGCGTGGGCTGTACTGGGCCGATCGGGGGGTCTCTGCTGGCTGTGTGGGGCCTGTGTGGGCTCTATGGGGCTCTGTGCTGGCTCTGTGGGGCTCTATGGGGCTCTGTGCGGGCTCTGTGGGGCTCTGTGTGGGATCTCTGGGGTCTGTGTGGGCTCTAAGGGGCTCTGTGCAGGCTCTGTGAGGGCTCTGTGGGGGCTCTGAGGGGCCTGTGCAGGCTCTGTGGGGCTCTGTGTGGGCTCTATGGGGTCTGTGCAGGCTCTATGTGGCTCTTTGCGGGCTCTGTGGGGCCGTGCTGGCTCTGTGCGGGCTCTATGGGGCTCTGTGCGGGCCCTGTGGGGCTCTGTCTGGGCCCTGTGTTGGCTGTACGGGGCTCTGTGCAGGCTCTGTGCGGGCTCTGTGGGGTCTGTGTGGCCTGTGCGACCTGTGTGGGGCCTGTGCGGGCATGGTCCGATGGGACTACTTGTCCCATCCGGCTATGCCCGCTACAGTGGCAGCAATAGAGATGATGGGAAAGTAGTATTCCCATCATTCGGCTATTGTGGAGATTGTAAAAAAAATCACAAACAGAACATGCACAACATATAACATAAAGTACATACACATGACATACAACACATAACATAGAGTACATAATCACCGCACACACCTAATTCCCTGAAGCTTTCATCTCCTGTAATAAACATAAAATAATAAGCGTGAGCAAGATGCTAAGACCGACGTCTTTGCTGAGCAGCATCTACTGTGGTCGAAACTGAATGGGAGACCACAGGAGAAGACAAGGCATGGGATCTGTCCTGTGCAGAGGGAGGATCCTAACACCTTGTGCCAAAACACAGCAGACATGGCTTCTTCTAAGTACCTACCTTGAACTCTGAAAATTAAAATGGTGTAGGCCCACAAAGCAGGAGAAGAATATCAGAAAATAACAAAGTGATTTCAATTTACCTTTTCCCCAGCTTTAAATGTAAATATGAAATGGCAATTAACAGGAACAGTGGAGGTCAAATATTGTCTGGAATAACAAGCACAATTATTTAAGTGAGAGCTGCTTGGAGGATTGCTACAGATGCAAATCAGAATCCCTACTTGACTTCAAAAGACTTTAAGAAAGATTTTAGCAGACTCTGGAGTACTGGCACACTTGTCTACTGTTCAGAGACACTTGCACAAATATAGTCCTAATGGAAGAGTCATCAGAAGAAAATCTCTCCTGCATTCTCATCATAAAATTCAGCATCAGAAGTATGCAAAAGAACATCTAAACAAGCCTGATGCATTTTGGAAACAAGTCCTGTGGGTTGATGAAGTTAAAATAGAACTCTTTGGCCACAATGAACAAAGGCATGTGTGGAGAAAAAAGGGCACAGCATTTCATGAAAAGAATATCTCCCCAGCCATTAAGCATGCTTTGGGCTTGTGTTGCAGGGAATGGAATGGGGAACATTTCTTGGGTAGAGGGAAGAAATGATTCAATGAAATTTCAACAAATTCTTGATGCAACCATAACACTATGTGCAAAAAAGCAGAAGTTGAAAAGAGAATGGCTTCTAAAACAGATAATGCTCCTAAATCCACATCAAAGTCCATAAACCTCAAAAGGAGCAAGCTGAAGATTTTAAAATGGCCATCATAGTCACCTGACCTTATCATAATTGAAAATCTGTGGCTAGACCTCAAAATAACAGAGCATGCAAGATGACCCAGGAATCTCACAGAACTGAAATAATTTTTCAAGGAAGAATGGATAAAAATCCCTCAAATAATATTTGAAAGACTCTTGGCTGGCTACAAAAAGCTTGATACTTTCAAAATAGATACTAACCATGCAAAACCAAAGAAAAGACAATGTGTGCATATACCCTAATGAAAATAAATAAATAAAAAAGCAAGTGCATTAAATAATTAACATTGGGTAATTAGCAAACACTATTTTTTTTTATAAAAAAGCATTCATCTGTCCCACCGCGACAAGGTATACCCAATTGGGACAGTAACTACACTCTCTAATGTTAAAACCTACATAGTGTGGACAACGGCAGAGAATCACCAGGTTCCAAAAGGAGACCCAGCTATGTAAGGACTATATATGAACTGCCCAGCTCAGTGAAAAGGGGGCCACACCCTATTTGTACTGAATACAAAAATACTGAAGAAAAATAAAACAGAAAACTGAGCCGGAGTATGACTTGAAAACATGCATGATGTAAAGGCATGTTCACACTGGCCATAGAAACAAGCAAAACCAAAGAAAAGACAATGTGTGCATATACCCTATTGAAAATAAATAAGTAAAAAAGCAAGTGCATTAAATAATTAACATAGGGGACTTAGTAAACATTGTTTTTTGATCAAAAAGCATAAAGCTGACCCATCGCGACAAGGTATTTCCAATTGGGACAGTAACTACACCCTTTAATGTTAAAACCTACCTAGTGTGAACAGTGGCAGAGACTCACCTGGGACCCGTGGAAGCGCAGCCAGTGCGAAACGGCCGTCGTCCTTGTATCTCACACATTGCTCCCCTGATGAAAATTTCAATGTGCCAATAAAGCATGGATTTTACAGGACGAGGAGTGCCATCCCTTTCTTTTTTTGTGCATGGATATATATATATATATATATATAAATATAAAAAATAGCTATTTCCAGCCAGCTAACGCTCGGCACGCTCATTGCTATCTAATTAAAGCTGCTGGTGATTAAACTAAAGTAAATAATGACAACATTCAATAGCGCTTACGCAGGTGTTAAATTAAATTAAAATGAAGTTAATAACAATAATAATCATTAAAAATCTGAATAATACTAATGATACATTTTTTTCACAGTGTAAAATGAAAAACAAACTGGATTCAGTAAGATGTGCGTTTTTATTCATTCCAGCATCTAAGCAAATTTCATAACGAAACATAAATTAAGTTAAAATTTCTCTGTAAACACAATTAAATGTTCATCTACCTTAGCTGAAGTGGTTGAATTACATAGAAAGGAAGTGCTGCGTGTGGTAATGTGGGGGAACGGAGCCTCGTGTGGTAATGTGTGAGGACGGTGCCTCATGTGGTAATGTGTGGAGACGGAGCCTCGTGTGGTAATGTGTGAGGACGGAGCCTCGTGTGGTAATGTGTGGAGACGGAGCCTCGTGTGGTAATGTGTGGGGACGGAGCCTCGTGTGGTAATGTGTGGGGACGGAGCCTCATGTGGTAATGTGTGGGGACGGAGCCTCATGTGGTAATGTGTGGGGACGGAGCCTCGTGTGGTAATGTGTGGGGACGGAGCCTCGTGTGGTAATGTGTGGGGACGGAGCCTCGTGTGGTAATGTGTGGGGACGGAGCCTCGTGTGGTAATGTGTGGGGACGGAGCCTCGTGTGGTAATGTGTGGGGACGGAGCCTCGTGTGGTAATGTGTGGGGACGGAGCCTCGTGTGGTAATGTGGGGGGACGGAGCCTCGTGTGGTAATGTGTGGGGACGGAGCCTCGTGTGGTAATGTGTGGGGACGGAGCCTCGTGTGGTAATGTGTGGGGACGGAGCCTCGTGTGGTAATGTGTGGGGACGGAGCCTCGTGTGGTAATGTGTGGAGACGGAGCCTCGTGTGGTAATGTGGGGGGGTGGGATTATGTGTGGTAATGTGGGGGGCAGGATTATGTGTGGTGATGTGGTGGGGGGGCGGGATTGTGTGTGGTAATGTGGTGGGGGGGCGGGATTATGTGTGGTGATGTGGGGGGCGGGATTGTGTGGTAATGAGGTGGGGGCGGGATTGTGTGTGGTAATGGGGTGGGGGAGGGATTATGTGTGGTGATGTGGTGGGGGGCGGGATTGTGTGTGGTAATGTGGTGGGGGGCGGGATTATGTGTGGTGATGTGGGGGGCAGAGCTACTGTGCAGGGGGCGGGATTAGCGAGTAATCACGATGCCTCTTATATATATATAGATGTATGAGAACCAGGAGAAAAAAATCGAGCATGCGATAAACAACATATTAAAAGGTCATATTTTGTTAGAATAAAGTACTACAATTTATATATATGTAACAATGTGCTCATCAGACAAAAATAGACGGTATCAACCCGAATACCCTACTCCTCCATGTCGATGGAAAAAGTGCCCCCCAAAAAATCCCCATAAAAGCCATGTGCTATAAATAACAAAGTGAAGAAAGCGCCCAAACAAGAGGTCCTGAATTAGACATCATGAAAGTGCAGTAAGCGAGGGCGCCAGCATGCCATAATGGCCCTGCCGCAAATTGCAGCAAAGTAACATCAAAAAAAGAGACCACAGAGGAGCTTACCGGGACAAGAAGGAAAGGGAGAACCAGGCTGTGCCACCCCCAACGAGCATTTTGCGGCACCTCAGGCCGCTTTATCAAGAGGAATCTAGTAAAAGGTCCAAACAGGACCTTAAAATAGCCCTTGAACTCGGTCATGTGACAGGGATTGCCCAATGATGATGGCGCTCTTGGCGCATGCGCCCCAGCCTCGGCAGGACCGACAGAGCATTACAGGCATCATGCACAAATGCACACGCGCCGGGCTGTAGCCCAAGCGCGCGCATAGTACATGTAGATGCCGAACGCTGAGTGGAGCCGCAGGGTGCAAAGAGCGATGCGCACGGCCGTCCATCTCGGAAATAAAATGATGGAAAGGGAGGGAAATATAGTGCAAAAAGATGAATGCAGCGATACAAAGAATTAAAGAAAAGGAAGGAAAGCATAACACACATATAATGTCATAGAGTGCATGTATACATAGGTCCATCTAAAAACCGCCAAGTGTGAATAGCATAATACTGTATGAGAGTACATAAGGCGGTATCACAATAGAGTATGCATATATATGGTAAAACATCATTATGAATAACATCCAATGATAAGACAAATATAGAAGTCCATTAGACGCTGCAGATACTTGATAGTAGTAGTCCAATCATATAATAAAGTCGCATCCATATCCAGAGCAAAAGGAGTACTATAAACTAAGGAAATACACATAAAGAAAAGGAAAAATCAAAATCAGTGATATAACAAAATTAAAAGCAATAAAAACGAAAAAGGCCGCCATGAAACCTCTGGGAGGATACAGGGATTTGTGAAGGCAGAAGAAAGGAGGTTCCAAAGTTTTTTTTAGAAATCACGCAAGAGAGAAATACCAGTGATGATGATCTGGCATACAGAAATAAGGGTCATGAAAAGACCTCAGGGAGACCAGTCAAAGAAAACACTGCAGCAGCCGGCTGGGTCCTTCCCTGGAGGAAGAGCTGGCTAGTCCCATGTTTGAGACTCTTAAATGAGGCTCTGTGGACTTTATTTGCATATTCGTATTTCCCAGGAAGCATTGCACCTAGGATTTCACTGATTGAGCGCCTTTGCCGGCTGCCGCAGTGTTTTCTTTGACTGGTCTCCCTGAGGTCAGTGACTGTTTCGTGATGTTGGTCTACTAGGTATTGCTCCCACCTAGCCAGAATCCTACTCCACACTGATGAGGGGCAACACCCCGAAACAGCTGTCTGTGGATGGATACCTGGCCTTGGTATTTCCCTTGTCATATCTGTAAACTCGTAAAGAGCTGGATATTGACTTAAAGGGCCACTTAATATGGTGGTAATGGTGGTTTCCGAAAGGAGACACCCCTTGGCTGGGTCCTTCCCTGGAGGAAGATCTGGCTCCCGTATTTGAGACTTTTAAATGAGGCTCCACGGACTTTATTTGCATCATCATTGGGCAATCCCGGTCACATGACCGAGTTCAGGGGCTATTTTAAGGTCCTGTTTGGACCTCTTGATAAAGCAGCCTGAGGCGCCGCAAAACGTGTGTCGGGGGTGGCACAGCCTGGTTCTCCCTGTCCTTCTTGTCCCGGTAAGCTCCTCTGTGGTCTCTTTTTTTTATGTTACTTTGCTGCAATTGGCAGCAGGGCCATTGTGGCATGTTGGCGCCCTCGCTTACTGCACTTTCATGATGTATTATTCAGGACCTCTTGTTTGGGCGCTTCCTTCACTTTGTTATTTATAGCACATAGCTTTTATGGGGATTTTTTCTGGGGCACTTTTTCCATCTACATGGAGGAGTAGGGTATTTGGGTTGATACCGTCTATTTTTGTCTGATGAGCACATTGTTAAATATATATAAATTGTAGTACTTTATTCTAATAAAATATGACCTTTTTATATGTTTATCGCATGCTCGATTTTTTTTCTCCTGGTTCTCACCGTATTTTGAGCTTGTGCATTTTGGCGCTGGTGTTTGGGTTGCTTTTCTCCATCTCCATTACGCCACATCATGTTTATGGTATTTTTGTTGCCAATATTTGTCTCTGTGTTTCTCACAGTTGTCCCTATTCCTATTATGGATTTTCGCGCACGTGACCATACGTGGCACGCTCAGCTTAAAGGGGTTGTCCGGGCTTTTCACATAATCTCAGTACATATCTGGGCTGCAGAATTATGACAATAAGTCATTTACTTTCTGTCACTAGTTTGCACGGTTTTCTAGATATTCTGCTCTCTGCACTGAGGTTGCTGGAGGGGAAGAATTTGTCACTTTGTGAGGAGGGATAGGCTTCTTTATGTGGACGGGGAGGGCCTGTATCTATGGAGAGTGGGGTTGTTGCTATAGAGGGCATGTTTGGAGTAGAGTAGGAGGTTACGACTAGTTCTCATTTCAATGCCATAACACCCCACCTTGGACGTTCTGTTCAGAATATCTAGAAAAATGTGCAAACTAGTGACAGAAAGTAAATTACTTATTGTCATAATTCTGCAGCCCAGATATGTACTGAGATTATGTGAAAAGCCCGGAAAACCCTTTAATGACGTGTTTCAGGATAATTCAGACGGGGAATGTGTTGGCTCCAATAAGGACATTCAGGAAGTTGTTTACGATTTTAAGGAATTATTACGCAAGAGAACTCGGATTTGGTGGAACCACGAGTTCCTGGACCAAAATATACAGAAAGACCTGATCCCAAGAGGCCTCCGGATACAGGTCTTCCCCTCATTCCCAGTTTTGGACGAGACTTTTAAAAATAAATGGGAAGAACTAACCAATGAGTGCTCTAAGGGCTTCATGGTTCTATTAAAACAGTTGAGCCATGATTCCCTTACCACCATTGAGACCGAGATTGATGAATTAGTCTATTTTACAAAAGGAGATGTCCAATGATGCCCTCAAAAAATTGAATGATCAAATTGATGCTGATCTACAAAAATGGGCCCAGGACATCCAAGCCAATAAGGCAAAAAAATTTAAGAGGGATGTTCAGGACAAATTAACATCGAGAGTTTATCGATGGCGAGATACTACTGGCCGGTCACATCCAAAATTTAGGAATATGTCTCATTCCCGCTCAAGGTCTACATCATTGAGGTCTAATGTTTCTAATTAAGATGATGAGACGGGACGGAGAGGCCCTGGTCAGAACACCAATACCAATGTGGCTCCTGCCAAGAGGAACGAAACTCGTCAGTCCTCTAAAAACAAATCAGCTGGATCAAGGGCCCCCCAGACTGGCTCCCAAGGGGACTTACAGGTACTCAATCTTTCTACCCATTTGCTTACGGAGGTACAATTGGAGGTTCTAAGTAAAGGCCTGACTTTTTCACCCACTATCTCATTCAATTATTTCACAGCCCTGAAAGATCTTCAATTATTCTCAAGAAAACTCATTTTGAAAAAACTTCATGCTGGAAGTCACATCCCTGAGGCTCTGAGCGATGTTGAAAGGGAGGCACTTCGTGATCTGGAGTATCTGCTCTCTGAATAGGGCAGCCCATGTACAAGTAAGTTCCCTCCCCTGGTTCGGCCAAAGTCCACTAGGTTCCCCCTTTCTCTATCAGTCCATCTGTTGAGATTTTCACCAAGCTGGTGAGAGATGATTTTAAAAAACTGTCCTCTAGACGAAAATTTGATAATCTTACCTAAAAAAAAATGTCAGGCAATCTCCCAGTTACAATTCTTGGGGGATGTAGTTTTTAAACCGGCTGACAAAGGGGGGAACATAGTGGTCTGGCCCAACCAGAAATATGAACGGGAGGCATTTCGCCAACTCAGTGATCCTGACACATATTTGAGACTTTCCTCTGACCCTAGGGCCTCTTTTTCACGGGAACTCCAAGTGATTCTTGAGAGGGCATTTCGGAGTGGTACTATAACCAAAAAAGTTTATGATGGGTTGATAGTCAGGTCCCCTAGGAACCCCACATTTTAACTCTTACTGAAGGTCCACAAGGATGCCCTCGACCCCCGGGGCGTCCTATCGTGTCGGGTATAGGAGGTATGTGTGAACCAGCATGTCAATTTATTGACTTCTATCTCAAAATACTTGTTGAGTCACTGCCTTCCTCTATCCGAGACATGACGGACGTTCTGACGCGGGTCGATGGCATCCTTGTGGAATCCTCCACTCTTTTGGTGACTGCTGACGTGGAGAGTCAGTGTAGACCTGTATTGATCATTCGGTGGGTTTGGATGCGGTTCGCTCGTTTTTGGGGACCTCCGACCTGGATGGCCCCCTATGTGAGCTGATCCTCGAGCAGGTCGGCTTTATCCTTACCCACAACTTCTTCGTCTTCAAAGACCAATTTTATTTGCAGAAGCGGGGCACAGCCATGGGCGCAGCCTGTGCACCTTCGTTTGCCAATCTCTTCCTTGGCGCCAGCGAGAGAGAGTTATTTGGCAACGGAGGCCCGTGGGGCAAGTCCCATGTGCTGTGCTGGTATCGCTATATAGATGTTCTATTTTTGTGGGATGGGACAGTTGACCAGTTCGGGGATTTCATGAGGTTGTTGAATGAAAATACTAGCAACATCCTTTTGACCTATTCATTTGATGATACACGCGTGGACTTCCTGGACGTCTGCCTGGAGGTCGATGTCGACCAGCGCATCCAGACGGATGTATTCAGGAAGCCCACGTCCGTCAATTCTTTATTACATGCCACGTCCGCCCATGACTCTGCCACCGTGAGGGCCATCCCAGTCGGACAGTTTCTCCGCATGCGATGCATCTGTTCCACCGATGATCGATTTGAGAGACAGGCCCGGGACTTAAAAGACCGCTTTCTAACTAAAGGCTACAGTCGCAGGTGTATCAAGGCCAGTTATAACAGGGCGAGACATACCCCACGCAGCAGTCTTTTACATCCTGTCCAGAAGAGTGGAGGTATGGTTGGAGATGGACCTGTCAGGTTCATTTCGACATATAACCATGAGTGGCACAACATGCGGGCCATCTTACGTAAGCATTGGTCCATTCTTGAGACAGATCCTTCCCTGGGGGTTGCCCTGTGGAGTTCTCCCTCTATGACACCTCGTAGATCCAAAAATTTAAATGACCTTTTGGTACGGAGCCACTATGTTCCCACTCCCTGGAACTTCTTTGGTTCCAGTGGTCCGGTTAGTGGGTCATTTTCATGTGGGCACTGCGTGGCTTGCGACAATGTCCTGTGCTGCTCTACCTTCAGTTCCTCAGACGGCATGAGACAGTTCAAGATCAGAAATCGCATTTCGTGTGGCACATCGAATGTGATTTATTATGCTACATGTCCGTGCCCCAAGATCTATGTGGGTTTTACCACCAGAGAGCTGAGAGTGCGGGTTCGAGAGCATGTGCGGGACATTGGAGCAGCGAGGATGTTGTCCGATTTGACTGAACTAAAAACAATCCCCCGACACTTTCGGCTACAGCACCATTGTGATGCTGGGTTGCTGAGGGTGAGGGGGATTGATGTACTACACATGGGCATCAGGGGTGGCGATATTAAAAAAATTCTCGCACAAATGGAAGCGAGATGGATTGTTGAGTTAGATACTATGACTCTGAGAGGACTCAACGAACATTTAAGTTTCGCCCCCTTTCTTTAATTAGTATGCCCATGTGTTATATCTATATACCATTGGAATGCATTTTTTCATGAGCTTTATTTCTGTATGCCAGATTATCATCACTGGTACTTCTCTCTTGCGTGATTTCTAAAAAAAACTTTGGAACCTCCTTTCTCCTTTCTTCTGCCTTCACAAATCCCTGTATCCTCCCAAAGGTTTCATGGCGGCCTTTTTCGTTTTTATTGCTTTTAATTTTGTTATATCACTGATTTTAATTTTTCTTTTTCTTTATGTGTATTTCCTTAGCGTATAGTACTCCTTTTGCTCTGAATATGGATGCGACTTTATTATATGATTGGACTACTACTATCAAGTATCTGCAGCGTCTAATGGACTTCTATATTTGTCTTATCATTGGATGTTATTCATAATGATGTTTTACCATATATATGCATACTCTATTGTGATACCGCCTTATGTACTCTCATACAGTATTATGCTATTCACACTTGGCGGTTTTTAGATGGACCTATGTATACATGCACTCTATGGCATTATATGTGTTATGCATTCCTTCCTTTTCTCTAATACTTTGTATCGCTGCATTCATCTTTTTGCACTATGTTACCTTCCCTCCCACCATTTTATTTCCGTGATGGACGGTCGTGCACATCGCTCTTTGCACCCTGCAGCTCCACTCAGCGTTCGACATCTACATGTACTTTGCGCGCGCTTGGGCTACAGCCCACCACGGGCGCATTTGTGCATGATGCCTGTAACACTCTGTAGGACCTGCGGAGGCTGGGGCGCATGCGCCAAGAGCGCCATCATCATTAGGCAATTCCGGCCACATGAGCGAGTTCGGGGGCTATTTTAAGGTCCTGTTTGGACCTCTTTACTAGATTCCTCTTGATAAAGCGGCCTGAGGCGCCGTGAAACGCGCATCGGGGTGGCACAGCCTGGTTCTCCCTCTCCTTCTTGTCCCGGTAAGCTCCTCTGTGGTCTCTTTTTTTTATGTTAATTTGCTGCAATTTGCGGCAGGGCCATTATGGCATGCTGGCGCCCTCGCTTACTGCACTTTCATGATGTCTAATTCAGGACCTCTTGTTTGGGCGCTTCCTTCACTTTGTTATTTATAGCACATGGCTTTTATGGGGATTTTTTCTGGGGCACTTTTTCCATCGACATGGAGGAGTAGGGTATTCGGGTTGATACCGTCTATTTTTGTCTGATGAGCACATTGTTACATATATATAAATTGTAGTACTTTATCCTAGCAATATATGACCTTTTTATATGTTGTTTATCGCATGCTCGATTTTTTTCTCCTAGTTCTCATCGTATTTTGAGCTTGTGCATTTTTGCGCTGGTGTGTGGGTTGTTTTTCCCCATCTCCATTACGCCACATCATGTTTATGGGATTTTTGCTTCCAAATATATATGTGTATGTCAGGATGATAGACATACAGTGGGTGCGGAAAGTATTCAGTACCCTTTAAATTTTTCACTCTTTGTTTCATTGCAGCCATTTGGTAAATTCAAAAAAGTTCATTTTTTTTCTCATTAATGTACACTCTGCACCCCATCTTGCCCTAAAAAAGCAGAAATTTAGACATTTTTGCTAATTCATTAAAAAAAAATGGAAATATCAGTTTCAAAGGGGTCTGAATACTTTCCATACCCACTGTATGTATGTATGTATATATATATATATATATATATATATATATACACTAGGTGAAGAGCCTGGCGCTACCCGGGCATAGTAACTAACTCTGGTTAGTTATAGCAAATTATAATTATCCTCCATCCCATAGTCCCGTGCCCATATACCCATCATACATATCCTCCATCCCATAGTCGAGTGCCCACATACCCATCACACATCCTCTATCCCATAGTCCCATGCCCATAAACCAATCACACATCCTCCATTCCATAGTCCCATGCCCATAATCGCCATCCCATAGTCGAGTGCCCATATACCCATCACACATCCTTCATCTCATAGTCCTATGCCCATATACCCATCATACATATCATATCCTCCATCCCATAGTCCCGTGCCCATATACGCATCATACATATCCGCCAACCCATAGTCCAGTGCCCATATACTCATCACACATCCTCCATCCCATAATTCCGTGCCCATATACCCGTCATACATATCCTCCATCCCATAGTCCAGTGCCCATATACCCATCACGCATCCTCCATCCCATAGTCCCATGCCCATATACCTATCATACATATCCTCCATCCCATAGTCCAGTGCCCAGATACCCATCACACATCCTCCATCCCATAGTCAACCATTATGACATCATAGTGAGTGGCGGGGCTTGCAACCTATGATGACATCAGCGGCGCCATGGCAACCATTATGACATCATAATGAGGGGCGTGGCTTGATACACACACACTTTTTCCCCATTATGTAGATAGGGGCAAAATTGTTTGGTGAATTGGAATGCGTGGGGTTAAAATTTCGCCTCACAACATAGCCTATGACGCTCTCGGGGTCCAGACGTGTGACTGTGTCAAATTTTGTGGCTGTAGCTGCGACGGTGCGGATGCCAATCCTGGACATACACACACACACATACATACATACATACATACACATACTGGAGCTTTATATATTAGATATATATATATATATATATATATACGAGCTGAAGAGCCCGGCGCTGCCCAGGCATAGTAACTAACTGTGGTTAGTTATAGCAAATTATAATTATCCTCCATCCCATAGTCCTGTGCCCATATACCCATCATACATATCCACGATCCCATAGTTCCGTGCCCATATACCCATCATACATATTCGCCATCCCATAGTTGAGTGCCCATATACCCATCACACATCTTCCATCCCACAGTCCCGTGTCCATACACCCATCACTCATCCTCCATCCCATAGTCCCGTGCCCATATACCCGTCATACATATCCTCCATCCCATAGTCCTGTGCCCATATACCCATCACATATCCTCCATCCCATAGTCCCATGCTCATATACCCATCATACATATCCTCCATCCCATAGTCCCGTGCCCATATACCCCTCATACATATCCGCCATCCCATAGTCCCATGCCCATATACCCATCATACATATTCGCCATCCCATAGTCCTGTGCCCATATACCCATCACACATCCTACATCCCACAGTCCCGTGTCCATATACCCATCATACATATTCGCCATTCCATAGTCACATGCCCATATACCCATCACACATCCTCCATCCCATAGTCCCGTGCCCATATACCCGTCATACATATCCTCCATCCCATAGTCCTGTGCCCATATACCCATCACATATCCGCCATCCCATAGTCCCATGCCATATACCCATCATACATATCCTCCATCCCATAGTCCCGTGCCCATATGCCCCTCATACATATCCGCCATCCCATAGTCCCGTGCCCATATACCCATCATACATATTCGCCATCCCATAGTCCTGTGCCCATATACCCATCACACATCCTCCATCCCACAGTCCCGTGTCCATATACCCATCATTCATCCTCCATCCCATAGTCCCGTGCCCATATACCCATCATACAAATCCTCCATCCCATAGTCCAGCGCCCATATACCCATCACACATCCTCCATCCCATAGTCCCGTGCTCATATACCCATCATACATAACCACGATCCCATAGGCCTGTGCCCATATACCCGTCATACATATCCTCCATCCCATAGTCCAGTGCCCATATTCCCATCACACATCCTCCATCCCATAGTCCCGTGCCCATATACCCATCACACATCCTCCATCCCATAGTCCTGTGCCCATATACCCATCATACATATCCTCCATCCCATAGTCGAGTGCCCATATACCCATCACACATCCTCCATCCCATAGTCAACCATTATGACATCATAATGAGCGGCGGGGCTTGCAACCTATTATGACATCAGCGTCGCCATGGCAACCATTATGACATCATAATGAGGGGCGGGGCTTGATACACACACACTTTTTCCCCATTATGTAGATAGGGGCAAAATTCTTTGGTGAATTGGAATGCGCGGGTTTAAAATTTCGCCTCACAACATAGCCTAGGACACTCTCGGGGTCCAGACGTGTGACTGTGCCAAATTTTGTGGCTGTAGCTGCGACGGTGCAGATGCCAATCCCGGACATACACTCATACATACATACATGCATACATGCATATATATATATATACTAGTTGACGAGCCCATTGCTGCCCGGGCATAGCAAATAACTACGGTTAGTTATTACAAATTATAATGAATATATATATATATATATATATATACACTAGCTGAAGAGCCTGGCGCTGCCAGGGCATAGTAACTAACTGTGATTAGTTATAGCAAATTATAATTATCCTCCATCCCATAGTCCCGTGCCCATATACCCATCATACATATCCTCCATCCCATAGGCCCGTGCCCATATACCCATCATAAATATCCGCCATCCCATAGTCCCGTGCCCATATACCCATCACACATCCTCCATCCCGTAGTCCAGTGCCCATATACCCATCACACATATTCTACATCCCATAGTCCAGTGCCCATATACCCATCACACATCCTCCATTCCACAGTCCCGTGCCCATATACCCATCATACATATCCTCCATCCCATAGTCCAGTGCCCATATACCCATCACACATCCTCCATCCCATAGTCAACCATTATGACATCATAATGAGCGGCGGGGCTTGCAACCTATTATGACATCAGCGTTGCCATGGCAACCATTATGACATCATAATCAGGGGCGGGGCTTGACACACACACACTTTTTCCACTTTTCGTGTGATGGGTATATGGGCACTCAACTATGGGATGGCGAATATGTATGATGGTTATATGGGCATGTTACTATGGGATGGAGGATGTGTGATGGGTATATGGGCACTCGACTATGGGATGAAGGATATGTATGATGGGTATATGGGCATGGGACTATGGGATCCCGGATATGTATGATGGGTATATGGGCATGGGACTATGGGATGGAGTATATGTATGATGGGTATATGGGCATGCGACTATGGGATGGAGGATATGTATGATGGGTATAAGGGCACGGGACTGTAGGATGGAGGATGTGTGATGGGTACATGGGCACTGGACTATGGAATGGAGGATATGTATGATGGGTATATGGGCATGGGACTATGGGATCCCGGATATGTATGATGGGTATCTGGGCATGGGACTATGGGATGGCGGATATGTATGATGGGTATATGGGCACTGGACTATGGGATGGAGGATATGTATGATGGGTATATGGGCACGGGCCTATGGGATGGAGGATATGTATGATGGGTATATGGGCACTGGACTATGGGATGGTATGATGGGTATATGGGCACTGGACTGAGCGGCTCAGCTTCTTTTAACCAGTTCAGGTGAAATGAGAGACGCTTAGTGATTGTTTGCAAGGAAAACTGTTGCTCATAGCAACCAATCACAGCTCAGCTTCTTTTGATCAGCTCTAGTGAAATGAAAGATGCTTCGTGATTGGTTGGTGATACACACACACACACATATATATATATATATATATATATATATATACTGTATATCAGGATGAATAAAAAACTGGAGTCTGAACTGAGAAAGTAAATTAATGTGTATGCATAATTATGGTTCATATTAACACATGACCATTAACCAGGGAAATTTTGTTTACTAAATACCCTTATTATTATTATTATTATTATTATTATTATTATTATTACCTTTATGCATTATTTGCAGTTTACTTTATTTTTTACTTTTTATTTCAGGATATTTGTTCTTTTTGCTTTTGTTTTCTCTGTATATCAGGATGGCAGCATATATACTAGTTTGGACCCAGGATGGGGGAAATAAATACAATGAAAGAGCCCAGGATTGGGTATATTACTACATAATAGGTGAGGGGGCAACTCATATGTCCTTATAAGATTTAGAATGCTACAAACGCCCATACATCTCACCAACAGTACTATCCAGTATATACCGATTACGAATCTGGTCTTTGCAAGGCCCTCTATGCTGCATCTTCAAAATAGCTGCTATCGAGAAGAGCGAGCTGGGAGAATAACCTTGCGGTTAAAGAAAAATTGGATGCAAATGTGTGGCTAGAATTATTAGATTCCGTAGGGTCATCAAGCACAAAAATCAGAAAGAAGCCAGGAGGTGAAACCAGTGAGATTTCGGAGAATGGTCAGGAAGTACTGTAAGCCTGGTGACAACTCAGAATTTACAATCTGTGTCAGGGTAATATTCAAAGTAGACATAAGCCAACCCATATGCTTGTTTCAGAGTGGACCAAGCTACAGCTTTATGCCATCTTAGCTTTTATTTTATTCTAAAAATGACAATTAAGGTGGCCATACACATTACATGGACGATGTTGGACCAACTGGCTGATTTCGTCAAGGGCCAGCCATCTATGTGCCTGGGGGTGTCTTGGGTCTGCTTGGCTGGCAGATGTCATCAGACAGAAGAGTTAGGTACGATATTTTGAATACAAACATAGAAAATCTGAGTCTTCTTTACAGCGACGTGTTGCTTTAGCCATGCAATGTATGACTCGCGCATCTCTTGATTGAACACAATTTGTCATTGACTAACGGCGGTCAGTTCTCACCCCCCCTTGAATTGTCACTACTTAAAAAAATGTAAAAATACATAATTATGATAATTATTTGACAGACCAAAGCATCAGATTGGCTTATTGAAAAGCAAACAATGTGTTTATTTTCATTTATGACGTGAATGTCTGGATCTGAGAAGGATCGATATTCCATCAAAAGAGCAGATCAATTAATTGAAAGAGTGCGGACTGGCTGGGGTCCAAACGCAAAATGCTTCTCATTACACACCATTCTGAAGTGTTCAATACTGCCCGGCAGAAGCAGTTATTAAATGGTTATAGTGCTGCTTCACACAGACATGGTCGATACAATTTATTGGTGGCTCTATTTACCCCATGCCTGCAACCACTGATAATAGGCTATTTACTAGTGATTGGACCATATGGGGCAGCGCAGTATGCCACTTAAGCGCTGTGAAAGTGCACCGCCTCCTACAGATACAACACTTACCTACAGACAGAAGCAAATGTGGCATGCACTTTTTCTGTCTGTCAACTTATTGCTTAAAGGTTGCTGCTCTGTTGCTGCAGGTTGAGAAAATCTTTATCCCATCACTTTATCATCTGTAGGAGGCAACCAAATCCAGAAACTCAAGTAATAATAATATTTTTTGCTTCAGTAGCCCCAACATATTGTGCAATAAACTACAGTTCAGAGGGAACATTGCCATATACCGATTGGGTTATTTTACTTTATATTTTGATAAATTGATATATTTTGATAAATTTCTGAATGCAGCGATACCAAATAGATGCTTTTTTTGTTGTTTTATTTTTTATGAGGAAAAAGGAGGATGATTTGAACTTGTGTTTTATTCTTTTTCATATTTTTTAAACTTTTTTTTCTGACTTTTTACTGTATTTAATAGTCCCCTTAGGAGACTTAAAGCTGCTATGTATATTAGGAATCACAATCTCCGATGAATGGCGGCCACAAGCCGGCGTTCAAAGGAGTACCTTACTTGCAGGCATGGGAGTCTTCTGTAGACCCTCGTCTGTTGTGACAACACATCAGTGCCCTGCGATAACACACGCCAATGAGGTACGCATCATTCCACCCTTCCATCGGTGTGTGTTGATTCCTGTCTATCTCTGTCAGTGGGATATAACACGCTAACAGTCATAGGCGGTAAACCACTCCACCGGAGGCTGAAAAAAAACACATAACAACTGACTAAAGCTAGGTTCACATTAGTGTTTGTGTGTGCAGCGTATTGTCTGCATGCGCAAACGCATGTCAAAATGCATATAAACGCATGTTTACGCAGTGGTTTTTATCCGCATCAGCTTACGCATGACGGCACAAAAACGCTGCTTTTGCATGCATTTTTTGCAAGCGTTTGCGTTTTTTTCAGCGCATGTGTTCGGAGATTAGCCTTGGCACAAGCCACACCTGATGGGCGTGTCTCATTTCCGGGACATGATTATGTGAAAAACGCATGCGTTTCGAACACATGCGTATGCATGACCTTGTGTACGCATGCGTTTCCATAGACAGTAATGCTTTTTTTAACGCACTCATCCGTATGCGCATGCCTGTGCATAATTGATGGATTTTTGACGTGACAAAAATGCAACGACACCGCGAAACGACGCAAGCATACGAGTTTTCAGCGCATGTCCCTGCATACACCATGTTAAAGATATGTATGCATGACGTATGCAGATCTAAGTGGAGCAAACGCTGCGCACACATACGCAAATGTGAAACCAGCCTAAATCAGCTGCCATGTGTGAGAAACTGCTGGAGCCCGCATCAAAGTCACGGTCGTGACATATGATATGTTGTGAAAGGGTTACAAAATTATAAAATTGTTAGAAGTGATTTGGCAAAAGCACTACTGGGCATGCAAAGATGGTGCTCAACTAAAACATGAATGAAACATTATGTTGCTGGGGTAGGCTTTCTTACTTCTTCTCAGCTAACCACAGGTTGAGTCTTCCAGCAGATTTATCACATTTATATAGTGCTGCACCAGCAATTCTAGGCAAAATCTATGGGATTGTCTGAAATAAATGAGCTTTGCGGTCAAGAGGGTTCTCTGCATAGCCAAGTTCTTGGAATCCAGAGCTGTGTTCTTAGTGTCGCTGTGAGAAACAGAGATCGAACCTTGAGTGATCAGTGTCACCCACTGTCCTGTGAACAAGGGATAACATTTCATTCTGGGAACAAGCATTTAAATCAAGGTTATTTCCAACTCATCAGCTGAAATTTCACAAATTATTTGGTTCCTTCTTTTCACCGACGCATTTTACTTAATTTACTTCCACTAAGGCCGGGATCACACATGCAAGGAATACGACCAAGTCTGTTAATACCCGCCACTGCTGCCCGGCACGTAGGAGCGGAGAGTGCGGCCGCATAGCAATACATGGAGCTGCACGCTCCGCTGCCGAGTGCTGACGGCAATGCCAGGTATTAACATGCAAGACTCGCCCATATTCCTCACATGTGTGATCCTGGTCTAAGGTGGAGGGTCACTTTCTTAAAAAAATGTCATCCCCAATAAGCCACTCTGTGTGACCTTCCATATGATTTTGCACAATTGAAGGTTCATAATATATATAGAATACAATGATCTCTGACCCTGGAGTCATTTACACACAGCCGACCCCTTCCTTAGCGAAAAGGAACAATCTAAAAAAGTGCAAATCTCTTGGAATGGTAGCGAGCCTCATTAACTATTCCACAGTTTCTGCATCTTATGCTGAACTGACAAGAGGGAGACAAATGCTGTAAAAATTCATGAGCTCAGAGACCATCTTGGTGTAAAACATTTCGACAATTCAGTTAAACTGCTCGGAATGGAACCTGTCATAAATCTTTATAGTTTCTACATTGTAGATTCAGGGACTGGTGGCAATTAGGATGTGAGGAGCACAAAGGGTCACGCGTTTGCTGCTGAGAAGTGTACCCACCGTCTCCTTTTCATTGCTATTTTATCAGCCATTGGACTAGCAAAGTTAGGTCATCATCAATCAAAGGCAAGAAGAATTCAGATCCTGTGATCATATTTTATGTAATATTCCAGTAAGTCTTTTATTTAGGCTAAGTTCACACAAGCGTAAAAAAAAAAATCTTTCTAATTTCATCCAGAAAAAATTGACAACCTTTCATCACACTTGCTATCCGTATACAAGCTGTACGGCATTCATACGACATTCATTTTTATACATCAGTGGTTATGAAAAAAATCAAATACAGTTTCCTATGATAAACAATTGCAATATATCCTGTAGGGTTTCGCTTGAATATGCTCCGGCACAGGGTTTTCATACCAGAACAGCTTAAAGTTTATTGTCCATCAAAAACCTTACAGCTCCAAAGCAAAGACATCTTTTCTCCAGTGAAATGATTAAGGCTGGAGTCACACACAACGAATAAAAAATCGGTCCCATTTTAACGGTACGAAATTGCACAAAGAATTCTTGTCCAGGGATCCGTCTGTCATCCCATTTTCCGGCGATGAACCGATTTTATTCGCATCTAAGCATCAAATTGACATCCAATGTCAATGCCTGATGCTCTTTCCTGTTGACCTGGAGAAGTCTTGCAATTTAATCGCAAGTCACACGTGTGGTGCGTTTTCAATGCGTTTTTTAATCGCATCCATAGACTTGCATTGGCGAATCCAATCCGAAAATCGGTGACAATCGCAGCATGCTGTGATTGTCTCGGTCTGAGGAATGGATCCGATAAAAAAACGCATGATGAGAGCTGCCCCATAGAATAACATTGGGACGAATGCAATGCGATTTTTTATCGCATTGCATTCGTCCGATTTAATCGCTAGTGTGACTCCGGCCTAACATGAAAAATCCTTTTCTCAGGCACAATGAGACAAGTTAAATGTCGCAGCCTCACCAATTTCGGAATTCCAAGAAGTATCAACTCCTGCAACTTTAAATGCGTTCTTCAAATAAATACACCGCTGTTCAGCCCAAACTCTACTTTGCCGAGCTAACCCAGCCACTGTTACTTGGCCTGTAAGCTCCAGTCTGGATTATGGGGACGACCTTTCCCATCCAAACTCTTTTGGTAAGGCCGGAGTCACACTGGCGAGGAATACGGGCGAGTGAGAGGCGCTAAAAGCACGCATTAGACACGGACAAATGATTTTCTATGGGATCACTCGCACCAGGCGTATATTTCTCATCCGTATCCTACGCTCCGTGCCAATCGCAGCATGCTGCGATTGTCAGCGTACTACGCCCGTAGTACGCCAATGCAAGTCTATGGGTGCGCAAAAAATACGGATTACACACGGAACACACGTGTGACCTGCGAGCAATACGCAGGTCTTTTGGCTGGTGACAGGAAATGGGCCAATCCATCATCAGGAAGCCTAGACATGCAAATGAGCTCAAAAAGCGCTCCAGTCATCCAGGAAGTACGCCTCCACGGAGTACAGCAGCAGCATGGCGTCCACGTACATTAATGTTGAGATGCTCATTGTCCTGGTGCAGGAGCGTCCCGAAATATGGGACCCACGCGATGCAAATTATGCTAACCGGAAAAGAAAGGAGGCGTCATGGAGGCGCATCTGTCGCCAGATGTACCATGACTTTGGTGACAGACCACGTGATGAGCAGCATAAAATTCGTAAGTGCAACCATAAAAACATCATTAACCTTAGCGCGCGCAAAAAAATGAATCTAGAATCAGCACCCCCTTCCTGTGCATGTACTTTTATTAGCCTCATGAGACCGTTACATTTGGATGTGACACGTGGTTTCACACAGCCATAATTTGGGGTTAGGCCACAAGCTCCTCATTCTCCCAGCCAAAAAAATTAGTTTAAGTGTAGCTAATGAGACCCTGTGTATCTGCCCAATTACATATGCCACCATGGGTAGAACGCACACCCCAGAAGGCCCCATGCTGTTTTTGAAAATGTGACCTCTCAAATATGTGAATTTGACAATATTTCCTGTCACATTGCAGTGGAAGATGTGAAGAAACGCTGGCGAAGCATCCGGGACCAGTTCCGCCGGGAACGCCAGCAGTGGTCCAGGAGTGGGGATGCTGGATATGTCAAAAGAAAGTACATATACTATGACTGGCTGAACTTCCTTGCCCCAATTCTGGATCTGAGACCGTAAGTACATACCTCACACCACATTACACAAATACATTACACAAATACTTTACAGGGACAAAAATATTGATGTATTTTTGCATCTGTTCCATTTCATAACAGAACTCAATCCAACCTTACTGATCGAGGAACGGCCTCAGAGGCAGAGCCCATTATAGATCCTGTAGGGGATGAGGTGGCTGGCCCATCTTCTCCCCCTACAAGAAGGATGGCTGAAGATGAGGCATCACAAGACAACACAATGGCTGGCCTACACACAACACCACCAGGACAGTCTGCTGCTGCCACATCACCCATCCTGGAAGAGCCGGGCAACTTGAGCAGCAGCCCAACTGCCCAGGTCAGGTCTTCCCCACAGGCTGCTCTAACATCACGGCGAACAAGAAGAAGGCGCCAGGTCACTATTCAAGAGAGCAGGACCAATGTGGACACAGGGGTGCTCAATTATTTGTCTAGAGTAACTACAGATGATGGGGAGAAGGCCTATGCACGTAGCCTCAGCCTTTATCTCCGTGCCCTTACCCGTGAGGTCCGGCTCCGTATTAGGGGATGTATTCAGATCCTGCTTGATGCAAGCACCCCCCCCCCAATACCCCATATGAGGTTTTTGAATTTCTGGAGAGGTGGCAGCTCTCACCACGAAATTTAATGCGCATGAGACCAGCCACACAGATGCTTGCTCAAGCAGGGTCCGAACAGCCCTTAATACGTGGCCCAACACCTCAACCCCTTCCTCCCCCTACCCAACCTTCTATTCTGCAGCCCCAAATGTCATCCTCAAGCCAACCCCACCAATATGGCCACTTGTACCCACCCAGTGTTGGAGGCTGGTCCCAACCTGGTTGGGGACGATCTGGCTATCTTGGTGGGTATGAGCCACGTGCCTACGAGAGCCAACAAGAAGCCCCTCACCATCATCATTACTCTGGCCAGTATCCCCAACAGTCCCAGGAGGCAGGACAATTCCAGCATCATGGGCAACAGTATGGCCCCACACAGGGCGATGTTGGCCACAGTGTCCAGCAGCACCCACAGGCTGTTCTTCCACGTTCCCCTTCCCCAACCTGTGAGGATTTATGATTCTGATGGGGGGAGATGTCCAGTGAGTTTTAACTGGTGCTCCTAATAGAAAGTAAAAAACAGGTGTTCTCCATCACCAACATTTAGAACATAATTTAACATTCACATTTTTAAACAATGTTTTCCAAACATATGAAACAATCCATCATGACAGGCAACGCTACCTCACGCCTTTCAGACAGATATTACATGTGTGTACAAAAGAGAATATTTAAACGCGCTATACTGTAAAATGAAAGGATGAAAATACACTACTCACTTGATAATGCCTAGGAAAGGTGTGCTCGCCTTAGTTAAGTAGTCACCTTTTTTGCTAGCAATCTCTAGTAAAAAAATTCAAGACGACCAGCATTCAGAATATCACGCTCTCTCTATGTCTTAACAAGTGAGTTTTGTATTTTCATCCTTTCCAGTATAGCATGCTTAAATATTCTCTGTTCTACAGACAGGTAATATCTGTGTGAAAGCTGTGAGGTAGCCTTGCCTGTCATGGTGGAATCTTTCTATGATTGGATAACATTATGAGGAAATGTGAGTGTTATCTTTTAGCATTTCTTTCGGTGATGGAGCTCACCTTTTGTTGGCAAATCTAGTTTAATCTAGTCATGCAGCAATGTTGTTATTGCCTAATCTTTGTTGGTGTTTCGTTATGTAATGTTAATTTTACAAAAAGTTAAAGAAGGCACAAAGGGTCATTTTGCCCATTGCCAAAATTTTCTTATGGCAATATTATGTTTGCCTTTAAGCAAAACAAAAAAAAAAGGCAAAACTAAAAATTTGTCTACTCTAGTTAACGTCTCTGTGTGATTTTTCACAATCCCTCACAACATACTAACAGACACAAACCAATGCAATGAAACACTCATAGAATCATAAAGGCTTGAGTAATATATATTTAGACACAATTAAACAAACAAATTATAACATAGACACAGCATGCTCTTGCCAAGAAGTTGCCCCCTCAGGTGAGATAAAGTAATTAGTGAAAATATCACGCACTTTTAGGCCAGAGAGCGGTCTACGTTGAGGGTTCATAGGTGGTCTCACCCTGCGCACATTGTCCTGCCTATGCACAACACCAGCAGAGGAGGAACAATCATGTATCCTGGTGAAGTTATGTAGAACAACACAGGCTTTCACAACTTCATTCACATTTTGCTCACTCAACTGAATGGCAGACTGGAGTACCCGCCATTTGGCACAAAGAATCCCAAAGGAACACTCCACCAGTCGCTTAGCACGTGATAGTCGCAAGTTAAAAATTCTGCGCCTGTGGTCAAGGTTGCGCCGGGGATATGGCCTCATGACATTGCGCGATAACTGAAAGGCCTCATCTGCCACAAGGACATAAGGGACTGAGTGTTCGGGGGAGCCTGGTAGCTGGCGTGGTGGTGGTAGATCCAACTGGTTGATGCGTAGCCGCCGAGCCATTATGGAAGTATTGAAGACTCTAGAGTCTCCCGTCCTTCCATAGGCCCCAATGTCAACAATTATAAACTTGTATTGAGGGTCTACCAGAGCCAACAATACAACAGAAAAGTATTGTTTATAATTGAAGAATTGGGAGCCAGAGTTCGGCGGCTTACGCACCCTGATATGTTTGCCATCCAGGGCCCCAATACAATTTGGAAACTGGCAGTCCTCCTCAAAGTCCCTTGATATCCTTAACCAGTCTTCCATCCTGGGCTTGGGCATGACCACTTGATGGAGTCTTGTCCAGATTTCTGTACATGTAGACCTCACTATGCCTGAAATGGTTGACTTTCCAATGAGAAACTCATGGTGGAGGGCGGCATAAGACAGGCCAGTGGACAGGAAGCTGTAGAACAACAGAAATAGTTAAGTTTAGAATGGCTAAAGGAAAAAAAAATCAGTTACATACCTACCAAACTTTGTAGGAATTGAGAGAGAATAACACACACATATTTGGTGGCACAATGACTAAGTGATATGCAGGACATATTAGATGTAACATTCTGGTGTGTCAGTTGAATCATATTTGGAGTAAGATGAGGGCATTAAACTTTGTCCAAGAAGGCCAAAAAACATAATTTAGCACACACATTATGAACATAGAGAATGTGGTTGTGTAGTACATACCGTATTGTGAGTAGAAGTCGCTCCTCTGCAGATATCGCTTTGCGCATCCTTGTGTCCTGAAAGGTGATCCCAGGGCGCACTGTCTCCAAGAGTCGATCAAATGTGGAAATGCTCATGCGACAGTACTGGTAAAATTTCTCCGGATGCTCCCGCAGAGAAGAATAGAGGCGATGAAAATGACCTCTTGTGAGTCGTTGCCTCAAAAGTGGATGGACCCACATGCGTCTCCTCCTCCGTGGATCCACTATCACAGGATATGGTTGCCCAAAGCGCCGTGACAAAAGCCAGGTAAAGAGAACCTGCTCAGTTGTATTGAATCTCAGACCCTCTGCCATGCTGCACAAAGAACACCAACACACCTCGTGAAAGCAAGGTGACAAATGGACAGAATGTAGGCAGCCACCTGTTTCTGAGTGTCTAAATAGGGTGCAGGCTAATGATTTAAATTGTTTGTAGGCCTCAAAACCGTTAAATGTCCATTTTGCAAGGCTGCGAGAAAATCTCGCCATACGGATTGCATACGGATGCCACACGGATTACATACGGATGCAGCCATGCGCAAAATACGCGACCTCACCTTGCTTACGGATGGCCTACGGAGCACTATTTAGGGGTCATTCATCCGTATTACGCATGTAAACTACGGACCGTATTTTGCGCAGGTTAGTGTGACTCCAGCCTTACTCCTTAATCCTGGACCCAAAATCCAGTTAAATGAAAACTCTCTCAGCAACCTTATGTTACTGGTACAGATTTTACATTACCGAGGCCAACCACCTTGGTGACATACCGTAAATCTGCCATCCAAGACCTTACCGTCTGATTTCTTACAATCCATAAAAATTGGATGCTACATGGATGTTCATTCTTGGATCTGTTGTATTTTTTTCTGCACACTCATAGTATTCTTATCCAAAAATGAAAGAGGTGGTGCACCTGAGATCACTTTCTTTTTATGAAGAATCCATGAAAAAATATCATCATCTCAACAGCCCAATTGAATAACATTGGTCCGAGTGCTGTAGATTTTTATCAAGGACAGAAATCGGTCCGAAAATACAGAATAGAATCCACGATCTCTCTGTTGTAGATGTAGCCATGGTCAGAATGTTAAGACCTGTGTAACTCCACCCACAACCCTGATTGGGAGCTTCCTGGGTACACTGGGTTTTGTCAGCAAGCTGCCAGTCAGTGGTGGGGTGGAGTTACACAAATTAGCCTGACTGCTGTGCACGTGAGACCTAGTCAGGCAGTAATAATCTGCTGATGATAAAACATTGATTGTATTAAAACTACAGCACATAGTATAATAAGTGACACATCCCTAGAATCAGTCTCTCTGTTTCTACATCATGCTTCTCTTAGATTAAATGGCAAAAACCTGCTGACAGATTCCCTATAAGCCAACATGTTATGCAGTCAGGAAAGCTTTTATAGATGATAGCTTTTCACTTACTTCACATCTATTCAACCAGACTGGAAAGTATTGATGAGTAACAAATTCATTGACATGAAGTATTACGCAATCTTTATCAGAAATAACCCCTTAACGAACGCCAATACACCATTTAAAGGTGGCAGTTAAGGGTACTTAAACCACAGTGCTGCTTTTTAATGGCATTGAGGTTTAAGGTTATAGCACCCCCCAGCATCGGAATTTCTCTGGGGACAGTTTTTACTGACCCAGTGTTGCGATTGCCATTTTAATGGTATAATGGCGACAGCAAAAAAAAAGTCCAATTCTCCATTTAATTTCTCTCTCCTCTGATGTGATTGCACATCAGAGGAGAGAGAAATAGGGTCCCCCAATCACCCCCCCCGGTACCTCTTTTGTCCCTGTATGCCCCCCTGAAGTCCCCCAGGCCACCGGCATCTTCTTTCGGGAGAAAATGCGCATGCGCAGTAGGCCCGCCAAGATCTGTTGGCTGGCAACAATAGGAAGTGATCAAAATAAAAAATAGTAAATCTACCTCCTCTTTATCACCCCCTTCGTTAGGGAATAATAAAATAAATATATTGTATTTATTTCCATTTTGCCAGTAGGGTTAGAGTTGGGCTAATGTGAGTTGAGCTAAAGTTAGGGTTAGGGTTGGGGCTAAACTTAGGGATAGGGTTGGGGCTAAAGCTAGGGTTAGAGTTGTGGCTAGGGTTAAAGGTTGGAGCTAGGGTTGGGATTAGGGTTAGCATTGGGATTAGGATTTGGGGTGTGTTAGGGTTAGGTTTGTGGTTAGGGTTGGGATTAGGGCTATGGGTTTGATGGGGTTAAGGTTGTGGTCAAGATTATGGTTACGGTTGGGATTAGGGTTAGGGGTGTGTTGGGGTTAGGGTTATGGTTAGTGTTGGGATTAGGGTTAAGGTTGGGATTAGGGTGGGTTGGGATTAGGGTTAGGTGTGTGTTAGGGTTTGGTTTGTGGTTAGGGTTATGGTTGGGATTAGGGATAGGGGTGTGTTGGGGTTAGGGCTGTGGTTAAGGTTATGGCTAGGATTGGGATTAGGGTTAGGGGTGTGTTGGTATTAGGGTTGGAGTTAGAATTGGGGGGTTTCCATTGTTTAGGCACATCAGGGGCTCTTCAAACGTGACATGGCATCCAATCTCAATTCCAGCCAATTCTGCGTTGAAAAAGTCAAACAACGCTCCTTCCCTTCCAAGCTTCGCTGTGCGCTCAACAGTGGTTTACCCCCATATATGAGGTATTGGTGTACTCAGAAGAAATTTCAGGACAAATTTTGTGGTTAATTTTCTCTTTTTACACTTGTGAAAATAAAAAAAAATGGTTTTGTAAATTTTGCTGTAAAAATGAAAAATCGCTGGTCAAATTTTAACCCTCATAACTTCCCAACAAAAAAAATTGTTTCCAAAATTATGCTGATGTAAACCAGACATATGGGAAATGTTATTTATTAACTATATTGTGTGATATATCTCTCTGATTTAAGGGCATAAAAATTAAAGTTTGAAAATTGCAAAATTTTAATAATTTTTGCCATATTTACGTTTTTTTCAAAAATAAACGCAAGTCATATCGAAGAAATTTTACCACTAACATGAAGTAGAATATGTCATGAAAAACAGTTTCAGAATCAGCAGGATCCCTTTAAAGCTTTCCAGAGTTATGACCTCATAAAGTAACAGTGGTCAGAATTGTAAAAATTGATCTGGTCATTAAGTAGCAAATTGGCTCTGTCACTAGGGGGCTAAAAATGAAGATCAAGGGAAAAAAGACCATAATTAATAACTTCTCACATTATTAATATACTGCAGGACACATGGGCCCCCATGATAAAATGCAGAGGTAACGCAGATGCAAAGTACTGAGGAACAACTACTCACACCTAGAGTTGAGCGACTTTGGTCGGATCGGGATTCATGAAACAAAATTTGTTTCAGATGAAACTGGTCCGACTAGGGCAAAAAAAGTCGGAGTTTCGTCTGAAACCCGACCCCAATGCAAGTCAATGGGGATTAAAAGTCGGCATTGAGTGGATGAATGTCATCCGCTCAATGCCGACTTTTTTTGCCCTAGTCGGACCAGTTTCATCTGAAACAAATTTTGTTTCATGAAACCCGATCCGACCAAAGTCGCTCAACTCTACTCACACCTTTTTTTCCATAATATTATTGGTATTTGATGTTCTTTTCAGTGAATGGCTTATATTTTAATTGGAGGGACTCACAAGGTAATGAGAACCCTTGAAGTGGATTGCGAGATTTTGGCCAAAATAACTACTAATTCCTCATGTAATTTTTCATCTTTTCAGGATTCAGACAGTCGGTTCAATGTTGGTGCTTACAAATAGAGAAATAGAGTTTTTATGCATGTAGGGTGCCCTTACATAGTGCTGCACCTTATATAATAGTGTTAGTGTCACCAATAGACTGTAAGCCGGCACCATGCACTACACATGCTGGTGTGATTTGTGCCATACACAAGCCTTATCAATGTGAATTTATAATGCAAAGCAACTACTTCCTCCATGAATGGTTGGTGTATGAATGATTGTTCATCAGTTTTTGCATCTGTGCTACCTTCACCTTTTATCATGTGGGCCTGCCGCATCGTGCACCATATTAGTTAAGGGCATTATGGTGGCTTAGTGGTTAGCACTATAGTTTTAAAGTTCTGGGGATATAGAAATTAACTGATATAGTGTATAGAGATCTATCTCTATGTACCAGTACAATATGCCTGTAAAGACTGTAGCCTTGCAGCACTGGGGTTCTGGATTCAAAATCCAACCAAACCAACATTTGTAAGTGTAACAGAGGCACTGTTCGTGGACACAGGGCAGAGCTACCAAAAACAGGCTACCTACTTCATTTTCCAGATCCCAAGGGTTGTTCAGGCCTTCACACTTTAACCTCTTTTAGGGGATCTGGACTTAACAGCGACCACTAGGCTGGGGCCATGGAGTCAGCTGCTGTTGGGTAGTGCAAGCTGGTAAGAATGGTCCCGTAGTCAGGTCATGGCCAGGGGGGTCAGTACAGGGACAAAATCATGAGGCAGGACAGTAGCCAAAAAAACAAGCCCAGGTCAAAATAAATAATGACAACTGGGAAAAAGAAGCAGAGACAGGGAGGGCAGGCATCAATAACGATGGGAGTCTGTGTGTTCTCTCTGTGTTTGGGTGGGTTTCCTCCGTGTACTCCAATTTTCTCCCACACGCTAAAAAAAATTCTGATAGGGAATTTATATAGTGAGACCCAATGGGGACAGTGCCACTAATGTCTGTAAAGTGCTGTAGAATTCATGGCGCTGTATAAGTGAGTAAAAGAAATAAATATTGTGACCAGGTATTGGTAAGTATAGCCATTTTTTCCATGATGATTTTTGGATTTGATGTCAGTGAATTGTTAAAACTAAAGATCTCAGCGATATTTGAGGCACAGGTGTAAGTTCTGATGTGGTAATGTGTCCTAGTAGCCTAAGCCTGAATGAAATGATATCCCCATGGTTTAACAAGCTTCTGCTATTACACATTTCTACCCAGTAACACTGATAGAATTCCTACCTGAGCAGAAAGCTGTGCTGTAATTTGTTTTTCTCCTTATCGCTGATTTCTGCATCCCAGTCACCTTCAGAGACGGCTGACGCCGAAATTGGACTTGACAGCGGTAATTACAGAACCGAGCAGCATGCAGATATAAATAAACATTGCATTGTGTCACTAGGTTGTCCGACAAGTCTTTCTTCCACTGGCAGCTCCTGAATGGGTTTTATGGCTTTTGTTGCCTGGATTTTTCACTGACGATTTTATATTGACGCAATGGACATCTCACACAGAAAAAGGAACAGAGCAAACAAAGAGAAAACAAAGCAACAATAACCTTTACAGATTTGTATGCTTTAATGTGCCAATGATTATTGGATGTAAAGTCCATGTTGGGTTCCTATCGGAACTTAGCAAGGGACGAACTGAGCGTTCTTGTTCCTTGTAAATGATGACCCCTGACAATCTACTGAGGGGTTGCTGCACTATATTTGTATGCCTGCTGACACATAGAGAGGTGAACTACAAGAGTTAGGTACCTTCCCACTGGGGTGCACCATGTAGCAGCAGGGTGACTTTTATGGGTTTTTTTTAATCAAAACTATATTAACTAAGTACACTATGTTGTATGTATGAATGTACTATTACTATTTATTTTCTTACTACATGCTCATGTTCTTTTTATCTTAGGATCTGCTTGTTAAATGGGCAACGTGTGGATATGCACCTAACCATTGCACTTATGACAACATACTGTATGGTCTGGCTTAATTTTTTAGGGTTTGGTCTATCCTTCCTCATGTGAGTATGCATGTATTTACATAGGTTGGACCTGATGGGGCACCTCAGCCCCACAATTAGAATTTTACATCACTGCAAAGTACCTGGTAGCTCAGTTTCAGCTCCTGTTCAACTCTTGACCAAGCTGGTCCGCTCCTATCCTTGCCGAGAACTTTGCAGTGATGTAGACGTATAGTTCTAATAATGCAGGGAAAATTGTGCTCCTGTTTCTACCTAGAGCTTAGAAGGATTCAACTGGTCAGTTTTTAATCGCGTGATGTCATACATCAAATGGAAAAGAGATGAATTAGCTGGGTAGAAAGGCAAAATGAGCAATTGTAAGTACACAGTGCTATATAAAATGATGACTGCAATATATTAAATTCTAAAAATATGTTAAACCTGCCCTGGCAGCCTCTGCACCCATCACCGCTGATCACAAACAGCCGTGTTCTCAGACTCAGCTCAGTTTACACTGGATGCAGGGCTGAGTGTTTGCATCATACCATTACTCAGTAATACATCCAGATGTAGCAGAGTTGTAGCACGTCGTGGGACATATGGATTATCAGCATACAGGTGAGGAATACTGTGATTTTGTATTTTTATTTTTACATTAATAAATGGGTAAAGGGGTAGGGGTGTGTTTATTTCAATTAAAGGACTTTTTTCTGTGTCTGTGTATTTATTACGTTTAATTACGGGGTTAGTAATGCGGGTGTCTTGTAGATGCCTCTCAATTACTATCCCCTGGCCTTGATGTCAGCAAGCATAAAACAGCTGAAATCAACCCCAAAACTATTACCCCACTTGATATCACACCAGAGCAAGTGGGAAGAGCTGAGCAAATAAAAACAAAATTGGAGCAACACATGGTGGCGCCTTCTCTGGGGTGGCAGCAGGCTGCTACTTTTAGGTTGGGGAGGGCAAATATCCATTACCCCTTGCCAGTCTGAAAATACCAGCCCCAAGCTTTTTGCATTAGCTTGGCTGTTTATCAAAAATGGGGAGATCCTATGTCGATTTTTACATTATTTATTTAAGTATTAAAAAAAACGTGGGGACTCAGCTATTTTTGATAACCAGCCAACATAAAGCTCTCAGCTGAGGGCAGCAGCCTGCAGCTGTCAGCTTTACCTGCAGTGGTTATCAAGAATAGAGGGGAGCCTACGCCATTTTTTCTTTTATTTATTTATTTATTTATTCAATAAATACTTGTAACATAAGCTACACACACACTGCACTAATTATCTCAGATGAGTAGTACTCTCATCAGCCTATGCATGTGATTGGCAGTAACCTTTTCACCACTGGTCACAGTTAGAGATGAGCGAATATTTCAATGTTCGGTTCAGATTACGATTGCGAAATTTGCAATAATCGCCGAGTAATTTGTCGAATATTCACCAAACATAACGGAATTTCATTCATCTCAATGGGTGGCAAAAGCAAACGCATGCTCAACACCTTGTAATGGCCTTAAATGCTGCCAAAACACATCAAATGAGGGACAGACATCAGGAAAGTGGCCTCAATTCACCTACAGTACAAACTGAAGCATTGCACTGCAGCAATCAGCCAGGCATGAGGTATCGGGGTCTGTGACAGCATTTACAGCTTTCAATTGAACTGCAAACTAAGACGAGGTGGGTGAGGGATCAGTGTAGGCCCCCTTTACTTGCAACCCTGATACCACATGTAACACCTCTACCTGCCACTCAGGTGGCACAAATATCAGTTTTCTAGATAACCATTGTCTGAAAAATTAAAGGATAGTAACACGGGTAGTTGAGTCCAAGGATGTGGAGGCCTGACGGTGTCAGAGGCCTACTGCTACAGGCAACACGCATTAAGAAGGCCCAACCAGGATTGTTCACATTTCCAAATATTATTGCCAGGCACAATCAAAGTGCCATCAATGTCACCACATTTGAAATAGTATAAAAGGGACTGATAGGTCTTCCATTACACACAATCTAGCAGATGGACACCCAATCAGCAGTGTTCACATTTAAACAAATGAAGGCCTTACACCACAGACGTGGCATCAATTTCACAAGAGTAGAAATAGTATAATAAGCACCGAAGGGTCTTTCACTACACCCAATACAGCAGATGGACATCCAACCAAGAGTGTTCACATTTAAACAAATGAGGGCCTTACACCTCAGAAGTGGCATCAATTTCACTAGAGTAGAAATAGTATAATAGGGACTGACAGGTCTTCCACTAAACCCAATTCAGCAGATGGACACCCAACCAGGAGTGTTTACATTTACAAATATTACTGGCAGATGCCACAAAACTGGCATCAATTTCACAACAGCATAGATAGTATAATAGGGACCAACAGGTCTTCCACTACAACCAATCAAACAGATGGACACTCAACCAGGAGTGCTCACATTTAAACAAATGATGGCCTCACACCACAGAAGTGGCATCAATTTCACCACAGTAGAAATAGTATAATATGGACCAATAGGTCTTCCACTACACCCAATCCAGCAGATGGACACCCAACCAGGAGTATTCACATTTCCAAAAATTACTGGCAGACACCACAAAAGTGGCATCAATTTCACCACAGTAGAAATAGTATAATAGGGACTGACAGGTCTTTCACTACACCCAGTCCAGCAGATGGACAGCCAACCAGTAGGGTTCACGTTTTAAAAAATGAGGGCCTAACACCACAGAAGTGGAATAACTGTCACGAGAATAGAATTAGTATAATTAGGACCAAGACGTCTTCCACTATAGCTAACCCAGTAGATGTAGACCAACCATGACTGTTCACATTTCCACAAATTTGTGTTAAAATCATCATCAACAGCAGTAGCAGGCACAGAAGCCACACTAAAGATATTACAGCGTGTAGTTACATGACATTAATGCATCACACTAAAAAGTGCAGTATCACCTAGTCTGTACAGTCTGCGATTGGGGTGCAAATGTCCTTGGAGATCCGGATCAAGGGACAGCTGGCAGCGCTTATCTGTCAGGACACTACGAGGAGTACTGAAGACACATTCTAAGAGAATGTTGGCTGCCGGGCACGATAGCTATAATATAACGCGCTAAGCGTCACTCTGTCCGAAGCCTTTATAGACTGCGCAAGCGTGACGTGCCTGCGCAGTCTGGATCCAGACAGAATGAGGCATTCAGCGGTGAGGAGTGTGTATGCCACTGGAAATGGCGGTACGCATGCACACTGCATACCGCTATTTCCGGCGCCATGCTTACATACTTACCTGACCAGGAGGAGCGCTGCCGGAGACCGGGGAAGGAGTTCGGCCGGAATTGCGCATGCGCATAGCGTGGTCCGGCACCATTTTACTGAAGACACATTTGCAGTGTGTCTTCTGCAATATGGCGCCGGACAGAGCTATGGGCATGGGCGTACTCAGGCGCCACACTCCTCTCCCGGCCTCCAGCAGAACGTGACAGCGCTTGAGTACAGGAAAGAAGGGTGAGTATAATTTTTTTTTATGTGTGTACTGTAGTTTAATAGGGGTGAGGGGGACCATACATATCAGGGTAAGGGGGGTGAGGGGACCATGCATACCAGGAAAGGGGGGAGAGGGGACCATGCATACCAGTATTGGGGGGTGAGGGGACCATGCATACCAGTATTGGGGGGTGAGGGGACCATGCATACCATGAAAGGTGGGTGGGGGGTAGCATGCATACCATGACAGGGGAGTGAGGGGACCGTGCAAACCACGAAAGGGGGGTGAGGGGACAGTGCATACCACAAAAGGGGGTGGGCGGACCATGCATACCATGAAAGGAGGGTGAGGGGACCATGCATACCACGAAAGGGGGTTGAGGGGACCATGCATACCACGAAAGGAGGGTGAGGGGACCATGCATACCACGAAAGGGGGGTGAGGGGACCATGCATACCACGAAAGAGTAGTGAGGGGACCATGCATACCTCAAAAAAGGAGAGTGAGGGGACCATGCATACCATGAAAGGGGGGTGATGGTACCATGCATACCATGAAAGGAGGGTGAGGGGACCATGCATACAATGAAAGGGAGGTGAGGGGACCATGCATTCCACGAAAGAGGAGAGAGGGGACCATACATACCACGAAAGAGGGGTGAGGGGACCATGCATACCACGAAAAGGGGGGTGAGGGGACCATGTATACGAGGATTGGGGGGGTAAGGGGACCATGCATACCAGGATTGAGGGATAAGGCCTCTTTCACACATCAGGTTTTCGCCGTCAGGCGCGATCCGGCGCTTTTGACAAAAACCGGATCCGGCGAAATGCAATGCCGAATCCGGTTTCCCCCCCATTGACTTGCATTAGAGCCGGATCGAGCCGGATGGCCATGCGTTTCATCCGGTTTTCGCCGGATCCAGCAATGTGTCGCGATCCGGCGTCTGGGAAAAACGGCTACTGTAACGTTTTTTGTCTCCGGCGAAAAAGCCGGACACGCCGAATCCGGCGTGTCCGGCTTTTTCACACAATGAAAGCCTATGAGCGCCGCAATGCGCCGGATCCGTTTTTTTTGGTCTGAGCATGCTCAGTAGCTCTGCCCACAAGACACATATATAAAAGCATGACAGTGGGATCCTCAACCACACCCAACATGCCACCCAAGACAGCAACCAGGCGCAGGAGAAGGCAGGAGACCACTGCAGCAGCACCATCAGCACCACCACCACCCAAAATGGAGTAGCATGCTGAACAACGGGAGGGGAGTCCAGCAGCAGATGAGAGATGGTAATTATCAAATCCCCCATTTCTCCAAACTAGGGCCATGGAATATCAAGATATTCATTGGCCCTTTGTTTTGCTTTATTCAACAGCCGCCCAAGAGATGCAGCAGCAGCAACAGTGGCAGCACTGGCAGCACTGGCAGCAGCAGTAACACCACCCACAGGCATGGAGTCTGGCCAGCAGGAAGACAGCACATCTTCTGGGAGCCCTCCCTCGCATCGTCAGCGTTTGACGGTAAGTTTTTATTTCCAAAATCCATCATCTCTGTAATATATGTCTATTCATTGCCTTTTATTTCAAAACAGGAATCACAAGATGAAGAGGAGCTCCCAGAAGAAGAAGGAAGGGGTGGACAGACACCTGGAGTGGGCTCACAATTGATAAGTTTTTGCATCAAACGCAGAAACACAACATCACACTACACACAACACATAGAAAACAATGTTCTGCAGACCACACACAGCAAACAAATGCCTACATCCAAAGACATAACATTTTTTGTTTTCTTCTCTAGTCTTCCCAATCTGGTGCTCGGCCAAGAGGTCCTCGCAGTGCCTCCCAGGGTCGTCGGCGACAGCAACGCGGCGGTCACCAGCGTGTAAGTATAAATATTTTTGCTTTTTTTTTTGCACTTTTTATTTCATTTCTTTTGTGGAGGCTAATTATGTTATTTTTGTCTTTTTCTTTAACAGCCTTCACAGCGTGCTCCCGACTCTGACGGTGAGGATGGAGGGATTGATGTGGACCACCTCATCGATCTCGTCAGAGAAAGGGAGCCGCTATGGAATATGGCTGACCGCCGCCATGCTGACCTGATCGTTACCCGACGACTCTGGGAGGAAATCTGTTCGCTCCTTGTGGACCGCTGGGAGGACCTCGATGCTCGGGCCCAGATTAAAGAGCGTAAGTATATACAGTACCGGTTGCTTGATGTAAACCAGTGTTTCCCGAACTCCAGTCCTCGTGGTCCCCACGGATCATGTGTTCAGGATTTCCATTTACTATGGAAATCCTGAAAACATGACCCCTGGGGACCATGAGGACTGGAGTTTGGAAACACTGATGTTGTATACTAACCACTCCTTTCTCGTTTCAGGGGACAGAATTGTGAAGCGGTGGCGGTCTGTGAGGGATCGTTTCAAGAAGGAGTTCAATAAAGAGATGCGGACCCCGAGTGGATCTGGAGGACGCAGGAGCAAGTACAAGTACGCACAAGCCCCGTCGTTCCTCTGGGAAACAATGGTCACCAAAAGGTAAATATTACACACCACATGTGAAAAAAAATGTTTAGATGTAACTTTTTTTTTTCAGCCAGGGCCATACCATGTCACTATTTTAATTGTTTTTTTTTCTCTTTATTCCACAGCACGGTGAGCAGCACTCGGGAGCCTGCACGATTGGACCCTTCTGAGGCGATCCCTGAGGAGACCGGCACCGAGGGACACTTCGACCTCCCCGGTACATCTGCACCTTCCCAGCCTTCCCACACATTCGACCCATCTGTCCCATCCACCAGCACAGGAGCATCGTGGCCGCCTACATTACATGAAGCTGCTAGCTGCTGGTGAGGAGATCGCTTTCCCTTTACCCCACCCTTCTGCCCCTGCCACCTCTAGTACACCTGCGGGTACTGGGCGGCAGCGGCAGAGGGGTCAGGAAAAGACTTATGCGCCAGAGTTCTTGCATCTGAATGCATCTTTCCAGAACTGTCTAAAAGTCTTGTCAGAGCAAATCTCCGCAGGCTTTCAGCAGATCAACTCCAGCATTCTGGAGGTGAAGACACTTCTGCAAACCATGCATTCAGAAGCAAGATCTTCGCCAAACCACACCTTTTTCAGGTCTTTTGTGGAGCGCATGGAAACGCTCTCTCCTACCCAGCAGATGCATGTAATGCATTCATGCCACGGTGCTCTCCAGCACGTTACCTCCCAACCTCCTCTTCCCACCACAGTAGTTCCTCCACCTGCACCCCCTCCAGCCACTTTCCATCCTCCCCCTCCTATTACATACCATCCACCTCCCCAGCACCAGCCACCTCCCCAGCACCAGCCACCTCCCCAGTACCAGCAACCTCCCCAGTACCAGCAACCTCCCCAGTACCAGCAACCTCCCCAGTACCAGACATCTCCCCACTTCCAGCAACCTGCCCCGTACCAAACTCCTTCCCCGTACCAAACTCCTTCCCCATACAACTTGCCATCAACATCATCTGCTCCTACAGTCCCTGCCCAACCCTCCACTCCACCGCCCACCACCTCTTCTGCCTCCCACATGTCCACCCATTCTGTAGCTTTTTCCACACCTTCACCTCTAACTGTTCTTTCCCCACCACGATCCCAGTCCTCTCTCCACACTCCCAGTGTCGAAGTGTCCCGCAGCCCCTCCAGCAGTATTTCCACCCCACACTACACAGATTTGTAATGTGTTTTTTAATAAAAATGCTTATTGGTTTTAAAACCTTTATTAAAAAAGTTTTTTGCACATTAAAAACAGTTTACAAAAAAAAAAATATTTTACATAAAACTTAAATTATCGTTTCACAATGGTTGTCTGTCATTTCTTTCTGCGGCGAACTATGTTTAAAAAAAAGGTTAAATACAGGGTATTTAAAAGGTAAAAAGGTATTCAAAACCAGGTATATAACTGTGGGTACATTTTACCTTTTTGCCACAGTTGTGTTCCTGGTTGTGTTTGAAGCAAAGTATTTCACCTAAAAAGTTGTGTTTATTGTTGGTGATTTCCTAACAATGTACACAACTTTTGTTACAAGGTGAAATACTTTGCATAAAACACAACCAGGTACACACCTGTGGCCTAAAGGTAAAAATAGTAAGACCATGACAAGATAGCCAACTTTGGTTGGCAAAGGTATATACTGTTGGTACAGAAGGTACACAAGTTTGGTTAAGGGCACAAATCTTTCACACTCTGTCATCCTGCCAGTGTACTCTGCCTTGAGGTGACATAAAGTATAGTGCAAAATTGTCCCTCATTACTGAAACCGTCACAGAACTTCTAGTGGTAATGTCATGGTAATCTTGCAAGGTGGTTTCTTCAGAGGTGTCCTCAATGGAAATGGATTCCTTGCAGATAACAAAATTGTGGAGTACCACGCAAGCTTTGATCACCTCGTCCACAGTTTCTGTCTTGAGGTTGATCGCAGTCAATAGGACCCGCCATTTGGCTGTCAGAATACCAAAGGTACATTCAACCATTCTTCTTGCTCTTGTGAGGCGGTAATTAAAAATGCGTTTTGTTCTTGACAATCCTCTTCTAGAGTATGGTTTCAAAAGGTGTTCTGACAGCTGGAAGGCTTCATCCCCTACACAGACAAATGGCATAGGTGGACCAGATGTTTGCGGCAGCGGTCTAGGTGGTGGGAACTGGAAGGTGTTTCCATACAGTTTATGCCCCATGGCAGAAGTTTGAAAACTTGAGAGTCATTGGAGCGGCCATAGGCCCCGATATCAACAGCAATAAATTTGTATTCCGCGTCAGCGATGGCCATGAGGACAATGGAAAAATATTTCTTGTAATTGAAATATTCAGATCCCAATCCGTCTGGCTTTACAATGCGGATATGTTTCCCATCCACAGCGCCCAAGCAGTTCAGAAACTGACATATCTGTTGAAACTTTTCTGAAATTTCAATCCACCTCTCTGTTGTGGGCTCTGGTAAAAACTCTTCAGCTAAGGAGTCCCACAGTGCACGGCATGTGTACTTCACTATTCCAGATATGGTGGAAATCCCGAGTCTGTACTGGAAATGCAGTGACGAAAGGGATTCTCCAGTTGCAAGAAATCTGTGGGGAATTAAAAAACAATCAATTAGTTTAAAATCACAGCATTACATACCAAAACTCAGCTATAACACTTGGAGATACAAACTACCACCAACAAGATTGCAGTGAAAGTGTGCTCTGATGCGAGCACATCCAAAAAATGTGGCTTACCTTAAAGTCACCATCAGACGCTCTGCGGGTGAAACAGAGAAGCGGCAATAGGTGTCCGCTTTTCTTATGAGGTGTGCAATGCGCTCCACCAAGTAATCAAAATTCTCCATTTTCATCCGAACATATCCAAAAAATGTATCCGGGTTTCATCTAAGGTCCATGCAGAGTGTAGAATAGACCCCACGCGTCATTCTCTTGGCTGTGATGGGGTGGATCCACAAACATTGTCTACGATGCCTGATGCGCTGCTGTCTCGCTCTCTCCTTCTCCAGAACAATCACCCTCAAAAGATTCGCCTCCGCTGTAAAATCCGCCAAATTCTTCACAATATTTCCAATCACAACATCCATCTTCGCCAGTAACTTGCTCTTCTCTCCAACCTGCACTTTCTCCTCTACAACCTGTCAAAAAAGGGCTGTAGGAACACGCTATATATAGTTTTTCAGTAGCCAATCCCATTCGGAAGGCCACAAGGGTCAATTTTAAAAACCGGATCCGGAGTAATCCGTCAAAAAACGGAACAAAAACCGGATTAACCGGATGAGACGGATCCGGTTTTGTCTGTCAAGAACAAGATGGATCCGGCAGAAAAACGGATCCATCACATCCGGTTTTACGAAATATTTACCAGATCCGGCACTCCGACACGACGCCGGATCGCGCCTGACGCCGAAAACCTTATGTGTGAAAGTAGCCTAAGGGGACCATGCATACCAGGATTGGGGGGTGAGAGGACCATGCATACCAGGATTGGGGAATTGAGAGGACCATGTTTACCAGGAAAAGGGGGGTGAGAGGACCATGCATACCAGGATTGGGGGGGTGAGAGGACCATGTTTACCAGGAAAAGGGGGGTGAGAGGACCATGCATACCAGGATGGGGGGTGAGAGGACCATGCATACCAGGATAGTGGGGTGAGAGGACCATGCATACCATGATAGGGGGGTGAGAGGATCATGCATACCAGGATACGGGAGTGAGAGGACCATGCATACCAGGATAGGGTGTGAGGGGACCATGCATACCAGGATAGGGGGGTGAGAGGACCATGCATACATGGATTGGTGGGTGAGGGGGCCATGCATACCAGGATTGGGAGGTGAGAGGACCGTGCATACCAGGATGAGGAATACGGTGCCATGCTTACCAGGATTGGGGGGTGGGTGACGGTACCATGCATCCCAGGATAGGGATGAGGGGTGCCATGCACACCAGGATTGGGGGGGGCAGCACATACCAGGATGTGAGACCATATACCAATAAAAATGCTCACCACCCGGGTGTAGAACGGGTTCATAGCTAGTAACCTATAACCTCCAAGATGTGTAAGGCGAGCTCAGGCCACTCATCCATTTTGGAAGATCAAAATGTTAAAGGGTCCAAACCCTCCCTGATGAGGGTTCTAGATATGACTGCACCATCTTCTCCATTCATTCACCACATGTAAGACTTCGACTCTGTTGTGCTGGTGCATGAGTTGTTCTAAAAAAGTGTCAAAGAACTCACAGAAGTTGCTACTTCCACTTCCTCTGATGCTGCTAAAGTTTTGGTGTTGATGAATTGACGTGCCAGAGGTTAGAAGTGTGGAACTGCGATGCAAACTGTGACAGCAGTCTTGGGGAAAAGCTCTCATAAGGTTGTATAAAAGCGTGTTTTGATACTCCAGCATTTGTGGGTCCCTTTCTAGGGCAGGAATCATCTGGAAAGATTTGGTTTTATAATGTGGATCTAAAAGAGTAGCAACCCAGTAGTCAGCATTATTCCTAATCATAAGTATACAGGGATCATGTTGCAGATAGTGCAGCAAAAAGGCGCTCATATGTCAGGCTCTACTATGAGGTCCAAGCCCATGCTGTGTTGGTGGCTGGGTAACAATGAGGGTTGTTTCCTCCATCTGCTCCCGCCAGCCATGAACAACAGAAAGGGACAGATGTCCTCTTCATCTGACAGTTGCTCGCCCATCACCTCATTCTCCTTCATTTGTTCCTTGGATCTTGCACCTTCAATAACCCCTCGATTGCAGTTATCCACCCTCCCTTGGCACCCGCCTGTGTGACGACAGTCAGGAACTTAGAGACAATGTCATCCCTTCTGCATGCTCCTCTGCTTCCTCCTCTTCATCTGGGACCACCATCTCCTCTCGCAGGCTATTCAAAGTCTGCTCCAGCATATAGATGACCAGAATAGTGATGGTGATGACGGCATCATCAGCGCTAACCATCATAGTAGCCATTTCAAAACTGTGCAGAAGGGTGCAGAGGTCCTTAATCTGTGCCCACTCTGTAAACATGATATGCGCCATGTCCATACTGAGTTGGCTGAGGCTAAACAATATGACATACTGCGTCAGGGCTCATTGCTGCTGCCACAGTTGCTGCAACATGTGCAGAGTGGAATTCCACCATGTCGGCACATCGCATATCAACCTGTTAACTGGCATAGACAAAGACATCTGTATCGATGCAAGTTGATGACCTGAGGGGTGCGAACGGCGGAAATGAGCACACAGCTTACGTCCTTTCTGTAGCAGCTCACCCAGGCCAGGATAGTGGTGGAGAAACACTGTGTGAGCTTGCTTCATCGTAGGGCCACCACCAGGTTTGCAGCATTATCGGACACGGCCTTCACTGAATGCAGGTTCAGCAGAGACAGCCATTGATCAAACTTAGCCCAGAGAGCTGTCTACAATGCTTCAGCTGTATGACTGAGATCTCCAAGGCATATCAATTTTGATACTCCCCGATTGCAGTGAGCCCTGGCTGCATAGAACAGACGTGGTAGTGATTTGCTCTGCACTGTTGGAACGCATGTCTCATTAAGGCAAAGGTTGAGGGCACAGGTGGAGGCCCTAGAAGAGATAGAGGAGGTAGATGCAGTGGAGGAAGTGTTAAACATAGAGGTTTATCCTGCAAGCCTTGGGGATTCCAAGACTTGTGAGGCAAGCACCTGTCCCCAGAGCTACCACAGCCACCTAGAGCCCAGTCAGTGAGATGTAACGCCCTTGGCCATGCTTACTCGTCCAGTGTCTGTGGTGAAATGCACCCTGGCAGACAGAGATTTTGTCAAGGAATGGGTGATGTTGTCTGCGACATGCTGGTGTAGCACAGGCACTGCTTTCTTAGAAAAGTAATGGCGACTGGGTAATTGATAATGGAGGACTGCGACGGCCATCGGCTTTCAGAAACCGTCTGTGTATCTACCAGGCAGAAAGGCAGCATTTCCGTGGTCAACAGATCGGAGATGGTGGAGCTCAACCTTTTAGCTGTATCATGCATAGGAGGAAAAAATCTTTTACGTGTCCACAACTGCGGAACTGTGGGCTGGCTGCTGTGCTGAGAGAGGGTAGAGTACGGTGAACCAGACAAACTGCTGGACCATGAGAGAGGTGCAGGCGGAAATGTTATGGTGGATTGACAAATTTGTGGTGTACTCGTTGTCTGAGATCGGTCAAAAACAGCAGGTATGTCCGCTTCCATTACAGATGAAGGCGGGCTCTCAGTCAGCGTCACTGGAGCGGGTAAATAACCCAAGGTTCTGCGGTCGAAGACCAGCGTCTCAATAGTTGGCACGGTAACAGAGGAGGAGGTAGAAGCAGCAGATGTGATTGATGGGGTGGCTGATGGTTGTTCAGGTCCACTGGTCTGCATTTTTGAGCAGTGGGATTCCCACATTAAAGCATGTTGATTGCGCATGTGAAGGTTCATACATGTAGTAGTCAAATTATTGCACTTTTTACCTCAACTCAGTTTTTCTTTGCAAAGTTTGCAGATTATGTGCGTTGGCTCATCCTTTGCATTGTCAAAAAAGGTCAAGGCTAAGCAACCCTTGCCACCCCTGCGAGATGCAGACCCTCGGATGCTGTTGGTTACAGGCACAGTTGTGGCTGAGGATGCATTGCTTGTCGTGGCTGCATCACTACGTGTCTGCGACATACGGTGCTACGTAACCTCCTCGTCTTCCTGCTCTGATGACCTACTCAGGTGTATGTTCCTGCCAACTGGGATCTAACATCTTATCATCATTCTCTGTGTTAACACATTCCTCGTTCTTGGAGTCACACTCCTCCTTTTCTTGTCCTGACAGCACAGTAAAGTCTGTGTGAACCTCAAATATCTCAGTCTCATCAGGATCACCTCCCCCTAGGGGTTAACATCTGTCCTGCCCCAGATCGAAGCTAAAAAAATTTTGGGCGTCGGAGTAGATTTCCTCCTCTTGACTCTGCGAAGCTTTTGAGTACACTTCTGATGAACATGGCATATAACGTATTAACAGCTCTTCAGACTCATCCATCTGTGGTTCTGTACAGTTGTAGGTAAGGTAGGAGTGAGGGCAACCGACCGGGGGGTGGTCCATTACTTGCCGCAGACAGACTTGAGACAGAGACAGGATCGTGTCCAACAGGTCTTCTTTATGGATCGTCCTTTCACGACCCACTGCACCTCACAGCAATGGCACGTTAATCTCTGCAGTCTTAAACAGCAGCTACTCGACAATCCCTTCAGCCGCACACAACAGCTGCTTGTCAATCTTCACAGCAGCACACAGCAATTGCTCGACAATCCTCTCAGCCACACACAGCAGCTGCTCGACAATTCCCTCAGCTACACACAGTAGCTGCTTGACTTTGTACACAGGCCGGGTACCTTCACTTTCTTTCGTTGGCAAATGGACGTCCCTCGCGGCTGTGTCACTGTGGCTGCCCTAGGCCTACCACCACAGCGTTTCACCAGTCCGAGTCTGTTCGGTTTAGTGATACCCCAGACTGTCTCTGTCAGCAGGCTTTTCTTTGCTCTCCATCTATGGCCTCTGCTGTCTCTGTCTGCGGCTAATCCTGTCAGGGCCACCCCCCATAACTGGCACAGCTGTCAGTCCTCTCAGGAACTTCCTTTCTCCTCAGCCGTGCTCCTTGTTTCCTGTGCTCCCTTCGATGACTGACTTTTCCAGAATCTTCTCTCTCTCTTTTATGCACTTCTGTTCCGGTAACCCCACCCACCATGACTCAACAGTTTTCTTAGCCAATGGCTGTTGTTCAGTCCTAAATTCACAGCTCTCCATTGCCCTCTAATGGTCAAAATCCAATACTACAGCCCTCCTTCCTATCTCCAGCTGTTTCCCCTCTTTTACTACAACAGTCTACCTTCTATACACTACACCTCCGCCCTCCTTCTACAGACAGGTCCGTACGTCAGTCCACCTTCCCTACGCTTCCCCTTCCTTTATCCATTGTCATCCTCGACAATCTGGTCTCCCTCTTTTCCGTTCTGAAACTTTCCCACCTTCTTTTGTCGGACCGGTTGTTGAGCCAGGCCTGCGATACATGGGGGCTGAACAAAACCGGGAGCAATCATGCTCCGAGTAGCTCACGGCTTACTCGCCAGCGCGTACACCACAATGACAATTCCTTCAGGTTGGGTTAGGTCCATCTGGACTACTCTATGGATGTGTACCTCCCACTGCTCTCCCCTTCTGTCACCCTCTTAACGTCATGACCTACCAGGTCATCGTCAACGTCCTCCTAACCTTCTGAGGTGTACGTCTGGTACTCGGGGTCTGACTTAGGGACTGTTGTCTGCTCTGATTCCATCTGTCTCTTCTATCCCGTCAATTTCAGTCATGGTTGGCATTTTCCTCTTTACTCACAGTACCCAGGACCTGTTGAACACTTTTTTTTTTAGATAACACTTCAACATTTCAAACTTGGCTATACATACTAAACACAGTTTTTTTTATTAACTATACATCTTATGCTTACTTCTAACTGTACTAGACTATCACTCTGTAAATTTTCCATTTAGCACTTTTCAAAGCATAACATCTTCAAATCCATCTATAGCTTTTACTATGCCATGCTTAATTCTATCAAAGTTATTTTTTTTTTTGTAAGGCATAACATTTTTCCTTTTAACCAAAACATAAATATTATGAACATTGGTGCTCACTAGGGATGAGCGATATTGCCTGATATCGTATCGAAATTCTGATTTCCGATATTGAAAAAATATCGGATATCGGAATTTCCGATTTCCGATATCAATGCAAGTCAATGGGAGAAAAAAATCGGAATTACAAAATGACCACTACAGTGCTATATAATGGATAAAATGGAGGGGAAACACCTCATGATAATGGGGAAGGAGTTTGCAGGGGCAGAGAGCAAAAAATCACTAGAAAAATGCACAGAGCGAAAGCTGTAGCAGGAAAACTGGTCACCATCTTCTTAACAGTGGTGTTTTTTCTTTGGGTTAGGAATAGTTGGGGAAGGGTTAGGGGTTATGGTTAGTAGGGTAAGGTTAAGGGTTTAGGGTTAGTAGGGTTATGGTTAGGGGTTAGGGTTAGTTAGGGTTAGGGTTAGTTAGGGTTAGGGTTATGCTTATGGATAGTAGGGTTAGGGGTTAGGGTTTAGGGTTAGGGTTAGTTTGGGTTAGGGTTATGCTTATGGTTAGTAGAGTTAGGGTTAGAGGTTAGGGTTTAGGGTTAGGGTTAGGATTATGCTTATGGTAAGTAGGGTTAGGGTTAGTAGGGTTAGGGGTTAGGGTTAGTTAGGGTTATGGTTAAGGTTAGTAGGGTTAGGGTAAGGGTTAGGGTTAGTAGGGTTAGGGTAAGGGTTAGGGGTTAGGGTTTAGGGTTAGGGATAAGGATAGAGTTAGGGTTATGGTTAGGGTTAGAAGGGTTAGGGTTAGTGTAATGGTTATGGGTTAGGGTTAGCTAAGGTTAGGGTTATGCTTATGGTTAGTAGGTTTAGGGTTATTAGGGTTAGGGGTTATGGTTATGGTTAGTAGGGTTAGGGGTTAGGGTCAGTAGGGTTAGGGGTTAGGATTAGTAGGGTAATGGTTAGGGGTTAGGGTTAGCTAAGGTTAGGGTTATGCTTATGGTTAGTAGGGTTAGGGTTATTAGGGTTAGGGGTTATGGTTAGTAGGGTAAGGGGTTAGGGGTTAGGATTAGTAGGGCTATGGTTAGGGGTTAGGGTTAGCTAAGTTTAGGGTTATGCTTATGGTTAGTAGGGTTAGGGTTATTAGGGTTAGGGGTTATGGTTATGGTTAGTAGGGTTAGGGGTTAGGGTTAGTAGGGTTAGGGGTTAGGATTAGTAGGGTTATGGTTAGGGGTTAGTGGTTAGTAGGGTTAGGGTAAGGGTTAGGGGTTAGGGTTAGTTAGGATTAGTAGAGTCAGGGTTTATGGTTAGGGTTATGCTTATAGTTAGTAGGGTTAGGGTTAGTAGGGTTAGGGTTTAGGGTTATGCTTATGATTAGTAGGGTTAGGGTTAGTAGGGTTAGAGTTACGGTTATGCTTATGGGAGCAGGGTTAGGGGCTAGGGTTAGGGTTAGTAGGGTTAGGGTAAGGGTTAGGGGTTAGGGTTAGTTAGGGATAGGGTTAGTGATAAGGGTTAAGGGTTAGGGGTTAGGGATAGTTAGGGTTAGGGTTAGTGATTTTACATTATTAAATTAAAACTACCAGTGGTGGTGTCAATATGCCCTTTGACTGACATGTGTCAGCGTTCAGCTCACCTTGCTTTGCAGGGAGTTTCCAGGAGCACCACATGGAGGAACGGATACACTCCCTTTAAACCATGCTTAGTCTTCTTCTGCTTTCCGATGTGAAAAAAATATCGGAATCGGAAATCAGAATTCCGATGTCGGAAATATTGGGCCGATTTCCGATATTTCAATATCGGAAAGCTCAACCCTAGTGCTCACTCTTCCATTGAGGAGAGCACTCCCCTGTATGCATCCCCGCTACACCAAGAGTGGTCACTTACTACCCAATTGAGGACTTCAAACTGTCCCTAGGTCGTGCAACGGCACACGACAGTCCCAGCAGTCCATTTAGAAGGATACTCCGGGCCACCTCCTGGCGGCCGATGTTTTGCCAATTAGCAGGGAACTCCACAGCTGTGAAGTCCCCGGGATGCTTGAAATATTCTGGTGTCCCTGAGGCCCAAGACCCAGGAGTCCTTGTCTCTTTTTACGGAGGCTCATACCCCTCAGGGTAGGTGATGACTGCTACCGCATAGCAGCCGCAGGGGCAGTATTCGTTCTAATAGGAGACCGGGTCTCCCTCCCACTCTTTGGCCTCCTTCTGTTCAATAATCTCTGCAACCCAGGCGGAGGGTCCGGTGTAGGCCACAGAGTCCAGTGGGCGGGCCGCAGTCGGGGTCAAGAATGGGGCAGAGGCGGCCGCGGACATTGGGGAGCAGGCCGCAACCAGAGTCACGGACGGGACAGAGGCGGCCACCGGCATCGGTGGGTAGGCCGCAGAGCAGGTCGCAGCAGGGATCAAGGCAGCCGCGGACTCCGGCAAGAAGGCCACAGCAGGGGTTGAATGGGCGGCAGGCCCCGATGGACAGGGCGCCGTCAGAAAATCGAGCGCGGCAGGGGCGGCCACAGGTTGGTTCCGCGCCGGCGACACGGAACGAGGTGCCACCGGACGGGGCGGCTCAGGATCACTGACAGGAGCCGCAAAGTCATCCAGGGCTGGGGTCGCTGAAGAACAGGAGGTCAGGCGGGGAGGCTGGGGGCCGGGTCAGGGCCCTGGGGCCTGTCTTGTACACGGGGCATGGGGGCGGGGTCTGCCTGCAGTGCCGCCGGCTAAGCCGGAGTTACGCTCACCTTCCCAGGCACCGCGGCTCCCGACAGTCCATCCCGCAGCTCCTCCAGCAGCCGATGTTCTTCACACCACCGTCCGGCAGGGCCAGCCTCCAGGCCCGATGACTCAGCACGGACGGTCGGCAACAGCTCCTGTAGCAACTGTTCCTGGTAGCTGCAAACTCCTGTGCTTCTTTTTGGCACCAAATCGCCACAGCCATTTTTAACAAGGCCTTTTTCGCTCCAGATCCACCTGCAGAAATCCAGCAATTCACAGTCCAGTTTGTAATCCACAGGAAAAGATTTTCAACCTGTTCTGCTTGGGTCCTTTGAATCTTCAAGGCAGGTTTACCGCTGAAGATGTTGTATTTGCGGTGAAGATCCTGCCGACTACACCAAATGTAGGTAAGGTAGGAGTGAGGGCAAACGACCGGGGGGTGGTCCGTTACTTGCCGCAGACAGACTTGAGACAGAGACAGGATCGTGTTCAACAGGTTTTCTTTATTGATCGTCCTTCCACGACCCACTGCACCTCACAGCAATGGCACGTTAAACTCTGCAGCCTTAAACAGCAGCTACTCGACAATCCCTATAGCCGCACACAACAGCTGCTTGTCAATCTTCACAGCAGCACACAGCAGCTGCTCGACAATCCCTCTCAGCCACACACAGTAGCTACTTGACAATCTCCACAGCCGCACACAGCAGCTGCTCGTCACTCTACACAGCCGCACACAGCAGCTGCTCGACAATTCCCTCAGCTACACACAGTAGCTGCTTGACTTCGTACACAGGCCCGGGTACCTTCACTTTCATTCGTTGGCAAATGGACGTCCCTCGCGGCTCTGTCACTGCGGCTGCCCTAGGCCTACCACCACAGCGTTTCACCAGTCCGAGTCTGTTCGGTTTAGTGATACCCCAGGCTGTCTCTGTCAGCAGGCTTTTCTTTGCTCTCCGTCTGTGGCCTCCGTTGTCTCTGTCTGCGGCTAATCCTGTCAGGGCCACCCCCCGTAACTGGCACAACTGTCAGTCCTCTCAGGAACTTCCTTTCTCCTCAGCCGTGCTTCTTGTTTCCTGTGCTCCCTTCGATGACTGACATTTCCAGAACCTTCTCTCCCTCTTTTATGCACTTCTGTTTTGGTAACCCCACCCACCATGACTCAACAGTTTTCTTAGCCAATGGCTGTTGTTCCTGTTGTTCAGTCCTAACCTCACAGCTCTCCATTGCCCTCTAATGGTCAAAATCCAATACTACAGCCTTCCTTCCTATCTCCAGCTGTTTCCCCTCTTTTACTACAACAGTTTACCTTCTATACACTACACATCCGCCCTCCTTCTACAGACAGGTTCGTACGTCAGTCCACCTTCCCTACACAGTCAGTTGAACGGTTGGATAGTTGAGACGCAGGGGGAAGCAAGGGGAATTTGGGTTCCACCTCTGTGGACTGTACTGGGTGTCATGTTGAGGTGGAGGAAGAGGAGGAGAGGCCACTTCAAACGGCGCTTGATAGCCAATCGAGTACATGCTCTTTCTGGGCATCATCGACAAGGCGTACCGCTGTGCATCTGCCAAAGAAAGGTAGTGGTGTAGCCTGTCCAATAACATAAGTTGTCAGTTGTCTTTACATTAACACCTACCCCACGAACATCTTGAACACCAAGCCTCATTTTTTCGCAGTCATGTTGCTCAGATAGTGTGGTAGGAACATAGTATTAGCAACAAAAAGTTAGATTTTAATCTCTAAGAAGTTATGCTACAAACAATTTGCAAGTCAGATCCACTACTGTATGACACTAGGAGCAAAACAATATTTGTGGCCTCTGTATCAGGCCTCTATAACACACTAGAAGCTGCAAACTATTTTAAAGTCAGGTCTCGTACAGTATGACGTTAATAACAAGAATTTTTTGTGGCCTATGGATCAGGCCTCTACTGCTTAATTTCAACCCAACCAAATGACAAAGTGTGATACAGAAAGTTGTCTAACTTTTTGCAACTGAAAAATTATAATTTTTTATATGTGCCTTAGGTCTGCAGACAGGTTCATATCACCACCACAAAATGACTATGTGGGATACAGCAGGCTGTTTCACATTTAGCAACAGAAAAAATTATCTTTTTTTTAATGTGCCTTAGGTTTGCAGGCAGTTTTAGATCACCACAGCACTAAATGACAAGGTGGGATACAGCAGGCTGTTTCACATTTAGCTAGTGAAAAAATATTAATTAGAATGATATAATCGTGCATGGAGCACAATAGAAGCAGTGCACAACACACTTGTAGGACATGTGCCCTGCTGGCTTTGTCTGTGGACCTTAGTAATGACAAAAAAATGCTGAAAGGTAAATTTACCAGCCATACTGGACAGTAGCTTGCTACACTATCTGACTGATACACAACCCATCTAGCTAACTAGCTGAAATGTGGGATACAGCAGGCTTTTTCACAATCTTAATTAGAATGCTATACTCATGCATGCAGCACAATAGAAGCAGTGCACAACACACTTGTAGGACATGTGCCCTGCTGGCTTTGTCTGTGGACCTCAGTAATGGCCAAAAAAAAAAGTGCTGGAAGGTAAATTTAACAGCCACACTGGACAGTAGCTAGCTACAGTACACTATCTGACTGATGTACAGCCGCCTAACTAACTAGCTAAAATATTGCTGCTAACAATGCCAGCGTCAGGAGCAGCCTCTCTGCGCTGTTACAGTGTCAAAATGGTGCTAAAACAAGATGTCAACTATTTATATGCAGAGGGACATGTGATTTCAGCAGCCAATGACACAAGCCTTTGTGTTAGGACATTGTGGGTGTTTCCTGCAACCTGATTGGCTTGCCACAATTAGGGGGAAAACAATGACTGCTTACAAGAACACCGTGCCTCTGAGCTCTGCAAACCTCCTTGCCTCATCAAACATGTGCCAAACGTTCATGATGCACCACGATTATTGTTGTTAAAGTGCTGAAAATACTTTTGTGGCAACGCAAATATTTTCCCGCACTTTTACCGAATGTTACCAATTTTTACCGATTTTATAAAATTTTGCTTGTTACCGATCGTGAATCCGAATGTGCCATATTCGTGTCAAATTTATGTTTGGCGGTCTCTTTCTGATCAAATTCACTCATCACTAATCACGAATCCGAATGTGTCATATTCGTGCCGAATTTATGTTTGGTGATCGTTTTCCGAAAAAATTTGCTCATCGCTAGTCACAGTGATGGCTCACACACTGTTATCTGTGTGACAGCGTGGGAACAACAATGCTCTTACCAGCTGTAACTTGAAAGATTACTGCTGATCAGTGCCAGTGTATCTCGCGCGCTGTCATGCAGATCACAGCATGAGAAATGCCGGATGTTTGGGACCCCCATTCATTTGAATGGGATCTGAGTTCGGGTACTGTTCTGGTACCCGAATCAAACTTTTCTTTAAGGTTCGGCCCAATCCGATGGACTCGAACATCCACGGTTCAGCCCATCACTATTCCTCTCAAAATTGGGCAAATAACTAAATCTGAATGGGTTGAAAACCGTGAGTGAAACCAAAACGGCACCGACCCATCACCTCTTTATTAGGATACTGGTCTTACCAAGGGCCCATCACGGTTACACTTACAGGGGTCCTTATGATCCTTTTGCTCGACATGGTAAGAGGGTTTGCTTGGTAGTTTACCTGCGGGGTAAGGGCACAGGGCCACATGGTGCACTTCTCCACATGCAGAACACTTGTATTTATATTTACGCAGCCCAAAAAAACAGCATTGTCCCTTTTTAAACAGCCAGCAGGCCCCAAGTCTACATATGACCGCTGAGTTCTGGCCTGCTGCTGAGGCTTGGCCAGTAGCTGCTGTTGAAAAACCCCCTTAACCCCCCAACCCATTTCTGATTGCAGGACCAGCCACCTCTGGAACTCCTCATCATAATACCACAAAGCGGTACCGCCATGAGCTTTGTATGAGCTATATATCATATCTCGATATACAGTATATATATACAATTTAGAACAGCATCTCGGATCCTTCTGGCCCATATTAAAGCCTAAGGCTACTTTCACACATCAGGTTTTCGGCGTCAGGCGCGATCCGGCGTCGTGCCGGAATGCCGGATCCGGCAAATGTTTAGTAAAACCGGATGTGACGGATCCGGTTTTCTGCCGGATCCGTCTTTTTCTTGACAGACAAAACCGGATCCGTCTCATCCGGTTCATCCGTTTTTCTATCCGTTTTTCGACGGATTACGCCGGATCCGGTTTTTAAAATTGACCCTTGTGGCCTTCCGAACGGGATTGGCTACTGGAAAACTAGATATAGCATGTTCCTACAGCCCTTCTTTGACAGGTTGTAGAGAAGAAAGTGCAGGTTGGAGAGAAGAGCAAGTTACTGGCGAAGATGGATGTTGTCATTGGAAATATTACCACTAGAAGTTCTGTGACGGTTTCAGGGACAATTTTCCACTATACTTTATGTCACCTCAAGGCAGAGTACACTGGGATGACAGAGTGTGAGAGATTTTTGCCCTAAACTTGTGTACCTTCTGGACCAACAGTATATACCTTTGCCAACCAAAGTTGGCTATCTTGTCATGGTCTTACTATTTTTAGCTTTAGGCCACAGGTGTGTACCTGGTTGTGTTTTCTGCAAAGTATTTCACCTTTTAACAAAAGTTGTGTACATTGGTAGGAAATCACCAACAATAAACACAACTTTTTAAGTGAAATACTTTGCTTCAAACACAACCAGGAACACAACTGTGGCAAAAAGCTAAAATTTACCCACAGTTATATACCTGGTTTTGAATACCTTTTTACCTTTGAAATACCCTGTATTTAACCTTTTTTTAAAACATAGTTCGCCGCAGAAAGAAATGACAGACAACCATTGTGAAACGATAATTTAACTTTTATTTAAATTTTTTTTTTTTTTTTTAGAATGTTTTTAAAGTGCAAAAAAACTTTTTTAGAAAGGTTTTAAACCGAATGGGCATTTTTATTACAAAAAACACACATTACAATTCTGTGTACTGTGGGGTGGAAATACTGCTGGAGGGGCTGCGGGACACTTCGACACTGGGTGTGTGGAGAGAGGACTGGGATCGTGGTGGGGAAGGAACAGTTAGAGGTGAAGGTGTGGAAAAAGCTACAGAATGGGTGGACATGTGGGAAGCAGAAGAGGTGGTGGGTGGTGGAGTGGAGGGTTGGGCAGGGACTGTAGGAGCAGATGATGTTGATGGAAAGTTGTATGGGGAAGGAGTTTGGTACGGGGAAGGAGTTTGGTACGGGGAAGGAGTTTGGTACGGGGCAGGTTGCTGGAAGTGGGGAGATGACTGGTACTGGGGAGGTTGCTGGTACTGGGGAGGTTGCTGGTACTGGGCAGGTTGCTGGTATGTAGTAGGAGGGGGAGGATGAAAAGTGGCTGGAGGGGGTTCAGATGTAATAGGAGGGGGAGGATGGAAAGTGGCTGGAGGGGGTGCAGGTGGAGGAACTACAGTGGTGGGAGGTGGAGGTTGGGAGGTAACCTGCTGTAGAGCACCGTGGCACGAATGCATTACATGCATCTGCTGGGCAGGAGAGAGCGTTTCCATGCGCTCCACAACAGACCTGAAAAAGGTGTGGTTTGGCGAAGATCTTGCTTCTGAATGCATGGTTTGCAGAAGTGTCTTCACCTCCAGAATGCTGGAGTTGATCTGCTGAAAGCCTGCGGAGATTTGCTCTGACAAGACTTTGAGACAGTTCTGGAAAGATGCATTCAGATGCAATAACTCTTGCGCATAACTCTTTTCCTGACCCCTCTGCCGCTGTCGCCCAGTACCCGCAGGTGTACTAGAGGCGGCAGGGGCAGAAGGGTGGGGTAAAGGGAAAGCGATCTCCTCACCAGCAGCTTCATGTAATGTAGGCGGCCACGATGCTCCTGTGCTGGTGGATGGGACAGATGGGTCGAATGTGTGGGAAGGCAGGGAAGGTGCAGATGTACCGGGGCGGTCGAAGTGTCCCTCGGTGCCGGTCTCCTCAGGGATCGCCTCAGAAGGGTCCAATCGTGCAGGCTCCCGAGTGCTGCTCACCGTGCTGTGGAATAAAGAGAAAAAAAACAATTAAAATACTGACATGGTATGGCCCTGGCTGAAAAAAAAAAGTTACATCTAACATTTTTTTCACATGTGGTGTGTAATATTTACCTTCTGGTGAGCATTGTTTCCCGGAGGAACGACAGGGCTTGTGCGTACTTGTACTTGCTCCTGCGTCCTCCAGATCCACTCGGGGCCCGCATCTCTTTATTGAACTCCTTCTTGAAACGATCCCTCACAGACCGCCACCGATTCACAATTCTGTTCCCTGAAACGAGAAAGGAGTGGTTAGTATACAACATCAGTGTTTCACAAACTCCAGTCCTCATGGTCCCCAGGGGTCATGTTTTCAGGATTTCAATAGTAAACAGAAATCCTGAACACATGATCCGTGGGGACCACGAGGACTGGAGTTCGGGAAACACTGGTTTACATCAAGCAACCGTTACTGTATATACTTACGCTCTTTAATCTGGTCCCGAGCTTCGAGGTCCTCCCAGCGGCCCACAAGGAGAGAACAGATTTCCTCCCAGAGTCGTCGGGTAATGATCAGGTCAGCGTGGCGGCGGTCAGCCATATTCCAGAGCGGCTCCCTTTCTCTGACGAGATCGATGAGGCGGTCCACATCAATCCCTCCATCCTCACCGTCAGAGTCGGGAGCACGCTGTGAAGGCTGTTAAAGAAAAAGACAAAAATAACATAATTAGCCTCCACAAAAGAAATGAAATAAAAAGTGCAAAAAAACAAAGCAAAAATATTTATACTTACACGCTGGTGACCGCCGCGTTGCTGTCGCCGACGACCCTGGGAGGCACTGCGAGGACCTCTTGGCTGAGCACCAGATTGGGAAGACTAGAGAAGAAAACAAAAAATGTTATGAGTTTGGATGTAGGCATTTGTTTGCTGTGTGTGGTCTGCAGAACATTGTTTTCTATGTGTTGTGTGTAGTGTGATGTTGTGTTTCTGCGTTTGATGCAAAAAACTTACGAATTGTGAGCCCACTCCAAGCGTCTGTCCACCCCTTCCTTCTTCTTCTGGGAGCTCCTCTTCATCTTGTGATTCCTGTTTTGAAATAAAAGGCAATGAATAGACATATATTACAGAGATGATGGATTTTGGAAATAAAAACTTACCGTCAAACGCTGACGATGCGAGGGAGGGCTCCCAGAAGAAGATGTGCTGTCCTGTTGATGGCCAGACTCCATGGCTGTGGGTATTGCTGCTGCCAGTGATGCCATTTCTGCTGCTGCTGCTGCTGCTGCTGCTGCATCTCTTTGGCGGCTGTTGAATAAAGAGAAACAAAGGGCCAATGAATATCTTGATATTCCATGGCCCTAGTTTGGAGGAATGGGGGATTTGATAATTACCGTCTCTCATCTGCTTCTGGACTCCCCTCCCGTTCAGCATGCTGCTCCATTTGGGGTGGTGCTAATGGTGCTGCTGCTGCATCTCTTTGGCGGCTGTTGAATAAAGAGAAACAAAGGGCCAATGAATATCTTGATATTCCATGGCCCTAGTTTGGAGGAATGGGGGATTTGATAATTACCGTCTCTCATCTGCTGCTGGCCTCCCCTCCTCAGCATGTTCTATTTGCTGCTCCATTTGGGGTGGTGGTGGTGCTGATGGTGCTGCAGTGGTCTCCTGCCTTCTCCTGCTTCGCTTGGTTGCTTTCTTGGGTGGCATGTTGGGTGTGGCTGTGGGTCCCACTGTCTTGCTTTTATATATGTCTTGTGGGCAGAGCTACTGAGCATGCTCAGACCAAAAAACCGTATCCGGCCGCCGGATCCGGCTTTCGCCGGATCCGGCGCATTGCGGCGCTCATAGGCTTTCATTGTGTGAAAAAGCCGGACGCGCCGGATCCGGCGTGTCCGGCTTTTTCGCCGGAGACAAAAAACGTTACAGTAGACGTTTTTTCCAGACGCCGGATCGCGACACATTGCAACACATTGCCGGATCCGGCGAAAACCGGATGAAACGCATGGCCATCCGGCGCGATCCGGCGCAAATGCAAGTCAATGGGGGTGAAACCGGATCCGGCATTGCATTTCGCCGGATCCGGTTTCTGTCAAAAGCGCCGGATCGCGCCTGACGGCGAAAACCTGATGTGTGAAAGAGGCCTAAAACAGAAAATACCTGCAACCCATTGTTCATAGATTTTGCAACATTTTGCCTATATCTATCAAAAGTTCTATGAACTGGTATCCTCCTTTCAATGTCAACTGTGTGTTGATCCACCGATATTTATGACCAGACGTCAATGTACCCATTATCCCAAATTTTATGTCTGGTCTCATCATCTAAATGACACCCCTGTGGGTTAATCCCACAGAAAAATGAATCTTTATATATGCAAGTACTCCAATAATGCCTTAAGAGCAGGAACCAAATCCACGCTCTCATTTTTTTCTTCTCAGAGAATTTTACTTTCACCAACATCTATAGCTGGAGGAAGGACTGTGATTGAAGGATGATTGGCATCAAGATGAATGGACTTATGACGAAAAAACAGGCTGGAAGCCCTGGAAGATGCCCTCGGCTTGCATCTCTCGCTTTGAAGACGAGGCCTGCTATCAGGACTTGCCGATACCATGAAAGACTCAAGCATATGGGCACAATGGTGGCTAAGTGGTTAGCACTGCAGCCTTGCAGTGATGGGGTCCTGGGTTCAAATCCCATCAAGGACAACATCTGCAAGTATGTTCTCCCCATGTTTGCGTGGGTTTCCTCCGGGTTCTCTGGCTTTCTCCCACATTCCAAAGACATACTGATAGAGATTCTAGATTGTGAGCCTCAATGGGGGGACAGTGCCAAAAATGTTTGTAAAGCGCTGTTGAATTCACTAGCATTGGTTTTTAAAATATTTGGACTAAATGCTATCATGTGGAGCTATTGTGGTTAGGGAAAATTGGCTGAAATATATAATATGTATTGGTGTATATACTGCTGTTTTAACCTACGGGTTTTGAATGTAAATGAGAAAAAAAAATTATTCACTTACAGTTGTGGCCAAAAGTATTGACACCCCTGCAATTCTGTCAGATAATACTCAGTTTCTTCCTGAAAATGATTGCAAACACAAATTCTTTGGTATTATTATCTTCATTTAATTTGTCTAAAATGAAAAAACACAAAAGAGAATGAAGCAAAAAGCAAAACATTGATCATTTCACACAAAACTCCAAAAATGGGCCAGACAAAAGTATTGGCACCCTCAGCCTAATACTTGGTTGCACAACCTTTATCCAAAATAACTGTGACCAACCGCTTCCGGTAACCATCAATGAGTTTCTTACAATGCTCTGCTGGAATTTTAGATCATTCTTCTTTGGCAAACTTCTCCAGGTCCCAGATATTTGAAGGGTGCCTTCTCCAAACTGCCATTTTTAGATCTCTCCACAGGTGTTCTATGGGATTCAGGTCTGGACTCATTGCTAGCCACCTTAGAAGTCTCCAGTGCTTTCTCTCAAACCATTTTCTAGTGCCTTTTGAAGTGTGTTTTGGGTCATTGTCCTGCTGGAAGACCCATGACCTCTGAGGGAGACCCAGCTTTCTCACACTGGGCCCTACATTATGCTGCAAAATTTGTTGGTAGTCTTCTGACTTCATAATGCCATGCACATGGTCAAGCAGTCCAGTGCCAGAGGCAGCAAAGCAACCCCAAAACATCAGGGAACCTCCACCATGTTTGACTGTAGGGACCGTGTTCTTTTCTTTGAATGCCTCTTTTTTTCTCCTGTAAACTCTATGTTGATGCCTTTGCCCAAAAAGCTCTACTTTTGTCTCATCTGACCAGAGAACATTCTTCCAAAACGTTTTAGGCTTTTTCAGGTAAGTTTTGGCAAACTCCAGCTTGGCTTTTTGATGTCTCGGGGTAAGAAGTGGGGTCTTCCTGGGTCTCCTACCATACAGTCCCTTTTCATTCAGACGCCGACAGATAGTACGGGTTGACACTGTTGTACCCTCGGACTACAGGGCAGCTTGAACTTGTTTGGATGTTAGTCGAGGTTCTTTATCCAACATCCACACAATCTTGCATTGAAATCTCTTGTCAATTTTTCTTTTCCGTTCTCATCTAGGGAGGTTAGCCACAGTACCATTGGCTTTAAACTTCTTGATGACACTGCGCACGGTAGACACAGGAACATTCAGGTCTTTGGAGATGGACTTATAGCCTTGAGATTGCTCATGCTTCCTCACAATTTGGTTTCTCAAGTCCTCAGACAGTTCTTTGGTCTTCTTTCTTTTTTCCTTGCTCAATGTAGTACACACAAGGACACAGGACAGAGGTTGAGTCAACTTTAATCCATGTCAACTGGCTGCAAGTGTGATTTAGTTATTGCCAACACCTGTTAGGTGCCACAGGTAAGTTACAGGTGCTGTTAATTACACAAATTAGAGAAGCATCACATGATTTTTCGAACAGTGCCAATACTTTTGTCCACCCTCTTTTTTATGTTTGGTGTGGAATTATATCCAATTTGGCTTTAGGACAATTCTTTTTGTGTTTTTTTTATTTAAGACAAATTAAATGAAGATAATAATACCAAAGAATTTGTGTTTGCAATCATTTTCAGGAAGAAACTGAGTATTATCTGACAGAATTGCAGGGGTGTCAATACTTTTGGCCGCAACTGTATTTAGTAATAAGTATTTTTAAGAGTGGTAAAATACCTGTGGTGTTGTCTCTATATTCCTTTACACATGTATATTCTAAATATTTTTTTATCAAAAAAAATTTTTAAGACATTTTTCTCAATAAAATTGATTTTTTAATACTTGTGGCAAAGACTTCTATTTGTATGTAGGTTTAGTAATTGAATTGGAACTATCAATTATTTAGGTATTTACTCTTTAGGGGTTATTAAATTAGTACTTAGTACTTAAAACATTTTTGTCTCACTGCACTTGCACTGTGCATAAGCAGCTGCTGCATTTCCCAAAGAGCTGTTGGGCTGATAGGAGTTTGAATTCATCAAGGAGCTGCTGGTTTGATGGAGGTTGGTTAATGGCAGTTGTGGGGGGTTGGTTCTTTAGCAGATCTTGATGCAGAACTACTGCATCTTGCACCCATCATAGTAGCCTGGGGCACAGGTGTAATCTGCTCTGCCAGTTGATGAAAGGACAGAGCAGCAGAGATAGACAGAGGCTGTTCAGGGGGAAGAGTAGGGACCAGAAGTAGAGAAATGACACCTGCACAGCTTGCCTCTAGGCATCCGGCAGTCATAGGAGAAGGTGAGCTGGGAGTAAGGCCGGGAACACACAAGCGAGAAACTCGGACGAGTCTTGCATGTCAATACCCTGCACTGCCGCCGGCACTCGGGAGTGGAGCGTGCAGCTGCTTGTATTTCTATGCAGCCGCACGCTCCGCTCCCTAGTGCCTATGGCAGTGTAGGGTATTAAGATGCTAGACTTGTCGCATGTGTGATCCTGGCCTTAGTTGAGCAGAAAGGTAGGAATGCCTTGCCGACTTCCCGTCATCACTGCAGCTGAGACAGGTGGGTGAGTACTGAGCCCTGAAATCATGGCTCGCACCAGTGCTCACCTACCTGCTCCACCGTGCACACAATATTTCTATGAGAGAGTCTGACATGTTTCTTCTTTACACAGCGTTGGCACACGCGCACTTCTGAGACCCGAACAAGGGGAGAGGAGTACACTGGCTTTGTGCAGTCTCTTAAACTCAAAGAAAGGGGCCTTACTAGCCAATAAAGCTTATTATTGGCCACAAAATGGGGTCATAACAAAACCCACATGGTACAGGGGTGTGGGAATAGAGACACCAAGCCCCAAATAAACAGAAGCGGGGAAGGTGCACTGCAGTCATAGACACTTTCTTGACTTAGTGCAGAGCAGGCCAATACACATCTTTTTAAGGTAATTGAAGGCTTTGCAAGACTTGTAATTGGAAGTAAATCAACTCCCCGAAAATCAAACTGTTTGGAAAAAAAAATGGTGAAACTGGTGAATTGAAATTTCAAAAGATGAGCTCATCTCAAGCAATTACCATTTGCTGAATAATAACCAGTCAATTTAGAAAGGTGAGCACCTTTCACCACAATGTAAAGCGCCATTGTTGTGTCATCAGTTACAGTTTAATGTGGCAGCCTGGTATTTTATAGACACCGTGTCTGACACTTATTGTGGAATTTCTACAAAATATGCTGACATCCTTTGGAATTTATATTCCGGCAATGAGCTTCTTACAGCTATCTGAGTAGGAGGGTGAATCGTATTTTAGTCTTTCATTGGAGGCATTGATAGCTTGTGTGCAGACACGGCCTCGCTCTTTTGTAAACTCTCATTTTTCCCCTCTTTGTGTTGTATTTCATAAAATAAACAGTCATTTGTGATGACAGAACACCACTGGCACTGCAGATTTACTCCCCATTCATTGTCAACATTGAAGATACTATTCCAAAATTATTGGGATACAAAAATCAAAGCATTTTGGCTTATTTTAGAGCATTCATCAGGCATCATAAGGCATCCATGGTGGTGTAGGATTGCTTTGAGGTAACATCTAATTCCACTGGTGGTATAGCACTTAATATAATAATAATAATAATGATAATAATAATAATAATAATAATAATAATAATATATTTTATTATATTGTTTGGGATGGTGCATAGGTTAATGGTCAGTGCTTAGGACAGAAAAATGCACATACTGTACATATAAATTTTATAAAAGGGCTGCTCGGACAAACCCTTCTTAAATGCAATAGTGCCCCTTATAAAATTAAAACACCTCCTAGACTGATGGCATTTCATCAATGTCAGAACTGAGTCAGTGCTTGTGTGATGTTATCTCATGTGAGCTCTGCAGCACATTAAGGGCTGATGATGGGCTGCAGAGCTCACACTTTTCTCAGATGAAACTGTGTCAGATGAGGTGTGAGTACTGCAGCCCATCAGCACCCATTGATGGACTTCAGCACTCTCATGATGTAACACTGTCACTCGAGCACTGGCACACACAGAGTTGATGTTGGATTACCACTGTGAATACTGTTGCATTTAATAATAATAATAATAATAATCTTTATTTATATAGCGCCAACATATTCCGCAGCGCTTTACAGTTTAACAGTTTCAAAACACAAGTCATAAGTAACAACATTAACAATACAATAATTAAAGCAAAATAAGACGAAACAAGACGACTCTGCTCGTGAGAGCTTACAATCTACAATGAGGTGTGTATTTACAGTGATGTATTTACAATAATGGTCCAGCCATCTTGAGGGAGTGAGGGATGGATGGAGATAGTGAATGGGCTACACACGCACACTTACACATAAAATGACTTTGATTAGTGAACGTGATACGCCGCTCTGAACAAATGTGTTTTGAGGGAGCGCCTGAAACTATGCAAAGATTTAAAAGAACTTGTGTCATGTCGGACGCTATTCACACCACAACGTCCGGCAGGCAGCGGTAGTTCCATCTCCGTCCACTATAGCCTCAGTGGCGCCGGCTTGATTTTACTCAGGTTATTGGGGGCTAATCTAGCTGGAAATCAGTTGGGATGTTTGGTCACGCCCACGGTCTTTAAATAGTCGTGCTGGCCTATGGGCGTCGACGATTATAGCTTGTGTTTTATGCCAAGTGGTTCCGGTCTGGAGAGGAGGTGTTGGAGAGAGAAATTCGTAGCTGGTGGCATATGATCCGTTGTTACCTTTTCGCCTTCCTATATTTGTGTTTTGTTTTACCCTGTTCACATTACGGTATTGTCCTGTGTGCATGCGGCGCGGTGTGGTTTAAGTTCTCCTTGTCTTTCATTACTGTGTGAGCTTTGGTGGTTTGACGACTCACTGGGTGGAGGGTGGAGGTTCAGCTTAGGGCTGAGCAGGAGATAAGGAAAGGTTGGAGGCTCAGGCATTTGCACCATTAGCAAAAACCCTGAGTTGAGGGTCAGACAGGGTTTCCCTAGTTGGAGAGACTCCGCAGGGGCCCCGGGTATTTCAGCCTTCTTTGACCTAAGCCCCGCGTAACATTATAATCGGCCCACAATATTTTGGTAGTCCATGGATTCCATGACTTCCATAAACCGTCAGTTGGCTGCGCTGTCCTTACAGGTCACCGAGTTGAAGGGGGCAGTTCAGCAGCAGGGCCTGGTTGTAGCTAATGTGCAAGCGGCATCTGCAGGTGCAGGTCCAGAGCCGAAGATTCCACTGCCTGAACGATTTGCTGGGGAACGCAGCAAATTTGTCATCTTTCGGGAGGCCTGCAAGTTATACTTTCGCATGCGCCCTGTCTCCTCAGGTAATGAGGCTCAGCGGGTGGGTCTGGTGTTATCCTTACTGAGTGGGGACCCCCAAGCATGGGCGTTTTCCTTACCAGCTGACTCTGCTACGTTTCATTCGGTTGAGAAGGTTTTTTCAGCACTCGGGCTCATTTATGATGATCCCAACAGATTGGCTCTAGCGGAATCTAAAATCCGCGTCCTCCGTCAGGGGGAACGTAAGGCGGAAGACTATTGTTCAGAATTCCACCGTTGGGCAGTAGACACACAGTGGAACGACCCAGCGCTGCGGAGTCAGTTTTTTTCATGGGGTTTCAGGAAGAGTTAAACAGGCCCTTCTGATGTATGAGACTCCTGCATCATTAGAGTCTGCCATGAGTTTGGTTATTCGTATTGATCGCCGTTTGCGTCAGGGGGCGCAGGAGACGCTGCCCCTTGGGGAAAGCAGGGGTGCAAGTGTGGTTGCTGCAGGTGAGCCCACGGAACCTATGCAAATCGCTGGGGTATCACATGTTAAGCGTCGCGTTCCTGGGTTCAGGAAGCAAGGAGCATGTTTTTACTGTGGGTCAGACAGGGTTTTCCCTAGTTGGAGGGACTCCGCAGGGGCCCCGGATATTTCAGCCTTCTTTGACCTAAGCCCCGCGTAACAACTTGTTGTTAAAGAACTTGTCCAAGCAGCAACCCCTTTGAGTCTAAATAGGCAAATAATAGACCAGTAGCTCAGATACAGGTCTCCAAATTCCTTGCTTTGCTTCCACAAAGTAAAATTATGTAATTCTGTCCAACTGCAGCTGCCGCTAGGGATCTCATGGCAAATGGATTCACGCGGCTGACATTGAGCGCCATAGTAGTATAATAGTTACATGAAATTTTCAAGAATTCTTCTCACCTTGACATGTCAGTCTCCGCAAGGAAATGCGTTATCCCTTTCATCCAGTTCAGATGCCTCTCACCCAGCCAATCCAGAACTCACACTTTGCACTGACGAGGGGCAGTACCCCAAAACACAGTGTCTGCAAATTAAGGTTTTGGTTTTTGTTTATATCCTAAGTCATGTGACAAGGCTCATTAAAGGGTTGATATTGATTTTTAGGATTGCTGCTTCCAATAGGTGTCACTAGAGTTCTAGTCCCCTTCCTCTCTGAAGAGACGATTTGCATATTTCCCAGAAAAGCATTGCAAGGCTTAAAAGTCTTCTCGCCTTGGCATGTCAGGCTTGACATGTCAGTCTTAGCAAGGAGAAACATTACCCTTGGATCCAGTTCAGATGTCTCTCACACAGCCAAACCAGATCTCACACTTTACACTGAAGAGGGATAGTACCCCAAAACACAGTGTATGCAAACTGAGATTTTGGTTTTTGCTTTTATCCTAAGTCATGTTGCATGGCTCTTTGGAGAGTCAATATTGACTTGTTGGATTGCTACTTCCAATATGTGGCGCTACAGTTCTAGTCCACTTCCTCTCTGAAGAGACAATTTGCAAGGAATTCATCAAAACAACCATGTACTGGACAAAGAATAAAGTATTTACACCTTCCTAACCATTAGTTGTATGCCCGATTGCAGAAAGTTGTGAGATTATATTTAATTTTATTGTAATTTTTTGCATATTTGTGCATATCTCATTAATTTACTTCTTCTTGGTGTCTTATCTCTGTTTCCAGAGAAACTAGACCCACTGCAGCCAGATGCTGCTGAAGTTTTAATTTAGAGTTTTATGCTGTGTACCAGCCGGTGCCATGACCTGCCTGCACTCCTACTTATTAAAAGTAGACGCGGCTAGGAAAGCAACAGCCAAATAGACCTGGATCCTAGTTATATTTTACAAAAAATTAAATAATAAAACATTTCAATAAAAATAGTCCATCTTTCTCACTCACTTTTTTTACGTTTATTACAATAACACTTGGGAATCTTCTTTCTGCTGATCTGTATGACATCTGTATGGGAAAATGTTCATCTCCCAGTACAGTATGGCAATCTCATTTATCTGAGTTCTGACTGCATGATAATAAATAATTATAAAGCATATTAGTAAGAAACAAATTGTATATTGTAAAAAAAAAATACATGTATAATGATGATAATTCCAGTAGCAAGAAATAATACCTAAAACAGTAATAAAAAGTAATTTAGACCCCCTAAGGCCTGAGCAATTTTTCGTTTTTTGAGCTTTACATTTTTCCCTCCCCCTCTTCCAAGATTGGTAACTTTTTTATTTTCCGGTTGACAAAGCCGGGTGAGTGCTTATTTTTGAGGCACTAGCTGTACTTTCAATAATACCACTCATTTTAGCTTACGGTTTGCTGGAAAATAGAAAAAAAAGGCAATTTCACAATTGTTTTTGGGTTTTTTTGGCATTCATTCTCCAATAAAATGAATTAGAAATATCACTGTCCAGATCAGTATAATTACGTCGATTCCAAAGCCAAAGTTACATTTTTTTTTATTTAAGTGGTGAAACAAATTCAGAAATTAAAAAAAAAAGACAAAAAATAAGCTGGAGTCGCCATTTTCCAAAGCCCATAACATTTATATTTTTCATCCAATGGAGCTGTGTGAGGGTTCATTTATTGTGTGCTAAACTGATGTTTTTATCGATATTAGATTGGGGTATAAAGGCTGCTTTGATCACTTCTTAATTAATTTTTTGTGGTTTTTTTGGCATTTTTTATTTTTTTTCTCTTTACGTTTTTTACAGATTGGGTTAATTAATCTTAAATGTTCATAGATAAGACTTTTCTGAATATTTTAATATCAAATATGTGTTTTTTTAATTTTTTTCTATTTCTTTATTGTTAACTGGTAAAAGGCGGTAATTTGAACTTCTATAATTTCTTTTTTTTCTTTTTTACTTTTTTAAAAAGAGATCATTGCTGTATATAGTGAAATTCACTGTCTCCTATGACGCCCCGCCAGAGCTTGGACGTCACAAAGGAGATCACATGACAGACATGGGGGCGTTTCATAGCAACTCATCAGTTTCCTGCTATCAGACCGGGCTGGATGATGACACCTAAATGACGCTGTCAGCAATTGACAGAGGCATTTAAGAGGTTAACAACAGTGGGTATGCCGACCACTGCTGCTAGAAGCAAATGTCAGATAAATATTATAGTCAGTATCTGCCCTCGGTTGATCAGGCTCTGTTTCTGAGCTCGCTCCAAAGTCCCTGACATGTTCCATGATGGATATCTCTGACATGTTGTGTTAAAGGGAACCTGTCACTGACGTTATGCTGACCAAGCCATGGGAAAAAGACATCAGAGCGTGGCTGCACAATTGCAGCTAGGTAGGGTCTCTGAAATGCTCTGGTAAGTGTCTATAGCTGCTCCAGGCCGACTTCACCCTTAAATGCTTTATTTGATTGACATGCCTTTCCCTGTGCGCTACAACTTTGCTGCGCTTTTGGTTAACTGCAACACTGCTGCAAGTTAAAAGATTGCATATACTTCTCTGCTCTTTTTGTGTGTAAGTGCACTCCAGCTGCTTTTAGTGCTTCAAGCCTTGCTTGTCCATCTGCTGTCTGGCATACCCTAATATCAGAGTCCTTACCTTTCTATGTGATGTCCAGCAAGTCCTTCTCTTCCTGCCACTTAAGCCTCCAATCTAAGCTGCTTTCCCTGACATATGGTTTTGAAAAATTTAAATTACCAGGTGAGCTGATAGCACATACAGATGTTTCTTCCCTTACCTTACATTCAGTTTAGGATTCCAATTTCCATCAATACAAATTCAGTACATTATCTACCTGGTAGTAAGAACTTTGAGAGACTGACAAACACATACAATAATCCTGCTCCATCTGTAATAAACTCCAAGTCATTCACAACCACTTTATTTTTCATAATCTATCCTTATTAGATCTTACAGAAAAATTGCTGACAACCTCTAACACGGTTCCACTGCTATTATGGTGAACTTCTCTTCACCTATATTTATTATCCTGGCAATAAATATGGTGGTGATGAAGTTGTCCTCCTTTTTAACAACTGGTCCTTCAACACAATCCCCACCTTTACCCTCACCTATCATCCCTTCTGTTAAAGTCCACTCTGTCTACATTCACTCTCTCCAACCTCCAAGTAGCCATCATAAACCGACCCCTGAGCCTTGTCGCCATTTTTATCTATCACTTCTCTACTTGGTTTCCACACTTTAACTCTGCTGACATTCCTCTGTCGTCATGGGAGATTTCAACATCCACATTGAAACCCAGACATCAACAGTCTCCCAACTCCTGCCATTTACTTCATCCTTTGGTTGTACCAATTGGTCCTCCACAGCCACCCACACAGATGGACATACACTAGAAAATATCTTCACCCACCTCTGTTATCCATCTAACCTAATAAGCTCACCTTTCACCCTATCTGACCACACATTTAGTATCCCCCATTCCCATACTATCTTCACATTCCACTCTCTCTGTTGATGTTGTTCATCAGGGCTCTGTCTTAGACCCCTGCTCTTCTACATCTATTTGTTTGGCCTGGGACAATTCAACGTTCCTTGGCTTCCAGTACCAGCTATACACTGATGACTCGAAAGTCTACCACTCTGGCCCAGATGTCAACTCTCTACTCTCTAGAATTCCAGAGTGTCTATCAGCCATATTCTCCATCTTCTCCTCTTGCGTCCTGTAGCTCAATGTGGATAAAACCAAACTCATCAACTTTCCCCAATCTCACTCAATCTATCTACCAGATCTATCAATCACAATAAATTATATCACATTTTCCTGTGTCACAAAGTCCGCTGCCTCGAAGTTACCCTTGACTCTACCCTGTCCTTCAAACCTTACAACCAAGCCCTTACCAACTCTTGCCACTTCTAAGTCAAAATATTTTCAGAATTAGTTCTTCCCTCAACCCCTAAGATACTAAAATGTTATCTCCCATTTCGACTACTTTAGTATCTTCCTCTGTGGCCTCCTGACTAACACTCTCACACCTCTCCAGTCTGTCCTTGACTCTGCTGCCTGATTAATCCACCTCTCCCCATGCTACTCCTATGCTTCTGTCCTTTGCAGATCTATATGTCATTCAGGATACCTATATGAACTTTAGATGCACAAGAGCATTATAGAACCTTAAAAAAGAGTTAAAAACCCTGAAAAATGTACTACCTCAGTTTAAAATATCCTAAACAATAACTTTTATCATTTGACGCTCTCATCAATGCTGCCATTATATAAGTGATAACTTCGGGAACAATTAATTTCATGAATGGTTTATATGACTTGGAGGCTGCTGCTCCTTTTATATTAACCCATCTGGTGATCTCAAGAAATCCAGTCATCACATCTTTTCAGATAGGACATAGTGAGGAATTAAACTATCATATTTAAATGCAAGAAAAGCTTATGTATTATTGGGGAGGGGCAGAAAATCTAACAATGGGGTGTCAATGTGTCATATATAAAATGTATGACTAATTAGAGTTTATTATTTTTATTTAGAGCAATAGTTTACTATTGTTTATGTTTGTATCATTATATTAGTTTATTATTGCTATCATATTGATGCGTTAGCAATATATTACTTTTTATAGTAAGAGTAGCATAGTTTATTTTAATAGACAATTATATTAGTTATGTTCAATTTCGAAAATTGATATTAATAATAAATTGCTTCTTAATTTAGAAGCAGAACAGTAACAGTAGTTTTTATATGAAGCAGGAGTAGTATTCCTTTGTATATTAGTAGGGGGTTATCGGTCACGTAATGCGGATAGAGTGCACCTTTTGCGTGCAAGAAATCTCGAGGGTTCTATCAGTCAGGAGAATCTCCACAGGACGGTGATCCACAGTCCATTAATCACACACTAGAAGTTGAAATCATTTGACCCTTTTTATATTTTTCACAAAACATCAAAACATTTAACTTCACCCTTAGTGAACGGAGCATGGATGACAAGGCATACTTATCCCAGGGCAGCGCTCCACACACAATACTTCTATTAATGGTGAATCCACTGCATCTTACAGATGATAGCGAAGCAAAAGGTCTCAAAGACAGAATCTTACCATAACACAAAAGAAAAACAATGCCAGTTCTTTCCATTTTTGGATTTCATACTTTTTAAAGGATATGCATGCGTTCTTCAGAATGAGCAGGTCAAGGAAGTGTTAAACTAAACATTGTTTTTATTTTTCTTAATAAAAATAATTTTTTTTCATAATTCCTGTGTTTTCTTTATCTCTTTATTTAAACATGTGTGTATTGTTGAGTGAAGTATTAATGGGTGTTAGAATCAAGGTGTTTAGTATTAAAGGGAATCTGTCACCCTATTTTTCGCCTATCAGCTGTGGCCACCGCCATCAGGTACTTATTTACAGCATTCTGTAATGCTGTAGATAAGCCCCCGATGTACCCTGAAAGAGAAGAAAAATGAGTTAGATTATACTCACCCAGGGGCGTTCCGGGTATGGTTCGGGTCCGGAGGGAGTCGCAGTCCGGTCCGACGCTTCCCATCTTGCAGCAGTGACATCCTATTCATTCCTGCCCGTTGCCGCTCTGGCGCAGGCGCACGACTCTGCCCTGTTGAGGGCAGAGCAGAGAACTGCAGTGAGCAGGCACTGGACCTCTTCCGGCGCCTGCACACTGCAGTAATAGGGTGACAGATATCCTTTAAAGTTACAGTGAAGGTGTTAGTATTAAAGTCAGCAAACATTACAGGTACATTTTACTTTTTAGCGGCTTAAACCATCTTGCCATGCCACATGTCCAATGTCAGAAACAAAGTAGGCAGCAAATTTATCCCTCATTTGGGCAACTTCCACTGTTGTCCTTAGTGGGTGATCTTGTTAATCTTGCAATGTGGTAGCAACAGGTCCATCAAGTTCTAAGTTGGGTCGCTCTTTTGTCAAGAAGTAATTGTGCAGAACAACACACGCTTTCACAACCTCATCAATTGTCTCAGTTTTTAGATTGATGGCTGTTCCCAAAATGTGCTATTGTCAGTCGGTAGTTGTAAATCCATTTGGTGTGATTCAAGTCCCGACTTGAGTACGGTTTTATGAGGTTGGCACACATTTGAAATGCCTCATCCACAACCACAAAAAATGGCATTGGCCATTTGATCAGTGTTCGGAAGAGGATGTGGCTGTGGAAAATTGAAATTATTCCCATACCAACGTTGGCCCATGTTAAAGTTTTTGAAAGTCTGTCAGTCATTTCCTCATCCAAATGAGCCAATGTCCACGGTGACAAATCGACAGTCAGCATCTGCAATCGCCATGAGAACAGTAGAAAAATATTTTTTGTAATTGAAATACTCAGATCCACTTCCAGCAGGTTTCCAAATCCAAATGTACTTGCCGTCTACAGACCCCAAACAGTTAGGAAAATTACAACTGTCCTTGAATTTGGCAGCATTTTCCAGCCAGAGTTCAGTTGTGGGTTGGGGGAGGAATTCCTCATGCAGAACATCACATAAAGCACGGCAGGTGTCTCCAACAATCCCAGAAAGGGTGGATACTCCAATGCAGAATTGAAAATATAAAGATGATAAGGTCTGAGGTAGCCAGGAGCCTGCAGAACAGAAAATGGGGAAAAAAATCAGTACATGGTTTTTATAACAATAATATTAATGACAGGTGTTTTTTTTTCAAAATTACATACCTTAGGGTCACCAATAGACGTTCCTCAGCAGGAATTGCTCGACTTAGTTGTGTGTCTTGCCTGGTTATGGATCCTCGGATACGTAGCAGCAAGTCATCAAAGCTCTCTTCCAACATCCTCGTGTAGTCGAAAAACTTCTGAGGGTTTGCACGCAGCTCGGTGTACAATGAGTGGTAGGCTCCACGGCTCTCTCGGACTTTAACGATGGGGTGTTGCCAGTCTTTCTCTTCTTTCTTCTTCACAAGCCACAGCAAAGGTAACAGTCAATATCAAGCTGAAATCCAGATTACAATAGAAGCTCTTGCAGCTGGATACAGCAGCAAAAGTTGAGGATTTCATCTGTACAAGGGTCTATATAGAGAATTTCCATGAGACATGTTCATTGGACGTGGCTTGCGTCAAGAAAATTCTCATGGAAAAGCATTGTCCTATCGAATACATGCTCATAAATAACGCAAACGCATGCAATAACGCATGCAAACGCCGTGGTTTTTTTGCGTCATGCGCAAGCTGATGAAGGTAAAAAATGCTGCATTAGCATGCGTTTTGGCATGCATTTGCACATGCAGATGATACGCTGCGCACATATACGCAAATTTGAACTTAGCCTAACATGTTGATCCAGAGGAAGGCAAAACTCCCAGGAAGCAAATGCTAATAGCTCCATATTAGTGGATAAATTCCTTCCTGACTCAACGTGGAGAAAGAAAAGTCCAATTTCCAGAGTAGAAAAGTCTTCTTTACCATAAGACTAGTAATCTGTGGACTAGTCTACATCAGTAGATGGTCATAGCTAGAGTTGAGCGATACCAGCCGATACTTGAAAATATCGGATCGGAATGGATCGGCCGATCTTTAAAAAAAGTATCGGTATCGCCGATTCCGATACCGGGAACCAATGCAAGTCAATGGGGCCAAAATATCGGAATTAAAAAAAACCCTTTCTTTCCTTGTAGGTTAATTCTACATGAAGAAAAACAACTAAGAATAATGTAGAATGTATTGTGGGAGGTGGAGGAGACATTAAAGCCATAGAGGTTTAGCCCAATCAAATGGAATAGCAGGAATTAAACTTTTTTTTTAAAGATGTTAGGAGTTACAAAGATATTGACTATGTTAGCCTCATTTATATTTTGCCAGACATGTATGTCTTCTTCTTCTACTTCCTTTTTTTACATTCTTCTTCTTCTTCTTCTACTTCCTTTTTTTACATTCTTCTTCTTCTTCTTCTACTTCCTTTTTTTACATTCTTCTTCTTCTTCTTCTACTTCCTTTTTTTACATTCTTCTTCTTCTTCTTCTACTTCCTTTTTTTACATTCTTCTTCTTCTTCTTCTTCTTCTTCTTCTTCTTCTTCTTCTTCTTCTTCCTTTTCTTACATTCTTCATATTCTTCTTATTCAACAATTATTATTCTACATATTCAGCTTCTTCATCTTCTTCCTATTCTTCTTCATCATATTCTTGTTTGTGTCAGGCATTCCTGTAGTTGTTATCTAGAAAAGTTAGAAGTTTACACCTTCCGTTCTGCCTGTCACAAAAGATTTACAACAGGATTTGTCCGCGTTCAGTTTGGCCTGCAGCAGCAGGCCTTTTCCAGGGGCACCACGAGGAGGAACGGACTCACCCCCATACACTGCTTAGTCTTCTTCTGCTTATAAATAAGATAATATCATTTGCTCAGAGTATTAGTCTTATGCTTAATGTTCTTCTGCTTTGTTTTTTTTATGCTTCTTTGTCTTCTCTCTCTTGTTGTTCTGCATCTTGGTGGTTGTCTTCCTGTTCTTTGTCCTCTTGAACCAGCTGACGGTACTGGCACCCGGAGGGGCAGCAGAAGGAACAAGAGCCAATGGCACTACCGAGGACCAGCTGACGGTGCTGGAACCCGGTTACTAAGCAGGAGGTACCTGTGCTACAAAGCACTACCAAGGACCAGCAGACGTTGCCGGAACTCGGATACCGAGATGGAGGCACCTAGGCCAAAGGCTCTGACGAGAACCAGCTGACGGTGCTGGAACCTGGAGGGGTAGCATAAGCTGCAAGAGCAAATGGAAATAGCGAGGACCAGCTGACAGTGCTGGCACCCGGAGGGGCAGCAGAAGGAATAAGAGCCAATGGCACAACCGAGGACCAGCTGACGGTGCTGGAACCCGGTTACTAAGCAGGAGGTACCTGTGCTACAAAGCACTACCAAGGACCAGCAGACGTTGCCGGAACTCGGATACCGAGATGGAGGCACCTAGGCCAAAGGCTCTGACGAGAACCAGCTGACGGTGCTGGAACCCGGAGGGGTAGCATAAGCTGCAAGAGCAAATGGAAATAGCGAGGACCAGCTGACAGTGCTGGCACCCGGAGGGGCAGCAGAAGGAATAAGAGCCAATGGCACAACCGAGGACCAGCTGACGGTGCTGGAACCCGGTTACTAAGCAGGAGGTACCTGTGCTACAAAGCACTACCAAGGACCAGCAGACGTTGCCGGAACTCGGATACCGAGATGGAGGCACCTAGGCCAAAGGCTCTGACGAGAACCAGCTGACGGTGCTGGAACCCGGAGGGGTAGCATAAGCTGCAAGAGCAAATGGAAATAGCGAGGACCAGCTGACAGTGCTGGCACCCGGAGGGGCAGCAGAAGGAATAAGAGCCAATGGCACAACCGAGGACCAGCTGACGGTGCTGGAACCCGGTTACTAAGCAGGAGGTACCTGTGCTACAAAGCACTACCAAGGACCAGCAGACGTTGCCGGAACTCGGATACCGAGATGGAGGCACCTAGGCCAAAGGCTCTGATGAGAACCAGCTGACGGTGCTGGAACCCGGAGGGGTATCAGAAGTTACCCCTGAAAAGCAAAGTTGGCATGCCGCAAGCTGGCCGCAGTTACCGAATCACACAGTCCTACAGGGGGTGCTTGTCCTACTGGCACTATGGAACAAACCTTTCTTACCAGAACCCGCAGTCCACATAGGAAGCACCTAAACCGCTGGCACCCTAGCCTCGGCTAACCCAACCGCAACACGACATGGCAACTTGGGGTGGCAAACTGACATTGACACTTCCCGGAAACAGCAGGCAGGGCTGGAACCAAGCTGGGCAGGAGGGAGTACCCATGCCAAAGTCAGTTATGAGCAGCAACTGGCGATGTTGGAGCCCAGGACAAGCACTTAGCAGGCTGAGGCCTGATGTGCTGTCAATTGGGAGGCAGCAGGACAGATTGCCATCAAAACAGCAGGGGAACAGCTGACGTTACTGAACCCCACAAACACAGGAGCTAGTGTTTTACTCTGTGAAGACGGCACTTCCGAGCAACAACTGGCTGTGTTGAAGCCCAGGGACAAGCACGGAGCAGGCTTAGGCTGCATTGAAGAAATTTTAAGATCGGTTGTAGACTACTAATTTGAACCAAGCTCCACTTAGGCCTGTGGCTTCACTGATTTTCGTATTTCCCCTGTCCTCCAACCCCGCCAGTTACAGCTCCGAAGTGGCGTCTGCACAATCCACACTTGTTCCTGTGTTACAGGTGTTCAGTCCGGTCAGTTAATCCCCTGATGTGTGTCCGGCAATGTCGCCTGCTCTGTCCACATTCCCATAATGGGAATGTGGACAGAGGAGGCGACATTGCCGGACACACATCAGGGGATTAACTGACCGGACTGAACACCTGTAACACAGGAACAAGTGTGGATTGTGCAGACGCCACTTCGGAGCTGTAACTGGCAGGGTTGGAGGACAGGGGAAATACGAGAGACAGTGGAGCCACAGGCCTAATTGGAGCACGGTTAAAAATCAGTAGTGGTACGACTGTGTAGGCAGCAGGAGACTTTGCCATCCACACAGCAGGGGATCAGCTGACATTACTGAACCCCACTGAGACACGGGAGCAAGTATCTCTTTCCGTGTGGACGGCACTTCCGAACTACAACTGGCTGTGTTGAAGCCCAGGAAATAGGAGGGTGTAGGCAGAGGCCTACTGTATTTTGAATGAGGTGACAGCAGGAGAGACTGCCATCCACACAGCAGGGGATCAGCTGACGTTACTGAACCCCACTGAGACACGGGAGCAAGTATCTCTTTCCGTGTGGACGGCACTTCCGAACTACAACTGGCTGTGTTGAAGCCCAGGAAATAGGAGGGTGTAGGCAGAGGCCTACTGTATTTTGAATGAGGTGACAGCAGGAGAGACTGCCATCCACACAGCAGGGGATCAGCTGACATTACTGAACCCCACTGAGACACGGGAGCAAGTATCTCTTTCCGTGTGGACGGCACTTCCGAACTACAACTGGCTGTGTTGAAGCCCAGGAAATAGGAGGGTGTAGGCAGAGGCCTACTGTATTTTGAATGAGTTTACAGCAGGAGAGACTGCCATCCACACAGCAGGGGATCAGCTGACGTTACTGAACCCCACTGAGACACGGGAGCAAGTATCTCTTTCCGTGTGGACGGCACTTCCGAACTACAACTGGCTGTGTTGAAGCCCAGGAAATAGGAGGGTGTAGGCAGAGGCCTACTGTATTTTGAATGAGGTGACAGCAGGAGAGACTGCCATCCACACAGCAGGGGATCAGCTGACGTTACTGAACCCCACTGAGACACGGGAGCAAGTATCTCTTTCCGTGTGGACGGCACTTCCGAACTACAACTGGCTGTGTTGAAGCCCAGGAAATAGGAGGGTGTAGGCAGAGGCCTACTGTATTTTGAATGAGGTGACAGCAGTAGAGACTGCCATCCACACAGCAGGGGATCAGCTGACGTTACTGAACCCCACTGAGACACGGGAGCAAGTATCTCTTTCCGTGTGGACGGCACTTCCGAACTACAACTGGCTGTGTTGAAGCCCAGGAAATAGGAGGGTGTAGGCAGAGGCCTACTGTATTTTGAATGAGGTGACAGCAGGAGAGACTGCCATCCACACAGCAGGGGATCAGCTGACGTTACTGAACCCCACTGAGACACGGGAGCAAGTATCTCTTTCCGTGTGGACGGCACTTCCGAACTACAACTGGCTGTGTTGAAGCCCAGGAAATAGGAGGGTGTAGGCAGAGGCCTACTGTATTTTGAATGAGGTGACAGCAGGAGAGACTGCCATCCACACAGCAGGGGATCAGCTGACGTTACTGAACCCCACTGAGACACGGGAGCAAGTATCTCTTTCCGTGTGGACGGCACTTCCGAACTACAACTGGCTGTGTTGAAGCCCAGGAAATAGGAGGGTGTAGGCAGAGGCCTACTGTATTTTGAATGAGGTGACAGCAGTAGAGACTGCCATCCACACAGCAGGGGATCAGCTGACGTTACTGAACCCCACTGAGACACGGGAGCAAGTATCTCTTTCCGTGTGGACGGCACTTCCGAACTACAACTGGCTGTGTTGAAGCCCAGGAAATAGGAGGGTGTAGGCAGAGGCCTACTGTATTTTGAATGAGGTGACAGCAGGAGAGACTGCCATCCACACAGCAGGGGATCAGCTGACGTTACTGAACCCCACTGAGACACGGGAGCAAGTATCTCTTTCCGTGTGGACGGCACTTCCGAACTACAACTGGCTGTGTTGAAGCCCAGGAAATAGGAGGGTGTAGGCAGAGGCCTACTGTATTTTGAATGAGGTGACAGCAGGAGAGACTGCCATCCACACAGCAGGGGATCAGCTGACGTTACTGAACCCCACTGAGACACGGGAGCAAGTATCTCTTTCCGTGTGGACGGCACTTCCGAACTACAACTGGCTGTGTTGAAGCCCAGGAAATAGGAGGGTGTAGGCAGAGGCCTACTGTATTTTGAATGAGGTGACAGCAGGAGAGACTGCCATCCACACAGCAGGGGATCAGCTGACATTACTGAACCCCACTGAGACACGGGAGCAAGTATCTCTTTCCGTGTGGACGGCACTTCCGAACTACAACTGGCTGTGTTGAAGCCCAGGAAATAGGAGGGTGTAGGCAGAGGCCTACTGTATTTTGAATGAGTTTACAGCAGGAGAGACTGCCATCCACACAGCAGGGGATCAGCTGACGTTACTGAACCCCACTGAGACACGGGAGCAAGTATCTCTTTCCGTGTGGACGGCACTTCCGAACTACAACTGGCTGTGTTGAAGCCCAGGAAATAGGAGGGTGTAGGCAGAGGCCTACTGTATTTTGAATGAGGTGACAGCAGGAGAGACTGCCATCCACACAGCAGGGGATCAGCTGACGTTACTGAACCCCACTGAGACACGGGAGCAAGTATCTCTTTCCGTGTGGACGGCACTTCCGAACTACAACTGGCTGTGTTGAAGCCCAGGAAATAGGAGGGTGTAGGCAGAGGCCTACTGTATTTTGAATGAGGTGACAGCAGGAGAGACTGCCATCCACACAGCAGGGGATCAGCTGACGTTACTGAACCCCACTGAGACACGGGAGCAAGTATCTCTTTCCGTGTGGACGGCACTTCCGAACTACAACTGGCTGTGTTGAAGCCCAGGAAATAGGAGGGTGTAGGCAGAGGCCTACTGTATTTTGAATGAGGTGACAGCAGTAGAGACTGCCATCCACACAGCAGGGGATCAGCTGACGTTACTGAACCCCACTGAGACACGGGAGCAAGTATCTCTTTCCGTGTGGACGGCACTTCCGAACTACAACTGGCTGTGTTGAAGCCCAGGAAATAGGAGGGTGTAGGCAGAGGCCTACTGTATTTTGAATGAGGTGACAGCAGGAGAGACTGCCATCCACACAGCAGGGGATCAGCTGACGTTACTGAACCCCACTGAGACACGGGAGCAAGTATCTCTTTCCGTGTGGACGGCACTTCCGAACTACAACTGGCTGTGTTGAAGCCCAGGAAATAGGAGGGTGTAGGCAGAGGCCTACTGTATTTTGAATGAGGTGACAGCAGGAGAGACTGCCATCCACACAGCAGGGGATCAGCTGACGTTACTGAACCCCACTGAGACACGGGAGCAAGTATCTCTTTCCGTGTGGACGGCACTTCCGAACTACAACTGGCTGTGTTGAAGCCCAGGAAATAGGAGGGTGTAGGCAGAGGCCTACTGTCTTTGTAATGCGGAGACAGCAGGAGAGACTGCCATCTCCACAGCAGGGGATCAGCTGGCAATGATGAACCCCACTAACACTTGAACGAATGTGTTTGGCTCTGTGGAGACGACACTTCTGAACACCAACTGACGCTGTTGGAGCCCAGGATTAGGCGAGGAGCAGGCTGTGGCCTACTGGATTTTGGCACGTGAAGGCAGCAGGAGACTTGCCATCTCCACAGCAGGGGAACAGCTGGCAGTGCTGAACCCCACTAACACTCTAACGAATGTGTTTGGCTCTGTGGAGACGACACTTCTGAACACCAACTGACGCTGTTGGAGCCCAGGATTAGGCGAGGAGCAGGCTGGGGCCTACTGGATTTTGGCAGGAGAAGGCAGCAGGAGACTTGCCATCTCCACAGCAGGGGAACAGCTGGCAGTGCTGAACCCCACTAACACTCTAACGAAGGTGTTTGGCTCTGTGGAGACGACACTTCTGAACACCAACTGACGCTGTTGGAGCCCAGGATTAGGCGAGGAGCAGGCTGGGGCCTACTGGATTTTGGCAGGTGAAGGCAGCAGGAGACTTGCCATCTCCACAGCAGGGGAACAGCTGGCAGTGCTGAACCCCACTAACACTCTAACGAATGTGTTTGGCTCTGTGGAGACGACACTTCTGAACACCAACTGAAGCTGTTGGAGCCCAGGATTACGCATGCTGCATGCAGAGGCCAATGGGCAGCGGTTTTTATGGAGGTTGTGGACTACTACTGATTCTAACCATGCTCCACTTAGGCCTCTGGCTCCACTGTCTCTACTATTTACCCTGGCCTCCAACCCCGCCAGCTACATCTCTGAAGTGGCGTCAGCACAATCTACACTTGTTCCTGTGTTACTGGTGCTCAGTCCCGTCAGTTGATCCCCTGATGTTTGTCCGGCAAGTTCGCCAGCTCTGTCCTCATTCCCACTACTGGTTATGGGAATGTGGACAGAGCAGGAGACCTTGCCGGACACACATCAGGGGATAAACTGATGGGACTGAGCCACAGGAACACAGGAACAAGTGTAGATTGTGCTGACGCCACTTCAGAGATGTAGATGGCGGGGTTGGAGGTCAGGGGAAATAGTAGAGACAGTGGAGCCAGAGACCTAAGTTGGGCACGGTTAAAAATCAGTAGTGGTTTGAATGTTGATGGAGCTGGTGACTTTGCCGTCCACACAGCAGGGGATCAGCTGGCATTACTGAACCCCACTAACACAGGAGCTAGTGTGTTTCTCTGTGCAGACGACACATCTGAGCGACCACTGGCTGTGTTGAAGCAAAGGGATTATAGTTCAGGTGGTAGAAAAATGAACACACCAGCAGACCTGGATACAGTTGCCAACCACTAATTTAGTCTGTAAGAGGAATGGCAAAGTCTTTGGAGATCCAGGCCTTGTTCATTTTCAGAAAAGTCAGCCGGTCAACATTATCGGAAGATAGTCGCGTGCGACGGTCTGTTAGTACACCACCTGCGGCACTAAAGACACGTTCCGATAATACACTGGCAGCAGGGCAAGCCAGCACCTCCAATGCATACTGGCTAAGCTCTGGACATGTATCCAGCTTAGAGACCCAAAACTTGAAGGGGGAAGAGCCATCTGGGAGTACAGCGACAGGGCAAGACATGTAGTCTGACACCATCTGACGGAAGCGTTGCCTCCTGCTGACTCGAGGCGTCGCTGATGGTGTAGACAATTGTGGTGGACACACAAAACTTTGCCACATTTGGGCCATAGTGGTCTTGCCTTGTGCTGCGGCGCTGCCTCTGCTCCCTCTTTGTGCAGAGTTTCCTCCACTGCCTCGACGCACAGAGCTGCTTTGTAAAGCACTAGCAACAATGCTGTCGGGTGGAATGGAAAACATTATGGACTGCACCAGTGACTCTTCGTACTCCCGCATTTTACGCTCCCGGTTCAACGTTGGTATGAGCCTTTGTACGCTGTCCCGGTAGCGAGGATCTAGGAGGGTGTACACCCAATAATCAGCCGAGACGAGAATGTGGGCGATGCGGCGGTCGTTTCTCAGGCACTGCAGCATGAAATCAACCATGTGCTGCAGACTCCCAACTGCCAAAGAACCGCTGTCCCCTGTTTGAGGCGTGACCTCGGCCTGCTCTGCATCACCCCACCCTCGCTGTACATACTGAGTAGAGGTTTGTGTACCTCCCTCCTCTGGAGAGATGTCTTCCTCCTCCATCGACTACTCCTCATCCTCCTCACAAAGTGTCCCCTGCCTAGGCCTTTGTGAGGAAATACGTAGCGCAGACTGTCCAGAAGCAGATGGCATTTGGGACTCCTCATCCTCCACCTCTTCTGAAACCTCATCCCTTAGTGCTTGCAGTGTTTGTTGAAGCAGGCAGATAAGGGGGACAGTCATGCTGACTAGTGCATCATCTGCACTCGCCATCCGCGTGGATTCATCGAAGGCACGCAAAACGAGGCAGATGTCCTTCATAGAGGCCCACTCAATGGTGCTGAAGTGTGAACGGCGCACAGTGCGACTTGTTTGCGCCTGATGCAGCTGGTACTCCATGACTGCTGCCTGCTGCTCACACAACCGCTCCAACATATGTAACGTTGAATTCCACCGGGTGGGTAGGTCACATATGATGCGATGTTCCGGAAGGCCAAATCGTCGCTGCAGAACAGCGAGGCGCGATCTTGCCGTGCTGGAACGTCGCAAGTGAGCGCACTCTATGCGGACCTTGTGCAACAGTGCAGCAAGATCCGGATAGTCCCTCAGAAAGCTCTGCACGACCAAGTTAAGAACATGTGCCAGACATGGGATGTGTGTGAGGTTGCCTAGGCCAAGAGCTGCCACCAGATTTCGGCCATTGTCACACACTACCAAGCCCGGCTGGAGATTCGCTGGCCCAAACCACACATCGCTCTCCAGCTTGATAGCATTCCAGAGCTCCTGCGCTGTGTGGCTTCGATTCCCCAAAGAAATTAATTTGAGTACAGCCTGTTGACGTTTGGCCACGGCTGTGCTCATATCGGTCGTAACAGGCTCCTGCTCTGCTGTTTCTGAGGAACTTGAGTAGGAGGAGGAGTCTATGTGTACAGACTGGAGTCCTGCAATCCGTGGCGTTGGAAGAACACGTACAGCTCCACTCTCCAGATCCGTACCCGGCTCCACAACATTGACCCAGTGGGCAGTGAGGGAAAGGTATCGTCCCTGTCCATGGTTACTGGTCCACGCATCGGTGGTCAGGTGGACCGTTTCTGCAGGGCAGGGACGGCTCGCCTGCTGAAATAAAAGCGGCTGGGCACGTTGTATTGGGGGACTGCCAATGCCATTAAGTCCCGGAAGGTGTCAGTGTCCACCAGCCTGAATGACAGCATTTCAACTGCCAGAAGTTTGGCAATGCCAGCATTCAGAGACTGTGCTCGGGGATGGTTTGCCGAGTAAGGGCGCCTTTTATCCCATGCCTGTGCTACCGATGGCTGTGATGGATGGGAACGTGCTGCTATGGGTGTAATCTGACAGGGTCTCCGGACAACAGTGGCAGAGGTTCTTCCTTGGCGATCCTGTGAGGAAGCCGAACCAGCAGTGTGTGAGCTGGAGGAAGAGGACCCAACACGAACTGAAGAGGTGGTAGGTGGTGCTGTACGTTGGCCTACGTCTTCAGGGTGTCTCTGCAACTCCAACTCGTGCTTGGTGCGCACATGTTTCCACATATTTGTGGTATTGAGGTTGCTGACATTTCTCCCTCTTTTGACTCTCTGATGACACAGCTTGCATTTGACAAAGCAAATGTCATCTGCAACTGTGTCAAAAAAGGACCACGCACTGCAACTCTTGTGAGCGCCCGGTTTGCCTTTGGAAGGAGGAATGCTCCTAACGGGTGCCGAAGTGGAGGGTACAGGCAACCAAGTCTTCCCCCTCCCTCTGCCTCCTGTTTTGGCCGGTAGGGGAATCTCTTCCTCCGAGCTGCTCCCACCACCTTCCTGTTGCTCACGCCATGATGGGTCAAGGACCTCATCATCTTCCCTCCCCTCTTCAAACAGCTGCTTCTCCGGGGTTGTCTCGCCAGCACCGTACGCACCAGAAAGTGGCAACTGAGTCTCGTCATCATCTGATGCGTACTGAGGTGTGCTGACCATAGGCACTGGCCCACTCGCCTCTTCAGATTCAGAGGGACAAAGAAGTTGCGCATCACTGCATACTCCCTCTTCTTCACATTCAGGAATGCTGCTTGGCTGGCCCCCTCTTTCCAAGCCAACAGATTCCGAGAACAGAAGTAGAGACTGTGATGGCTCCTGTCCATGTCTCTCTGACTGCCTGGGCACTTTGGCAGGTGGTGAAGAGACAGATGGTTGCTCTTCGGTGCTCTGACCCTGAGAGGATGCGGAAGTAATTGAAGTCGATGCGTTAGCTGCCATCCATCCGACAACGGCTTCAATTTGTTCCTGCCGCAGCAGTGGGGTACGTTGAGGTCCTACAAAGCTGCGCATAAAGGACTGTTGCCTGCTAAAACTGGGGGATGCTGATCCACTGGTGCCCGCAGCAGGCCCAGAATCCCCACGTCCTCTACCTGTAGAATCCCCACGTCCTCTCCCTGCAGAATCCCCACGTCCTCTCCCTGCTGAAACTCCACGCCCACGCCCACGCCCACGCGCCTTACTTCCTGCCTTCTTCATCTTGCAAGACTGCTTAAGATAGGCAAAAAAGTACAAAGGGGGGCCTTAGTGTGCTTATTCCTGAACAGCTGGTTACAGGTACAAGAAACACTAATTTTATGAAGTGTGTGTGTGTGTGGACTAGACTTTAATAGGAGCTGATGTGGCCTACACAAGTTCAAAATGTAGTGTTTGGTGAACTTTTTTTGTGGTTTCTTTGTTGGAAACAAACTCAAAGTATGTGAACAAAGAATTGAAACTGATAGTATCACCAACTTTTTGGAGCTATTACAATGCAGGCAGGTAACCTACAATGCAAAAGATGAGGCTCCAAAAAAATTGGGTAATACTAATCTGGCTGCGCCGGCAGGGCACAAGCCAGAAAAAAAGGCTCCTCTATCTACTCCTATATAGTGTTTGCAACCAACCAATGTTGATGGATACGGATGGATGCACACTAATAGGAGAAGAAAAAATGAGCTGCACTCAAAGACAAATATGTGTGAGGCAGTGACGCACGTTGAGCGTCCTACAACCAGACGTAGCTGCAGGACACTCTACTCAGCGTGAGCTGCACTCACACACAGTCAGAGGCCTCTCAGACAGCCGTCAACAGTGCAGCTAAGTGGGCACTGGCACTGACAGGCTGCAGAAAGGCTCCGCTGTGTACTCCTTTATAGTGTTTGCAACCACCGTAGATGGAGACGGATGGATGCACACTAATAGAAGAAAAAATGAGCTGCACTCAAATAAAAATATGTGTGAGGCACTGACGCACGCTGAGCGTCCTACAGCCAGACGTAGCTGCAGGACACACTACTCAGCGTGAGCTGCACTCACACACAGTCAGAGACCTCTCAGACAGCCGTGAACAGTGCAGCAAAGTGGACACTAGCACTGAAAGGCTGCAGAAAGGCTCCGCTGTCTACTACTAGTGTTTGCAACCAACGTATATGGATACGGATGGAAGCACACTAGATTGAAATTATGTAAAAAATGCAGCTCAAAAAATAAAAGATGTATGAGGCAGCAGTGATCACACTGGGTGGCCTACAGCCTGACGTGGCTGCAGGACCCACTCCACAGCGTGAGCTGTACTCACACAGCCCTTGCAGACAGCTGTGAACACTGCTGCTAGGGCAAAGAAGGCTACAGTGGTGGTTTATGTAGCCTGGGTAAAGCACTAGATGTTTGGTGGAATCGCTATTTCTAACTGTCCCTCACAGTCTTCTACAGCAGCCTGTCCCTAACTGAATTCACAGCAGAGTGACCAGAAATGGCGGCTGCGGTGGCTTTTATAGTGCATCATGACATCATTTCGGCAGCCAATCACAGCCATGCCAATAGTTAACATGCCTACATGCCTAACAGGATGTGCCCACACTTCGGAGGATTCCCATTGGCTTAATCAAAGCAAGCAGGCTCATAGCATGATGGGAACTTCCTATTCCGATTCCGGAATCCGATATGACAAAAGTATCGGAATTAAGTATCGGAATTCCGATACCGCTAATATCGGCCGATACCCGATACTTGCGGTATCGGAATGCTCAACACTAGTCATAGCTGATTTAAAAAAAATGATTGATTATTTTTTTTAAATAAACTAACATAAAAGTTGATGTAAATCTTTAAATTTCTCTTATTAATGTTTGGTCCAGTGGATTAACAATTGGAAACAGGAGGAAAAGATTAGCTTTTTCGGGGTGGACTGGGTCATGCAGTCTGGTTGCAGATGTGCCTCCTCACTTTGTCCTTTACTATCCCTCGGTTGAATTAGATTGACAACTGTCTTTTTTCAACTGTATTAAACATGTATCTCTGTAGCTATGCACCTCATATTGTCCTAACACCCCTGCATTCCATCATATTGAAACTAAATGCATAAATATATAGCAAAAATTATCAAAATGTTAAAAAAAGAAGTAAATTAAAAACTGAAAATTACGACATTCAATAAAAGAGGAAAGAAAAACTAGTCTGAGAAAATCCTGCTTTGATATCTTTGTGTTTTTATATAGGAAATTGAGTTGTTTTCTTATTTCAGGGACGTATAAGAATCAACGTCTCATTAATTAGCAGCAAGAAAGAAATGATCAGCAGAAATTTCTCCTGCACATCGATAGTCATTCATTTGAGCACACACTGAGAGGGGCTCAAGCGCTGCCTATATATAAAATACACATTTTGGGATCTTGCACATAGTGATGAACCAACTACAGAGACAGAACAGACATTTAATAAGAGAAGAAGCACATTGGCAAAAAGGAACCCCTATAGGGGCAATTCCAAATTGAATGCTCTCCACAGATAGCACCGTAGGTAGCATAGTGTCACACTTCAGGATACGCAAAGCTGCAAGCAGAGGTTGTACATCCACACTTGTTTATTAGGAAAGTCCATGAAAATCAGTAGTATACAATGTTAATGTTAGTATTATGAGACAATAAATCAACGTAACCTTAGGACTAGTGTTGAGCATTCCGATACCGCAAGTATCGGGTATCGGCCGATACTTGCTGTATCGGAATTCCGATACCGACTTCCGATATTTTTTCAATATCGGAATTCGGCATCGGAATCGGAAGTTCAAAGTTGATTGACGGCCTGACGTCATCATGATGCGCGGTGTGTGCGCATCATGATGCGCCGTCATTTCGGGCCTTCCGGGGGTCTCTGCCGGCCTGCCGGGGGGCTGTGTGGACTGCCCGGGGTCGGTACCGGCCTGCCGGGGGGCTGTGCCGGCCTGCCGGTGGTCTGTGCACCCTGTGGGGGTCTGTACCGGCCTGCCGGGGGGCTGTGCCGGCCTGCCGGTGGTCTGTGCACCCTGTGGGGGTCTGTACCGGCCTGCCGGGGGGCTGTGCCGGCCTGCCGGGGGGCTGTGCTGATGTCCGGGGGTCTGTGCAAGCATCGTCCGATGGGACTACAAGTCCCATCTGGCGATGCCTGCTACCATGACAGTGATTGACACATTAGCCAATGATGGGACAGTAGTAGTCCCATCATCCGGCTAATGTGTTAAATGTTAAAAAAAAAAAAAATACTACATACATACTACATACATACTACATGCATGCTACATACATACTACATACATACTACATACATACTACATATATACTACATGCATGCTACATACATACTACATATATACTACATGCATGCTACATACATACTACATGCTACATACATACTACATATATACTACATACATACTACATACATGCTACATACATGCTACATACATACTGCATGCTACATACATACTACATACATACTACATGCATGCTACATACATACTACATACATACATACTACATGCATGCTACATACATACTACATGCATGCTACATGCATGCTACATACATACTACATGCTACATACATACCACATACATACTACATGCTACATACATACTACATATATACTACATGCATGCTACATACATACTACATGCATGCTACATGCATGCTACATACATACTACATGCTACATACATACCACATACATACTACATACATACTACATGCTACATACATACTACATATATACTACATGCATGCTACATACATACTACATGCATGCTACATGCATGCTACATACATACTACATGCTACATACATACCACATACATACTACATACATACTACATACATACTACATGCTACATACATACTACATATATACTACATGCATGCTACATACATACTACATGCTACATACATACTACATGCATGCTACATGCATGCTACATACATACTACATCCTATACATACCACATACATACTACATACATACTACATACATACTACATGCTACATACATACTACATATATACTACATGCATGCTACATACATACTACATGCTACATACATACCACATACATACTACATACATGCTACATGCTACATACATACTACATACATACTACATACATACTACATGCATGCTACATACATGCTACATACATACTACATGCATGCTACATACATACTACATGCATGCTACATGCATGCTACATACATACTACATGCTACATACATACCACATACATACTACATGCTACATACATACTACATATATACTACATGCATGCTACATACATACTACATGCATGCTACATGCATGCTACATACATACTACATGCTACATACGTACCACATACATACTACATACATACTACATGCTACATACATACTACATATATACTACATGCATGCTACATACATACTACATGCATGCTACATGCATGCTACATACATACTACATGCTACATACATACCACATACATACTACATACATACTACATACATACTACATGCTACATACATTCTACATATATACTACATGCATGCTACATACATACTACATGCTACATACATACTACATGCATGCTACATGCATGCTACATACATACTACATGCTACATACATACCACATACATACTACATACATACTACATACATACTACATGCTACGTACATACTACATATATACTACATGCATGCTACATACATACTACATGCTACATACATACCACATACATACTACATACATGCTACATGCTACATACATACTACATACATACTACATACATACTACATGCATGCTACATACATACTACATACATACTACATGCATGCTACATACATACTACATGCATGCTACATACATACTACATGCATGCTACATGCATGCTACATACATAGTACATGCTACATACATACCACATACATACTACATACATACTACATACATGCTACATGCATGCTACATTCATACTACATATATACTACATGCATGCTACATACATACTGCATGCTACATGCATGCTACATACATACTACATACATACTACATGCTACATACATACCACATATATACTACATACATACAATACATTCATACAATACATACATAGACATACAGTACATATAACATAGAGTAACATACTTACCAATACTTGTCACATTGTTCCCCGAAGCCATTGTCTTTTCCGGAATAAATATTAACATAACAAACCACAAAAATACTCACCCACGATCCGAAGCAGTCCACGAGTGTGTCCCACGACGATCTTGGGTAGAGAACGGCAGCATCAGATGATGCTGCCGTTCTCTACGGGCTGCAGGAATCCAATGACGGAAGGTAGGTATCCTTCCGCACTGTATTCCTCCGCCACTTAAAAAAAAAAAAGTCCCTAGTCTCACTTTATGCCATTGCTGTGTGGGAATTTCCCACGCAGCAATGGCATAAAGTGAGACTAGGGACTTTTTTTTTTTAAGTGGCGGAGGAATACAGTGCGGAAGGATACCTACCTTCCGTCATTGGATTCCTGCAGCCCGTAGAGAACGGCAGCATCATCTGATGCTGCCGTTCTCTACCCAAGATCGTCGTGGGACACACTCGTGGACTGCTTCGGATCGTGGGTGAGTATTTTTGTAGTTTGTTATGTTAATATTTATTCCGGAAAAGACAATGGCTTCGGGGAACAATGTGACAAGTATTGGTAAGTATGTTACTCTATGTTATATGTACTGTATGTCTATGTATGTATTGTATGAATGTATTGTATGTATGTAGTATATATGTGGTATGTATGTAGCATGTAGTATGTATGTAGTATGTATGTAGCATGCATGTAGCATGCAGTATGTATGTAGCATGCATGTAGTATATATGTAGTATGTATGTAGCATGCATGTAGTATATATGTAGTATGTATGTAGTATGTATGTGGTATGTATGTAGCATGTAATATGTATGTAGCATGCATGTAGCATGTATGTAGCATGCATGTAGCATGCATGTAGTATGTATGTAGTATGTATGTAGTATGTATGTAGCATGCAGTATGTATGTAGCATGCATGTAGCATGCATGTAGTATGTATGTAGTATGTATGTAGTATGTATGTAGCATGCAGTATGTATGTAGCATGCATGTAGCATGTATGTAGTATGTATGTTGCATGCATGTAGTATATATGTAGTATGTATGTAGCATGTATGTAGTATGTATGTAGTATATATGTAGTATGTATGTAGCATGTAGTATGTATGTAGCATGTAGTATGTATGTAGCATGTAGTATGTATGTAGCATGCATGTAGTATGTATGTAGTATTTTTTTTTTTTTTTTTTAACATTTAACACATTAGCCGGATGATGGGACTACTACTGTCCCATCATTGGCTAATGTGTCAATCACTGTCATGGTAGCAGGCATCGCCCGATGGGACTTGTAGTCCCATCGGACGATGCCTGCACAGACCCCCGAAGCCTGCACAGCCCCCCGGCAGGCCGGCACAGCCCCCCGGCAGGCCGGCACAGCCCCCCGGAGCCTGCACAGACCACCGGCAGGCCGGCACACCCCCCCGGCAGGCCAGCACAGCCCCCCGGAGCCTGCACAGACCACCGGCAGGCCGGCACAGCCCCCCGGCAGGCCGGCACAGCCCACCGGAGCCTGCACAGACCACCGGCAGGCCGGCACAGACCACCGGAGCCTGCACAGACCCCCTGGCAGGCCAGCACAGCCCCCCGAAAGGCCCGTACAGACCCCAGAGAGGCTGTACAAGGCAAAAACAGGGTTTTTCTTATTCCGATACCGGAAGTCCCATAGACTTGAATGGGACTTCCGGTATCGGAATCGGCGATACCGATACTTTTTTTAAAGATCGGTCGATCCATTCCGATCCGATACTTTGAAGTATCGGACGGTATCGCTCAACTCTACTTAGGACAACTCCGTGCTCTGCTGAATGTTTGACAGCCTGTCAGCAGAGTGTGCCAAGCCAATGACAGAATACAGGCTGCCATAATCAGTTTACTGGTGAGAGAGTAATATATTAAGGATGCTCACCAATATTAGTTACAATGTACTGGTAGATAAAATGGGCATTGTAGCTGATCGAAGATGTAGGCAATTTGGGGTTCAGCTGCACATAAGCGGATCGATCGGTGGAGGATCGAGTTTGAGTAGATTTTCCTGAAATTTGCAATTTTAAGCGAATTTGAACATTTTGAGATTTAATTCCCGGTTTGCAGAAAAAAAAAAAGAAAAACTTGCCTGACAATTTCCCACACTGCTGAAGCATCGGAGAGGGGGCTAATGTCTTTTCCTATTGCTGCTTGTTTTTTCCCAAAATGCCGTGCAGTGATGACATTTAGCTGATTATCATACCTTGTGCAGTGGGGGGTCACTCTCGGGACAATCACAGATTTGCAATTCTCAGCAGAGCAAAGTATGTATGGAAGAGTCATTTTCTAGCTCCAGAGTCACAGGTAATTCTGTCTTCTCCAGAGTGTAAGGTCTTATGGTCAGCGGGGTCCTCTCTCTCTTCTGTAGATAAAAGTTCTTATAGTCAGCAGGGTCCTCTCTCTCTCCTCCAGAGTGTAAGCTCTTATGGTCAGTAGGGTCCTCTCTCCTGTAGAATGTAAGCTCTTATGGCCAGTAGGGTTCTCTCTCTCTCCTGTAGAGAGTAAGCTCTTATGGTAAGTGAGGTACTCTCTTTCCTGTAGAGTGTAAGCTCTTATGGTCAGCGGGTTCCTCTCCTGTAGAGTATAAGCTCTTATGGTCAGCGGGGTTCTCTCTCTTTCCTATAGTGTAAGCTCTTATGGTCAGTGGGGTCCTCTCTCTCTCCTGTAGAGTGTAAGCTCTTATGGTCAGTGGGTTCCTCTCTCTCCTGTAGAGTGTAAGCTCTTATGGTCAGTGGGGTCCTCTCTCTCCTGTAGAGTGTAAGCTCTTATGGTCAGTAGGGTCCTCTCTCCTGTAGAATGTAAGCTCTTATGGTCAGCTGGGTCCTCACTCTCTCTCCTGTAGAATGTAAGCTCTTATGGCCAGTAGGGTTCTCTCTCTCTCCTGTAGAGAGTAAGCTCTTATGGTCAGTGAGGTACTCTCTATCCTGTAGAGTGTAAGCTCTTATGGTCAGCGGGTTCTTCTCCTGTAGAGTATAAGCTCTTATGGTCAGTGGGGTTCTCTCTCTTTCCTATAGTGTAAGTTCTTATGGTCAGTGGGGTCCCCTCTCTCTCCTGTAGAGTGTAAGCTCTTAAGGTCAGTGGGGTCCTCTTTCTGTCTCCTGTTAAGTGTTAGCACTTATGCTCAGTGGGGTCCTCTCTCTCTCCTGTAGAGTGTAAGCTTTATGGTCAGTCGAGTCTTCTCTATTGTAGAATGTAAGCTCTTATGGTCAGTGGGATTTCTCTCTCCTTTAGAGTTTAAGCTTTTATGGTAAGTGGAGTCCTCTCTCTCCTGTACAGTGTAAGCTCTTATGGTCAGCGGGGTCTTCTCTCTCTCCTGTAGAGAATATGCTCTTATGGTTAGCAAGGTCCTCTCTCTCTCTCCTGTAGAATGTAAGCTCTTATGGCCAGTAGGGTTCTCTCTCTCTCCTGTAGAGAGTAAGCTCTTATGGTCAGTGAGGTACTCTCTATCCTGTAGAGTGTAAGCTCTTACGGTCAGCGGGCTCCTCTCCTGTAGAGTATAAGCTCTTATGGTCAGTGGGGTTCTCTTTCTTTCCTATAGTGTAAGCTCTTATGGTCAGTGGGGAGCTCTCTCTCTCTCCTGCAGAGTGTAAACTCTTATGGTCAGTGCGGTCCTCTCTCTCTCCTGTAGAGTGTAAGCTCTTAAGGTCAGTGGGGTCCTCTTTCTGTCTCCTGTAGAGTGTTAGCACTTATGCTCAGTGGGGTCCTCTCTCTCTCCTGTAGAGTGTAAGCTTTATGGTCAGTCAGGTCTTCTCTATTGTAGAATGTAAGCTCTTATGGTCAGTGGGATTTCTCTCTCCTTTAGAGTTTAAGCTTTTATGGTAAGTGGAGTCCTCTCTCTCCTGTACAGTGTAAGCTCTTATGGTCAGCGGGGTCTTCTCTCTCTCCTGTAGAGAATATGCTCTTATGGTTAGCAAGGTCCTCTCTCTCTCTCCTGTAGAATGTAAGCTCTTATGGCCAGTAGGGTTCTCTCTCTCCTGTAGAGAGTAAGCTCTTATGGTCAGTGAGGTACTCTCTATCCTGTAGAGTGTAAGCTCTTATGGTCAGCGGGTTCCTCTCCTGTAGAGTATAAGCTCTTATGGTCAGTGGGGTTCTCTTTCTTTCCTATAGTGTAAGCTCTTATGGTCAGTGGGGAGCTCTCTCTCTCCTGCAGAGTGTAAACTCTTATGGTCAGTGGGGTCCTCTCTCTCCTGTAGAGTGTAAGCTCTTAAGGTCAGTGGGGTCCTCTTTCTGTCTCCTGTAGAGTGTTAGCACTTATGCTCAGTGGGGTCCTCTCTCTCTCCTGTAGAGTGTAAGCTTTATGGTCAGTCGGGTCTTCTCTATTGTAGAAAGTAAGCTCTTATGGTCAGTGGGATTTCTCTCTCCTTTAGAGTTTAAGCTTTTATGGTAAGTGGAGTCCTCTCTCTCCTGTACAGTGTAAGCTCTTATGGTCAGTGGGGTCCTCTCTCTCTCCTGTAGAGAGTAAGCTCTTATGGTGAGTGGAGTCCTCTCTTTCTCCTGTAGAGTGTAAGCTCTTATGATCAGCGGGGTCCTCTCTTTCTCCTGTAGAATGTAAGCTCTTATGGTCAATGGGGTTCTCTCTCCTGTAGAGTGTTAACTCTTATGTCAGTGGGGTCCTCTCTCTCCTGTAGATTGTAAGGTCTTATGATCAGCAAGTTCCTCTCTCTCTTTCCTGTAGACTGTAAGCTCTTATGATCAGCGGGGTCCTCTCTCTCTCCTGGACAGACAATTACTAGAAATACCAAAACTCCATAGATACAATGTATTCACATAAGTGTCATCACTAGAAAAGCATAGGTTTAATTGGTTAAGGAGAAGAGGAATAGTTTTCAAATAGATAATAAAATATAGCTTCTATTATTAATATTATGTCATATCACCATCAAAATTATCCAACCAATTATCTCCGGGTCAGCAGGAAGGTCCACCTCTCTAGGGCTTCCCCCAAGCAACAGGGAAAGGTCCGGCACACTCAGGCTCCCCCCGGGAACAGGGGATGCAGCCTAAACTGTTCCGAACCCGGCACGGCATGCAGGTATCCGCGGTCCGGTCGTCCCTTTTATATTGAAGCCTGGCTCTACCCCAATGTAACGCCACTAATAGCCAATGAGTAACTACTACTCCTAAGGGATCTTGATTATATGCCCTATAAAGCAAGTACAATAACTATTTCATGCTAACTACAACCAGGAACAACAGATAAACTTTGTGCGGTAACAAAATAAATTTATTTGGTGCTTCCCAGTGATCTAGAATAACCAGCCCATGCTGAATATACTGTGATTTACCCTAATAATTTTAATGGTGGTAGGATACATTTTCATATTTATTAATGAAAGCTATAGTTTATAATCTAGTCACACGCTATTCCTCTTCTCTTCTCCTGCAGAGTGCAAGCTCTTTTGATCAGTGGTATCCTCTCTCCCTTGTAGAGTGTAAGCCTTTATGGTCAAAGGGGTCTTCTCTCTTTCTCACCTGTAGAGAGTGAGGTCTTATAGTCACTGAGGTTCTCTGTCTCTCTCTCTCGCACAATGTAAGTTCTTATGGTCAGTGGGGGCTTCTCTCTCTTGTAGATTGTAACCTGTCAGGACTCGAACCCAGCCGCTCTTGTGCACCAGGTGACAGCTCTTCCCTCAGAGATATTACGGTCGCTGGACAGTTTCTTGCTAAACCAGATACTAGTACCTGTGTTGTTCCTGATGGTCTCCACCCTAAGTTTCTAATTGTCTCCACCCCAAGTTCCTGATTGGCTAAAGCCTGTGATCTCATGATTGAACACTTCTACTTAAACCTAGCACTGCACTTCCTTCCTTGTGAGATTATTGAGCTCCCAGCCTTTAGTCTATCTTCTTTCCACCTGCTTATCCTCAAAGTTCTACTGCTGCTACTGTATACCGATCTCAGGCTATTTCCTGACTATGAATCCTGCCTGTCTTCCCAACTATACTGCTGGTCCATGTACTGACCTCTGGCTATATCCTGGCTACGATTCCCGCTTATCCTCAAGATCCTACTGCTGCTCCATGTACTGACCTCTGGCTATTTCCTGACTACGATTCCTGCATATCCTCCCAACTACACTGCTGCTCCATGTACCAACTTCTGACGACTCCCTGACTACACTACCTGCTGATGCTGCTCTTAGTGGTTGCAATATCAATACTCCAAATCAGGTCAGTCCATAACATTACTTCATATAGACAGTGGGGTCCTCTCTCCTGTTGAGTATGGTCAGCAGGGTCCTCTATTTACTGTAGAGTGTAAGCTCTTATGGTAAGTGGGGTGTAACGATAATGTAAAATATGACGTAAGATTCCACTGATTATCACATTTTCTGGAGCATTCCAAACTCTTCTATTCACATACAGAACACTGCTATGTCACTGGTGAGGGTTTGACCCCCGCTTCTTTTCCCCTTGTCACAGCTGCAACATTTTCTCCCTCTGCCTGACTGTAATGTGAAACTCCAGTGTGAGCTCTTTCATCCCTCCCCCCCCAGCCTGCACACATACATTCAGTGTAACCTGAATTACCAGTGACTGGTTTCCCGCCTCACAGCAGGGGGTCTCTTTGTCTCCAAAATGTGCTAAGCTACTCTCATAGACTATCATTAGAATCTGATCATTTGGTCATAAAACGCTGCAAGTTTATGATAAAAGTATGAAAGTTACATTTCTGCGATGTGCGTTGATTAAGCTTCGTAGCCCATGTATTTCACGGTTCCAGCGCCAACAGAACCAGAGAAATGGATTTCTCCTGAAGGGTGTGAAAAAACTAGTTCATGTTTGGTTTTGAATGATCGCCAGTGACAAGCTGGAAAACATGATACTATGTGCGTTTCTATACGAAGTATCCTCTGCGAGATATAATTAGCATAAGTTGTCAGGACCCGGTCTGTACCCTGAGAGGAGGGAGGGTGGCCATGACTCAGCCCCTTTAGTGATGTCACAAGCCCAAAGGTATAAGGTATTTTCCCCTACCCCCATTCATTCTACCTTGGGATGCTGTGGCAATAAGATCTCAAATGAATGGTGATGTCTGGCTCAACCCCCCAGCATGGTTCTGCCTGAAATGATCTAACCAATATGTAAGTTTATTTCTGCTTTTTTTAAATTCCTTTTATTTGTAGGTGTATTGTATATACTGTTATTGTCTCATATTGTAAAACCTTTTTATTTTCTGTAAACACTGCCCATCTTTTGGGAATAAACTATAAAATTATTTGTTCTGTCTCCTTGCTCTATGACGAATTCACGTGCCTAAGAGTTAGTTACGCTACTAATTTGGGTTGGCTTCGAACCCCTCTATTAATTTTAAATATTGATAAGAGAAATCGGAAGCTGGTGGCAGGTGGGCTCTGGGCAGGTGGGCCAGCTGGCAGTGACGGAAGAGGTTTTATAAGCTGATTTGTCTGGCTGCGGCCAGGACTAGTTATAATTCCCTCGCTGCAGTTGCCTAATAGCCAGTGCACAACAAGTAGCCCGGCCGGCGACTAATTATCCTAGGTGTAGTTCCCTGACTGACCTGAAGGTAAGGGGGCACTGGAGAGCTGCAAGTTCCAAAGTGGGACTGTCATGATCCAGGATGGGGTTTCGCTTTGGCCCATCCTGATCAGACAGGGGGTTAATTGTTTCTGCCTCTCTCTGGCAGAGGGCGGCTATTTAATGCTCACTAGACCTAGGTTCGGTGTCAGTTATACTCCTGCCCTCAGCTGAGTTAGTTGACCTCTTGTGTACGTGTGCCTTGTGCTTTAATTTGTTGCTTGTTTGGTTTTGATCCGGTTCTGTCCCTGTTACGAGTTCTGCCTGTCCCTTTTGTACCACGCTGTCCTCTTGTGTATGACTCTCTGCTTGTGACTTGACTACTCTCTGCTCGTTCCTTTTGTACCACGCTGCCCTCTTGTGTATGACTCTCTGCTTGTGACTTGACTACTCTCTGCTCATTCCTTTGGTACCGCACCGCTCTCTCGTGTGTGACCTCTGCTTGTCTGACCTGCGTTTTCCTCTCCTCTACTAAAGTATTCCAGCAGTAGGTACATCTCATCATCTGCAGTAGTAGGACACTAAGCCCCTCCCCCTGCAGTCACATGATCGTAGGTCCTGGTACTCCTTACCATTTTACGTACCTCAGATCCTGTCAGCAGAAACCTTCACTACCGTAGTAGGCCCTGTGCTCTCCCGCGATGTGGGTAAGTCACTCTGCCCAGCCGTGGCAGTTGCTGACGCTGACAGAAGCCTGACAGGGACTGGAAAGTGGGATATACATAAATCCCGGCAGCTTGTAACATAGTGTGGCAGCAGTGGGATAACTAAAATAAACCCCCGTGATAAATTGTTAGGGCAAGACTAGCTTGCTGTTTTTCATCACAGTGTGGCAGTGGAGGGATAACTAAGATAATCCCCCCTGCCCATGTGATAGCCGTGTGCGGCCAAAGGTCATACAAACCTCCCTTTTCCTGACATTTGGTGTCAGAAGTGGGATCATAGAGCATTAGTGATCTGGTTTGAGCAATCATTCCTATCACTAAAGACTTGCACGGTTCTTCTGGGGACCCTGCAGCAAAAGTTTTGGAGAATCAAACTCAGTATTTACTAGTCCTGATACAATTGTGTGTACTTGCGAGTACCCCTTCCCTTCTCTTTGTTTTTCTATTCTATCTTTTATTTGGCAACCATGGCTACGTGGGGAGAATCTCATTATAAACAGCTTAAGAAGGACGCCCTTAGGGCCTTGTGCATTGCAAACCAGATTGATTTCACCGACAAGACCAAAGCCCAGTTGGTCGCTGCTCTGGTGCAATGGGAGGAGAGCCAGGGCGCAGAAGGCAGCACCAGTGCCGATGGTGCTGCTGCAGAGGTCCAGCTGGTGCAGGCCGGCCTGACCGGCAGCCAGGAAGTCATGGACCGCTATCTGCAAATGGCCCTGCAACAGATCTCCGCCAGCGATACGGACAAGCGCCTACAACTGATCCTGCAAGCTCAAGAGAGAGCTGAGCGCCAAGCAGAAGCCCAGTGGGAGGTTGAGAGAGCAGAAAGAGAAGCTCAGAGCTCATTAACTGGAGCTGCTCTGACAAGGGGTGGTGCCCTTCGCAGCCCAGGGCAGTGAGCCCACCAGCGCCCAGAGTCCTAAACCCCAGCCAGAGCATTTTCCCATGATGGAAAAGGATGGAGACTTTGACACTTTTTTGCGGGCCTTTGAGAAAGCCTGCAGACAATACCAGCTGCCTATGGAACAATGGGCCAGGTACTTGACCCCAGGGCTAAAAGGCAAAGCTCTGGAGGTGTTTGCTTCTCTCCCGTCAGAACAAGATAGCAACTACGTCACCATCAAACAGGCCCTGATCACCAAATACCGGCTCACCCCTGAGGTATATCGAAAGAAGTTCTGGAACCTCTAACGTGGCCCACACGACAGTTATAGTGATGTGGTGCAAGGACCCGGGACCCACTTTGACCAGTGGATCCATGGACTGTCAGTGAACACCTTTGAGCTGGTGAAAGACTTGATGATCAAAGACCAGTTCCTGCATCTTTGCCCAGCTGAGGTCCGACAGTTCATACTGGACCGAGAACTAACGAATGCGGACAATGCAGGGCAGATCGCTGACAACTACGAGGCCAACCGGAAACCGCACAGTTCTGGGTTTTCTCCTGGTCACAAACGGAGCGCAAGGTAGGGAGAAGGTGAATTAAAATCTTATTTTTATTAGTGCATGATCCACAACGCGTTTCAACAGAATCATCTGTCTTCCTCAGGTGGCAGGTCATGACAATTGAAACATGTTTCAAGAAAAACTAGGTAAAAAATTAAAAAATTATATATCAGATGCAATAAACAATCAATATTACTGGAATCATTAAAAATAAAGATAAAAATATACTAAAATAACATAGCAGATAAAATACACAATGACTATCAAATGGGTTTCTCAATCGTTAAGTTTAACCCTTCTGATGCTAGCGTACCTAATTTGAAGATCCAAAAACTTTCCCTCCTTATTAAGCTCTCATAGCGATTGGGTACGTCATCTCTGACATGCTCTATAACTGTGAGCTTTAGCGAACCTGGATTCTTATTGTGTGCGAGCAAAAAGTTTGAAGACTTCCATTGAAGGAGAACTCACCACTTTTCGTGGCAGCTTGTTCCACTTATTGATCACTCTAACTGTCAAAAAGTTTTTTCTAATATCTAATCTGTGTCTCCTCACATTCAGTTTCATCCCATTGCTTCTAGTCTTTCCTTGTGCAAATGAGAATAAAGTTGATCCTTCTACAATGTGACATCCCTTTAGATATTTGTAGACAGCTATTAAGTCTCCTCTCAGTCTTCTCTTTTGCAAACTAAACAATCCCAAATCTTGCAACCTTTCCTCATAAGACAGGGTTTGCAGACCGGTCACCATTCTGGTTGCTCTTTTCTGAACTAGCTCCAGTTTGTTGATGTCTTTTTTAAAATGTGGTGCCCAAAACTGGACACAATATTCCAGATGAGGTCTGACCAAAGAGGAGTAGAGGGAAATAATGACTTCACGTGATCTAGACTGTATGCTTCTGTTAATACATCCTAGAATTGCATTTGCCTTATTTGCTGCTGCATCACACTGTTGACTCATATTCAGTCTGTGATCTATTGGTATACCGAAGTCTTTTTCACATGTGCTGTTGCTTAGCCCTATTCCTCCCATTCTGTATATGCTTTTTTCATTTTTATTGCCCAGATGTAGTACTTTGCATTTTTCCCTGTTAAAAACCATTCTGTTAGTTGCTGCCCACTTCTCCAGTTTATTTATATCTTTTTGAATCCTCTCTCTCTCTTCTTTAGTATTAGCTGTCCCTCCTAGCTTTGTGTCATCAGCAAATTTAATCAGTTTACCCTCAATTCCTTCATCTAAATCATTGATAAAGTTGTTGAACAATACAGGGCCCAGGACAGAGCCCTGTGGTACCCCACTTGAGACATTCTTCCAACTGGATGTGCAGCCATTTACGACCACTCTTTGGGTCCGATCACTAAGCCAGTAATGAATCCACCTAACAGTTGCCTTGTCCATTCCATACTTAGTCATTTTTTCAATAAGGATTGTATGAGATACTTTGTCAAATGCTTTGCTGAAGTCAAGATATACTATATCTACAGCATTTCCTTGATCCACCCAATCAGTGATTCCATTATAGGAAATTAAGTTAGTCTGACATGACTTATTAGTTACAAACCCATGCTGACTCTGTTTAATCACTTCATTCTTATCCATGTAGTGACATACATGTTGTTTAATAATTTGTTCAAAGATCTTTCCTGGTATAGAAGTCAGACTCACTGGCCTATAGTTGCCTGGGTCCACCTTCTTCCCCTTTTTGAAGATAGGAAAAACATTTGCTCTTCTCCAGTCTTCTGGGACTTCTCCTGTTCTCCAAGAATTTTCAAAGATTATGGAGAGGGGTTCAAAAATTTCTTCTGCTATCTCCTTCAGTACTCTTGGGTGTCATTCATCTGGACCTGTAGACTTGAATTCATTTAGGTTAGCTAAGTGTTTCCTTACTATCTTTCTGTTTATAGATATCCTGGATTCTTCTATTCCCTTAATAGGACAGTGAAGAACAGTTGATGTTACATTTCCTTTTTGAGAGAAAACAGATGCAAAATAGGAATTTAAAAGTTCGGCCTTCTCAACATCCTGTCTTACCATTTCATCATTTTCATCCTGTAAAAATCCTATAGCATCTTTGACGTTTCTTTTACTTTTGACATATCCCCAAAATCCTTTATTATTGCTTTTGACATCTCTTGCAAGCCTCAATTCATTGTCAGCTTTAGGTAATCTGATTTGTGCCCTGCAGGTTCTGCAGACAGCATTATATTCTTCTTTAGATATGCCTCCCTCTTCCCATTTTATAAACATTTTTTTCTTCCTTTTTAGCATGTGCTTAAGTTCTGTGTTCATCCATCCTGGTTTCCTTAAATGCTTCATATTCTTCCCTCTTTTCGGAATTGTTAACAATTGTGCTTTGAGAATTTCATTTTTCAAGATTTCCCATCCTTCCTGGACATTTTTGTCCTTAAGGATATCCAGCCATTGGATCCCTCCAATTCTCTTTCTGAATCCCTTAAAATCTGCCTTTCTGAAATCTAACCTTGACGTCTGAGTCTTCACAGGTCTTCCTCCTCTAGTTATCCAAAAATCTAAAATAGCATGGTCGCTACCTCATAGGGTCCCAGCCACTTTTACCTCCTCAACCATTTCCTCCCTGTTTATAAGGATTAGATCCAAGGTAGCAGTTCCCCTTGTTTTCTCCCCTACCTTTTGGAAGATAAAGTTGTCAGCAAGAGAGGATAAGAATTTCCTTGACCTGTTAGTTTTGCCTGAGAGAGATTCCCAACAAATGTCTGGATAGTTGAAATCTCCCATAACAACTATGTCATATTTTTTGGAGAACTTGGCCATTTGATGCACAAAGAGTTCATCCATATCTTCAGCTTGCACAGGCGGCCTGTAGTAAATGCCTACAATGGTGTCCTTTCCATTGTTCTGCCCTTGTATTCTTACCCAAACAGTTTCCACAGAACTCCCAGTCTCTGAAGCTTTAATCTCTGTGCAGATATACGCGTTTCTAACATACAATGCGACACCTCCTCCTCGTTTATCAAGTCTGTTTCTTGCAAATAAGTTGTATCCTTCTAGTCTTGTATTCCAATCATGTGTATTGTCCCACCAAGATTCAGTGATTCCAATGACATCATATTTCTATTCTTGCCTCTAGAGTTGAGCGATACCAGCCGATACTTGAAAATATCAGATCGGAATGGATCGGCCGATCTTAAAAAAAAGTATCGGTATCGCCGATTCCGATACCGGAAGTCCCATTCAAGTCTATGGGACTTCCGGTATCGGAATTAGAAATACCCTTTTTTTCCCACGTACAGCCTTTCGAGTGTCTGTACGGGCCTTCCAGGGGTCGGTGCCGGCCTGCCGGGGGGCTGTGCCGGCCTGCCGAGTGTCTGTGCCGACTCCCCAGGGGTCTGTGCCGGCTCCGGGGGTCGGTGCCGGCCTGCCGGGGGGCTGTGCTGACTCCCCGGGGGTCTGTGCAGGCTCCGGTGGTCTGTGCCGGCCTGCCAGGGGGCTGTGCCGGCCTGCCGGGGGGCTGTGCAGGCTCTGGGGGTCTGTGCAGGCATCGTCCGATGGGACTACAAGTCCCATCGGGCGATGCCTGCTACCATGACGGTGATTGACACATTTGCCAATGATGGGACAGTAGTAGTCCCATCATTCGGCTAATGTGTTGAATGTAAAAAAAAAAAAATTACATACATACTACATAAATACATGCTACATACATACTACATACATGCTGCATACATGCTACATACTACATACATACTACATACATGTTACATGCTACATACATGCTACATACATACTACATACATGCTACATACTACATACATGCTACATACATACTACATACATGCTACATACATGCTACATACTACATACATGCTACATACTACATGCATGCTATATACTACATGCATGCTATATACTACATGCATGCTACATACATACTACATGCATGCTACATACATACTACATACATGCTACATACATACTACATACATGCTACATACATACTACATACATGCTACATGCATGCTACATACATGCTACATACTACATACATGCTACATACTACATACATGCTACATACATGCTACATACTACATACATGCTACATACTACATACATGCTACAAACATACTACATACATGCTACATACATACTACATACATGCTACATACATGCTACATACATGCTACATACTACATACATGCTACATACATGCTACATACTACATACATGCTACATACATACTACATACATGCTACATACATACTACATGCATGCTACATACATGATACATACTACATACATGCTACATACTACATGCTACATACATACTACATACATACTACATACATGCTACATACATACTACATACATGCTACATACATACTACATACATGCTACATACATGCTACATACATGCTACATACCACATACATGCTACATACATGCTACATACTACATACATGCTACATACTACATACATGCTACATACATACTACATACATGCTACATACATACTACATACATGCTACATACATGCTACATACATGCTACATACTACATACATGCTACATACATGCTACATACTACATACATGCTACATACTACATACATGCTACATACATACTACATGCATGCAACATACATATATACTGCATACAATACATTCATACAATACATACATATAGACATACAGTTCATATAACATAGAGTACATACTCACCATCACTTGTCACATTGTTCCCCGAAGCCATTGTCGTCTGAGGATTAAAAATTAAAATAACAAACCACAAATATACTCACCCTTGATCCGCAGAATTCCACGTATGTCCCACGACGATTTTGTGTGGAGAACAGCAGCATCAGCTGATGCTGCCGTTCTCTACGAGCGCCAGGAATCCACTGTAAAAAAAGGCCCGAGTCTCACTTTATGGCAAAGTGCCACAAAGTGAGACTAGGGACTTTTTTTACAGTGGCGGAGGAATACAGTGCGGAAGGATATCTACCTTCCGTCATTGGATTCCTGGCGCTCGTAGAGAACGGTAGCATCAGCTGATGCTGCTGTTCTCCACACAAAATCGTCGTGGGACATACGTGGAATTCTGCGGATCAAGGGTATATTTGTGGTTTGTTATTTTAATTTTTAATCCTCAGACGACAATGGCTTCGGGGAACAATGTGACAAGTGATGGTAAGTATGTACTCTATGTTATATGTACTGAATGTCTATATGTATGTATTGTATGAATGTATTGTATGTAGTATATATGTATGTTGCATGCATGTAGTATGTATGTAGCATGTATGTAGTATGTAGCATGTATGTAGTATGTAGCATGTATGTAGCATGTATGTAGCATGTAGCATGTATGTATTATGTAGCATGTATGTAGTATGTAGCATGTAGTATGTATGTAGCATGTATGTAGCATGTATGTAGCATGTATGTAGCATGTAGTATGTATGTAGCATGTATGTAGTATGTATGTAGCATGTATGTAGTATGTATGTAGCATGTATGTAGCATGTATGTAGCATGTATGTAGCATGTATGTAGTATGTAGCATGTATGTAGTATGTATGTAGCATGTATGTAGTATGTATCATGTATGTAGCATGTATGTAGCATGTATGTAGCATGTATGTAGTATGTAGCATGTATGTAGTATGTATGTAGCATGTATGTAGCATGTAGTATGTATGTAGTATGTATGTAGCATGTATGTAGTATGTATGTAGTATGTATGTAGCATGTATGTAGTATGTATGTAGTATGTATGTAGCATGTATGTAGCATGTAGCATGTATGTAGTATGTATGTAGTATGTAGCATGTATGTAGCATGTATGTAGTATGTATGTAGCATGTATGTATGTAGTATGTATGTAATTTTTTTTTTTTTTACATTCAACACATAGGCCGGATGATGGGACTACTACTTTCCCATCATTGGCTAATGTGTCAATCACCGTCATGGTAGCAGGCATCGCCCGATGGGACTTGTAGTCCCATCGGACAATGCCTGCACAGACCCCCGGAGCCTGCATAGCCCCCCGGCAGGCCGGCACCAACCCCCCGGAGCCTGCACAGCCCCCCGGCAGGCCGGCACCGACCCCCGGAGCCTGCACAGCCCCCCCGGCAGGCCGGCACCGACCCCCTGGAGCCTGCACAGCCCCCCGGCAGGCCGGTACAGACCACCCAGAAGGCCCAAAGTGACGGCGCATCATGATGCGCACAAACCGCGCATCATGATGACGTCATTTCGGCAGCCAATCAGAGCCACAAAAGTGGCTCTGCTCAATTTGGGACTTCCGATTCCGGTATCCGATATAAAAAAAAATATCGGAATCGGTATCGGATTTCCGATACGGCAAATATTGGCCGATACCCGATACTTGCGGTATCGAAAAGCTCAACACTAGTTAGTAGTTCCAATTCTCCTTGTTTGTTGCCCATGCTTTGTGCATTAGTATAGAAACATTTTAGTTTGTGATTGGTTTCTCTTTCTCCAATATTTTTATTATTTAGATTCTTTTGTCTTTGATCTTCCTTTCCACTTCTAATAGCAGAGTTCTCAATAGCATTTGTCAGGTGTATGGCTTTTTCTGGTCTTTTGCTTCCCTTCCCATGTTGTTCTAGTTTAAAGCTCTCCTTACAAGTGTAGAAAGGCGACTTCCAAATACATGTTTTCCAGTCTTCGTAAGGTGCACCCCATCTCTAGCAAGTAGTTCATCGTAAAAGTAATTCACTCCGTGATCCATAAATCCAAATCGTTGCTGACGGCACCATCGACGCAGCCAGTTGTTCACCTGCAGAATCTTATTCCACCTCTTTGTTCCATGGCCATCCACTGGGAGGATGGAAGAGAAGACCACCTGCGCTCCCAGTTCTTTCACTTTCTTGCCTAAGTCTTCAAAGTCTCTGCAGATGGTTTCCAGGTCGTTTCTTGAGGTGTCATTTGTCCCCACATGTAGTATGGGTAGTCATCTGTAGGTCTGAAGAGTCCTGATATCCTGTCAGACACATCTTTAGTTTTTGCACCTAGAAGACAGCACATTTCTCTTGAAGTTATATCCGGTCTGCAGATAGCGGCCTCTGTTCCTCTCAACAGGGAATCCCCCATGACCACCACTCTCCGTTTCTTCTTCACAACATTTTTCTTTCTCCATCCAGGAGGACTCTGAAGGCATACAAGGTTGCTGTTTGTGGGCAAAGTCTTATCCTGATGTATTTCTTCATCGTTTTCCTGCGTGAGAGCCTGGTACTGGTTCCTGAGCAGTATGGGTGCTGACTGCCTCCTGATCCTCCTGCTTCTCTGGGTCACATGTCTCCATTCCTCTGTTTCTTCAGGTGCACTTCGAATTTCTTCTCTTTCTGTAACATGAAGAGATAATTCTGCTCTGTCCAAGAACTCTTCACCTTCCTTAATGATCTTCAACGTAGCTAACCTCTCTTCGAGATTTTGCAACTTTTCCTCCAACAGGGACACAAGCTTGCATTTGTGGCATGTGAAGTTTGGCTTTTCCACTGGTAAGTCTGTGAACATGTAGCAAGAAATGCAGCTCACCAAATGGCTCCTGGCCTCTTCTATATTGAGATTTCTTAAAAACGATGAAAGATGAGCCAAAATTGGTTTTCCAATTTCCTCTTTTCAGCTGCAACGGCCAAAACCCAGTGATCGTTGAGTTCGCGGAGACTCTTCACTTATCCCAGAAGTGTCATCTAAGTGTTTAGATAAGCTGTGAAGCAGATACACGTTTTTAATATTTTGGAAATATTACCTGTCACGTTATCTCGCACTACTGGTTCATCTTTTAAAATAAACTGTCACGTTACCTGTCAGTCAAATTATGTCACAGTTATAGAGCATATCAGAGATGACGTACCCAATCGCTATGAGAGCTTAATATGGAGGGAAAGTTTTTGGATCTTCAAATTAGTTACGCTAGCACCAGAAGGGTTAAACTTAACGATTGAGAAACACATTTGATAGTCATTGTGTATTTTATCTGCTGTTATTTTAGTATATTTTTATCTTTATTTTTAATGATTCCAGTAATATTGATTGTTTATTGTATCTGATATATATTTTTTACCTTGTTTTTTTGATACAACATGTTTTAATTGTCATGACCTATTAATCACCTGTCTCTCCCCCCATTGGTCAATACCCCTTTAAATACCTGCCCCCTTGTGTGATCTGTGTACTGCCACCTGAGGAAGACAGATGATTCTGTTGAAACGCATTGTGGATCATGCACTAATAAAAAGAAGATTTTATTTCACCATCTCCCTTCCTTGCGTTCTGTTTGTGACCAGGATACAACCCAGAACTGTCACCGCTTCCTCTCATGAGGTACCTGGCTGGAGCTGCATAATGCACAGCTAGCGCTCCTATTTCTTGACCGTCTCCACTAGAGTTGAGCGAAACGGGTCGAAAAAATTCAAAAGTCGCCGACTTTTGGCAAAGTCGGGTTTCATGAAACGAAACCCGACCCTAGGATGAGGTCGGCCACGAGGTCGGCGACTTATGCGCCAAAGTCGCGTTTCAAAAGTTTGTTTTGCGCTCTTTTTCAGCCAATCAGGATCCACGGACACTGTGGGCAACGTGATGACATAGGCACGGGTCACCACCATCTTTCAGAAGGGCATGCAAGTGATCGGCTTGCTTTGGGGGGCGTCACAGGGGGTATAAAAGGGCGTGCACGCCGACCGCCATGTTACTCATTTTGATCTCAGAATAGGGAGAGCTGCTGCTGCTGCTGATTTTGTAGGGAGAGTGTTAGGCAGGGAAGAAGACACCAAAAACTGCTTCTGCTGCTAGCGATTTTGCCTGTACAACACACCAGTCACTGTGCAGTGCAAGGGGAGGCTATATAGTGGTGTATCAGTGGTGTTGGCTGTTGGGCTGCCTTCTAAGGCTTCCTGACATTCCTGCATTGCTGTTTACCCACTGCTCCGCAAACTGCTTTTTTAAAAGCAATGCCAATTTTTTTTTTGTCCTGCTGAGAAGAAAAAAAAACTGCTTCTGCTGCTAGCGATTTTGCCTGTACAACACACCAGTCACTGTGCAGTGCAAGGGGAGGCTATATAGTGGTGTGTCAGTGGTGTTGGTTGTTGGGCTGCCTTCTAAGGCTTCCTGACATTCCTGCATTGCTGTTTACCCACTGCTCCGCAAACTGCTTTTTTAAAAGCAATCACAATTTTTTTTTTTGTCCTGCTGAGGTACTGAGCGTGCATTTTTTCACACCATACAGCGGTGTACGCTCCTCACACAGTACCGTGTAACGGCTGTTAGCACAGCCACAGTGAAGCTATCAGTGAGTCACTCTGTGAGAATAAGTCGAGGACATGTTCCGTTCTTACAGACCTGCACTCTAGGGAGATTCCAATTCTGCCCAATTCTACATACACCTTGTAGTTTGTGATACACTAGCCAATTTCTGCCCGTGACATAGTGCTCAGATATTCAGTGGACCTCACACAATCCATAAGTGTCCAGTGTCCACAAGTGTGTGCAGAAATTCAAAATCTCCCTTATCCTCTAGTCACTTTGGTCACAGCTCTGCCATCGAGCCTGTGACAGAGCGCTCAGATACTCAGTGGGCCTCACACAATCCATAAGTGTCCAGTGTCCACAAGTGTCTGCAGAAATTCAAAATCTCCCCTGTCCTATAGACACCTTGTACCTTGTTTTACATTACTATATAGTTTGTTGGATTTTGTCTACATTTCTACCAAAAATGAGGAAGGCTGCTGGAAGAGGCCGTGGAATTGGGCGGGGGTTGGCAGCTGGTAATGATGGTGTTGGTGGTGGATCTGATGGTAGTGGCAAGAGCAAAATAGGACCGAATGCAGGAGGTGTTGAGCCTGCCTCATCGTCTGGCTACATAAGGCCTCGAACGCTTAGTTTTCTAGGAGTTGGCAAACCGCTTTTAAAGCCAGAGCATCAGGAAAAAGTTTTGTCTTACATTGCTGACTCAGCCTCCAGCTCTATCGCCTCCTCTTCTTCAGTTGTAAAAAGTAAAAGCACTGAGTCGTCATTGGAGGCTCATGTTTATGAACCACACCTTTCCTTGTGTCCTTCACCCCAACCAAGATTGAAGGATGACGCAGGCCATACTACTGATTACTCCATGGAGCTGTTTTCACATACCATGCCTGGATTATCAAGTGAAATGGTGAATTACCCAGGCCAAGATGAATCTGACATGGAGTGCACTGATGCACAGCCGCTGATGGATGATTCTGCTGGTACATTCACTCAGAGCACTACATTGTCCTCGCAGTGTACAGAGCCAGATTCTGACCCTGATGAGACTCAGGTGCCCCTTCCCGCACACTATACCACCATATACGGTGACACAGAGGAAGGTGCACATGACATAGAAGAGGAGGTGATGGATGACCCAGTTGTTGACCCAGATTGGCATCCATTGGGGGAAGAGGGTGCGGCTTCCAATAGCTCAGATGAGGAGCATCCACAGCAGACATCGACATCGCAACAGCTGTTATCTGGCAGGCCCGGAGCACTCCAAAGACAGGTTCCAAACATCAAAAGAGTTGCTGGACAGCTTGTCCAGAGGGTCAAAAGATCACAGCGTGCTAGGCCGCAAAATGTCTGCCAAAGTAGGAAGAGTGCAGTGTGGCACTTTTTTGAACAAAATCCTCATGATCAGGCCAAGGTTATCTGTAAGAAGTGCGCAAAGACCTTTAGCCGAGGGAAAAATCTGAAAAATTTGAATACCAGTTGCATGCTTAGACATTTAACCAGCATGCACTTGCAAGCGTGGACACAACACCAAACCTCAAGTGCCACATGTGCAACTGATCACAACGAAGGTAGTCAGCAACGCCACATTGTTTCCCCCACTGTAAGCCCACCGGTTAGCACAGCAGCAAATGTTGAGGTGTCGTTGCAATGCCACAGCAGTCAGGGAATCCCACTGTTATATCAACGAAAAACTGATTCTAGGCCATCAGAAAGAACAACAACTCCATCACCATCATCAACCATCTCTCAGTCCGCCCTGTCCACCGCTACTTCCACCATATGCAGCTCTCAAGTCCAGCTCACCCTCCCAGACACTATGAGTAGGTCAAGAAAGTACTCAGTCTCTCATCCGCGTACACTGGGTTTGAACGCCCACATTGCCAAACTAATCTCGTTTGAGATGATGCCCTTTCGGTTGGTGGAAAGCGCAGCTTTCCGCAAACTCATGGCCTATGCAGTACCACGCTATGACCTACCCAGTCGCCACTTCTTCTCTCGCAAAGCCATCCCAGCCCTCCACCATCATGTGAAAGACCGCATTGTCCATGCACTCAAGCAGTCAGTGAGCGGAAAGGTGCACCTCACAACTGATGCATGGTCCAGTCGGCATGGCCAGGGCCGTTACGTGTCCATCACTGCGCACTGGGTTAATGTGGTGGATGCAGGGTCCACAGGGGACAGCGGTGGTGGGACAGTGCTACCTAGCCCACGGTATAGGAAACAGTTGGCTGTAGGCGTTCGACCCTCCTCCTCCTCCTCCTCCAGAAGCGAAAGCTCGTCCACAGAGCGCAGTCGTACGAGCACTCCATCTGCAGCTGCCACTGTTGCACACGATGTGTCCCCCTATTGAGCAGCTAGTGGAAAGCGTCAGCAGGCTGTGTTGCAGATGATGTGTTTGGGCAACAGACACACCGCCGAGGTGCTGGCCGAGTACTTGAAGCGACAAACTGAGTCATGGCTGGGCAGTGTACATCTTGAGGCAGGCAAGGTAGTTAGTGATAACGGCCGTAATTTTGTGGCAGCCATAGCCCTTTCAAAACTCAGCCACATACCTTGCTTGGCTCACACCTTGAACCTGGTGGTGCAGTGCTTCCTCAAAAATTATCCGGAGTTAACAGCCCTGCTCCAGAAGGTGCGAAGACTGTGCGCGCACATCCGCCGGTCGCCTGTACACTCCGTTCGTATGCAGAAGCTGCAGCGATTGCTCCACCTTCCCAACCACCGCCTCATTATCGACATTGCAACAAGGTGGAACTCCACCCTGCACATGGTGGAGCGGCTGTGCGAGCAGAGGCAGGCCATAATGCATTTGTGGGAGGATACACGGCCAGGCACTTTGAGAGCAGACATGGAGTTGACAGGTGTGCAGTGGTCGAAGCTGAAAGACCTCTGTAAAGTCCTTCAGTGTTTTGAGGAATGCACACGGCTGGTAAGCGCAGACGACGCCATCCTAAGCATGAGCATCCCACTTATGTGTCTGCTCATGCAAACTTTGACGCACCTTAAGGAGCAGGCGTCTGCAGCCAATGTTGATGAGGAGGAAGAGGAGGAGGGAATCCTTGATGACATTCAGCCATTGTCTGCTCAGGGACCTCTCCTGGACGAGGTGGAGGAAGAAGAGGAGGAGGAGGATGATGATGGGGATGATTACTTAGGGGAGGAGGATGCATCTCGTGGGGCAAGTGAAAATGTTGGCGTGGCAAGGTCTGGTACAGGGTTTGTGCGTGACTGGAGGGATGTGGATTTTCCAGAAAGTGCTCCTCCAACCAGCACTCGCAGTGCATCATTGACACCGGGAACATTGGCCCACATGTCAGATTATGCCTTGCAGATCCTAAAAAGGGACCCCCGCATTGCCAAAATGATGAACGATGACGACTACTGGTTGGCCAGCATCCTGGATCCACGCTATAAAGGCAAATTACAAAACATCATGCCACAGGAGAACCTTGACCTAATATTGGCTAATAAACAAGCAACCCTGGTAAATCGGTTGCTTGAGGCATTCCCAGCACACAGCAGCGGTGATGGTTCTCACACGAGCCGTACGGGCCGGGGGCAGCTTGGCAGAGGTGTTCATGGTGCACACAGCAGAAGTGGCGTTGGAGACAGGGGTTTCATGACAATGTTGTGGACTGATTTTTCAAATACCGCTCACACAACTGGTAATACTGCATCGATGGAAAGTGACAGGAGACAGCAGTTGTCAACTATGGTTACAAACTACTTTTCCTCCCATATCGATGTTCTCCCACACAGGTCATTCCCCTTTGACTATTGGGCCGCTAAACTGGACACCTGGCCTGAATTGGCCCAATATGCCTTACAGGAGCTCGCTTGCCCAGCTGCAAGTGTGCTATCGGAAAGAGTCTTCAGTGCAGCTGGATCAATCCTGACAGAAAAAAGGACCCGTCTGTCAACCCAAAATGTGGATGATCTAACCTTCATTAAAATGAACCATGCATGGGTTTCCAAGGATTTTGTCCCACCTTCCCCTGATGACACATAGGGTGACAGAAAAATGGCTTGCTTTGGTCAACCTCTTCCTGGGACTTGACCTATTTCGCCTTTTGCATCAGCTGAATGTCCAACATCAACATATGCCACTTTCTAAAACTCCCTAACTGTGCTGCCTCCCCCCCATGGCCGAGGTCACCACCTAGCGCACGACACCGTGCGAGTGCCGTTGCCCTGGACAGGTGGGTAGGCCGACTCTTGGGCGCGGGCACTGGCATAGGGTCCCTCATAGTGCAATCAAGTGTCTCTGACGGTGGTGGTGCACACCCGCCGTCAGACACACCGCTGTACTATGAGGGGCCCAGTGCCAGTACCGACGCCCACGAGTGGGCCCCCCTTGCTTGGGCAGGGCCCCAGCATTTGCAATCTTTACCTCTCCCTGCTCCTCCGCTGTGTAATCTGGGCCGTCAAATCCATACTGTGCCTGACACCGTCTGAGCCTGCCTCCTGATGTATAGACATATATTTTGAATGTGTACTCTATCCATACATGTTATCTGGGGATACGGTACCCTTTCTAACCTTTGTGCAATCACGTGCAATCCATACTGGGCCTAACACCATCTGAGCCTGCCTCCTGATGTATAGACATATATTTTGAATGTGTACACTATGCTATCCATACATGTTATCCGGGGATACGGTACCCTTTCTAACCTTTGTGCAATCACGTGCAATCCATACTGGGCCTAACACCGTCTGAGCCTGCCTCCTGATGTATAGACATATATTTTGAATGTGTACACTATGCTATCCATACATGTTATCCGGGGATACGGTACCCTTTCTAACCTTTGTGCAATCACGTGCAATCCATACTGGGCCTAACACCGTCTGAGCCTGCCTCCTGATGTATAGACATATATTTTGAATGTGTACGCTATCCATACATGTTATCTGGGGATACGGTACCCTTTCTCACCTTTGTGCAATCACGTGTAATCCATACTGGGCGTGAGAATGGCTGGCGAGCTGTTAAGCAAGCTACAGCACCTGTGGTTTGCACACGTAAGTTTTTCATTTTTTCAGGAATGACGGTTAGGCCTAATTCCGGAACTGCGATTGACCCGCACTTACTGGGAAATCATCGTTCGCGGGTAATAATTGTAATCAGTGATCCCCATCACTAACGTTGTTCAGCGGGTTATCTGCACCTGTAAGCGACAAACGCTGGCCTTTTCAGTGTAGCGCACATGCAGCCACGGACATGTAAGGGCATGACACACCAGTTATTGGCCAATCTCATGTGCCAGAGCCTCACGTGTCCCTCTAGTAAGCCGGACTCGGACCGCGGGGCATGACGGAGTCTCGTTCGTTAACAGAATTAAGCTTGCAATGTGTGCATCTGTTCTGTAGCTGGCATGGTTGAGGTTTCCCAGGTGGAGTCGAATTTAACCGTAGGCTCCACTCCTTGTGGTGCCCTTCTGGACATTCCTTTAAGGTTCAGCTTTGCAACCATACTGCCCACGTAAAACAAACACTTTGCCTTCATGAACGCTGTTTGGAGGGTCATGACTCATGGGAATAACGCCGCCCAATCAGTTAACCTGCTAGAGAGATCCTTCGTTGCTCCCAAGCATGACATCACACTCCCTAGGAGGAAGGTAATGCCACTGTGGCGACCATACTCCTGGGGGCGACACAAGTGCACTGATGCCCAGCCACTGCTCAATGAATCTGCTGGTACATTGACCCAGACCACTACATTCCCCTCGCACGCTACACGGCCTGAATCTGACCCTGATGAAACTCAGGTTACCCTTCCCATATACAGTTCCATACGGTGACAAAGAGGAAGCTGCAGATGAAAGTGCAGGTTCGGCCAACCCGCCATCAGACACACCACCGTACTATCAGGGGCCCTGTGCCAGTGCCGTCGCCAACGAGTGGGCCCCCCCTGCTTGCTCAGGATCACAGCACTTGCAAGGTTGAAATACTGTGCAGTGAGATGGAAGATGGGGACGACGAGGAGTCCAGACTAGTACAGGGATTCCCTAGCGAGGAGACTTATTTCATTGTTTTCAATGTTGGGACAGCAATTTTTGGGGAGCACTATACTCTGGAGAATAATAGATGGGGCCCACCATACACTGGAACATTCCAAAGGTGGACATCAGACACTGGAGCAGCATTTACAGGGCCCATTATACACTAGAGCATTAGAAATGGGGCCCATTATGTTTGGAGCATTATTTGGGCCCATAAGACAGTGGAGCTTCATCCATGGGGACCAACATATACTGTAGCATTATGTGGAGCTCATCATATACTGTTTCAAACATTATATGGGACCAATGATTCTGTATGGAGAAATAGATGGGCCTTGTCATGAGATGTAAAAAGTGAAGTATTTTTCATTGTACTATACCGCTATTTCTCTGCCGTATCGGAGCATGATGAGTTGTGGTATGTGTTAAAGTGGCGCTCTTTCGCCCAGGGCACATGAAAACCTGGAGCCAGCCCTACCCCCCCACAACTTTAGCCAAATAACCCCCATTTTTCAGTGCGTAACTTGTATTATGAAGTTAATTAAGGTTGACAAGCTTAAGTAAGAAGAATTGATGCTTTTGGCATTCAAATGGGCACTGTAGGTGTGTTTCCTGTCCTCCTCTCACTGCCGACTTTTATTCCCCATTGACTTACATTGGGTTTCGTGTTTCGGGACGACCCCGACTTTTCCCTATAATCGGACGATCTTGCTCGACCCGACTTTTGGAAAAGTCGGGTTTCACGAAACGAAACTCGACCCTAAAAAACCAAAAGTCGCTCAACTCTAGTCTCCACGCTATCTGAATTAACCGGAAACCGGAGACTCGGAAGCCGGTCACCGCCAGCTGGAGAGGGGGTAAGCCTGCAACCAACCCCAGTGCCCCTGCCAGCTGTCCCTCCGGGGCACTGTTGCTTTTGACAACACCAGGCATATTTCAGATACTCGCAAATGTTTTGTTTGCAATCGGACTGATCATATCAGTGCCACCTGTCCGGAGAGGCAGAATAACCCCCCAGCCATGGCCTCCGGGCCCAACGCCTCTGTTCTTTTGGTGGGTGGTGTGGTTGGGAGGATTGATGACAATGTGCAGCATGTCCGCGTGGGGACCAGTCTTGCTAGAGGCCTCAAGGACACCGGGGCTGAACGAATCCTCATCCAACCTGGACTGGCGGCCCCTGAAGAATTTATTGAGAGGAAAACCCTAACTGTCACCGGGATTGGGGGCGTCCGCTGCCCCTTGCCGATGGCCCGGGGTTTTCTTGAATGGGGTGCTGGGAGCGGGGTGAGGGAAGTGGGGGAGTCCGATAACCTGCCCACTGATGTTTTATTGGGGACTGATTTGGGGAGGATGGTTGCATACTACATGTCTGACACCCCTCCCCAATCTGGTAATAAGGGTAATGTTAACGATGATGATGATGATGATGATGATGATGATGATGATGATGATGGGAAACTGAATGTGTTACCTGCCAATGCTTTGATGAGTAATGATGCAACTGATAGCCATTCTTTCCCTAGAAATGATGATGATGTAAATGTGCCAACTGAACCTGATAACCATTCTTTCCCTAGGAATGATGCTGATGATGAAGTAAATGTACCAACTGAACCTGATAACCATTTTTCTGAGAAGGTTGATGTGCCCACAGGTACAGGAGTGCTCAGCCCCGTCGCTCTGCGGAGTGAGACGGCTGAGGAACCCCTAGCAGGAGCAAGTGACGGTGCTCCAGGAAATGGGGAGGTGCATGGGAACCGTGAGGAAGATGATGCCATGCCACTGACCAGTGCCACTGAGGAAGGTAACTGGCCCATAAGTAGCACTGCTCCTGAAGTGTTGGGGCTGGATGGGGAGGTAGCACCCATGGCAGGGCTGGCTGATGGGTCTGTAGAAATCCCCGGGGAGACAGCATACATAGCAGCTGTCACCCGCAGTCAGAGTGCCCGGATCGCAGGTAGCGCCCTGCCTTCTGGACCCTCCTCCGCTACAGGAGAGAAGGAACCAGAGGTGAACCCAGAGCAGGTTCCACAGGGTCCTAGTGAAGAGGGGACCCTGATGTTATTTCTGGCTGCCCCCGGCCAGGAGTTCCAGGCCATTCAGTGCTCAGATGCGTGCCTGGAGAAATTGAGACACCACGCCGAGATGCCCACCTCCGGGACTGATAAGGAGAGGGTGTTCTAGGAACGAGACAGCAGACAGGACACAGTACCCAGAGGATCCCAAAAGGAGTGGTTGAGGGAAAGACAGCTGGTAGTCTCCTATCAATTTAGGGCTGAGTTGTTACAGATTGCCCATGAGATTCCACTCGCTGGACACTTGCAGATCAGCAAAACTAAGGCCTGGCTGTCTCAACACTTCTATTGGCCAAAGATGGGGACAGACGTGACCCGATACTGTCGCTCCTGTGAAGCGATGGCTGGGGCACCACCACAATGCAGGGAGACTACGGTACACAAGATGAGGTGCAAACAACAAAGGGTTAATTTATTTACAGGCAAGGAATGCAGTGTTTAGGAAAATGCAGAAACAGGGGTATGCAATGAAAACAGATGGTCCACGATCCATAACAACGCCACCCCTTACATGCCTCCCTACTTAAAGATGGTCATCCTCGACCATCACAGCATCAAGGTTGCAGTGGGATAGAGGCACTTGCAATGTGGAACAGCACCTATAGGGGAGAAAACACAAGTGGAGAAACAGACAGAGAACACAATGATGTCATGCAGGTAGATCAGGGTAGCCTCAAAGTTTAAGTCTCCCAAACACTTTTCCATCAGCCGTTGAAATGTGCCCGTAGCATTGGAGAGCCCGAAGGGCATCCGGTAAAACTCAAATAATCTCATAAGGAGGATGAAGGCGCTTTTTTTCCTTGTCTTTTTCTGCCGTGGCTACTTACCAGTATCCGCTTGCTCAGTCCAAGGTGGAGAAGTACTTGGCCCTCCCCAACGCTGTCAAGGATTCCTCGATGTGGGGTAACGGGTATGAGTCTCGCACAGTGCAAGCATTGAGTTTCCTGTAATCGACACAGAACCGGATGGTCCCATCCTTCTTCTTGACGAGCACCACTGGGGCCCCCCAGGGGCTCTGACTACTCTGCACAACTCTTGAATCCAGCATCTGCCCGAGTAACGTCTATACCTCTTGATACATCTTGTGTGGGATTTGCTGGTATCGTTCTCGAATTGGACGAGCGTCCCCAGTCGGTATCTCGTGTGTGATCGCTTCGTTACAGACAAAATATTTGGCATGACGAGTGAATGCGGCCTGATTTTCCCACAGCATAGCTTCTATCGCCTGCACACGCTCAGGGCCTAGGGCCTTCACATCCACTTCCATTTGATCCAGGATGACCAGCCCATTCCACTCCGGGGATGGCTTCTCTTCGGGCCCTGTCGCGACAACCAGAGTCCACCCCATACCTTCTATCAGCAATAAAGACATCTCCTTCTGATTCACCAATTCGCCTTTGTGTAGGTACACCCAGGCCAGATCTGTCCCTCGCGGCAAGGTGACCTCCCCAGGGCCCACGTTCAAAGCTCTTATGGGCACTTGTCCTCGCTGGACCACCACTATTGTACAAGCTATCATGACTTCTTGGTCCACTCCTCCGCCTACCACAGGCTAAACAATCACTTCCAGCCAGTCAAGGTTACGATGAGTCCGGACTGGAACGTGTAATATACTTTCTCGCCAGGGAGGCAGGATTACAGGCTCTTACCCTGGGGTCCTGATGACACCTACCATCTGATAAGGCTACTTTCACACATCAGGTTTTCGGCGTCAGGCGCGATCCGGCGTCGTGCCGGAACGCCGGATCCGGCAAATGTTTTGTAAAACCGGATGTGACGGATCCGGTTTTCTGCCGGATCCGTCTTGTTCTTGACAGACAAAACCTGATCCGTCTCATCCGGTTCATCCGTTTTTCTATCCGTTTTTCGACGGATTACGCCGGATCCGGTTTTTAAAAACACCCCTTGTGGCCTTCCGAACGGGATTGGCTACTGGAAAACTATATATAGCGTGTTCCTACAGCCCTTCTTTGACAGGTTGTAGAGGAGAAAGTGCAGGTTGGAGAGAAGAGCAAGTTACTGGCGAAGATGGATGTTGTCATTGGAAATATTTTGAAGAATTTGGCGGATTTTACAGCGGAGGCGAATCGTTTGAGGGTGATTGTTCTGGAGAAGGAGAGAGCGAGACAGCAGCGCATCAGGCATCGTAGACGACGTTTGTGGATCCACCCCATCACAGCCAAGAGAATGACGCATGGGGTCTATTCTACACTCTGCATGGACCTTCGACGAAACCCGGATAAATTTTTTGGATATGTTCGGATGAAAATGGAGAATTTTGATTACTTGGTGGAGCGCATTGCACACCTCATAAGAAAAGCGGACACCTATTGCCGCTTCTCTGTTTCACCCGCAGAGCGTCTGATGGTGACTTTAAGGTAAGCCACATTTATTGGATATGCTCGCATCAGAGCACACTTTCACTGCAATCTTGTTGGTGGTAGTTTGTATCTCCAAGTGTTATAGCTGAGTTTTGGTATGTAATGCCGTGATTTAAAACTAATTGATTGTTTTTTAATTCCCCACAGATTTCTTGCAACTGGAGAATCCCTTTCGTCACTGCATTTCCAGTACAGACTCGGGATTTCCACCATATCTGGAATAGTGAAGTACACATGCCGTGCACTGTGGGACTCCTTAGCTGAAGAGTTTTTACCAGAGCCCACAACAGAGAGGTGGATTGAAATTTCAGAAAAGTTTCAACAGATATGTCAGTTTCCCAACTGCTTGGGCGCTGTGGACGGGAAACATATCCGCATTGTAAAGCCAGCCGGATCAGGATCGGAATATTTCAATTACAAGAAATATTTTTCAATTGTCCTCATGGCCATCGCTGACGCGGAATACAAATTTATTGCTGTTGATATTGGGGCCTATGGCCGCTCCAATGACTCTCAAGTTTTCAAACTGTCTGCCATGGGGCGTAAACTGTATGGAAACACCTTCCAGTTCCCACCACCTAGACCGCTGCCGCAAACATCTGGTCCACCTATGCCATTTGTCTGTGTAGGGGATGAAGCCTTCCAGCTGTCAGAACACTCTAGCAGAGGATTGACAAGAACAAAACGCATTTTTAATTACCGCCTCACAAGAGCAAGAAGAATGGTTGAATGTACCTTTGGTATTCTGACAGCCAAATGGCGGGTCCTATTGACTGCGATCAACCTCAAGACAGAAACTGTGGACGAGGTGATCAAAGCTTGCGTGGTACTCCACAATTTTGTTATCTGCAAGGAACCCATTTCCATTGAGGACACCTCTGAAGAAACCACCTTGCAAGATTACCATGACATTACCACTAGAAGTTCTGTGATGGTTTCAGTAATGAGGGACAATTTTGCACTATACTTTATGTCACCTCAAGGCAGAGTACACTGGCAGGATGACAGAGTGTGAAAGATTTGTGCCCTAACCAAACTTGTGTACCTTCTGTACCAACAGTATATACCTTTGCCAACCAAAGTTGGCTATCTTGTCATGGTCTCTATTTTTAGCTTTAGGCCACAGGTGTGTACCTGGTTGTGTTTTATGCAAAGTATTTCACCTTTTAACAAAAGTTGTGTACATTGTTAGAAAATCACCAACAATAAACACAACTTTTTAGGTGAAATACTTTGCTTCAAACACAACCAGGAACACAACTGTGGCAAAAAGCTAAAATTTACCCACAGTTATATACCTGGTTTTGAATACCTTTTTACCTTTTAAATACCCTGTATTTAACCTTTTTTTAAAACATATTTCGCCGCAGAAAGAAATGACAGACAACCAGTGTAAACAATAATTTAACTTTTATTTAAAATATTTTTTTTTTGTAAACTGTTTTTAAAGTTAAAAAAACTTTTTTAATAAAGGTTTGAAACCAACTGGGCATTTTTATTACAAAACACATTATAAATCTGTGTAGTGTGGGGTGGAAATACTGCTGGAGGGGCTGCGGGACACTTCGACAATGGGAGTGTGGAGAGAGGATTGGGATCGTGGTGGGGAAGGAACAGTTAGAGGTGATGGTGTGGAAAAAGCTACAGAATGGGTGGACATGTGGGAGGCAGAAGAGGTGGTGGGCGGTGGAGTGGAGGGTTGGGCAGGGACTGTAGGAGCAGATGATGATGGCAAGTTGTATGGGGAAGGAGTTTGGTACGGGGAAGGAGTTTGGTACGGGACAGGTTGCTGGAAGTGGGGAGATGTCTGGTACTGGGGAGGTTGCTGGTACTGGGGAGGTTGCTGGTACTGGGGAGGTGGATGGTATGTAATAGGAGGGGGAGGATGGAAAGTGGCTGGAGGGGGTGCAGATGTAATAGAAGGGGGAGGATGGAAAGTGGCTGGAGGGGGTGCAGGTGGAGGAACTACTGTGGTGGGAGGAGGAGCTTGGGAGGTAACTTGCTGGAGAGCACCATGGCATGAATGCATTACATGCGTCTGCTGGGTAGGAGATAGCGTTTCCATGCGCTCCACAACAGACCTGAAAAAGGTGTGGTTTGGTGAAGATCTTGCTTCTGAATGCATGGTTTGCAGAAGTGTCTTCACCTCCAGAATGCTGGAGTTGATCTGCTGAAAGCCTGCGGAGATTTGCTCTGACAAGACTTTTAGACAGTTCTGGAAAGATGCATTCAGATGCAAGAACTCTGGCGCATAAGTCTTTTCCTGACCCCTCTGCCACTGCCGCCCAGTACCCGCAGGTGTACTAGAGGTGGCAGGGGCAGAAGGGTGGGGTAAAGGGAAAGTGATCTCCTCACCAGCAGCTTCATGTAATGTAGGCGGCCACGATGCTCCTGTGCTGGTGGATGGCACAGATGGGTCGAATGTGTGGGAAGGCTGGGAAGGTGCAGATGTACCGGGGCGGTCGAAGTGTCCCTCGGTGCCGGTCTCTTCAGGGAACGCCTCAGAAGGGTCCAATTGTGCAGGCTCCCGAGTGCTGCTCACCGTGCTGTGGAAAGAGAAAAAAAAACAATTAAAATAGTGACATGGTATGGCCCTGGCTGAAAAAAAAAAGTTACATCTAACATTTTTTTTCACATGTGGTGTGTAATATTTACCTTCTAGTGACCATTGTTTCCCGGAGGAACGACAGGGTTTGTGCGTACTTCTACTTGCTCCTGCGTCCTCCAGATCCACTCGGGGCCCGCATCTCTTTATTGAACTCCTTCTTGAAACGATCCCTCACAGACCGCCACCGATTCACAATTCTGTTCCCTGAAACGAGAAAGGAGTGGTTAGTATACAACATCAGTGTTTCCCAAACTCCAGTCCTCATGGTCCCCAGGGGTCATGTTTTCAGGATTTCCATAGTAAATAGAAATCCTGAACACATGATCCGTGGGGACCACGAGGACTGGAGTTCGGGAAACACTGGTTTACATCAAGCAACCGGTACTGTATATACTTACGCTCTTTAATCTGGGCCCGAGCATCGAGGTCCTCCCAGCGGCCCACAAGGAGCGAACAGATTTCCTCTCAGAGTCGTCGGGTAACGATCAGGTCAGCGTGGCGGCGGTCAGCCATATTCCAGAGCGGCTCCCTTTCTCTGACGAGATCGATGAGGTGGTCCACATCGATTCCTCCATCCTCACCGTCAGAGTCGGGAGCACGCTGTGAAGGCTGTTAAAGAAAAAGACAAAAATAACATAATTAGCCTCCACAAAAGAAATGAAATAAAAAGTGCAAAAAAACAAAGCAAAAATATTTATACTTACACGCTGGTGACTGCCGCGTTGCTGTCGCCGACGACCCTGGAAGGCACTGCGAGGACCTCTTGGCCGAGCACCAGATTGGGAAGACTAGAGAAGAAAACAAAAAATGTTATGTCTTTGGATGTAGGCATTTGTTTGCTGTGTGTGGTCTGCAGAACATTGTTTTCTATGTGTTGTGTGTAGTGTGATGTTGTTTCTGCGTTTGATGCCAAAATCTTACCAATTGTGAGCCCACTCCAGGTGTCTGTCCACCCCTTCCTTCTTCTTCTGGGAGCTCCTCTTCATCTTGTGATTCCTGTTTTGAAATAAAAGGCAATGAATAGACATATATTACAGAGATGATGGATTTTGGAAATAAAAACTTAACGTCAAACGCTGACGATGCGAGGGAGGGCTCCCAGAAGAAGATGTGCTGTCTTCCTGCTGGCCAGACTCCATGGCTGTGGGTGGTGTTCCTGCTGCTGCCATTGCTGCTGCTGCTGCTGCATCTATTGGGCGGCTGTTGAATAAAGATAAACAAAGGGCCAATGAATATCTTGATATTCCATGGCCCTAGTTTGGAGGAATGGGGGATTTGATAATTACCGTCTCTCATCTGCTGCTGGACTCCCCTCCCGTTGTTCAGCATGCTGCTCCAATTGGGGTGGTGCTGATGGTGCTGCTGCAGATGTCTCCTGCCTTCTCCTGCGCCTGGTTGCTGTCTTGGGTGGCATGTTGGGTGTGGCTGAGGGTCCCACTGTCTTGCTTTTATATATGTCTTATGGGCAGAGCTACTGAGCATGCTCAGACCAAAAAAAACGGATCCGGCCACCGGATCCGGCTGTCGCCGGATCAGGTGCATTGCGGCGCTCATAGGCTTTCATTGTGTGGAAAAGCCGGACACGCCGGATCCGGCGTGTCCGGCTTTTTCGCCGGAGACAAAAACCGTTACAGTAGCCGTTTTTTCCAGACGCCGGATCGCGACACATTGCCGGATCCGGCGAAAACGGGATGAAACGCATTGCCATCCGGCTCGATCCGGCTCTAATGCAAGTCAATGGGGGGGAAACCGGATCCGGCATTGCATTTCGCCGGATCCGATTTTTGTCAAAAGCGCCGGATCGCGCCTGACGGCGAAAACCTGATGTGTGAAAGAGGCCTAAGACAGCACACTCTTTTGCGTCCCACAGATGCGGATCAATCGCTGAAGGGCTTCTTGAGGAGGCTTGTGTGTAGCAGCCTTCTTCCAATAACTGGGTCTCCGTTAGGTAAATATTATCTGATCGAGTTCTCGTAGGATATTCATTCCCAGTACTACAGGCACATCTTCTTTGATGGGCTCAGGGACTAGCAGGATCCCTTTCTTTCCCACTTCATGCCCACAGATTCAAATATTCATCCACACGACCCCTGTGACTGTGAATGTTCATTATGATAAGGAGAGGCTTATCTTCTTGCCTCCCCAGCAGAGTGCCGCGTTACTGCGGGGGTTGGTAGTTTAACGGTGGCTGTGGCTGTCTTTGAGCATAATTCCGGCAGTCTCTGGCAAGGTGCCCTTGTCCTCCACATTCCCAGCATTGGATGCCTCCTCTCCGTCGATGGGCACCCTGAGCCTGTCTTCGTGCCTCCGATGTTTGACAGGAAGGGGCCTGCACCCACTGATCCCTTATGGGTCGGGCCGAAGAGTGGTTATATGAGTACGATGAGTCAGACAGTTGTTATAGAATCATAGAATCGTAGAGTTGGAAGGGACCTCCTGGGCCACCTGGTCCAACCCCCTGCTCAAAGCAGGATTCACTAAATCATCCCAGTCAGATGTCTGTCCAGCCTCTGTTTGAAGACTTCCATTGAAGGAGAACTCACCACTTCTCGTGGCAGCTTGTTCCACTCACTGATCACTCTGACTATCAAAAAGTTTTTTCTAATATCTAATCTGTGTCTCCTCCCATTCAGTTTCATCCCATTGTTTCTAGTCTTTCCTTGTGCAAATGAGAATAAAGTTGATCCTTCTACAATGTGACAGCCCTTTAGATATTTGTAGACTGCTATTAAGTCTCCTCTCAGTCTTCTCTTTTGCAAACTAAACAATCCCAAATCTTGCAACCTTTCCTCATAAGACAGGGTTTGCAGACCGGTCACCATTCTGGTTGCTCTTTTCTGAACTTGCTCCAGTTTGTTGATGTCTTTTTTAAAATGTGGTGCCCAAAACTGGACACAATATTCCAGATGAGGTCTGACCAAAGAGGAGTAGAGGGAAATAATGACTTCACATGATCTAGACTGTATGCTTCTGTTAATACATCCTAGAATTGCATTTGCCTTTTTTGCTGCTGCATCACACTGTTGACTCATATTCAGTCTGTGATCTATTAGTATACCGAAGTCTTTTTCACATGTGCTGTTGCTTAGCCCTATTCCTCCCATTCTGTATATGCTTTTTTCATTTTTATTGCCCAGATGTAGTACTTTGCATTTTTCCTGTTAAAAACCATTCTGTTAGTTGCTGCCCACTTCTCCAGCTTATTTATGTATTTTTGAATCCTCTCTCTCTCTTCTCTAGTATTAGCTATCCCTCCTAGCTTTGTGTCATCAGCAAATTTAATCAGTTTACCCTCAATTCCTTCATCTAAATCGTTGATAAAGATGTTGAACAATACAGGGCCCAGGACAGAGCCCTGTGGTACCCCACTTGAGACATTCTTCCAACTGGATGTGCAGCCATTTACAACCACTCTTTGGGTCCGATCACTAAGCCAGTAATGAATCCACCTAACAGTTGCCTTGTCCGTTCCATACTTAGTCATTTTTTCAATAAGGATTGTATGAGATACTTTGTCAAATGCTTTGCTTAAGTCAAGATATACTATATCTACAGCATTTCCTTGATCCACCCAATCAGTGATTCCGTCATAGAAGGAAATTAAGTTAGTTCTACCATTATTTGCTCCATCTGGGTTAATTTGTCTTGCATACTGACAAGAGACCACTGCAAGTCTTACACTACATGGACCAGTGCCTCTGGATAATTTGGGTCCCCTCTGGTATTGGCACCCTGGACATGCATCACCCCAGACGCATAGCTGTCTTGCTTGCTTGAGGACACTGATTCTGCCAGGATTTGATGGAATGAATGAGCCGGATCTGCATGGACCCATTCTGACAGTGCTCTCCTCAAGGATGTGTTGTGCATTCCCAGAATGAATTGCTTCTGGAGTATCCGGTCTTTGGAGCCCATGCCACCGAGCCCATCCATCTCTTTCCTCTGCACTTCTGCCAACACTTCTTGCAGTGCTGTCGCATACTGGGAGATCCCTTCCTCTTCCCGCTGCAGTCTAGAGAAAAATTTGGCGCAAAGGTGTCACCATTGTCTCGCCGTAGATCTCTTCCAAGAATTTCACTAACTCCTCCAGGGTACTGCAGGTCAGTTCTGGCTGTAGACAAACATTTTTATGGGCCTCTCCCACCAAGGCACCACTTCAAGGTCTGTGCTGATGTTATAAATCTTCAGGGTGCTTTGCAGCCGGGACACCCAATCAGACAGGGGCATATTATTGCCATCAAATTTTGGAAGCACACTAAATATGGTGCCCATAGGGAGTGTCCTTGCAGGAGTTCCACCAATGCCCACAGCATCCCCACTAACACTAGCACTCTCGCCGTTGCCACCTGCTGCCTGCATCTTGGTGACAGTAACCCTGCTCGCAGCGCCACTTGCAGCTATGGCCGAGGGACCACCACAATGCAGGGAGACTACGGTACACAAGATGAGGTGCAAACAACAAGGGGTTAATTTATTTACAGGCAAGGAATGCAGTGTTTAGGAAAATGCAGAAACAGGGGTATGCAATGAAAACAGACAATTTATATTCTCTAGCTGGGCCGTCAAACAGCACAGAGCACCAACTATCACAGCTCAGTGTATTTATCCAACTGGCAAGACAACACAGTAAAGGAATGTAAGATGCTACACTAACTATAACCTATCTGGCCTTTGCTAACCTGGCCACATGGCTGCCATGCTTTAACAATTGCAGCCTATCCCAAACCCTAGCATGTGCACAGAAGAGGTTAACACTCACATGGCAGATGAGTCCAGGGACCCCTTGGGTTGATAAGTAGTGTTGGTATCTCAGTCCATTCCCAGGGCCTGCAGCTTTGCAAGATGGTGCATACTTCTTCCTGGAAGCTCTGTGCAATGTGGTATTTTCCTTGTGATGCTCCTAGAAATGGTGGATTCACTCCTCTGGATTCTTCTCTTGTCTTTTCTTTGTGGCTCCTTAAAGCAACATATGAAAGTCACCTTGTTTTCCACAGAAGAGTTTGCAAAGTCTTTCCTTCACAGCTCAGGCACGTCTCTTTCCTGCAGAAATTTTGGCTCTCTCCTCACACAAAGAAAAGCAGCCCCTCCCCTCTCCAGTGCTGGCAGAGGAGACCAAAAAAGTCTTTACAGCAGGGAAGCGCAGAAAGTCCCACTGCTCTAACGAAAGGGGTGCTGTCTCTTAAAGTGGCAGTTTGTCTCTACAATCCATAATAACGCCACCCCCTTACACCTGTTTCACCTGTCAAAGAGTGGAGAAGGCGTGGTCTGCTCTTTAGGCTCCCCAGATCCCTTTGCCAGTGATAGAGGAGCCTTTCCAGAGAATTGCAGTGGACATTGTGGGCCCGCTGGCCGTCCCCAGCAGCTCTGGAAAGCAATACATTCTCACCGTGGTAGACTATGCTACCCGGTACCCAGAGGCAGTAGCTCTGTTCGCAGCCAGGGCGGATAAGGTGGTGGATGCACTGATGACCATCTTTTCAAGGGTAGGATTTCCCAGGGAGATGCTTACCGATCAAGGGACCCAACTCATGTCTCGCCTAATGGAGGCTCTCTGTGAGAAAATGCAGGTGAGGCACATGGTATCAAGTGCGTATCACCCACAGACCAATGGCTTGTGTGAACGCTTCAACAGTACCCTCAAACAGATGCTCCCCATGCCGGTTGAGATCCAAGGGCTTGACTGGGAGCGGTACCTCCCACACCTGCTATTCGCTTACAGAGAAGTTCCGCAGGCCTCGACGGGGTTCTCCCCCCTTTGAGCTCCTGTATGGCAGGCGGTCTGTGGGCCCCTTGGGTTGATAAGATAATCCTGTGAAGATGAGCCAAACCCCTCTGAAGTGTCCATCATGGATTATGTCATGTGCTTCCGTGACAAGATGCAGACCTTGATGCAGTTGGTACATGACAACATGGTGCAGGCTCAGACTGACCAGCGGCACTGGTACAATCAGAACGCCCGGGAGCGGACCTACCAGGTGGGTCAAAAGGTGTGGGTGCTGGTCCCCGTACCAACGGATAAGTTTCAGGTAGCCTGGGAAGGCCCATACGTCATACACCAACAGCTCAACCCGGTCACCTACGTGGTCACATTTGACCACGCTCAGGGTAGGCGCAAGGCCTTTCACGTCAACATGATGAAGGCTCATCATGAACGTGAAGCCCGCGTCTTACCAGTCTGCAACCTGCCTGAGGACGAGGTGAAAGACCTCCTCCTGGACATGCTGGCCCAAGCCAAAGCCAATGGGTCCATTGAGGACATGGAGGTAGGTGCCTCACTATCTGAATCCTAGCGGTCGCAGTTGTTGACCACCCTGGAACTATTCTGGGCCATGTTCTCCAACCAACCCAGATGGACTAGGTTAGCGGTTCACGAGGTGGAATCGTGCCCCACTATGGTGAACACCTTATCGGATCTCTGAGGAGGTGCAGCAAGTTATGCGCCAAGAGATCGATGAGATCTTACAGCTGGGAGTGTTTCAACGGTCCAAGAGCGCGTGGGCCTCACCTGTAGTTCTCATGCCAAAAATGATCGGACCACCCAGTTCTGCGTGTACTACAGGGGGCTCAATGCCATCACAACCACTGATGCACACCCGATGCCGCGCATCGAGGATCTGCTTGAGCGGTTGGTGAATGCAAAGTACATATCCATCATGGATTTGAGTCGGGGATGTTGGCAGATTGCCCTGAGCCCTGTGGCGCAGGAGAGATCCGCCTTTATCACCCCCTTGGGACTGTACGAGTCCACGGTCATGCCCTTAGGCATGAAAAATGCCCCTGGCACTTTCCAGCGGATGGTCAATCACCTGCTTCAGGGACTGGAGAAGTATGCCGTGGCGTACCTGGATAGTGATACAGACAAGGTGTGCACTCTGTGGATATGAGGTAGGTGCAAGCTGAACCTGGAACTTAGTCCAGACAGTCATCCAGTGAAGAGAAAACAGCTGCTGCCCCACGCTACCAGCTCATCTTAGAACCTCTGCCTGGTCCCTGCCAGACTGGATCTTATTTCATCCCCTCCTGCACATTCACACTGCCGTGATTGCTTCTTTTTCTCTTGTGCTTTAAGTGAGGTTTGAAAAAGACCCGACATAGGGTCAAAACGTTACCTCAACGCACTATTCCCCTGTGGTGTCTTCAATAAAAAAAATTTTTTGCATTGAAAATCAAAATTTCCCAGAGTGTAGCTGTTTTCTCTTCACTACGTGGTGTACCTGGATGACATTGCTGTCTTCAGTTCCTCCTGGGAGGAACACTTTCAGCATCTCCAGGAGGTGCTCAAGCGTATTCACCAGGCAGTTCTGACCATCAAGCTGGGAAAGTGCTAAATGGGCATGAGCAAGGTTCACTACCTGGGACACTGAGTAGGCGGTGGTTCCATGAGTCCAGAGTCGGAGAAAGTGGACGCGATCCCATCCTGTCCCACCCCCAGGACCAAGAAACAGGTGTTGTCCTTCTTGGGCACTGCAGGGTACTATAGGCGGTTCGTACAGGACCATAGCGCCATTGCAAAACCCTTGACGGACCTCACCAAACGGAATCTATTCCAAACAGTTGACTTGACAGACGGCTGTGAGGCGGCCTTCCGAGCTTTGAAAACAGCCCTGTACAACTGTTCAGTGTTGAAAGCAGTCGACAGGAGCCATCCATTCCTGGTACAGACCGATGCCAGTGAGTTTGGCCTCGGTGCTGTGTTCAACCAGGTCAACTAGGGAAACCAAGAGCACCCCGTGTTGTACCTGAGCCGGAAACTTCTGCCGAGGGAAGTAGCATACTCCACCATTGAGAAGGAGTGCCTGGCCATGGTCTGGGCACTGCATTGTTTGCAGCCCTACCTGTATGGGCACATCTTCACAGTGGTAACTGACCACAACCCTCTGAGCTGGCTGCACACAGTGTCCGGAACCAACGGAAGATTGCTACACTTGCCATCCAGCAGTACAACTTTACCGTACAACACAAAAAATGCAGCAAGCATGGAAATGCCAATGGGTTGTCCCGCCGGGGCGAACCGACTGAGGTGCGCCTAGCCACGTATCGACAGGTCCTGCCTCCTTAGCGCACTTTAAAAGGGGGAGGTGTAACGATAATGTAAAATATGACGTAAGATTCCCCTGATTATCATATGTTCTGGAGCATTCCAAACTCTTCTATTCTCATACTGAACACTGCTACATCAGTGGTGAGGGTTTGACCCTTCTTTTCCCCCTGTCACAGCTGCAAATTTTTCTCCCTCTGCTTGACTGTAGCGTGAAACTCCAGTGTGAGCTCTTTCATCCCTCAATCCCTCAGCCTGCACACACACATTCAGTGTAACCTGAATTACCAGTGACTGGTTTCCCGCCTCACAGCAGGAGGTCTCTTTGTCTCCAAAATGTGCTAAGCTACTATTATAGACTATCATTAGAATCTGATCATTTGGTCATAAAACTCTGCTAGTTTATGATAAAAATATGAAAGTTGCATTTCTGCGACATGCGTCAACTAAGCTTCATAGCCCATGTTTTTCACGGTTCCAGCACCAACAGAACCACAGAAATAGATTTCTCCTGAACGGTGTGAAACAACTAGTTTGTGTTTGGTTGTGAATGATCGCCAGCGACAAGCTGGAAAAGATGATACTATGTGCATTTCTATACGAGGTACCCTCTGCGAGATATGATTAGTATAAGTTTTCAGGACCAGGTCTGTACGCTGAGAGAAGGTGAGGGCGGCCATGACTCAGCCCCTTTAGTGATGTCACAATCCCAAAGGTATAAGGTATTTTCCCCTACCCCCCCATTCATTCTAGCTTGGGATGCCTTGGCAATAAGATCTCAAATGAATGGTGATATCTGGCTCCGCCCCCCAGCATGGGTCTGCCTGAAATGTTATAAGCAATATGTAAGTTTATTTCTGCTTTTTAAATCCCTTTTATTTGTATTTGCATTGTGCATAGTGTTATTGTCTCATATTGTAAAACCTTTTTCTTTTCTGTAAACATTGCCTGTCGTTTGGGAATAAACTATAAAATTTTTAGTTCCGTCTCCTTGCTCTATGTCGACTTCCTGTGCCTAAGAGTTAATTACGCTACTAATTTGGATTGGCTTCGAACCCCTCTATTAATTTTAAATATTGATAAGAGAAATGGGAAGCTAGTGGCAGCGAAGTGTGCTCTGGGCAGGTGGGCCAGCTGGCAGTGACGGATGGGGTTTTATAAGCAGATTTGTCTGGCTGCGGCCAGGACTAGTTATAATTCCCTCGCTGCAGTGGCCTAATAGCCAGTGCACAACAAGTAGCCCGTCCGGCAACTAATTATCCTAGGTGTAGCTCCCTGACTGACCTGTCAGTAAGGGAGGCACCGGAGAGCTGCAAGTTCCAAAGTGGAACTGGAAAGTGGGATATACATAAATCCCGGCAGCTTGTAACATAGTGTGGCAGCAGTGGGATAACTAAAAGAAACCCCTGCGATAAATTGTTAGGGCAGACTAGCTTGCTGTTTTTCATCACAGTATGGCAGTGGAGGGATAACTAAGAAAAGCCCCCCTGCCCATGTGATAGCCATGTGTGTCCAAAGGTCATTCATACCTCCCTTTTTCTGACACTGGTCTTTGCTCTCCTGTTGAGTGTAAGCTCTGATAGTCAGCGAGTTTCTCTTCCTCTCCTCCTGCGTATTTTGTGAGCAAGTAAAAGCATTCCACTATTGAAATGTGATTGAATTAAGTTGCTACTAGTGATGATCGAGCACTAAAATGCTTGATTGCTCGGTACTCGAATTGAGCAGGTCAAATGCTCGGACGAGCTCGATTCAAGTAATGAGTATAATGGAAGTCAATGAGAAACTCAGGCATTTTTTCAGAAGACCCTCCCTGGAGGCAGGGGGGGGAAGGAAAATTCCTGACATGTATGGAAACAGTGCTCAAATGGAATGGAAACAGCATGGGGAAGATGCCTGGACGCATCTCTGACTCCCAGGTCACTGCTGGGAGCAATGTTATCAGGGTATTAAACCGAAACCGAAAATAAAATGGATTTTATAGGAAAAAATATTAAGAAACATTCTTACCTATGGAATGACTTGTATAAAAGGCAAAATTATAAAGAGAAAAAAATCCACCTCAGTCTATGTTGACATATAGCTTTTTTGCTGCATTTTTCCACTTTATCATTGCTTTCAGTGGTGAAAAACACTACACATTTGCTGAAAGGATTAACATGCTGCTTCTTTAAAAAATACAGCAGTTTTCCATTTCAGGCAGGAAAAAAGGAATAGTGTGCATGAGATTTCTGAAATTGTTTCCCATTTGTAAGGAGTGGGATTCCTAGACTGGAAACTCCTACGCACTAAGTGCAAAGGCTGAAAAAAATGTACCCCTGGAAGGTATACATGTCCATATATGAGAATTGTAGAGGTAGGCCTCATATACATCTGTAAAAATTATGTGGTAGGACATCATACATACCCTGTAAAAATTAAAAGCGAGGTTTGCATCCAGAGGCGTAGCTAGGGTTTCGGTTCGGGGGGGTAACACTTCTGAGTGGGCCCCTAACTAGGTAACTTTGATTAACAACTCGGTGACGCACCCTAATAGTGGATGTAGGAGATGACTGCGCTGTTGCTGAAAATAATCCCTATATAAAGACCAATATTGTTATTACCACCATATGGTCAGTGGTAAATACCAGTCCTACAAAACATATAAGTGATTACTGCACAGTTATAGTTGGTGTCTTACCGCTGACAATCTTTCTGATGGAATCGGTCACTTTTCACGTCTTTTCCATCTGGCCCAGACCGACATGACGACTCCTCCAGCCACGACTCTGCTACAGAGAGTACAACAATGACATGTTTCACTTCTCATATTCCAGCTCCATCACCATGTATCCCCAACCTGCACAAACCCCTCATCGTGCTGATACCCCAATGCTGAGCCGCTGCTTCCATATGTGTCCCTATTACTGCACCTGATACCCCAATGCTGAGCCGCTGCTGCCGTATGTGTCCCTATTACTGCACCTGATACCCCAATACTGAGCCGCTGCTGCCGTATGTGTCCCTATTACTGCACCTGATACCCCAATGCTGAGCCACTGGTGCTGTATATGTCCCTATTACTGCACCTGATACCCCAATGCTGAGCCGCTGCTGCCATATGTGTCCCTATTACTGCACCTGATACCCCAATGCTGAGCCGCTGCTGCTGTATGTGTCCCTATTACTGCACCTGATACCCCAATGCTGAGCCACTGCTGCCGTATGTGTCCCTATTACTGCACCTGATACCCCAATGCTGAGCTGCTGCTGCCGTATATGTCCCTATTACTGCACCTGATACCCCAATGCTGAGCCGCTGCTGCCGTATGTGTCCCTATTACTGCACCTAATACCCCAATGCTGAGCTGCTGCTGCCGTATATGTCCCTATTACTGCACCTGATACCCCAATGCTGAGCCGCTGCTGCCGTATGTGTCCCTATTACCGCACCTGATACCCCAATGCTGAGCCGCTGCTGCCGTATGAGAGGTGGGGGCCCACTGCTGGCACCGGGGCCCCCCACCACCTTCTCAGGGGCCATAGCGGTCAGGCAGCAGAGTAGGGAGATTGATCCTCTCTGCTCTGCCGTAGAATTGTGGTCTAGTGTAGTGTAGCTCCGGTGGGCCACCTCAGAGCGCCTGGTAGCTACGCTACTGTTTGCATCATAACCCTGCAGATATGGTGGAGTAGGATGACACGAAAAGATAAACCATGATCTGTATACCCTTTTTTGGGAGAGGGTGGGCATGTGAACACACTAATAAAAAACTAACATTAGAATTCGCTTTATGTTCCGCTGCTGTCATTCAATGGGGTTGAGAAGTCTGGGCCATTCCATGCCTTGTTGATTTTGATAAGAGTCAGCCTGTCAGCATTTTCAGTTGACAGGCAGATACTCCTATCAGTTATAATGCTCCATGCAGCACTAAAAACCCTCTCTGACAAAACTTTAATAGTAGGGCCAGCACCTCCAAGGCCTAGAGGTACAGTTCATGCCTGGTGTTCATCTTGAATATCTAATAGTTGTATGACACAGAGGAATCACGGAGGATGCTGATGCGATCAGCTTCCAAAACTTTTCCCTCCTTGTCAGAGTACTCCACATCCCAGAGCCTGGACAGTGAGAGGATCTAATAAAACTGTCCTAGACCTTTGATAGTCTTCCCCTGCCTCTGTTGGACCAGGTGTCTGTCTCTCTCATATCTATTCCTTGACTGTCCAAGCAACTATGACCTCTGCAGAGTTACTTTAGAGCCGGCACCAGGTTACGGCCATTATCACACACAACCATGTTGGTCGCTGTAGGTTCAGCGACGAGAGCCACAGAACTGTCTGGTTTGTTAGACCTTTCAACAGCTGTGTCCTTTTTGTCACCTAAACAAATTTGTCTCAGCAGAACCTGTTGCTGCTTCACCGATGCAATGCTGCAGATTGTGACTGATGTAGATGACATTCGTAGATAGAGGAGGAACTGGTGCAATAGGTGGAGAAAGCCCTGATGGAACTAGGTCCCACAATTCTAGGAATTGGTAACTCGTGTGCTATCCCAGGGTCCAAATTGGTCCCGGCCTTCACAAAGTTCACTCTCTGAGCCGTGAGGGAAATGCAGTGTTCGTGGCCACAAGCATTTGTCCACAAATCAGTGGTTAATTTGACTGTCCCAGTGACTGTGTTGGTTAGTGCACGAGTGATGTTATGGGACATGTGCACGTGTACAGTTTGGATGGCTTAGCGGTAGAAATAGTGGTGGCTGGGGACTGAGTGTCTGGGCTGGCCATAAAATTGCGAAAATCCTCAATTTCCCATTCCTAAATGGAAACATTTTCATGGCAAGCAGTCTGAAAATGTAGCTGTTTGGGCCTGTGGGTGGCTATTTTTGCTCACGTTTCGAGGCCTGGGATAGGGACAGGTGTACACTGCGCTAGGACAAGGAATGTCCAACGTCAGAAGAAGGACAGTAAGCCTCGGGGCGTGCGTCCTGGACAGGGGATTGGCAAGCACGTAGCACAAGGGAAGAATCAGTGGTGTTACCTACAGACACAGATTGTGGACCCAGGCATTTAGCCCACCTAGTCGGATGGCTGAAAAACAGCCATGAATCATGATTCTCCGAGTAATGAACATGCCTGAGCACTAGTGTTGAGCATTCCGATACCGCAAGTATCGGGTATCGGCCGATACTTGCTGTATCGGAATTCCAATACCGACTTCCGATATTTTTTCAATATCGGAATTCGGCATCGGAATCGGAAGTTCAAAGTTGATTGACAGCCTGACGTCATCATGATGCGCGGTGTGTGCGCATCATGATGCGCCGTCATTTCGGGCCTTCCGGGGGTCTCTGCCGGCCTGCTGGGGGGCTGTGTGGACTGCCCGGGGTCTGTACCGGCCTGCCGGGGGGCTGTGCCGGCCTGCCGGTGGTCTGTGCACCCTGTGGGGGTCTGTACCGGCCTGCCGGGGGGCTGTGCCGGCCTGCCGGGGGGCTGTGCTGATGTCCGGGGGTCTGTGCAAGCATCGTCCGATGGGACTACAAGTCCCATCGGGCGATGCCTGCTACCATGACAGTGATTGACACATTAGCCAATGATGGGACAGTAGTAGTCCCATCATCCGGCTAATGTGTTAAATGTTAAAAAAAAAAAAAAAAAAAATACTACATACATACTACATGCATGCTACATACATACTACATGCTACATACATACTACATATATACTACATACATACTACATACATGCTACATACATACTACATGCATGCTACATACATACTACATGCTACATACATACTACATGCATGCTACATACATACTACATACATGCTACATACATACTGCATGCTACATACATACTACATACATACTACATGCATGCTACATACATACTACATATATACTACATGCATGCTACATACATACTACATGCTACATACATACTACATATATACTACATACATACTACATACATGCTACATACATACTGCATGCTACATACATACTACATACATACTACATACATGCTACATACATACTACATGCATGCTACATACATACTACATGCATGCTACAGGCATGCTACATACATACCACATACATACTACATACATACTACATACTACATATATACTACATGCATGCTACATACATACTACATGCTACATACATACCACATACATACTACATACATACTACATACATACTACATGCTACATACATACTACATATATACTACATGCATGCTACATACATACTACATGCTACATACATACCACATACATGCTACATATATACTACATGCATGCTACATACATACTACATATATACTACATGCATGCTACATACATACTACATGCTACATGCATGCTACATACATACTACATACATACTACATGCTACATACATACCACATATATACTACATACATACAATACATTCATACAATACATACATAGACATACAGTACATATAACATAGAGTAACATACTTACCAATACTTGTCACATTGTTCCCCGAAGCCATTGTCTTTTCCGGAATAAATATTAACATAACAAACCACAAAAATACTCACCCACGATCCGAAGCAGTCCACGAGTGTGTCCCACGACGATCTTGGGTAGAGAACTGCAGCATCAGATGATGCTGCCGTTCTCTACGGGCTGCAGGAATCCAATGACGGAAGGTAGGTATCCTTCCGCACTGTATTCCTCCGCCACTTAAAAAAAAAAAGTCCCTAGTCTCACTTTATGCCATTGCTGCGTGGGAATTTCCCACACAGCAATGGCATAAAGTGAGACTAGGGACTTTTTTTTTTTTTAAGTGGCGGAGGAATACAGTGCGGAAGGATACCTACCTTCCGTCATTGGATTCCTGCAGCCCGTAGAGAACGGCAGCAACAGCTGATGCTGCAGTTCTCTACCCAAGATCGTCGTGGGACACACTCGTGGACTGCTTCGGATCGTGGGTGAGTATTTTTGTGGTTTGTTATGTTAATATTTATTCTGGAAAAGACAATGGCTTCGGGGAACAATGTGACAAGTATTGGTAAGTATGTTACTCTATGTTATATGTACTGTATGTCTATGTATGTATTGTATGAATGTATTGTATGTATGTAGTATATATGTGGTATGTATGTAGCATGTAGTATGTATGTAGTATGTATGTAGCATGCAGTATGTATGTAGCATGCATGTAGTATATATGTAGTATGTATGTGGTATGTATGTAGCATGTAGTATGTATGTAGCATGCATGTAGTATGTATGTAGCATGCATGTAGTATATATGTAGTATGTATGTAGCATGCATGTAGTATATATGTAGTATGTATGTAGTATGTATGTAGCATGTAGTATGTATGTAGCATGCATGTAGTATGTATGTGGTATGTATGTAGCATGCATGTAGCATGCATGTAGTATGTATGTAGTATGTATGTAGCATGTAGTATGTATGTAGTATGTATGTAGCATGCATGTAGCATGCAGTATGTATGTAGCATGCATGTAGTATATATGTAGTATGTATGTAGCATGTAGTATGTAGCATGCATGTAGTATATATGTAGTATGTAGCATGTAGTATGTATGTAGCATGCATGTAGTATATATGTGTTATGTATGTAGCATGTAGCATGCATGTAGCATGCATGTAGTATGTATGTAGTATATATGTGGTATGTATGTAGCATGTAGTATTTATGTAGTATGAATGTAGCATGTATGTAGTATGAATGTAGCATGTATGTAGTATGCATGTTGTATGTATGTAGCATGTAATTTTTTTTTTTTTTTTTTTTTTTTTACATTTAACACATTAGCCGGATGATGGGACTACTACTGTCCCATCATTGGCTAATGTGTCAATCACTGTCATGGTAGCAGGCATCGCCCGATGGGACTTGTAGTCCCATCGGACAATGCCTGCACAGACCCCCGGAGCCTGCACAGCCCCCCGGCAGGCCGGCACAGCCCCCGGCAGGCCGGCACAGCCCCCCGGAGCCTGCACAGCCCCCCGGCAGGCCGGCACAGCCCCCCGGCAGGCCGGCACAGCCCCCCCGGAGCCTGCACAGACCACCGGCAGGCCGGCACAGACCACCGGAGCCTGCACAGACCCCCTGGCAGGCCGGCACAGCCCCCCGAAAGGCCCGTACAGACCCCAGAGAGGCTGTACAAGGGCAGGAAAGGGTTTTTCTTATTCCGATACCGGAAGTCCCATAGACTTGAATGGGACTTCCGGTATCGGAATCGGCGATACCGATACTTTTTTTAAAGATCGGCCGATACCATCCGATACGATACTTTGAAGTATCGGACGGTATCGCTCAACTCTACTGAGCACCCTGTTGCTCAAACGAGTATCGAGCATTGCCAAGCATGCTAGCCCAAGCATGCTAGCCCTTTACTATTTACCACCAATCAAATCTTTTGTGAAAATTCGAGTTTCAGAAGATCCTATCACCTCTTGTTTTTACCATTGTATCTCTGTCAGCAAAACATAGACATTAATGTGCTCTCTCCATTCCCTGCTCACATTAAACTGTTAGGTTGGCTGATGCGCTTTACAAAACCTTTAACTGAGAGAGCTTCTATAAATTTGACTATGACCTTGACCGACAAGCAAATGAAAATGCAGAGAGTCTTCGTTTACTGAACCGTGTCACAAATCACGGTTGTTTGAAAAATCTATGGAAGCATTTCTTGCAGTAAACACTGCAGGTGTTAACTGACTGATATTGGGTAGAATATCTATCTACTGTATCTAAATAGCAAAATATAGGTGCAGCATTAGCAACCTCATTATAGCTAAAAAAACAGATGAAGGCACCACTCCAAAAGTCCAAAGTATAGTGGTTTACTGACCCATAATGTCAGGGCAAAGTTTCATTCCAAGCGTGGAACCATTTCAAGCCTCCACACTTGGAACAAAACGTCACCCTGACATGATAGATGAAAAAGCCACTATACTTTGGACTTTTGGAAGGTTGCCTTTATCTTTTTTTTATATCTATCTACCTTTCTATCCATCTGTCCTGGTGTGATGAACTCTGTTCTATTTTACCCAGTCTCTTTGGGATACAGAAAGTCCATATCTCAAAAGATTTTTTGTTGTTGGTTAAATTAGACTATTACAGAGCTATGAAGATTGATCAGAGTCATTTACAGAGAGACTTCTACTATGAATGTGAACAGTAGAGTTGAACAATGGGATGTGTCCCAGGCTGTGCCTTTGTGCAGCCATAAAATGAATGAGATAATACCAGCCTAAGTGAACAAGATCACATCTCACCACTTGTGCACTTGACCCGATCCCTTCCCACTTCATCCCAAACCTCACCACAGTCTTCATCCCAACCCTAACCCATCTCTTCAACCTATCACTAACAACTGGTGTTTTCCCCTCAAGCTTTAAACATGCCTCCATCACACCTATTCTCAAAAAGCCCTCTCTTGACCCATCCTCTGTATCTAGCTATCGCCCTATATCACTTCTCCCCTATGCCTCCAAGCTACTGGAACAACACGTCTACCTTGAACTGTCCTCCCATCTCTCTTCTTGCTCCCTCTTCGACCGCTTATAATCTGGCTTCCGGTCACACCACTCCACTGAAACTGCCCTTACTAAGGTCACCAATGACCTCTTAACCGCCAAGAGCAAGCGACACTACTCTGTCCTTCTCCTCCTGGACCTGTCGGCTGCCTTTGACACAGTGGACCATTCGCTATTATTACAGACCCTCTCATCCCTTGGCATCACAGACTTGGCCCTATCCTGGATCTCATCATACCTAACAGACCGGACATTCAGCGTCTCCCACTCCCACACCACCTCCTCACCTCGCCCCCTATCTGTCGGAGTCCCACAAGGTTCAGTCCTAGGACCCCTGCTCTTCTCCATTTACACCTTTGGCCTGGGACAGTTCATAGAATCTCATGGATTTCAGTATCATCTCTATGCTGATGACACACAGATCTACATCTCTGGACCAGATATCACCTCCCTACTAAACAGAATCCCTCAATGTCTGTCCACTACTTCATCCTTCTTCTCTGCTAGATTTCTGAAACTTAACATGGACAAAACAGAATTCATCATCTTTCCCCCATCTCACGTGACCCCCCAACAAACCTATCCATTACAGTAAATGGCTGCCCACTCTCCCCAGTCCCACAAGCTCACTGCCTCGGGGTAATCCTTGACGCTGATCTCTCCTTCAAACCACATATCCAAGCCCTTTCCACTTCCTGCCGACTTCAACTCAAAAATATTTCACGAATCCGTTCATTCCTCAACCAAAAATATGCAAAAACCCTAGTCCATGCCCTCATAATCTCTCACCTTGACTACTGCAACCTCCTGCTCTGTGGCCTCCCCTCGAACACTCTCGCACCCCTCCAATCTATTCTAAACTCTGCTGCCCGACTAATCCACCTGTCCCCCCGCTATTCCCCAGCTTCTCCCCTCTGTCAATCCCTTCACTGGCTCCCCATTGCCCAGAGACTCCAGTACAAAACCCTAACCATGACATACAAAGCCATCCACAACCTGTCTCCTCCATACATCTGTGACCTTGTCTCCCGATACTTTCCTGCACGCAACCTCCGATCCTCACAAGATCTCCTTCTCTACTCCCCTCTTATATCCTCTTCCCACAATCGCATACAAGATTTCTCTCGCGCATCACCCCTACTCTGGAACTCTCTACCACAACATATCAGACTCTCACCTACCATCGAAACCTTCAAAAAGAGCCTGAAGACCCACCTCTTCCGACAAGCCTATAACTTGCAGTAACCACCGATCGACCAAACCGCTGCATGACCAGCTCTACCCTCGCCTACTGTATTTTCACCCATCCCTTGTAGATTGTGAGCCTTCGCGGGCAGGGTCCTCTCTCCTTCTGTACCAGTTATGACTTGTATTGTTTAACATTATTGTACTTGTTTTTATGTATACCCCTCCTTACATGTAAAGCGCCATGGAATAAATGGCGCTATAACAATAAATAATAATAATAATAATATGATCCCTTCGTCTTATTATTTCTATTCTTCCTTTCATATGTAACTAGCTGAAGAGCCCGGCGCTGCCCGGGCATAGTAGCTAACTAGGGTTAGCTATAACAAAGTTTAATGATTATATCTATATATATAAATTAAACTGATTACATGGCCCCGCCTACTCCACATAGCCACATTCACTATAATATCCCAGATCATCCCGTCAGCCAGAGCTACCGGACTACTACCCCTAATATCCCACATCATCCCGTCAGCCAGAGCCACCGGACTACTCCCCCTAATATCCCACATCATCCCGTCAGCCAGAGCTACCGGACAACTACCCCTAATATCCCACATCACTAGTGTTGAGCATTCCGATACCGCAAGTATCGGGTATCGGCCGATACTTGCTGTATCGGAATTCCGATACCGACTTCCGATATTTTTTCAATATCGGAATTCGGCATCGGAATCGGAAGTTCAAAATGATTGACAGCCTGACGTCATCATGATGCGCGGTGTGTGCGCATCATGATGCGCCGTCATTTCGGGCCTTCCGGGGGTCTCTGCCGGCCTGCCGGGGGGCTGTGCCGGCCTGCCGGGGGGCTGTGTGGACTGCCCGGGGTCTGTACCGTCCTGCCGGGGGGCTGTGCCGGCCTGCCGGTGGTCTGTGCACCCTGTGGGGGTCTGTACCGGCCTGCCGGGGGGCTGTGCTGATGTCCGGGGGTCTGTGCAAGCATCGTCCGATGGGACTACAAGTCCCATCTGGCGATGCCTGCTACCATGACAGTGATTGACACATTAGCCAATGATGGGACAGTAGTAGTCCCATTATCCGGCTAATGTGTTAAATGTTAAAAAAAAAAAAAAAATACTACATACATACTACATACATACTACATGCATGCTACATACATACTACATGCTACATACATACTACATGCTACATACATACTACATGCATACTACATGCATGCTACATACATACTACATACATACTACATATATACTACATGCATGCTACATACATACTACATGCTACATACATACTACATGCTACATACATACTACATGCTACATACTACATATATACTACATACATGCTACATACATGCTACATACATACTGCATACTACAAACATACTACATACATACTACATACATACTACATGCATACTACATACATACTACATGCTACATACATACTACATGCATGCTACATGCATGCTACATACATACTACATGCTACATACATACTACATGCATGCTACATGCATGCTACATACATACTACATGCTACATACATACCACATACATACTACATACATACTACATGCTACATACATACTACATATATACTACATGCATGTTACATACATACTACATGCTACATACATACCACATACATGCTACATGCTACATACATACTACATATATACTACATACATACTACATACATACTACATGCATACTACATACATACTACATACATACTACATGCATGCTACATACATACTACATGCATGCTACATGCATGCTACATGCTACATACATACCACATACATACTACATACATACTACATACATACTACATGCTACATACATACTACATATATACTACATGCATGCTACATACATACTACATATATACTACATGCATGCTACATACATACTGCATGCTACATGCATGCTACATACATACTACATACATACTACATGCTACATACATACCACATATATACTACATACATACAATACATTCATACAATACATACATAGACATACAGTACATATAACATAGAGTAACATACTTACCAATACTTGTCACATTGTTCCCCGAAGCCATTGTCTTTTCCGGAATAAATATTAACATAACAAACCACAAAAATACTCACCCACGATCCGAAGCAGTCCACGAGTGTGTCCCACGACGATCTTGGTTAGATAACGGCAGCATCAGCTGTTGCTGCCGTTCTCTACGGGCTGCAGGAATCCAATGACGGAAGGTAGGTATCCTTCCGCACTGTATTCCTCCGCCACTTAAAAGAAAAAAAAGTCCCTAGTCTCACTTTATGCCATTGCTGCGTGGGAAATTCCCACACAGCAATGGCATAAAGTGAGACTAGGGACTTTTTTTTTTTTTTTAAGTGGCGGAGGAATACAGTGCGGAAGGATACCTACCTTCCGTCATTGGATTCCTGCAGCCCGTAGAGAACGGCAGCAACAGCTGATGCTGCCGTTCTCTACCCAAGATCGTCGTGGGACACACTCGTGGACTGCTTCGGATCGTGGGTGAGTATTTTTGTGGTTTGTTATGTTAATATTTATTCCGGAAAAGACAATGGCTTCGGGGAACAATGTGACAAGTATTGGTAAGTATGTTACTCTATGTTATATGTACTGTATGTCTATGTATGTATTGTATGAATGTATTGTATGTAGTATGTATGTAGTATATATGTGGTATGTATGTAGCATGTAGTATGTATGTAGTATGTATGTAGCATGCATGTAGCATGCAGTATGTATGTAGCATGCATGTAGTATATATGTAGTATGTATGTGGTATGTATGTAGCATGTAGTATGTATGTAGCATGCATGTAGTATGTATGTAGTATGTATGTAGCATGCATGTAGTATATATGTAGTATGTATGTAGCATGTAGTATGTAGCATGCATGTAGTATATATGTAGTATGTATGTAGCATGTGGTATGTATGTAGCATGCATGTAGTATATATGTAGTATGTATGTAGCATGTAGTATGTAGCATGCATGTAGTATATATGTAGTATGTATGTAGCATGTAGTATGTATGTAGCATGCATGTAGTATATATGTAGTATGTAGCATGTAGTATGTATGTAGCATGCATGTAGTATATATGTAGTATGTATGTAGCATGTAGTATGTATGTAGCATGCATGTAGTATGTATGTAGCATGCATGTAGTATGTATGTGGTATGTATGTAGCATGTAGTATGTATGTAGCATGTATGTAGTATATATGTGTTATGTATGTAGCATGTAGCATGCATGTAGCATGCATGTAGTATGTATGTAGTATGTATGTAGTATGTATGTGGTACGTATGTAGCATGCATGTAGTATGTATGTAGCATGTAGTATGTATGTAGCATGCAGTATGTATGTAGCATGCATGTAGTATGTATGTAGTATATATGTAGTATGTATGTTGCATGTAGTATTTATGTAGTATGAATGTAGCATGTATGTAGTATGCATGTTGTATGTATGTAGCATGTAATTTTTTTTTTTTTTTTTTTTTCAACATTTAACACATTAGCCGGATGATGGGACTACTACTGTCCCATCATTGGCTAATGTGTCAATCACTGTTATGGTAGCAGGCATCGCCCGATGGGACTTGTAGTCCCATCGGACGATGCCTGCACAGACCCCCGAAGCCTGCACAGACCACCGGCAGGCCTGCACAGCCCCCCGGAGCCTGCACAGCCCCCCGGCAGGCCGGCACAGCCCCCCGGCAGGCCGGCACAGCCCACCGGAGCCTGCACAGCCCCCCGGAAGGCCGGCACAGACCACCGGAGGCTGCACAGACCCCCTGGCAGGCCGGCACAGCCCCCCGAAAGGCCCGTACAGACCCCAGAGAGGCTGTACAAGGCAAAAACAGGATTTTTCTTATTCCGATACCGGAAGTCCCATAGACTTGAATGGGACTTCCGGTATCGGAATCGGCGATACCGATACTTTTTTTAAAGATCGGCCGATCCATTCCGATCCGATACTTTGAAGTATCGGACGGTATCGCTCAACTCTACACATCACCCCATCAAAGCCAGTAAAAGTAGAATAATGAAATTGCACAGAAACATGGTTCACTAAGATCCCAGGTTTTCTACTGATCAGGCTGATATTCTCACTTATCTGCCACCATAAATATCACAGTCATGCTTTTCACCAATGGACAGGCACAAACCTTATACATTAGTACAGTAGAGAAACCTTCACACACATTTTCATGCACCGTCAACTTGTAATTTGTCCGGCAGAGTTGCTCATGGATGTACAGCATCTGTATGCAGTATAGTATCATATTTAATGGGTTGTTATGGGAAAAGCATTACTTGTTATATGGGTATATTCAGGTGAATTATGGGGAAAGTAGCACTTTAAAAAAAACTCAGCTAGAGTTGAGCGACTTTTGGTTTTTTAGGGTCGCGTTTTGTTTCGTGAAACCCGACTTTTCCAAAAGTCGGGTCGAGCAAGATCGTCCGATTATAGGGAAAAGTCGGGGTTGTCCCGAAACACGAAACCCAATGTAAGTCAATGGGGAATAAAAGTCGGCAGTGAGAGGAGGACAGGAAACACACCTACAGTGCCCATTTGAATGCCAAAAGCATCAATTCTTCTTTCTTAAGCTTGTCAACCTTAATTAACTTCATAATACAAGTTACGCACTGAAAAATGGGGGTTATTTGGCTACAAACTGTGGGGGGGGTAGGGCTGGCTCCAGGTTTTCATGTGCCCTGGGCGAAAGAGCGCCCCTTTAACACATACCACAACTCATCATGCTCCGATACGGCAGAGAAATAGCGGTATAGTACAATGAAAAATACTTCACTTTTTACATCTCATGACGAGGCCCATCTATTTCTCCATACAGAATCATTGGTCCCATATAATGTTTGAAACAGTATATGATGAGCTCCACATAATGCTACAGTATATGTTGGTCCCCATGGATGAAGCTCCACTGTCTTATGGGCCCAAATAATGCTCCAAATATAATGGGCCCCATTTCTAATGCTCTAGTGTATAATGGGCCCTGTAAATGCTGCTCCAGTGTCTGATGTCCACCTTTGGAATGTTCCAGTGTATGGTGGGCCCCATCTATCATTCTCCAGAGTATAGTGCTCCCCAAAAATTGCTGTCCCAACATTGAAAACAATCAAATAAGTTTTCTCGCTAGGGAATCCCTGTACTTGTCTGGACAGGTGCTGTAGCTTGCTTAACAGCTCGCCAGCCGTTCTCACGCCCAGTATGGATTACACATGATTGCACAAAGGTGAGAAAGGGTACCGTATCCCCAGATAACATGTATGGATAGCGTACACATTCAAAATATATGTCTCAGGAGGCAGGCTCAGACGGTGTTAGGCCCAGTATGGATTGCACCTGATTGCACAAAGGTTAGAAAGGGTACCGTATCCCTGGATAACATGTATGGATAGCGTACACATTCAAAATATATGTCTATACAGCATGAGGCAGGCTCAGACGGTGTTAGGCCCAGTATGGATTGCACGTGATTGCACAAAGGTTAGAAAGGGTACCGTATCCCTGGATAACATGTATGGATAGCGTACACATTCAAAATATATGTCTATACAGCATGAGGCAGGCTCAGACGGTGTTAGGCCCAGTATGGATTGCACGTGATTGCACAAAGGTTAGAAAGGGTACCGTATCCCTGGATAACATGTATGGATAGCGTACACATTCAAAATATATGTCTCAGGAGGCAGGCTCAGACGGTGTTAGGCCCAGTATGGATTGCAAGTGATTGCACAAAGGTTAGAAAGGGTACCGTATCCCTGGATAACATGTATGGATAGCGTACACATTCAAAATATATGTCTATACAGCATGAGGCAGGCTCAGACGGTGTTAGGCCCAGTATGGATTGCACGTGATTGCACAAAGGTTAGAAAGGGTACCGTATCCCTGGATAACATGTATGGATAGCGTACACATTCAAAATATATGTCTCAGGAGGCAGGCTCAGACGTTGTTAGGCCCAGTATGGATTGCAAGTGATTGCACAAAGGTTAGAAAGGGTACCGTATCCCTGGATAACATGTATGGATAGCGTACACATTCAAAATATATGTCTATACAGCATGAGGCAGGCTCAGACGGTGTTAGGCCCAGTATGGATTGCACGTGATTGCACAAAGGTTAGAAAGGGTACCGTATCCCTGGATAACATGTATGGATAGCGTACACATTCAAAATATATGTCTCAGGAGGCAGGCTCAGACGGTGTCAGGCACAGTATGGATTTGACGGCCCAGATTACACAGCGGAGGAGCAGGGAGAGGTAAAGATTGCAAATGCTGGGGCCCTGCCCAAGCAAGGGGGGCCCACTCGTGGGCGTCGGTACTGGCACTGGGCCCCTCATAGTACAGCGGTGTGTCTGACGGCGGGTGTGCACCACCACCGTCAGAGACACTTGATTGCACTATGAGGGACCCTGTGCCAGTGCCCGCGCCCAAGAGTCGGCCTACGCACCTGTCCAGGGCAACGGCACTCGCACGGTGTCGTGCGGTAGGTGGTGACCCTGGCCATGGGGGGGAGGCAGCACAGTTAGGGAGTTTTAGAAAGTGGCATATGTTGATGTTGGACATTCAGCTGATGCAAAAGGCGAAATAGGTGAAGTACCAGGAAGAGGTGGACCAAAGCAAGCCATTTTTCTGTCACCCTATGTGTCATCAGGGGAAGGTGGGACAAAATCCTTGGAAACCCATGCGTGGTTCATTTTAATGAAGGTTAGATCATCAAAAAAAAAAAAAAAACTCTTTTAAATCTTCTTCCTGAGCGAGTGTGAACGAGCTGAGTGTGACCTGAGTGTAAGTGCGAACTGTGGTAAGTGTGTGACTTGAAATTCAGTGACTTTAGATTCAGGGAGTTTCCAAGGGAGGTCTTACTGAATTGCTGTTATATTAATTCTTTTTTTTTTTTTTTTAATTTATTTTTGCTTATCTTATTGTCTGGTGCAATCCCCATTAGGATGTGCTCCACTATTGCCAATGCCATCCAGTGCACGTCTTGCCGCATGTATGAAATCCTTGAACAGCCGGTCGAGGGTGCATACTGCTGTGCAAGATGTGAGCACGTTGTGCATTTGGAAGCCCAGATACTGGATCTAAATGTGCAGCTGGCAACACTGAGATCCATAGACAATATGGAAAGGAGTCTTCTGCTCACTGAGCAGACGCTCAATGGGATAGATGAGGGGGGGATGCTAGGTTGGAGCTGCAGGAAAATGAAGCAGCTAGCTGGGTGACAGTTAGAAGGCGGGGTAGAGGGAAGAGCACCAGGGAGGCTAATCCTGATCTGGCACACCCCAATAAGTTTGCTAAGTTGGCAGATGAGGGGAGTGTTAGTGCAGGAGTAGCACTGCTGCAGCAAGGCATGTCCTCTGAAAGCCGGAGGAGTGTCTGCTCCAGTAAGGGGGGAAATAGGAGAGCAGGGCAGGCCAGACAGGTTCTGGTGGTGGGAGACTCAATTATTAGGGGAACAGATAGGGCAATCTGTCACAAAGACAGGGATCGTCGAACGGTGTGCTGCCTACCTGGCGCTCGAGTCCGACACATCGCTGAGCGGGTTGACAGATTACTGGGAGGGGCTGGAGAGGATCCAGCGGTCATGGTGCACATTGGCACAAATGACAAAGTTAGAGGTAGGTGGAAGGTCCTTAAAGATGATTTCAGGGAATTAGGCTGTAAGCTTAAAGCAAGGACCTCCAAGGTGGTATTTTCGGAAATACTTCCTGTACCACGTGCCACACCAGAGAGGCAACAGGAGATTAGGGAGGTTAATAAGTGGCTCAGGAATTGGTGTAGGAAGGAGGGGGTTTGGGTTCCTGCAGAACTGGGCCGACTTCTCAGTTGGCTACAGGTTCTACGCTAGGGACGGGCTGCACCTCAATGGGGAGGGTGCCGCTTTGCTGGGGGAGAAAATGGCTAGAAGGTTGGAGGAGTGTTTAAACTAGGGACGGGGGGGAGGGTATTCCTTTTATAGGAGGGGAAGACAGTGCAGATAGAGACCTGGGCACAAATAATGACATTGGGGGTGGAGGAGGCATGGGGGGTGGGGTTAGAACAGTTAATAATTTAAGAAAGAATAGAGGTTCAGAGAGATACATAAAGTGCATGTATACTAATGCCAGAAGTCTCGCCAACAAAATGGAGGAATTGGAGTTAATGTTGTTGGAACATAATTATGACATGGTGGGGATATCTGAGACATGGCTGGACGAGAGCCAAGACTGGGCGGTTAATTTACAGGGCTATAGTCTGTTCAGAAATGACCGAACAAATAAGCGAGGGGGAGGCGTGTGTTTATATGTAAAATCATCCTTAAAACCCATCCTTCGTGATAATATATATGAATCTAATGAAAATGTAGAGTCCCTGTGGGTAGAGATAAGGGGAGGGGGGAAAAATAATAAATTACTGATAGGGGTTTGTTATAAATCTCCAAAAATAATGGAAGCTACAGAGAATATCCTCATAAAGCAAATAGATGAAGCAGCGACTCAAGGAGAAGTCATTATTATGGGGGACTTCAACTACCCTGAAATACATTGGGGAACCGAAACCTGCAGTTCCAGCAAGGGTAATAGGTTTCTGACAACGATGAGAGACAATTACCTTTCACAACTGGTTCAGGACCCAACAAGAGGGGGGGCACTGCTAGACCTAATATTAACCAACAGGCCAGACCGCATATCAAATGTAAGGGTTGAGGGTCACTTGGGTAATAGTGATCACAAATTAATAAGTTTTCATGTATCCTTTAATAAGACGTGTAGTAGAGGGGTTACAAGGACACTAAACTTCAGGAAGGCAAATTTCCACCGGATGAGAGATGATCTTGGTGCAATTAACTGGGACGATATCCTGAGACATAAAAACACACAAAGAAAATGGGAGACATTTATTAGCATCCTGAATAGGACCTGTGCACAATATATACCGTATGGGAATAAACATGCGAGAAATAGGAGGAAACCACTATGGCTAAATAGAGCTGTAAGGGGCGCAATAAGGGACAAAAATAAAGCATTTAGAGAATTAAAGCAAGTAGGTAGTGATGAGGCATTAACTAAATACAGAAGATTAAATAAATTCTGTAAAAAGCAAATCAAGACAGCAAAGATTGAGACAGAGAGACTCATTGCCAGAGAAAGTAAAAATAATCCCAAAATATTCTTTAACTACATAAATAGTAAGAAGCTAAAAAATGATAGTGTTGGTCCCCTTAAAAATAGTCTGGGTGAAATGGTGGATGAGGATGAGGAAAAAGCCAATATGCTAAATAAATTTTTTTTCAACAGTATTTACACAAGAAAATCCCATGACGGATAACATGATCAGGGATAAAAATTCTCCATTAAATGTCACCTGCTTAACCCAGCAGGAAGTACGGCGGCGTCTACAAATCACTAAAATTGACAAATCCCCGGGCCCGGATGGGATACACCCCCGAGTACTGCAGGAATTAAGCACAGTCATAGATAGACCACTATTTTTAATCTTTAAAGATTCCATAATAACAGGGTCTGTACCACAGGATTGGCGTATAGCAAATGTGGTGCCAATATTCAAAAAGGGGACAAAAACTGAACTTGGAAATTATAGGCCAGTAAGTTTAACCTCAACTGTGGGTAAAATCCTGGAGGGTTTTCTAAGAGATACTATACTGGAGTATCTGGAGAAGAATAACCTTATGACCCAATATCAACATGGGTTTACAAGAGACCGTTCCTGTCAGACTAATCTGATAAGCTTTTATGAAGAGGTAAGTTCCGGACTGGACCAAGGGAATGCAGTGGACGTGGTGTACATGGACTTTTCAAAAGCTTTTGATAAGGTGCCACACAAAAGGTTGATACATAAAATGAGAACAATGGGGATAGGGGAAAATATGTGTAGGTGGGTTAAGAGCTGGGTCAGGGATAGGAAACAAAGGGTGGTTATTAATGGAGCACACTCGGACCGGGTCACGGTTAGCAGTGGGATACCACAGGGGTCAGTTTTGGGCCCGCTTCTTTTTAACATATTTATTAATGACCTTGTAGGGGGCATAGAGAGTAGAATTTCAATATTTGCAGATGACACTAAACTCTGCAGGGTAATTAATACAGAGGAGGACAATTTTATATTACAGGAGGATTTATGTAAACTAGAAGCTTGGGCTGATAAATGGCAAATGAGCTTTAATGGGGATAAATGTAAGGTCATGCACTTGGGTAGAACGAACCAGTTGTATAATTATGTGCTTAATTGTAAAACACTGGGCAAAACAGTCACTGAAAAAGACCTGGGTGTATGGGTGGACGACAAACTCACATTTAGTGGCCAGAGTCAAGCAGCTGCTGCAAAGGCAAATAAAATAATGGGATGCATTAAAAGAGGCATAGATGCTCATGAGGAGAACATAATTTTACCTCTATATAAGTCACTAGTGCGACCACACTTAGAATACTGTGTACAGTTCTGGTCTCCGGTGTATAAGAAAGACATAGCTGAACTGGAGCGGGTGCAGAGAAGAGCGACCAAGGTTATTAGGGAACTAGGGGGTCTGCAATACCAAGACAGGTTATTACACTTGGGGTTATTTAGTTTGGAGAATCGAAGGCTTAGGGGTGATCTTATTACAATGTATAAATATATGCGGGGACAATACAAAGACCTTTCTAATGATCTTTTTACTCTTAGACCTGTGACGGGGACAAGGGGGCATCCTCTACGTCTGGAGGAAAGAAGGTTTAAGCATACTCACAGACGCGGATTCTTTACTGTAAGAGCAGTGAGACTATGGAACTCTCTGCCATATGATGTTGTAATGAGTGATTCACTACTAAAATTTAAGAAGGGACTGGATGCCTTTCTTGAAAAGTATAATATTACAGGGTATATACACTAGTCTCCTTAATATTGCGTTGATCCAGGGAGCTAGTCTGATTGCCGTATGTGGAGTCGGGAAGGAATTTTTTTCCCCAATGTGAAGCCTACTGTTGCCACATGGGGTTTTTTTGCCTTCCTCTGGATCAACATGTTAGGGCAAGTTAGGATAGGATATGGGTTGAACTAGATGGACTTAAAGTCTCCCTTCAACCTTAATAACTATGTTACTATGTTACTATGTTACTATGTTACATTTTGGGTTGACAGACGGGTCCTTTTTTCTGTCAGGATTGATCCAGCTGCACTGAAGACTCTTTCCGATAGCACACTTGCAGCTGGGCAAGCGAGCTCCTGTAAGGCATATTGGGCCAATTCAGGCCAGGTGTCCAGTTTAGCAGCCCAATAGTCAAAGGGGAATGACCTGTGTGGGAGAACATCGATATGGGAGGAAAAGTAGTTTGTTACCATAGTTGACAACTGCTGTCTCCTGTCACTTTCCATCGATGCAGTATTACCAGTTGTGTGAGCGGTATTTGAAAAATCAGTCCACAACATTGTCATGAAACCCCTGTCTCCAACGCCAGTTCTGCTGTGTGCACCACGAACACCTCTGCCAAGCTGCCCCCGGCCCGTACGGCTCGTGTGAGAACCATCACCGCTGCTGTGTGCTGGGAATGCCTCAAGCAACCGATTTACCAGAGTTGCTTGTTTATTAGCCAATATTAGGTCAAGGTTCTCCTGTGGCATGATGTTTTGTAATTTGCCTTTATAGCGTGGATCCAGGATGCTGGCCAACCAGTAGTCGTCATCGTTCATCATTTTGGCAATGCGGGGGTCCCTTTTTAGGATCCGCAAGGCATAATCTGACATGTGGGCCAATGTTCCCGGTGTCAATGATGCACTGCGAGTGCTGGGTGGAGGAGCACTTTCTGGCAAATCCACATCCCTCCAGTCACGCACAAACCCTGTACCAGACCTTGCCACGCCAACATTTTCACTTGCCCCACGAGATGCATCCTCCTCCCCTAAGTAATCATCTCCATCATCCTCCTCCTCCTCCTCTTCTTCCTCCACCTCGTCCAGGAGAGGTCCCTGAGCAGACAATGGCTGAATGTCATCAAGGATTCCCTCCTCCTCTTCCTCCTCATCAACATTGGCTGCAGACGCCTGCTCCTTAAGGTGCGTCAAAGTTTGCATGAGCAGACGCATAAGTGGGATGCTCATGCTTAGGATGGCGTCGTCTGCGCTTACCAGCCGTGTGCATTCCTCAAAACACTGAAGGACTTTACAAAGGTCTTTCAGCTTCGACCACTGCACACCTGTCAACTCCATGTCTGCTCTCAAAGTGCCTTGCCGTGTATCCTCCCACAAATGCATTATGGCCTGCCTCTGCTCGCACAGCCGCTCCACCATGTGCAGGGTGGAGTTCCACCTTGTTGCAATGTCGATAATGAGGCGGTGGTTGGGAAGGTGGAGCAATCGCTGCAGCTTCTGCATACGAACGGAGTGTACAGGCGACCGGCGGATGTACGCGCACAGTCTTCGCACCTTCTGGAGCAGGGCTGTTAACTCCGGATAATTTTTGAGGAAGCACTGCACCACCAGGTTCAAGGTGTGAGCCAAGCAAGGTATGTGGCTGAGTTTTGAAAGGGCTATGGCTGCCACAAAATTACGGCCGTTATCACTAACTACCTTGCCTGCCTCAAGATGTACACTGCCCAGCCATGACTCAGTTTGTCGCTTCAAGTACTCGGCCAGCACCTCGGCGGTGTGTCTGTCGCCCAAACACATCATCTGCAACACAGCCTGCTGACGCTTTCCACTAGCTGCTCGATAGGGGGACACATCGTGTGCAACAGTGGCAGCTGCAGATGGAGTGCTCGTACGACTGCGCTCTGTGGATGAGCTTTCGCTTCTGGAGGAGGAGGAGGAGGAGGAGGGTCGAACGCCTACAGCCAACTGTTTCCTATACCGTGGGCTAGGCAGCACTGTCCCACCACCGCTGTCCCCTGTGGACCCTGCATCCACCACATTTACCCAGTGCGCAGTGATGGACACGTAACGGCCCTGGCCATGCCGACTGGACCATGCATCAGTTGTGAGGTGCACCTTTCTGCTCACTGACTGCTTGAGTGCATGGACAATGCGGTCTTTCACATGATGGTGGAGGGCTGGGATGGCTTTGCGAGAGAAGAAGTGGTGACTGGGTAGGTCATAGCGTGGTACTTCATAGGCCATGAGTTCGCGGAAAGCTGTGCTTTCCACCAACCGAAAGGGCATCATCTCAAACGAGATTAGTTTGGCAATGTGGGCGTTCAAACCCAGTGTACGCGGATGAGAGACTGAGTACTTTCTTGACCTACTCATAGTGTCTGGGAGGGTGAGCTGGACTTGAGAGCTGCATATGGTGGAAGTAGCGGTGGACAGGGCGGACTGAGAGAGGGTTGATGATGGTGATGGAGTTGGTGTTCTTTCTGATGGCCTAGAATCAGTCTTTCGTTGATATAACAGTGGGATTCCCTGACTGCTGTGGTCTTGCAACGACACCTCAACATTTGCTGCTGTGCTACCCGGTGGGCTTACAGTGGGGGAAACAATGTAGCGTTGCTGACTACCTTCGTTGTGATCAGTTGCACATGTGGCACTTGAGTTTTGGTGTTGTGTCCACGCTTGCAAGTGCATGCTGGTTAAATGTCTAAGCATGCAACTGGTATTCAAATTTTTCAGATTTTTCCCTCAGCTAAAGGTCTTTGCGCACTTCTTACAGATAACCTTGGCCTGATCATGAGGATTTTGTTCAAAAAAGTGCCACACTGCACTCTTCCTACTTTGGCAGACATTTTGCGGCCTAGCACGCTGTGATCTTTTGACCCTCTGGACAAGCTGTCCAGCAACTCTTTTGATGTTTGGAACCTGTCTTTGGAGTGCTCCGGGCCTGCCAGATAACAGCTGTTGCGATGTCGATGTGTGCTGTGGATGCTCCTCATCTGAGCTATTGGAAGCAGCACCCTCTTCCCCCAATGGATGCCAATCTGGGTCAACAACTGGGTCATCCATCACCTCCTCTTCTATGTCATGTGCACCTTCCTCTGTGTCACCGTGTATGGTGGTATAGTGTGCGGGAAAGGGCACCTGAGTCTCATCAGGGTCAGAATCTGGCTCTGTACACTGCGAGGACAATGTAGTGCTCTGAGTGAATGTACCAGCAGAATCATCCATCAGCGGCTGTGCATCAGTGCACTCCATGTCAGATTCATCTTGGCCTGGGTAATTCACCATTTCACTTGATAATCCAGGCATGGTATGTGAAAACAGCTCCATGGAGTAATCAGTAGTATGGCCTGCGTCATCCTTCAATCTTGGTTGGGGTGAAGGACACAAGGAAAGGTGTGGTTCATGAACATGAGCCTCCAATGACGACTCAGTGCTTTTACTTTTTACAACTGAAGAAGAGGAGGCGATAGAGCTGGAGTCTGAGTCAGCAATGTAAGACAAAACTTTTTCCTGATGCTCTGGCTTTAAAAGCGGTTTGCCAACTCCTAGAAAACTAAGCGTTCGAGGCCTTATGTAGCCAGACGATGACGCAGGGTCAGCACCTCCTGCATTCGGTCCTATTTTGCTCTTGCCACTACCATCAGATCCACCACCAACACCATCATTACCAGCTGCCAACCCCCGCCCAATTCCACGGCCTCTTCCACCAGCCTTCCTCATTTTTGGTAGAAATGTAGACAAAATCCAACAAACTATATAGTAATGTAAAACAAGGTACAAGGTGTCTATAGGACAGGGGAGATTTTGAATTTCTGCACACACTTGTGGACAGTGGACACTTTTGGATTGTGTGAGGCCCACTGATATCTGAGCACTATGTGACAGGCTCGATGGCACAGCTGTGACAAAAGTGACTAGAGGATAAGGGAGATTTTGAATTTCTGCACACACTTGTGGACAGTGGACACTTTTGGATTGTGTGAGGCCCACTGATATCTGAGCGCTATGTGACAGGCTCGATGGCACTGCTGTGACAAAAGTGACTAGAGGATAAGGGAGATTTTGAATATCTGCACACACTTTTGGACACTGGTCACTTTTGGATTGTGTGAGGCCCACTGATATCTGAGCGCTATGTGACAGGCTCGATGGCACTGCTGTGACAAAAGTGACTAGAGGATAAGGGAGATTTTGAATATCTGCACACACTTTTGGACACTGGACACTTTTGGATTGTGTGAGGCCCACTGATATCTGAGCGCTATGTGACAGGCTCGATGGCACTGCTGTGACAAAAGTGACTAGAGGATAAGGGAGATTTTGAATTTCTGCACACACTTGTGGACAGTGGACACTTTTGGATTGTGTGAGGCCCACTGATATCTGAGCGCTATGTGACAGGCTCGATGGCACAGCTGTGACAAAAGTGACTAGAGGATAAGGGAGATTTTGAATATCTGCACACACTTGTGGACAGTGGACACTTTTGGATTGTGTGAGGCCCACTGATATCTGAGCGCTATGTGACAGGCTCGATGGCACTGCTGTGACAAAAGTGACTAGAGGATAAGGGAGATTTTGAATATCTGCACACACTTTTGGACACTGGACACTTTTGGATTGTGTGAGGCCCACTAATATCTGAGCGCTATGTGACAGGCTCGATGGCACAGCTGTGACAAAAGTGACTAGAGGATAAGGGAGATTTTGAATATCTGCACACACTTGTGGACAGTGGACACTTTTGGATTGTGTGAGGCCCACTGATATCTGAGCGCTATGTGACAGGCTCGATGGCACTGCTGTGACAAAAGTGACTAGAGGATAAGGGAGATTTTGAATATCTGCACACACTTTTGGACACTGGACACTTTTGGATTGTGTGAGGCCCACTGATATCTGAGCGCTATGTGACAGGCTCGATGGCACTGCTGTGACAAAAGTGACTAGAGGATAAGGGAGATTTTGAATATCTGCACACACTTTTGGACACTGGACACTTTTGGATTGTGTGAGGCCCACTGATATCTGAGCGCTATGTGACAGGCTCGATGGCACAGCTGTGACAAAAGTGACTAGAGGATAAGGGAGATTTTGAATTTCTGCACACACTTGTGGACAGTGGACACTTTTGGATTGTGTGAGGCCCACTGATATCTGAGCGCTATGTGACAGGCTCGATGGCACTGCTGTGACAAAAGGATAAGGGAGATTTTGAATTTCTGCACACACTTGTGGACAGTGGACACTTTTGGATTGTGTGAGGCCCACTGATATCTGAGCGCTATGTGACAGGCTCGATGGCACTGCTGTGACAAAAGTGACTAGAGGATAAGGGAGATTTTGAATATCTGCACACACTTGTGGACAGTGGACACTTTTGGATTGTGTGAGGCCCACTGATATCTGAGCGCTATGTGACAGGCTCGATGGCACTGCTGTGACAAAAGTGACTAGAGGATAAGGGAGATTTTGAATTTCTGCACACACTTGTGGACAGTGGACACTTTTGGATTGTGTGAGGCCCACTGATATCTGAGCGCTATGTGACAGGCTCGATGGCACTGCTGTGACAAAAGTGACTAGAGGATAAGGGAGATTTTTAATTTCTGCACACACTTGTGGACAGTGGACACTTTTGGATTGTGTGAGGCCCACTGATATCTGAGCGCTATGTGACAGGCTCGATGGCACAGCTGTGACAAAAGTGACTAGAGGATAAGGGAGATTTTGAATTTCTGCACACACTTGTGGACAGTGGACACTTTTGGATTGTGTGAGGCCCACTGATATCTGAGCGCTATGTGACAGGCTCGATGGCACAGCTGTGACAAAAGTGACAAGAGGATAAGGGAGATTTTGAATTTCTGCACACACTTTTGGACAGTGGACACTTTTGGATTGTGTGAGGCCCACTGATATCTGAGCGCTATGTGACAGGCTCGATGGCACTGCTGTGACAAAAGTGACTAGAGGATAAGGGAGATTTTGAATATCTGCACACACTTTTGGACACTGGACACTTTTGGATTGTGTGAGGCCCACTGATATCTGAGCGCTATGTGACAGGCTCGATGGCACAGCTGTGACAAAAGTGACTAGAGGATAAGGGAGATTTTGAATATCTGCACACACACTTGGACACTGGACACTTTTGGATTGTGTGAGGCCCCCTGATATCTGAGCGCTATGTGACAGGCTTGATGGCACTGTGGTGACAAAAGTGACTAGAGGATAAGGGAGATTTTGAATTTTTGCACACACTTGTGGACAGTGGACACTTTTGGATTGTGTGAGGCCCACTGATATCTGAGCGCTATGTGACAGGCTCGATGGCACAGCTGTGACAAAAGTGACTAGAGGATAAGGGAGATTTTGAATTTCTGCACACACTTGTGGACAGTGGACACTTTTGGATTGTGTGAGGCCCACTGATATCTGAGCGCTATGTGACAGGCTCGATGGCACTGCTGTGACAAAAGTGACTAGAGTATAAGGGAGATTTTGAATTTCTGCACACACTTGTGGACAGTGGACACTTTTGGATTTTGTGAGGCCCACTGATATCTGAGTGCTATGTGACAGGCTCGATGGCACAGCTGTGACAAAAGTGACTAGAGGATAAGGGAGATTTTGAATTTCTGCACACACTTGTGGACAGTGGACACTTTTGGATTGTGTGAGGCCCACTGATATCTGAGCGCTATGTGACAGGCTCGATGGCACAGCTGTGACAAAAGTGACTAGAGGATAAGGGAGATTTTGAATCTCTGCACACACTTTTGGACACTGGACACTTTTGGATTGTGTGAGGCCCAATGAATATCTGAGCGCTATGTGACAGGCTCGATGGCACAGCTGTGACAAAAGTGACTAGAGGATAAGGGAGATTGGATTGCTTTTAAAAAAGCAGTTTGCGGAGCAGTGGGTAAACAGCAATGCCAGCCTGTCAGGAAGCCTTAGAAGGCAGCCCAACAACCAACACCACTGATACACCACTATATAGCCTCCCCTTGCACTGCACACACAGTGACTGGTGTGTTGTGCAGGCCAAATTGCTAGCAGCAGAAGCAGTTTTTTTTTCTTCTCAGCAGGACAAAAAAAAAAAATTGGGATTGCTTTTAAAAAAGCAGTTTGCGGAGCAGTGGGTAAATAGCAATGCCAGCCTGTCAGGAAGCCTTAAAAGGCAGCCCAACAACCAACACCACTGATACACCACTATATAGCCTCCCCTTGCACTGCACACACAGTGACTGGTGTGTTGTGCAGGCCAAATCGCTAGCAGCAGAAGCAGTTTTTTTGTCTTCTTCCCTGCCTAACGCTCTCCCTACAGAATCAGCAGCAACCTCTCCCTATACTAAGATCGACAGAAGTAAGATGGCGGTCGGCGTGCACGCCCTTTTATACCCCCTGTGACGCCCACCAAAGCAAGCCAATCACTTCCATGCCCTTCTGAAAGATGGTGGTGACCCGTGCCTATGTCATCACGTTGCCCACAGTGTCCGTGGATCCTGATTGGCTGAAAAAGAGCGCAAAACAAACTTTTGAAACGCGACTTTGGCGCGTAAGTCACCGACCTCGTGGCCGACCTCATCCTAGGGTCGGGTTTCGTTTCATGAAACCCGACTTTGCCAAAAGTCGGCGACTTTTGAATTTTTTCGACCCGTTTCGCTCAACTCTACTCACAGCATCAGAGCACAGTAAGACATCAATAATGCATAAAAGTGTCTGTGAGAAAATATTAAATCCACATGACATTTAATATGTGCACTTTCCTACATTCATGTGTGTCACTTAGTGATACGGGAGGGGGGGATTCATTTCTGTAATGTGCTCGCTGCTCCTTTCTGGGGGACAGACGATGGCTGGAGCTTATGTTCCTGGGGATGCTAGATTTGTCCCACCATGTCAGTGTCTACTGAGGTGTTGTCAAGTGGGAAAACTTGCGCATAGCAACCAATCACAGCTCAGCTTCTCTTAACCAGCTCTTGTGAAATGAGAGATGCTTAGTGATTGGTTGCAAGCAAAACTGTTGGTCATAGCAACCAATCACAGCTTAGCTTCTTTTGAACAGCTCTGGTGAAATGAAAGATGCTTCTTGATTGGTTGGTGATACACACATACATACATTCATTTTTATATATAGAGATGTATTTGCATGCCCGTTACTGATCTCAGTGGCTGTGCAAGGTAGACAGTGAGAGCCACCACACTCAATTACTAGCTACAGCGATGATGTCCACTGTCAACAAGATGTCAATACTGCACCTTAAACACCGAAACCCTAGCAGCGGCGGAGAGCTGACGCTGTATCTAGGGATGATCATTTCCTGTTCCTATTGAGATTTTAGGCATTTTATTGCTGCAGGACTAGTTCTTCACTTATAACTTCTTTCCAGAGAAAAGCAAAGTCAAATGTTTTGTAAAGTTTCTAGAAAGCTGGTTGACCAGCAATATTTCTGACTCTGATCTGTTTTGTTGCATAGCAAAAAGGAAGGCTGAGATTTCTGCTGAAATATGTTGATTTCTTATTTATTAGTGTGAGAACGTTCCTTTGCTTGCTGACAATCACACGTGTTTGTTCATGCACCCCAAGCAGGAACAACCTTGCATGCTCATTTTCACAGTTTATTTGGACATGTCTGACTCCTCACTCATAGAGAGGCATATCCAGCAAAACGCTTGCTCACATATAGATGCAGCCATCGTATAACAAGGAGCAAAATCGTACATACAAAAGAGTATGTGGGGGTTAGTATGGTACTGCTTCTTCTCTTTCTATTTATCCTCACATGTGTGTTCTAATATACAGTACTTCAAATGTGTTAGGTGGCAGCAGCAGAAGGCACTAGAATTGGAGCAGTGATAGACTACAAGCAGGCATGGGTTAACTTGTAGGAAGGTGCAAGTACATTAGGGAAGAGCAGCAGGAAGTCAGTGGAAGAGCCTGAGCGGAAAAGCCCATGGCCAGGAGCAAATAGTAGTGATGTAGCAGTGAGAGAGAACACACAGATAGCCCTGGAGGTGAAGATTGCTGAGGCAATGAGGGACCCCAGGCTATGCAGCGTGCAAGCGGTCACCGCTTATTGAAGTTGAAGTTTGGACCACTGATGGTGTAAGAGGCCAGTACACGTTGAGTCAATGGTCCACGTGAGTACACGAGTCCGGCAGCCTGAGTCCAAGACAGGGTCAAGAAGGAGCGCCTACTGGTGTATAAGAAGAGAGACAGCAGCTGAGGCTGAAGGCTGGATAGAAGCTCTGGAAAAGGGATAGAATTCATATCCGAGTAGCACAGCTTCCCAGGACAAGATGAGAGGTTCAGCAACTAGGACAGAGTGTGTGCTGAATGTGAAGGACTGCCTGCTGCTTATAATCTGTGCCTGAAGATATTGATACTGCTAAGCCTTCTTGTAATCTGTGCCTGAAGACATCTATTCTGGAAGAAAATGCTTCTGTTATAAAAAGCATTGGACGTCTCATTGTCTGTCTCTTCACCGCCCTGGGAGGGAGAAGGGAACGTGGAATGGAGGTAATCAACTGTATCGCAGTACCGGGACTTTATTTATCTTTTCACGTACAAGGTGCCAGGGGGCTCACTGACTGTTGCTTAGTGAACTCACCCATGACTACCACCCTGTGCCACCTCGTTACAAGTTCATAGAGAAAGTATTGCCTGCTGTTTCAATTCTTATCTCTACTGTATATTTTTTAACCCTTACAGAACATTGTCCACTACTAACCTTGGTGACCCAAGTGGTTTGTGAACAAAGTAGAGTTCAAAAATGGGAATTAAAAGCAGGCGTTTAAGGAAGAACTTCAACACATTTTTTGTATGTTTTATCATTCTATTTTGTTTGATTGGACAATGGATGGCAGTAATTAAGGTTTCTTTCATAGCATAATCTGACATACAGTATATATGCACAATTGGAGAGGGAATACCGCTTTGGCAGATATCAGTATGTTGCCCACCTGGAAGCTCATATTGAAGATCTGAAAGAACAAAATTTAGCAGTGAAGGTGATTGCAATCTTTAAGAGGACCATGCTTCTCACCGAGTAAGTAATTTAGTGGGGTAGATATGGAGAGTGGAGAAGTGGTTAAGGAGGAGTAGGCAAGTGTTAGTTAATGTAATAAGGAGGAGTGGAAAAGGTCTAAGAAAAGGGAGGCTGTTCTTGTCTCTGTGCTAACAAGCAAAATTGGTATATTTGGTGATGTTACAATGGTATGGGTGTATGTAGCAGAAGGATTAATTCATTATTCAGGGAGTTGGTAATGATCATCTAGTGAAGTGTTTCCCAAACTCCAGTCATCAACAGGTCATGTTTTCAATATTTCCATAGTATTGCACAGGTGAGAGAATTCCTAATGCCTTAAAAGGGCTGCCATCAGGGCACGACAACCCTTACAATTATATGACGATTAGGAGGGCCCGCGGGCCCCCCGAGGCCCAACATTTTGTTCTGCCTTCTCCGCGCTTTGTAAAGTGTAAAAAGCACAACCCAGTCCCAGCGCCTACCTGCCGGGCCCTCCCCCTCCCCTTCCCCCTCCCCTCCCCTCGGTGCATCATGGTCCAGCCAAGCCAGCACAGCCCTCATGTGATGTCACACACTGCTGTTCCTAATTCCGGAGCAGAGCAGCGTGCGCCACGTGGGACTTGCTGGGAGCGCTGGCAGTGGAGTGGATGACCAGACCAGGCGGCAGGAGTGGACGACCAGACCAGACCAGACCAGCCTCCAGGTGGCAGGAGTGGACGACCAGGCGGCAGGCGCAGAATAACGAGGCGGCGAGCAAGGGTGAGTAAGTACTAGTCACTGTCTGTCTGTGTCGGTCTACCTGAATGTCTGAGTGCACTGCGACGTCTCATGGTGCCGCGGGGATGATCATGTGCGCTGGTGGTCTCTGCTGTGTAGCTTGCCTGCCCCTGCTGACAATGCTGCCCTATGGATGGGGACATGATGGGGAGAGGGCCGATGATGGGGAGATGATGGGGAGAAGGCCGATGATGGAGAGGGGGCCAATGATGGGGAGGGGAGATGATGGGGACAGGGCCAATGATAGGGAGATGGGAGATGATTGGGTGAGGGGAGATGATGGGGAGAGGGCCGATGATGGGGAGTGGGCCAATGATGGGAGTGATGGGGAGAGGGCAATGATGGTGGTGGGAGAGAGGGCAGTGATGGGGATGAGGAAATGATGGAGGTGGTGGATGGGCAATTTCTATTGTCTACATAAAGGGGATCATGATGGGGCATATTTCTGCATGAAGGGGATCATGATGGGGCATATTACTACAAGAAGGGGATTATGATGGGGCATAACACTACAAGGGGATCATGATGGGGCATATTACTACATGAAGGGGATCATGATGGGGCATATTTCTACAAGAAGGGGATCATGGGGCATAATACTACATGAAGGGGATCATGATGGGGCATATTTCTGCATGAAGGGGATCATGATGGGACATATTTCTGCATGAAGGGGATCATGATGGGACATATTTCTGCATGAAGGGGACAATGATGGGGCATATTACTACAAGAAGGGGATCAGGATGGGCATATAACTACTGGCTTTGGGACCATTCCAATTGGGCAGGTGGTGAGCACAGTAATTAAAAGATAAAGTGTGTACCTGTTACTAGTTTGGCGGTTGTTTGCAATCTCAGCACCTGGACCACCAGCGTCTTTTTTTATGTGTTTTTTGTCAAATGTAGAGCCGCAGCAAATATTTATACTTTTTCAGATCACGGTGAAGCCTCGTAGCGTGCCATTCTTGCCTTGCGCTATCCACAAGCCAGCCATCTCCAAGCCAGCCCAGGATTCAGAAGTCGGCAGCAGCCAGATACAGTAAGTGTTATCACATTTGTGTGACTGTGGCTAAAGATTAGAGATAATCATACTGTGAATGTAGCAGTAGATTTTAGCTTGGAATCAGATTTTAGCATGGTATGCAAGCAATCTCTCCATCTATCTAATATTCTACATTTTTTGTGTGGTGGAGGAGCTAGAGTGGAGGCGGAACTTGGGGTGGAGCCTGGGCAGAGTCTCAAGGGGGGCCCCATAAATTTTGCCAGTATGGGGCCCCAAAATTCCTAGTGGCAGCCCTGTGCCTTGATAATACTTTAACCACCTGTGCAATACTAAGGAAATCCTGAGAACATGACGCGTTGGAGGCCGCGAGGACTGCAATTTGGGAAATGCTGATCTAGTGGAATTAATTACATAATAATAAAATATGCATGTACATACACCCCATTATCTTTATCATTTCCTAGAGCTAGCTTGATCTCATAACATGGGACTTTTTTTCAACCATACTAATTTTTTTTTTAACTCTGTAACTATGTAAATGGTAACCAGTTAAATTCTGACTTAAGCACTGATTGTGGCTGGAGTAGAACTCATGATGTAGCCTAAAGGGATTCTTAGGACAATCCTGACTTTTTAGAAAGATAACTTGACAATACGGTAATGACAAAGTGTACCGAGATCTGCATCAATCAGTTGTGATTTGTAGGGATACCTGATATTAGGACGTCATTCAGACGTCTGCGAGTCTTGTATTTGTTTTAGTCAAAGGTTTTCAAGAATAAAATGAGTACACATTATATCCTATAGGCTGTTCACACATCCGTGTTTGTTTGAGGACCATATTCTCGGCATAAAGTGCTGGAGACATGTTTGTTTTTGATGGGAGTCACAAATAAAATTACTCATTCATATGTCTTACAGTAGATTAAAGCAGCATAAAATATGATTTTTGCAGTAAACCAATAAACTATACAAATTTGGTATTGCCATGATTGTACTGACCAAGTTACCACACAGTGAACACTGTAAGGCCTCTTTCACACATCAGGTTTTCGCCGTCAGGCGCGATCCGGTGCTTTTGACAGAAACCGGATCCGGCGAAATGCAATGCCGGATCCGGTTTCCCCCCCATTGACTTGCATTTGCGCCGGATCGCGCCGGATGGCCATGCGTTTCATCCGGTTTTCGCCGGATCCGGCAATGTGTCGCAATGTGTCGCGATCCGGCGTCTGGAAAAAACGTCTACTGTAACGTTTTTTGTCTCCGGCGAAAAAGCTGGACACGCCGGATCCGGCGCGTCCGGCTTTTTCACACAATGAAAGCCTATGAGCGCCGCAATGCGCCTGATCCGGCGAAAGCCGGATCCGGTGGCCGGATCCGTTTTTTTTTGTCTGAGCATGCTCAGTAGCTCTGCCCACAAGACATATATAAAAGCAAGACAGTGGGACCCACAGCCACACCCAACATGCCACCCAAGAAAGCAACCAAGCGAAGCAGGAGAAGGCAGGAGACCACTGCAGCACCATCAGCACCACCACCACCCCAAATGGAGCAGCAAATAGAACATGCTGAGGAGGGGAGGCCAGCAGCAGATGAGAGACGGTAATTATCAAATCCCCCATTCCTCCAAACTAGGGCCATGGAATATCAAGATATTCATTGGCCCTTTGTTTCTCTTTATTCAACAGCCGCCAAAGAGATGCAGCAGCAGCAGCAGAAATGGCATCACTGGCAGCAGCAATACCCACAGCCATGGAGTCTGGCCATCAACAGGACAGCACATCTTCTTCTGGGAGCCCTCCCTCGCATCGTCAGCGTTTGACGGTAAGTTTTTATTTCCAAAATCCATCATCTCTGTAATATATGTCTATTCATTGCCTTTTATTTCAAAACAGGAATCACAAGATGAAGAGGAGCTCCCAGAAGAAGAAGGAAGGGGTGGACAGACACCTGGAGTGGGCTCACAATTGGTAAGTTTTTTGCATCAAACGCAGAAACACAACATCACACTACACACAACACATAGAAAACAATGTTCTGCAGACCACACACAGCAAACAAATGCCTACATCCAAAGACATAACATTTTTTGTTTTCTTCTCTAGTCTTCCCAATCTGGTGCTCGGCCAAGAGGTCCTCGCAGTGCCTCCCAGGGTTGTCGGCGACAGCAACGCGGCGGTCACCAGCGTGTAAGTATAAATATTTTTGCTTTGTTTTTTTGCACTTTTTATTTCATTTCTTTTGTGGAGGCTAATTATGTTATTTTTGTCTTTTTCTTTAACAGCCTTCACAGCGTGCTCCCGACTCTGACGGTGAGGATGGAGGACTCGATGTGGACCACCTCATCGATCTCGTCAGAGAAAGGGAGCCGCTCTGGAATATGGCTGACCGCCGCCACGCTGACCTTATCGTTACCCGACGACTCTGGGAGGAAATCTGTTCTCTCCTTGTGGGCCGCTGGGAGGACCTCGAAGCTCGGGCCCAGATTAAAGAGCGTAAGTATATACAGTACCGGTTGCTTGATGTAAACCAGTGTTTCCCGAACTCCAGTCCTCGTGGTCCCCACGGATCATGTGTTCAGGATTTCTATTTACTATGGAAATCCTGAAAACATGACCCCTGGGGACCATGAGGACTGGAGTTTGTCAAACACTGATGTTGTATACTAACCACTCCTTTCTCGTTTCAGGGAACAGAATTGTGAATCGGTGGCGGTCTGTGAGGGATCGTTTCAAGAAGGAGTTCAATAAAGAGATGCGGGCCCCGAGTGGATCTGGAGGACGCAGGAGCAAGTACAAGTACGCACAAGCCCTGTCGTTCCTCCGGGAAACAATGCTCACCAGAGGGTAAATATTACACACCACATGTGGAAAAAAATGTTAGATGTAACTTTTTTTTTCAGCCAGGGCCATACCATGTCAGTATTTTAATTGTTTTTTTTTCTCTTTATTCCACAGCACGGTGAGCAGCACTCGGGAGCCTGCACGATTGGACCCTTCTGAGGCGATCCCTGAGGAGACCGGCACCGAGGGACACTTCGACCGCCCCGGTACATCTGCACCTTCCCAGCCTTCCCACACATTCGACCCATCTGTCCCATCCACCAGCACAGGAGCATCGTGGCCGCCTACATTACATGAAGCTGCTGGTGAGGAGATCGCTTTCCCTTTACCCCACCCTTCTGCCCCTGCCACCTCTAGTACACCTGCGGGTACTGGGCGGCAGCGGCAGAGGGGTCAGGAAAAGAGTTATGCGCAAGAGTTCTTGCATCTGAATGCATCTTTCCAGAACTGTCTCAAAGTCTTGTCAGAGCAAATCTCCGCAGGCTTTCAGCAGATCAACTCCAGCATTCTGGAGGTGAAGACACTTCTGCAAACCATGCATTCAGAAGCAAGATCTTCGCCAAACCACACCTTTTTCAGGTCTGTTGTGGAGCGCATGGCAACACTATCTCCTACCCAGCAGATGCATGTAATGCATTCGTGCCACGGTGCTCTACAACAGGTTACCTCCCAACCTCCACCTCCCACCACTGTAGTTCCTCCACCTGCACCCCCTCCAGCCACTTTCCATCCTCCCCCTCCTATTACATCTGCACCCCCTCCAGCCACTTTCCATCCTCCCCCTCCTATTACATCTGCACCCCCTCCAGCCACTTTCCATCCTCCCCCTCCTATTACATACCAGCAACCTCACCAGTACCAGACATCTCCCCACTTCCAGCAACCTGCCCCGTACCAAACTCCTTCCCCGTACCAAACTCCTTCCCCGTACCAAACTCCTTCCCCATACAACTTTCCATCAACATCATCTGCTCCTACAGTCCCTGCCCAACCCTCCACTCCACCGCCCACCACCTCTTCTGCCTCCCACATGTCCACCCATTCTGTAGCTTTTTCCACACCTTCACCTCTAACTGTTCCTTCCCCACCACGATCCCAGTCCTCTCTCCACACACCCAGTGTCGAAGTGTCCCGCAGCCCCTCCAGCAGTATTTCCACCCCACAGTACACAGATTTGTAATTTTTTTTTTGTGTAATAAAAATGCCCATTGGGTTTAAAACCTTTATTAAAAAAGTTTTTTGCACTTTAAAAACATAAAAAAAAAAAAAATTTAAATAAAAGTTAAATTATCGTTTCACAATGGTTGTCTGTCATTTCTTTCTGCGGCGAACTATGTTTTAAAAAAAGGTTAAATACAGGATATTTCAAAGGTAAAAAGGTATTCAAAACCAGGTATATAACTGTGGCTAAATTTTAGCTTTTTGCCACAGTTGTGTTCCTGGTTGTGTTTGAAGCAAAGTATTTCACCTAAAAAGTTGTGTTTATTGTTGGTGATTTCCTAACAATGTACACAACTTTTGTTAAAAGGTGAAATACTTTGCATAAAACACAACCAGGTACACACCTGTGGCCTAAAGCTAAAAATAGTAAGACCATGACAAGATAGCCAACTTTGGTTGGCAAAGGTATATCCTGTTGGTCCAGAAGGTACACAAGTTTAGGGCACAAATCTTTCACACTCTGTCATCCCAGTGTACTCTGCCTTGAGGTGACATAAAGTATAGTGGAAAATTGTCCCTGAAACCGTCACAGAACTTCTAGTGGTAATATTTCCAATGACAACATCCATCTTCGCCAGTAACTTGCTCTTCTCTCCAACCTGCACTTTCTTCTCTACAACCTGTCAAAGAAGGGCTGTAGGAACATGCTATATCTAGTTTTCCAGTAGCCAATCCCGTTCGGAAGGCCACAAGGGTCAATTTTAAAAACCGGATCCGGCGTAATCCGTCGAAAAACGGATAGAAAAACGGATAGAAAAACGGATGAACCGGATGAGACGGATCCGGTTTTGTCTGTCAAGAAAAAGACGGATCCGGCAGAAAACCGGATCCGTCACATCCGGTTTTACTAAACATTTGCCGGATCCGGCGTTCCGGCACGACGCCGGATCGCGCCTGACGCCGAAAACCTGATGTGTGAAAGTAGCCTTCCGGCGTCGTGCCGGAATGCCGGATCCGGCAAATGTTTTGTAAAACCTGATGTGCCGGATCCGGTTTTCTGCCGGATCCGTCTTGTTCTTGACAGACAAAACCGGATCCGTCTCATCCGGTTCATCCGTTTTTCTATCCGTTTTTCGACGGATTACGCCGGATCTGGTTTTTAAAATTGACCCTTGTGGCCTTCCGAACGGGATTGGCTACTGGAAAACTATATATAGCATGTTCCTACAGCCCTTCTTTGACAGGTTGTAGAGGAGAAAGTGCAGGTTGGAGAGAAGAGCAAGTTACTGGCGAAGATGGATGTTGTCATTGGAAATATTACCACTAGAAGTTCTGTGACGGTTTCAGTAATGAGGGACAATTTTGCACTATACTTTATGTCACCTCAAGGCAGAGTACACTGGCAGGATGACAGAGTGTGAAAGATTTGTGCCCTAACCAAACTTGTGTACCTTCTGGACCAACAGTATATACCTTTGCCAACCAAAGTTGGCTTTCTTGTCATGGTCTTACTATTTTTAGCTTTAGGCCACAGGTGTGTACCTGGTTGTGTTTTATGCAAAGTATTTCACCTTTTAACAAAAGTTGTGTACATTGTTAGGAAATCACCAACAATAAACACAACTTTTCAGGTGAAATACTTTGCTTCAAACACAACCAGGAACACAACTGTGGAAAAAAGCTAAAATTTACCCACTGTTATATACCTGGTTTTGAATACCTTTTTACCTTTTAAATACCCTGTATTTAACCTTTTTTTTAAACATATTTCGCCGCAGAAAGAAATGACAGACAACCAGTGTAAACAATAATTTAACTTTTATTTAAAATATTTTTTTTTGTGTAAACTGTTTTTAAAGTTAAAAAAACTTTTTTAATAAAGGTTTGAAACCAACCAAATGGGCATTTTTATTACAAAAAAAACATTATAACTCGGTGTAGTGTGGGGTGGAAATACTGCTGGAGGGGCTGCGGGACACTTCGACAATGGGAGTGTGGAGAGAGGACTGGGATCGTGGTGGGGAAGGAACAGTTAGAGGTGATGGTGTGGAAAAAGCTACAGAATGGGTGGACATGTGGGAGGCAGAAGAGGTGGTGGGCGGTGGAGTGGAGGGTTGGGCAGGGACTGTAGGAGCAGATGATGTTGATGGAAAGTTGTATGGGGAAGGAGTTTGGTACGGGGAAGGAGTTTGGTACGGGGAAGGAGTTTGGTACGGGGCAGGTTGCTGGAAGTGGGGAGATGTCTGGTACTGGGGAGGTTGCTGGTACTGGGAAGGTTGCTGGTACTGGTGAGGTTGCTGGTATGTAATAGGAGGGGGAGGATGGAAAGTGGCTGGAGGGGGTGCAGATGTAATAGGAGGGGGAGGATGGAAAGTGGCTGGAGGGGGTGCAGATGTAATAGGAGGGGGAGGATGGAAAGTGGCTGGAGGGGGTGCAGGTGGAGGAACTACAGTGGTGGGAGGTGGAGGTTGGGAGGTAACCTGCTGTAGAGCACCGTGGCACGAATGCATTACATGCATCTGCTGGGTAGGAGATCGTGTTGCCATGCGCTCCACAACAGACCTGAAAAAGGTGTGGTTTGGCGAAGATCTTGCTTCTGAATGCATGGTTTGCAGAAGTGTCTTCACCTCCAGAATGCTGGAGTTGATCTGCTGAAAGCCTGCGGAGATTTGCTCTGACAAGACTTTTAGACAGTTCTGGAAAGATGCATTCAGATGCAAGAACTCTGGCGCATAACTCTTTTCCTGACCCCTCTGCCGCTGCCGCCCAGTACCCGCAGGTGTACTAGAGGTGGCAGGGGCAGAAGGGTGGGGTAAAGGGAAAGCGATCTCCTCACCAGCAGCTTCATGTAATGTAGGCGGCCACGATGCTCCTGTGCTGGTTGATGGGACAGATGGGTCAAATGTGTGGGAAGGCTGGGAAGGTGCAGATGTACCGGGGCGGTCGAAGTGTCCCTCGGTGCCGGTCTCCTCAGGGATCGCCTCAGAAGGGTCCAATCATGCAGGCTCCCGAGTGCTGCTCACCGTGCTGTGGAATAAAGAGAAAAAAAAACAATTAAAATACTGACATGGTATGGCCCTGGCTGAAAAAAAAAAGTTACATCTAACATTTTTTTTCACATGTGGTGTGTAATATTTACCTTCTAGTGACCATTGTTTCCCGGAGGAACGACAGGGCTTGTGCGTACTTGTACTTGCTCCTGCGTCCTCCAGATCCACTCGGGGCCCGCATCTCTTTATTGAACTCCTTCTTGAAACGATCCCTCACAGACCGCCACCGATTCACAATTCTGTTCCCTGAAACGAGAAAGGAGTGGTTAGTATACAACATCAGTGTTTCACAAACTCCAGTCCTCATGGTCCCCAGGGGTCATGTTTTCAGGATTTCCATAGTAAATAGAAATCCTGAACACATGATCCGTGGGGACCACGAGGACTGGAGTTCGGGAAACACTGGTTTACATCAAGCAACTGGTACTGTATATACTTACGCTCTTTAATCTGGGCCCGAACATCGAGGTCCTCCCAGCGGCCCACAAGGAGCGAACAGATTTCCTCCCAGAGTCGTCGGGTAACGATAAGGTCAGCGTGGCGGCGGTCAGCCATATTCCAGAGCGGCTCCCTTTCTCTGACGAGATCGATGAGGCGGTCCACATCAATCCCTCCATCCTCACCGTCAGAGTCGGGAGCACGCTGTGAAGGCTGTTAAAGAAAAAGACAAAAACAACATAATTAGCCTCCACAAAAGAAATGAAATAAAAAGTGCAAAAAAACAAAGCAAAAATATTTATACTTACACGCTGGTGACCGCCGCGTTGCTGTCGCCGACGACCCTGGGAGGCACTGCGAGGACCTCTTGGCCGAGCACCAGATTGGGAAGACTAGAGAAGAAAACAAAAAATGTTATGTCTTTGGATGTAGGCATTTGTTTGCTGTGTGTGGTCTGCAGAACATTGTTTTCTATGTGTTGTGTGTAGTGTGATGTTGTGTTTCTGCGTTTGATGCAAAAAACTTACCAATTGTGAGCCCACTCCAGGTGTCTGTCCACCCCTTCCTTCTTCTTCTGGGAGCTCCTCTTCATCTTGTGAATCCTGTTTTGAAATAAAAGGCAATGAATAGACATATATTACAGAGATGATGGATTTTGGAAATAAAAACTTACCGTCAAACGCTGACGATGCGAGGGAGGGCTCCCAGAAGATGATGTGCTGTCTTCCTGGTGGCCACACTCCATGCCTGTGGGTGGTGTTCCAGCTGCTGCCATTTCTGCTGCTGCTGCATCTATTGGGTGGCTGTTGAATAAAGAGAAACAAAGGGCCAATGAATATCTTGATATTCAATAGCCCTAGTTTGGAGGAATGGGGGATTTGATAATTACCGTCTCTCATCTGCTGCAGGCCTCCCCTCCTCAGCATGTTCCATTTGCTGCTCCATTTGGGGTGGTGGTGGTGCTGATGGTGCTGCAGTGGTCTCCTGCCTTCTCCTGCTGCGCTTGGTTGCTTTCTTGGGTGGCATGTTGGGTGTGGCTGTGGGTCCCACTGTCTTGCTTTTATATATGTCTTGTGGGCAGAGCTACTGAGCATGCTCAGACCAAAAAAAACGGATCCGGCCACCGGATCCGGCTTTCGCCGGATCAGGCGCATTGCGGCGCTCATAGGCTTTCATTGTGTGAAAAAGACGGTCGCGCCGGATCCGGCGTGTCCAGCTTTTTCGCCGGAGACAAAAAACGTTACAGTAGCCGTTTTTTCCAGACGCCGGATCGCGACACATTGCCGGATCCGGCGAAAACCGGATGAAACGCATGGCCATCCGGCGCGATCCGGCGCAAATGCAAGTCAATGGGGGGGGAAACCGGATCCGGCATTGCATTTCGCCGGATCCAGTTTCTGTCAAAAGCGCCGGATCGCGCCTGACGGCGAAAACCTGATGTGTGAAAGAGGCCTAAAATAGTAATTTTTTATATATGAATGTTGGAATTGTGTTTTTTTTCTATTCCATCTCTAATCTCATTCACCTGTCTTTTACGACAGAGAGCTAGCTATCAGATGTAATTAGCTCTCTGCTGGGAGCCAAGGACAGAACTCTTCTCTATTTATACCCTTAGTAGACTTTGGGTCTTTGTGTTTCACACCTTCTATGTCCATCTAGAATCAGCCAAGAGACTAAACCTTGGGCAAGCTAGATGGGTTTTATTCTTTTCTAGGTTAGATTTTTTGGGGATGGCATTTAGACCTTATACCAAAAACCTTAAAGCTGATGCGCTCTCTTAAAATTTCTCTCCAAAATCAAACTAAGGTTTCTGAACAAGTTCCCATTCTAGCTGAGTGTATAGTTGTGTGCTTTGTTTCTCTAGATAGTTCTGAGGACATTGATTCATGAGTTAGCCCCTGACAATTCTCCTACACAAAACATATTTGTTCCGCCTCAGATTCTTGTTCACGTCCTTCAAGAATTTCATGATTCAGTATTCACAAGTTACCCTGGGATCAACAATACTATCTAATTGGTAACCAAGAGTTTCTTGTGGAAACCCTACCATTCAGGATTGTAGGAAATATGCTATTTCATGTGGAATTAGCGAGGAGACAAAACTCTCCAAACCCAACCTTCTGGACTTCTCCACGACTATACTGTGTCTCATTGCAATATTTAGGTTTTTGTACATATAACTACCTACACAGCATTTCTTGCTACATATTTTCTGGCAAAGGATCAATAATTCTGCTGGAAACATTTTTTAAAAGTTTACTTACAGCTAGAACTCGATGGACAGAAGTCTACTTTCAACCTTAACAATTATGAAACTTAAAAAACTATAATTATAGTGTACAAAATGTATAGTAAATAAAAAATAAAGAATAAAACATACCTCGGTTTAGAATGTGGGAGTTGCCTCAAGTCACATCAAAGTGATGTTACCTCTGACAGGGACACCATCAGTTTGAGTCAGTGTTTTGCAAAAATTGGTCTGTTTGTGATAAAACGGAACATTTTTGGACAGATTTTTAATAATTCCCCCACCTACACCTGAAAATTCTGTTATTCTGCTGTGATAGTAAACAGACTATTATTTACTTCCAGATGCCCATCCGTTTCTATTGTGAATTTGCTGTGTGATAAAGACCATGAATGGGGTGGGGTACAGTCCTATGAGACATATCTTTTTAGGGTATCTGGAGGCTTTGTGGAAATGTGATTTGCGGCAAAGCAGTATGATGTGAATTTATTATTATTTTTTTTTTTAATGAACCAAACCTGACAAACTACAATTTGAACTGACAAAACACTGGAGGGATTCAGTATGATATATATAATATACTGCAGATAATGAGGAGAGTTGGAACGTCTTCCTCTACTGACCTCAGTAAGTCATTTGCTTCTTCACTGCTTTGCTCCAAAATTACAAGCCCTCACATTTGCTCTGTTTTCCATGGGGACGGCAATGTAACTCTTTCGTAATATTCTCCCAGGTGCTTGAGTGTGGATTTTTCTCGATGTACAATCTGCAATCATTAAGGGATTTTTCATCTAATATTAACATTTGTAACTTCTGAAACAGCTTTCAGAAAAATGGTTTATATTAAATTATTTTCCTCCATTCTTCCATTCTCTTGGATATATAAAAGCTAAACATTATCTTAACCCTATGGTGACCTTAGAGACAAATCTGATACAGTATTGTATATTTAATTTACTTATAACCATACCACAGCTTTAGTTTATGTGTATTGTTAAAGGAAACCTGTTACATGTCGTAGCACTCTAAAACTACCACAATATATGTTTAGCAAACTTTACATGGCTTATTGATTACTGAATTAATCTAGAATTATCTTTGAACAATTGCGCATTATAAATTAATGCTTGACTAGTCAGGGGGGTGCTGATATATCCAGACTAACCTTCCATTTTTCAACATGTAAGCAAGTCCCTGAAGCCATGAGTGACATGTGTAGGGATTCGCTCTGGTAGGTAATGGCAGGGCTGCAGTAACGAGGCAACACACAGGTTTAAAGTTCAATTTCAGTGGTTTAATGTCACTTTGCAAACAGCAGATTAACAGAAAGTAAGGAAAACATAAATGTATTCCAGCTTGGAGAACCACTGGTCCCAGACTCACCCCTTGCACGGAACGCGCTTAACTAAGTGGCTGCCAGGTCAGCAGCATCCGCCAGGTGCTATTCCCAGGGTTGTTTGGAGTGTTGCTGCTATAGCTCTGAAGCACGTGTAGTCCAGCAAACAAATTCAGGCTAAGTCCAGCCAAGTTCCTGTATCTTCCACATATCTTCCACATATCTCACCATGTGCCAAACACCAACCTCCATTACATAACCTATAACCCCTCCCACCAGTGAGGTAGACATCACATGGGCTGATCACGTGACCATGACATCATCGCAGGTCCTGTCTTTAGGAAAAAAGCCGGCCGAACATTAATCTGCTGGGAGAAATGTATCTCCCATCCAGTAAAGCACCCTTTACTGTACCACACATGATTAATTACTGTCAGGTCTCTAAAAATCTTGTGTGCATTCACAATGTTCTGCCTCCCTGGGAATGCGCATTCAAGCTCGGTGTACGTTCCTCGGCTTCATCGGTGCACTGCGCATTCCCAGGGAATCCGAACATTCCACGCGTGCCAGAGATTTGCACAAAGTCGGTCGGTGATGTCGCTCTTGCAAATCATGTCAGTCACGCCAAAAGGAGAATGCTTACATGATGCGAGGAAGGGTTGGTCCAATGAAGATGATACATCTTGTAATATTTCATAAATGATTTGATTTTCACATGTTTTACTAATTTATATATATAGAGTTAAAAATTCTGCTGATAACTATATTGACATGTATGGAGAAAAAAAATTCCAATTCAGCAACTGAATAAAATCTTCAATGCTTTATTTCACAACACGGAATGAAAATTCATGGAGGTAGATAAGATAACGCTTAGATGCGTTTCAGGCATGAACCGCCCTTGAGCACTGAGTAAGATTGATATATACACAGATGTAAAAACATAAATATATACAGTTGTGTTTCAATGCTTAATAAGAGGCTCTGCAACTTTATGATATTTGCTATTCTTCAATGATTCCTTTCCATTTTCAATACTTCTGATTCTTGTCTGGGAATTAGATTATTTTTGTTTAGAGCTAAAGACCAATCCTGACGTCCAGTTGATTACTTTCGAAAAGGAGAAGCAGAGCAGTAGATGTAGATGGTATACTAAATTGAGCCTGCAAGTGGCACTATTGAATGAGAAATACCTCTGGTACCGGTATGTTCACGCTTTTATCACTGGTAAGGTTATAAAGGCACTATGGCTTCTGCTAATGCATAATTATATATACTGTAAATGATATTGCATGGGTATTATTGCTGACATTATGACTGAAATTATTAGAAGGATATTATTTATTACTAAAAATGGACAATTTTTTAGCATTTACTAATATTAAAAAATAAGCATTTTCTTTTTCGTTAATTAGCGCTCTAGTACTATTATATATCCACTATTTAGCATTATTTAGTACATAGCATAATTCTCTCGGATACAATGAGAGTGCTAACAATAAGGGAAAAAAATGACATCAGAGTTTCTCACTCCGGTACTTGTCTACAATGCAGGTGATTCATTTCCAAGGACCTCAAACAAAGAATGATAGACCTTCTAGCAATGTTCTCAATCCTGGATAACAATAATAAGTCATGCTTTCGGAAATATTCTATTTTTCAGTTCAGCTATTTATTAGTGCGAGAACAAAGCAAGGATGACAAACACACACATTACTTGGCCACTTAACTTTCCAATAGGATGAAGCTGAACAGAGAGGAGTGAACATCTCAACATTTATTTTGGGTCTGATTCAGTGGAAAATTCAACATGGACCGAATCAATTTGTCACAAACTGTAAGAGCTCCAAAGCCTCTGATTGCCTTGAAAAGAAGCACTAACAGACTTTTTATGCTTTTTAAAATTAAAAAAAAAGTTTCCAAAATGATCCCTTTTTGGAGGCGCATACCTGCCATGCCAGTATACACAGAAAAAAGTAATAACTTTCTAAAGAGCCCTTTTTTTGCATACCATTAACAAGCTTGTTATTTGGAAAAGAAAAGAAGCAATGGATCCTTTTAGCTCTCAAAATGTATCCCTTATTGGGATCTGCAATTGGTTTGATGTTTGGAAAGCGAAGAAGTAATGGGTTTTCTTAGCCAGCAAAAATGTATCCTTTTTTGGGGAGCAACAATAGGTTTGGTGTTTGGAAAGTGAAGAAGCAATGACTTCTTTTAGGCTAGTTTCACTCTAGCATATGGAGGAGCTGCGGAGGGATGCGGATTTCCTCCGTGAAGCTTCACCCACTGCTGCAGCTCCTCCATTTAGCTCCACCTCCATTGGCATGCGGCCTGCATACCCTATCTTTAGAATTGGGTACGCAGGCCATGCCAATGTATGCGGATGCCTCTGCATGCGTCTTTTTGACGGTGCGAAGACCGCAACAAAATCTAACACAATGCGTTCGGCGCAGGTCACCGCACCGTCAAAACTATGCATGCGAAGGCATCTGCATACATCGGCATGGCCTGCGAACCCAATGCTAAAGATAGGGTACGCAGGCTGCATGCCAACGGAGGCGGAGCTGAATGGAGGAGGCACAGCAATGGGCGGAGCTTCACGGAGGAAGTCCGCATCCCTCCACAGCTACGCCATACGCTAGTGTGAAACTAGCCTCAGCCATTAAAAATGATTCCTTTTTTGGGAGAAGCAACAGGTTTGCTATATGGAAAGTGAAGAAGCAATGGCTTCTTTTAATGTATCCCTTTTTGGAAGCAATTTCAGGTTTGTTATATTTACCCTTGGCTGGCAACTTTTGAGTGATTCCCAGCAGCAACTGAGGTGTCAAGTGCTTGTGAACTGATCCACAGTAGAAGAAGATCTGGCCTGGTTGGTTTTGCTCTTTTAGCAGTCCATCAGCTCTGGTCTATTTTGCCACCACTATCATCTTCCTCCTTGTCACCCTGAAAAATAAAATCACTTGCAAAAAATGTGTTATAATTATGTTCATTTTGTTCCAGCTCCAGGAGAGTAAAACTGAGTTTTTTTGAAACTTAAAACTTCTTATTCCAAGTGAACAAAAAACAAGATTTTGTTTTTCATTTTTTTTTTCACTTAGATTAAGAAGTTTTCATATTTCAATAAAAACTCAATTTTCATTCTCTTGGAGCCGGTACGCTTTTGGATAAATATTACCTGGCTGGATGCCGTGTGGAGGAGCAGTCTGTGTACCGAGAGTTGTTATTATTGCATGCTGGTTGCCTTTGCTCTTTTTTACTGAAAAAAATGAGTGACACACTAACTAATCGCAGAAAATATACTAAGACAGTGACACTGATCCTTCCTTCGCCATGCACATCTGGACCGTAATATTCCTTATGAAATTTTCTATGATTTAAGTAAGAAATATAAGAAATAAAGTCATTTATCCGTGATGACATTTCCTGTTCATCTTCATTTCATTTTCTGCTCTTCAGTAGAAGCTTAGAAGTTCCACTTCTGATCCCTCTGCAGAAAAGCTCTGATTTTACTTCCTCTAGCTGATAGGGGCTTATGTATTCTGCACAAATATCTACATCTATATGGCTGCCTGAGCTGGGGACAGTATTAACTCAGGGATGTCATCGATGGGTAGGTAAACTATAGACGAATTTAAGATAATATATGACAATTTCATAATAGCAACACAGCAGGTTCTAATAATGGAATATTGGTGTGTAGAGTTACATTTCCTTTTTCTTCTACCACTTTGCCTGTGTGTCAGTCTTCACTGCAATTTTGGTATTCTCTTCATGAACTACAAAGATCAGCATGAACAGTGGTAACCAGATAGATGAATAGATGAATTCATCAGAGCTGGTAATGTGAGCACATGAAGAAGCACTTATGGTTGCCGTTTGCTGACCGTTCTTGGCCGATGTGACTGAAGATACAAGTAGGGTGTTGATGTATCTTGGATAAATGGGATCACTCGGGTTAATCATCCTGTTCAGCAGTCATTTCATCTGCTTCTATCCTTACCAGTCAATTCAACCTGTCCCCAGTTCATTAGCAGAAGAGCGAAAAACAAAAGGAAACTAAACTCTCTCTAGAGATACACATGTTACTGCTGAATAATTGATCTTAAAGCAGGGGGCAGAGTTTATATTTCATCTTCCAGAGGGGCAGGGTACAAAGCCCTATAATTATATCTCAAATACATGGTTAACCTTCATTATAGTATAGAGATGATTTATCCATCTATTCATCCAACATCTATATTTTACCTACACACTAGAGATTGCAAGGGCATTTTATGTATGTCGATTAAAATTGTCATTATTGAAATAAAGGCTAAACTAAAATTTTATTACTTAGTGCGCAAATTGGCCAATTGGTGTGTGCCCACCAGTCACGATTATCTATCTACGATCTATGATCTATCTTCATATCAGAGAAGGCAGCGGCACTTTGTGTGCACCTTCAATTGGCACTACTGCCATATAGCATAAACTTATAATATTTAAATACTTAGGGCACAAGTTTGTCAGTTTGTGTATCACCACCAGCCACGACCATCTCTTTAGTGATTTTTTCTTTCAAGTGTATCATATCTATATTTGTTATATATTTCATAACTTTTTTATTTATGAATGGATGAAGCACTAGTCCAATATGTAATAAGGTGAAGACACCCAGACCTCGACTGAATACTTAGAGGAGTGGTTCCCAAACTCCAATCCTCGCGGACCCCAACAAGCCATGTTTTCAGGATTTCCATAGTGTTACACATGTGAGAGAATTCCTGATGCCTTGATGATACTTCCATCACCTGTGAAATATGAAGGAAATCCTGAAAACATGACCTGTTGGGGTCCGGGAGGACTGGAGTTTGGGAACTGCTGGCTTAGAGTAAATAAATCCAGAAGAAAGGCAAAACACCAAAATGTCATATCTACATCATTTTACTCTGTCTAATCTGAAAAGTTTATATTTTATCCCCCAGAATCTTAACCCCCTTATACGCAAATTGGTACCGTCATGACTCTGTTGTCAAGTGATCCATGACCAAGAGCTCCTTCCCTGTCACTATCACTAGGGGGTGTCCTAGCTCGCCCTGCTCCCCAGTTTACTTTTGAAGTTGAAGATGCCGAGGCCACGTAACTTACCTTATCTCCTGAATCCACCCATCTTTTGTACCATTTCCCCACCCAGGGAAGAGAAGCGCATCATAGTACACCAACTAGATGAGCAAAGTAACACAAACAGGGAAAACAGAAGATACCAAACATACAAATATTCACTCAGATATAAAAGGAATGCACCGGGGAGTGGAGAACGGGGAAAAATCAAAATAGGAGAAGGAAAAGGGAATTATCACACTTACTAAACCAAACAACCATCATAGACAACCCCACCAAAGGATTTCTCATATAACCACAAACTACTATCCTCCCAGCCATGCAGCTTAAGCTACCTCTGACAATGTGTGTCAGTCAGGACCAAAATCATATAGGGGTTAGGAGTGACTAACAGTGCTCAGCTAAGCGTCCAGACTCCCAGAGCTCCTAACATGGCCGATTAACACCTGTCCTGCCAAAATAAATTTACACCATTTAAAAAAGATGAAGTACCTCTTTTCAGCGCAGGAGTAGGTGCAATCACTGTGGCCTTCTGGCTCCTCTCCCCTTGATAGGTACCTAATTACCTGTATACTGCTCAGTACTATGTCTTCTGAATCACCTTTGTAATGCTAATAAGTAAGTAACATCAGTCACACGCTTATTACCTTCTGATGAAAGAAAGAAAAAGTATGAAGATACAAAAGTATGAAGATACATATCTAATTTTTTTTATTTCATAGATAAACTGACACATTATATTATGTACAGGGGTTCTCCAGTTTCAACCATTCCTGCTTTTTAGAAAAATAAAGACGTCAGTAGGCAGATCTCACAATGTTTCCCTGCCTGATTATAATGATCCTATATAATCTATGGGGGAAGTTGAGTTTTATATTTTCTTGCTATGCCACTATTGGAAAATAAGCCATTGCCCAGTGTTCATTCACATAAAAAGGGTGTGAATCCAGGAGAGAACAAGTCCTCTGGAGTGAGACAGGGTCCTTATAACAGCTATTTCCTCTGGCCAAAAGATAAGGATCCTTATCAGCAAACTTCAGTATATTATCACATACTACTCCAATAGAGTATATAAAAAATAGTTTTCTAAGATGGAAACAGCTTTATAGGAGCTATCTCAACAAGATAATCCACAATGTCTACCCAGTGATCAGTTGGTTGTCACGAGTCTGAGCTATGGACTATCGGTTTTACATATACAGTATGGTGTCCAAACCTTGGTGTCGTGTGTTGGCCAAACAGTTGCCTATAAAGCAATATTATTTAATGCTACCCCAGAAAAAATATCATATACTGCACTTTACCTAATTATTAGTTCTGATTACAAATCTGTCGTATAGAGTTCAACAATACCAACTTACAATAGCCAAATAATGGGCAAAAACGATGTGAAATCTTTTCTAATATAAAAACAAAATGGTATAAAACCAAAGCCAGCTCACCAGCCAGACCATCAGGTGCACAGAACTCCATCCTGATGCGATGTCATCTTGTAATAAGAGAAAAAAAAAAAAAGTTTGTTCCAGCTCCTTTAAAAAATGTAATCCTTTAATGATTCCAAAAAAGTTTTCACACGATTAGAAACTCCACAGATAGTTTTTTTTTAAGGAGGTGAAATCTTTCCCTTGCTATTTTGTCATATTTCTAGTGTTACACATTTATCTTTAATTTTCCAGATGCCCTTTAATAATTAAGATACCCACAATTAACCTCCCCTTACTTGTCATATGATAGACATGCCTTATATGAGTCCTTGTTGACAAGCGCAATTAATTTATTACCATTTATAGTAGCAATTAGTTAAAAGTTAATCAGAAGAAAGGAGCTGCTATGGCGTCCATCACATTATGAGCTGGGTTCTTACTGTGATTTGTTTAAAAGAGATTAGGAAGGTGAATAAAATAACTTTGTGCCGACGCCAGGAAAGGAATCAACGGGCACTGCCAATATTTCAAAGTAATTGCTGAGCGATATTGTACATACTAGGGTTATGATAACGCTTTCACAGCATTTTTCTAACAAGATGCTCATAAATTAATTTTGATGGAGGGGGGTCTAAGCTACAGTACCTAACACAACCCGTGAAAAACTGACGCTTTTTATGGAAAATACACTTTTTTCTAAGCTCAGACTTGTCTTTGAACCTCTTTCTACACCGTGTTGTAAAATTGATTCTGTCTTTCATAATATCACCAATATGCTGCATCATGAAGTTTCCAATCGGTCAATGGTCACAATGGACATGTGAAACAAGTCATAGTGTAGTAACATCATCATGTCTGACAAACAGAAATTAGCAAATTCATTCAAGTGGAATTGAATTCTCAAATTTTTCAAAAGTCACAAAAATGCAGATTTTTTTTCTATTTCACTTTTGCTTGGAAATAACAAAAAGGTTGTCATTTTTATAAACTGCCGAAAGTCCATCAAAATGATAAAAAGTACAAAAAAACCTTAATGCTCACCTCACCACTCACCTCCCCTACTCACCGTTTCCAGTCATGTCCTCCTCGCATCTTTAGTTTGCCATCACAATCTCTAGGCCTCTCATGCTGGACTAGGGCTTTCAACTGTGAGAAGGGTCCAGGATCATGATTTTGGCATGCACTCAAGGTCACAGCCTACGCCATGATGCTGTGACCTTTGGACTTCATCAAAGCCGGTAATTCAGGCCTAGCTTGAAAATCCTGGGGATTTTAGCACAAGCGGCTAGAAACTGAAGATATGGCAAGGACCAGACAGGTTGAGGAATGGAGAAGCCAGAAAAGTGAGTGGTAAGGACTTCTTTTTTTTTTTTCTTTACAAGTTTCGATTATTATGCTCTGGGGTCTGGAAAGTCTTCATAACATAATAAGAGACATGAAAAAGTTAGTTCTCCATGAATCAAATTTCCAGGGAAAAAGTGCGAACTGGAAGATTCTAAATTTTGCCTGATCATCTCATCTCTAGATAACAGTCCAACCCAAGGCAAAAAATGCCGATGCATGGACTAGCCCCCTACTTTCCACTATTGAGAAAAAAGTTGAGAACCGAATGAATGCATGAACCCTGGCAGGGATCAGAAAGGGGTTTCTTAATAAATTACTTTAAATGGAAAATTAATTTTGTATCTGTCAAAGAAAGTTCTTGGAACAGACCCTCTTGATCATTCAAGGGTAATGCACAGGTTACTTAGACTCAATGATGGCAGCATTTCAAAGTATGAAATTACAACTTATGAAGTGTATACATTTTCTGTTAAAATTCACTGCAAAAATAAAAGCTATAACTGCAGGCAAAGAAAAAAAACCTTTGCCGTTGACAGCACTCCGATATAGAAAAACAAATCAGAGGTGCACTGGATTAAGTTTACAGCCGTCTCTTTTAGAACACAGGTTCCTTTGGAAATGAAAGTCATGGAATAAGAACAGCTTTCTCCTATCATTTATTTTCTGAGGTAAGAAGTCCGCTTGAAGCTGATAAAATGCTACTCGGATTTTCTTTTTCTCAAACTCTAAGGAGTAGTCTGTAGGTCACTGTTACTAGCAGGACGAAACATTGGAAATGTTGTCTTTGTCCAAATTTGTATTCACAAATTTAGGGTTTTTACACATTAAAACCATAATGTCTTGAACCATCTGGGACCTATATGGCATATCAATACCCCGGAACCTGCAACCATCTTGTAAAAGATTCTCTGGCATGGTTATGTAGATGCGTATGACTCCGCCATTGCATATTTATAGGAGCGTAATAGGAGAGCCACTCGTGCATGGAGAGAGCTGCCATTTTTGCTACTTCTACAGAAACTAATTTTGAAATATAAAGGGGACTCACAGTTCAATAATATGGGTAAAAACTTTAAATCAGATTCCAATATATCTATATGCAATGATAGGAAATAGTCTATATGTATAGCATGCTGTCAAAAACATAGGACTAGTATTCCATGTATCCAGAACTGTTGCACTGGGAAGTACACATTCTCCATAGTTGTAAATTTATCATGGAAAATATTCAAGACAAACCAAACTTATTCTCAGCCAAATAAATTGCCACAACCACCCCAAAATATCTACCGATATACTCGAGTATAAGCTGACCCGAGCATAAGCAGAGGCACCAAATTTTGCCACAAAAAACTTGGTAAGCTTATTGATTCGAGTATAAGCCGGGTATGCATTGTCCCCCTCATCCCTACCCTGTTATGCATTGCTCCCCTGTCGATGTCATTGTTTGCATGGATCCCCCGGCCCTGTCATTGTATGCATGTATGCATGACCCCCCCCCCGTCGCTGTCCTGGTATGCTGGTATGCATGGCTCTCCCATCCTTGTCATTGTATGCATGGCTCCCACGTCCCTGTCATTGTAGGCGTAATTCCCCGTCGCTGTCCTGGTATATGTGGTGCCCTTGACGCTCAGCCGCCACAGAGTTAATGCACCTCCTCCTGAGGTGTGGTGCCCCACCATCCACGTAAGTTGGAGGCTCCTGACAACGCTCCAACACTCGCACCCCACACAACAGAGTAGTTCAGCAAAGCCACATTGCGGCTCCTTGCTTAGAGAGTAGCAGAGCACCTTTGGTGTTTCCCTGCTTTGAACACTAAACGTGCTGGGAGGCGGGTGGGTTGAGAATACATAAAAGAGCGGGAATGTTTAGGATTACAGGTCAGTCTGAGAGAGGAAGCCACCCAGAGAGGAGTGAGGAAAGAAGATCCCTGAGAGAGGGATGGAGGAAGGAGGTGCTGCAGCAGACCTCAGTGACCTGGGTCTGCTGGCACGGGAAAGGAAAGAAGGAGAAAGACATTGAACTGAAACCTGATCTTCCATAAGAGAGAGAAATTAGTACGGAATGAAGAAGTAAAAGGGAACAGAGGACATGGGTTAGGAGAGAACCCTCCGTAGAAGTTCTAAGCGCAAGGCCGGGGCCCGGTCCCCGAGGTTGTATGGAAGCTAATGGTCCTGCAGCAGACACCGGTGGAGTAGTGGGCTGTAAATGCACTACTCCCATCTAAGACTTGGGGCACAACAGCAACTTGGATAGTGTGCCGGGACTCAGGAGTGAGGAGTCCCAGAAGCAGGCTACAGCTGTCTGCCGTACAAGTAGAGTTCTTGGGAACATCTGTCAGGAGGAACTCCAGTGTAACTCAGTACTAGGAGATCTTCACACTTAAAGGCGCTATAAGAGGAGACGTTCAGAAAGGTACATGTTGGCGGAGTGTTGGAAGGGAGCATTCCATCTTGCCTGGAGGCTGACTGAGTCCCTGACCCGGAGGACACGGCACAGAGGCAGGCACCTGTGTGTACTACAGACTGTGAGTAAAGCTTTGGAACTACAAGCCCTGGTGTCCTCCATTCATTCTTGCGCCAACGCACCCAGCACCGCTATATCAGCTTCTACACCGCTTGTGCCTCTCCTCTTCCCCTACATCTACACTGCCCTGGGGCTACAGCTCCACCTGTGGGGAGATTCACCATCTTGGCTGCAACACACCACCAGCCCCAGAGGATCTGCATGCAGCGTCGGCCTAACATCTCACTTGCCGAACACCACAGGTGGCGTCACGAACTATTCCATTCACTACATTCTACCATTCAATTTCCCCCCATTAATCGGGCACCCAGGGCCACGGACCGGGTCACCGCTGCTGTGACACATCCCGTCGACACTGGCCCAGTACCGAGTACCCCACAGCCCTGGGAGGGCGACCCCTATGCATGTATGCATGGCTCCCCCATCGCTGTCCTGGTATGCATGGCTCCCCCCGTCCCTGTCATTGTATGCATGGCTCCACCGTCCCTGTCATTGGGGCATTTTCAGCACAAAAAAATGTGCTGAAAAACTCGGCTTACACATGAGTATAGAGTTAAGCGACTTTTGTTTTTTTAGGGTCGAGTTTCGTTTCGTGAAACCCGACTTTTCCAAAAGTCGGGTTGAGCAAGATCGGCCGATTATAGGGAAAAGTCGGGGTCGTCCCGAAACACGAAACCCAATGTAAGTCAATGGGGAATAAAAGTCGACAGTGAGAGGAGGACAGGAAACACACCTACAGTGACCATAACTTCATAATACAAGTTACGCACTGAAAAATGGGGGTTATTTGGCTAAAGTTGTGGGGGGGGAGGGCTGGCTCCAGGTTTTCATGTGCCCTGGGCGAAAGAGCGCCCCTTTAACACATACCACAACTCATCATGCTCCGATACAGCAGAGAAATAGCGGTATAGTACAATGAAAAATACCTCACTTTTTACATCTCATGACGAGGCCCATCTATTTCTCCATACAGAATCATTGGTCCCATATAATGTTTGAAACAGTATATGATGAGCTCCACATAATGCTACAGTATATGTTGGTCCCCATGGATGAAGCTCCACTGTCTTATGGGCCCAAATAATGCTCCAAACATAATGGGCCCCATTTCTAATGCTCTAGTGTATAATGGGCCCTGTAAATGCTGCTCCAGTGTCTGATGTCCACCTTTGGAATGTTCCAGTGTATGGTGGGCCCCATCTATCATTCTCCAGAGTATAGTGCTCCCCAAAAATTGCTGTCCCAACATTGAAAACAATCAAATAAGTCTCCTCGCTAGGGAATCCCTGTACTAGTCTGGACTCCTCGTCGTCCCCATCTTCCATCTCACTGCACAGTATTTCAACCTTGCAAGTGCTGTGATCCTGAGCAAGCAGGGGGGGCCCACTCGATGGCGACGGCACTGGCACAGGGCCCCTGATAGTATGGTGGTGTGTCTGATGGCGGGTGGGCCGAACCTGCACTTTCATCTGCAGCTTCCTCTTTGTCACAGTGTAAGATGGAACTGTATATGGGAAGGGTAACCTGAGTTTCATCAGGGTCAGATTCAGGCCGTGTAGCATGCGAGGGGAATGTAGTGGTCTGGGTCAATGTACTAGCAGATTCATCGAGCAGTGGCTGGGCATCAGTACACTTGTGTCGCCCCCAGGAGTACGGTCGCCACAGTGGCATTACCTTCCTCCTATGGAGTGTGATGTCATGCTTGGGAGCAACGAAGGATCTCTCTAGCAGGTTAACTGATTGGGCGGCGTTATTCCCACGAGTCATGACCCTCCAAACAGCGTTCATGAAGGCAAAGTGTTTGTTTTACATGGGCAGTATGGTTGCAAAGCTGAACCTTAAAGGAATGTCCAGAAGGGCACCACCAGGAGTGGAGCCTACGGTTAAATTCGACTCCACCTGGGAAACCTCAACCATGCCAGCTACAGAAAAGATGCACACATTGCAAGCTTAATTCCGTTAACGAACGAGACTCCGTCATGCCCCGCGGTCCGAGTCCAGCTTACTAGAGGGACACGTGAGGCTCTGGCACATGAGATTGGCCAATAACTGGTGTGTCATGCCCTTACATGTCCGTGGCTGCATGTGCGCTACACTGAAAAGGCCAGCGTTTGTCGCTTACAGGTGCAGATAACCCGCTGAACAACGTTAGTGATGGGGATCACTGAGTACAATTATTACCCGCGAACGATGATTTCCCAGTAAGTGCAGGTCAACCGCAGTTCCGGAATTAGGCCTAACCGTCATTCCTGAAAAAATGAAAAACTTACGTGTGCAAACCACAGGTGCTGTAGCTTGCTTAACAGCTCGCCAGCCGTTCTCACGCCCAGTAAGGATTACACGTGATTGCACAAAGGTGAGAAAGGGTACCGTATCACCGGATAACATGTATGGATAGCGTACACATTCAAAATATATGTCAATACATCAGGAGGCAGGCTCAGACGGTGTTAGGCCCAGTATGGTTTGCACGTGATTGCACAAAGGTGAGAAATGGTACCGTATCCCCGGATAACATGTATGGATAGCGTACACATTCAAAATATATGTCTATACATCAGGAGGCAGGCTCAGACGGTGTTAGGCCCAGTATGGCTTGCACGTGATTGCACAAAGGTGAGAAAGGGTACCGTATCCCCGGATAACATGTATGGATAGCGTACACATTCAAAATATATGTCTATACATCAGGAGGCAGGCTCAGACGGTGTTAGGCCCAGTATGGATTGCACGTGATTGCACAAAGGTGAGAAAGGGTACCGTATCCCCGGATAACATGTATGGATAGCGTACACATTCAAAATATATGTCTATACATCAGGAGGCAGGCTCAGACGTGTTAGGCCCAGTATGGATTGCACGTGATTGCACAAAGGTGAGAAAGGGTACCGTATCCCCGGATAACATGTATGGATAGCGTACACATTCAAAATATATGTCTATACATCAGGAGGCAGGCTCAGACGGTGTTAGGCCCAGTATGGATTGCACGTGATTGCACAAAGGTGAGAAAGGGTACCGTATCCCCGGATAACATGTATGGATAGCGTACACATTCAAAATATATGTCTATACATCAGGAGGCAGGCTCAGACGGTGTAAGGCCCAGTATGGATTGCACGTGATTGCACAAAGGTGAGAAAGGGTACCGTATCCCCGGATAACATGTATGGATAGCGTACACATTCAAAATATGTCTATACATCAGGAGGCAGGCTCAGACAGTGTCAGGCACAGTATGGATTTGACGGCCCAGACTACACAGCGGAGGAGCAGGGAGAGGTAAAGATTGCAAATGCTGGGGCCCTGCCCAAGCAAGGGGGGCCCACTCGTGGGCGTCGGTACTGGCACTGGGCCCCTCATAGTACGGCGGTGTGTCTGACGGCGGGTGTGCACCACCACCATCAGAGACACTTGATTGCACTATGAGGGACCCTGTGCCAGTGCCCGCGCCCAAGAATCAGCCTACCCACCTGTCCAGGGCAACGGCACTCACACGGTGTCGTGCGCTAGGTGGTGACCCCGGCCATGGGGGGGGAGGCAGCACAGTTAGGGAGTTTTAGAAAGTGGCATATGTTGATGTTGGACATTCAGCTGATGCAAAAGGCGAAATAGGTCAAGTCCCAGGAAGAGGTGGACCAAAGCAAGCCATTTTTCTGTCACCCTATGTGTCATCAGGGGAAGGTGGGACAAAATCCTTGGAAACCCATGCATGGTTCATTTTAATGAAGGTTAGATCATCCACATTTTGGGTTGACAGACGGGTCCTTTTTTCTGTCAGGATTGATCCAACTGCACTGAAGACTCTTTCCGATAGCACACTTGCAGCTGGGCAAGCGAGCTCCTGTAAGGCATATTGTGCCAATTCAGGCCAGGTGTCCAGTTTAGCGGCCCAATAGTCAAAGGGGAATGACCTGTGTGGGAGAACATCGATATGGGAGGAAAAGTAGTTTGTAACCATAGTTGACAACTGCTGTCTCCTGTCACTTTCCATCGATGCAGTATTAACAGTTGTGTGAGGGGTACTTGAAAAATCAGTCCACAACATTGTCATGAAACCCCTGTCTCCAACGCCACTTCTGCTGTGTGCACCATGAACACCTCTGCCAAGCTGCCCCCGGCCCGTACGGCTCGTGTGAGAACCATCACCGCTGCTGTGTGCTGGGAATGCCTCAAGCAACCGATTAACCAGAGTTGCTTGTTTATTAGCCAATATTAGGTTAAGGTTCTCCTGTGACATGATGTTTTGTAATTTGCCTTTATAGCGTGGATCCAGGATGCTGGCCAACCAGTAGTCGTCATCGTTCATCATTTTGGCAATGTGGGGGTCCCTTTTTAGGATCTGCAAGGCATAATCTGACATGTGGGCCAATGTTCCCGGTGTCAATGATGCACTGCGAGTGCTGGTTGGAGCAGCACTTTCTGGCAATTCCACATCCCTCCAGTCACGCACAAACCCTTTACCAGACCTTGCCACGCCAACATTTTCACTTGCCCCACGAGATGCATCCTCCTCCCCTAAGTAATCATCCCCATCATCATCCTCCTCTTCTTCCTCCACCTCGTCCAGGAGAGGTCCCTGAGCAGACAATGGCTGAATGTCATCAAGGATTCCCTCCTCCTCTTCCTCCTCTCAACATTGGCTGCAGACGCCTGCTCCTTAAGGTGCGTCAAAGTTTGCATGAGCAGACGCATAAGTGGGATGCTCATGTTTAGGATGGCGTCGTCTGCGCTTACCAGCCGTGTGCATTCCTCAAAACACTGAAGGACTTTACAGAGGTCTTTCAGCTTCGACCACTGCACACCTGTCAACTCCATGTCTGCTCTCAAAGTGCCTGGCCGTGTATCCTCCCACAAATGCATTATGGCCTGCCTCTGCTCGCACAGCCGCTCCACCATGTGCAGGGTGGAGTTCCACCTTGTTGCAATGTCGATAATGATGCGGTGGTTGGGAAGGTGGAGCAATCGCTGCAGCTTCTGCATACGAACGGAGTGTACAGGCGACCGGCGGATGTGCGCGCACAGTCTTCGCACCTTCTGGAGCAGGGCTGTTAACTCCGGATAATTTTTGAGGAAGCACTGCACCACCAGGTTCAAGGTGTGAGCCAAGCAAGGTATGTGGCTGAGTTTTGAAAGGGCTATGGCTGCCACAAAATTATGGCCATTATCACTAACTACCTTGCCTGCCTCAAGATGTACACTGCCCAGCCATGACTCAGTTTGACGCTTCAAGTACTCGGCCAGCACCTCGGCGGTGTGTCTGTCGCCCAAACACATCATCTGCAACACAGCCTGCTGACGCTTTCCACTAGCTGCTCGATAGGGGGACACCTCGTGTGCAACAGTGGCAGCTGCAGATGGAGTGCTCGTACGACTGCGCTCTGTGGACGAGCTTTCGCTTCTGGAGGAGGAGGAGGAGGGTCGAACGCCTACAGCCAACTGTTTCCTATACCGTGGGCTAGGCAGCACTGTCACACCACCGCTGTCCCCTGTGGACCCTGCATCCACCACATTAACCCAGTGCGCAGTGATGGACACGTAACGGTCCTGGCCATGCCGACCGGACCATGCATCAGTTGTGAGGTGCACCTTTCCACTCACTGACTGCTTGAGTGCATGGACAATGCGGTCTTTTACATGATGGTGGAGGGCTGGGATGGATTTGCGAGAGAAGAAGTGGCGACTGGGTAGGTCATAGCGTGGTACTGCATAGGCAATGAGTTCGCGGAAAGCTGCGCTTTCCACCAACCGATAGGGCATCATCTCAAGCGAGATTAGTTTGGCAATGTGGGCGTTCAAACCCAGTGTACGCGGATGAGAGACTGAGTACTTTCTTGACCTACTCATAGTGTCTGGGAGGGTGAGCTGGACTTGAGAGCTGCATATGGTGGAAGTAGCGGTGGACAGGGCGGACTGAGAGAGGGTTGATGATGGTGATGGAGTTGGTGTTCTTTCTGATGGCCTAGATTCAGTATTTCGTTCATATAACAGTGGGATTCCCTGACTGCTGTGGCCTTGCAACGACACCTCAACATTTGCTGCTGTGCTAACCGGTGGGCTTACAGTGGGGGAAACAATATAGCGTTGCTGACTACCTTCTTTGTGATCAGTTGCACATGTGGCACTTGAGTTTTGGTGTTGTGTCCACGCTTGCAAGTGCATGGTGGTTAAATGTCTAAGCATGCAACTGGTATTCAAATTTTTCAGATTTTTCCCTCGGCTAAAGGTCTTTGCGCACTTCTTACAGATAACCTTGGTCTGATCATGAGGATTTTGTTCAAAAAAGTGCCACACTGCACTCTTCCTACTTTGGCAGACATTTTGCGGCCTAGCACGCTGTGATCTTTTGACCGTCTGGACAAGCTGTCCAGCAACTCTTTTGATTTTTGGAACCTGTCTTTGGAGTGCTCTGGGCCTGCCAGATAACAGCTGTTGCGATGTCGATGTCTGCTGTGGATGCTCCTCCTCATCTGAGCTATTGGAAGCAGCACTCTCTTCCCCCAATGGATGCCAATCTGGGTCAACAACTGGGTCATCCATCACCTCCTCTTCAATGTCATGTGCACCTTCCTCTGTGTCACCGTGTATGGTGGTATAGTGTGCGGGAAGGGGCACCTGAGTCTCATCAGGGTCAGAATCTGGCTCTGTACACTGCGAGGACAATGTAGTGCTCTGAGTGAATGTACCAGCAGAATCATCTATCAGCGGCTGTGCATCAGTGCACTCCATGTCAGATTCATCTTGGCCTGGGTATTTCACCATTTCACTTGATAATCCAGGCATGGTATGTGAAAACAGCTCCATGGAGTAATCAGTAGTATGGCCTGCGTCATCCTTCAATCTTGGTTGGGGTGAAGGACACAAGGAAAGGTGTGGTTCATGAACATGAGCCTCCAATGACGACTCAGTGCTTTTACTTTTTACAACTTCAGAAGAGGAGGCGATAGAGCTGGAGGCTGAGTCAGCAATGTAAGACAAAACTTTTTCCTGATGCTCTGGCTTTAAAAGTGGTTTGCCAACTCCTAGAAAACTAAGCCTTCGAAGCCTTATGGAGCCAGACGATGACGCAGGCTCAACACCTCCTGCATTCTGTCCTATTTTGCTCTTGCCACTACCATCAGATCCACCACCAACACCATCATTACCAGCTGCCAACCCCTGCCCAATTCCACGGCCTCTTCCACCAGCCTTCCTCATTTTTTGTAGAAATGTAGACAAAATCCAACAAACTATATAGTAATGTAAAACAAGGTACAAGGTGTCTATAGGACAGGGGAGATTTTGAATTTCTGCACACACTTGTGGACACTGGACACTTATGGATTGTGTGAGGCCCACTGAATATCAGAGCGCTATGTCACAGGCTCGATTGCACAGGTGTGAAAAAAGTGACTACAGGATCACAGAGATTATGAATTTCGGCACACACTAGTGGACACTGGACACTTTTGGATTGTGTGAGGCCCACTGAATATCAGCGCTATGTCACAGGCTCGATGGCACAGGTGTGAAAAAAGTGACTACAGGATAAGGGAGATTTTGAATTTCTGCACACACTTGTGGACACTGGACACTTATGGATTGTGTGAGGCCCACTGAATATCAGAGCTCTATGTCACAGGCTCGATGGCACAGGTGTGAAAAAAGTGACTACAGGATCACAGAGATTATGAATTTCAGCACACACTAGTGGACACTGGACACTTTTGGATTGTGTGAGGCCCACTGAAAATCAGAGCGCTATGTCACAGGCTCGATGGCACAGGTGTGAAAAAAGTAACTACAGGATAAGGGAGATTTTGAATTTCTGCACACACTAGTGGACACTGGACACTTTTGGATTGTGTGAGGCCCACTGAATATCAGAGCGCTATGTCACAGGCTCGATGGCACAGGTGTGAAAAAAGTGACTACAGGATCACAGAGATTTTGAATTTCTGCACACACTTGTGGACACTGGACACTTATGGATTGTGTGAGGCCCACTGAATATCAGAGCGCTATGTCACAGGCTCGATGGCACAGGTGTGAAAAAAGTGACTACAGGATAAGGGAGATTTTGAATTTCTGCACACACTAGTGGACACTGGACACTTTTGGATTGTGTGAGGCCCACTGAATATCAGAGCGCTATGTCACAGGCAGAAATTGGCTAGTGTATCACAAACTACAAGGTGTATGTAGAATTGGGCAGAATAGGAATCTCCGTAGAGTGTAGGTCTGTAAGAACGGAACAAGTCCTCCACTTATCCTTCCACAGTGACACACAGATAGCTTCACTGTGGCCGTGATAACAGCCGTTACATGGTACTGAGAGGAGCGTGCACGTACACGGCTGTCCGGTGTACGTAAAATTGTCAAGCTCCGTGTTTTTTAAGTATACGGACTGACACACGCTGTCTCTCTATAGTTTTGAATGTGATCAAACAGTAAATATATTTAACTGTTTGAAAGCTAGACAAAACTAGTAGGTGCAGGTCTGTAAGAACGGAACATGTCCTCGACTTATTCTCACAGAGTGACACACAGATAGCTTCACTGTGGCTGTGATAACAGCCGTTACACGGTACTGTGTGAGGAGCGTACACCGCTGTATGGTGTGAAAAAATGCACGCTCAGTACCTCAGCAGGACAAAAAAAAAAAATTGGGATTGCTTTTAAAAAAGCAGTTTGCAGAGCAGTGGGTAAACAGCATTGCAGCTGTCAGGAAGCCTTAGAAGGCAGCCTAACAACCAACACCGCTGATCCAGCACAATATAGCCTCCCCTTGCACTGCACACACAGTGACTGGTGTGTTGTACAGGCAAAATCGCTAGCAGCAAAGCAGGTTTTTTTTCTTCTTCCCTGCCTAACGCTCTCCCTACAGAATCAGCAGCAGCAACCTCTCCCTATGCTAAGATCGGCAGAAGTAAGATGGCGGTCGGCGTGCACGCCCTTTTATAACCCCTGTGACGCCCACCAAAGCAAGCCAATCACTTGCATGCCCTTCTGAAAGATGGTGGTGACCCCTGCCTATGTCATCACGTTGCCCACAGTGTCCGTGGATCCTGATTGGCTGAAAAAGAGCGCAAAACAAACTTTTGAAACGCGACTTTGGTGCGTAAGTCGCCGACCTCATCCTAGGGTCGGGTTTCGTTTCATGAAACCCGACTTTGCCAAAAGTCGGCGACTTTTGAAATTTTTCGACCCGTTTCGCTCAACTCTACATGAGTATATACGGTATATTACTAGAAGTAATATAAACTCATTCTTTTGAAAATGCAGTGGGTTGAAAAATCTAAATATCATACACTCATGACTGAACTTCTCACTCAGCAGTGTCATAAGTAAGGTAACCGGGGTCCATCAGCTATGAACTCTGGTGACTTTTCTCATGGGAGCTCTGCATTACATGCTGCAGGAGTGTGATTACGCTCCTGTTTCAGTGTGAGTTGGCTGGCATGGATAGCGATTGCATCACTGATGTGACCGCTATCCAAATCATTAGGATTTTTGTGGGACTGATATGGATTATCTTAACATCGGACAGGTGAGGAATATGGTTGTTTATTTTTTTAATGCTTTCACAGGGGACATGTGCTTCAGTGGATTAGGTGTCGTGGCACAGCTGTCAGGTGACATGAGACCAGGGGCTCCTTCCCTGTCCTTAACACTAAGGGGAGTCCTAGCTCACCCTGCTTGCCGGGATACTTCAGATGGCGAAGATGCTGGGGCCTCCGCCCTTGCCTTTTGTCCTGAGTTAGACCTCCGTCTGTCCTCTTCTCCCACCCAGGGAAGAGGCGGCGCTACTGTGCACCGTAGTACACCAACCCGACAAACAAGGCAACACAGACAAGGGTTAACTAAAAACTCCAGGCATACAAAATATTCACTCACATGTGACAGAGGAATGCACCGATGTGTGAATGTAGGGGAATAAACCAAAACAGAGAAGGAAAAGGAATTACCACGCATATAAACCAAGCAACAGTCACTAATAACTCCTTCAACTCTCCTTCTCATATGTGCTCCTCTCCCACCATTAGCCATACAGTAAATGCTTGCTCTAACAAGGATTAGTAACAAAGCCCAGATTATAAAGGGGAAGGGAGTGGCTAACCGAGCTCAGCTGTGAATACAGAGATTTCCAACAGGATGATTAACCCCTCTTCTGCCAGAAGAAAAAAAATTCTTCATTTAAAATGAAGACGTGCTTCTTCATAGCGCCAGAGTAGGAGCAATCAGATGCTGCGGTTTTCTGGCTCCACACTGTCACATTAACCCCGTGACAGTACCCACTCTTCCATGAGGGACCTCCGGACCTCAGGACCTGAACTATCGGGGTGTGCCATAGGAAAAGCCTGGACAAGTCTCGCCGCATGAACATCAGATGCTGGTACCCACATCCTCTCCTCAGGACTGTGCCACCTCCAATGTACCAGATACTGAGGCCACCGACGAACAAGACGAGAATCCAAGATCTTCGCAATCTCAAACTCCAAATTTCCTTCGAGGAGATATCGATGGAATACATTCTGAATCCTAAAGGTAGGCGGTAAAGCAAGGCGAAATGATATGGGATTGACAATGGCTATGATCTTTTAAGGCCCGATAAACCTGGGACCAAGTTTCCAAGACGTAGCCTTCAGCTTAATGTTCCTAGATGACAACCACACCAAGTCACTAACACACAGGTCCAGACTCACCAAATGCCTCCGATCAGAAACATTCTTATATTTGGAACCCATCTTCCTCAACTTATTCGTAGCCCCCTGCCATATGGTAGTAATAGAAGATAAAAAACGTTCTTACGGTAATCCAGGAGAGCAATTACTATCAAAAGAACTAAACTGAGGCTGGAACCCATATGGGCTGAGAAACTGAGACTTACCGGTCGATTACTGACAACGTTTACAGCTAATTTGATTAACGGTAAATAGGTAACAGAGTGCTCCTGATTTTCAGACACAAAACACCTGAGGTAACTCTCTAGATCAGTGATGACGAACCATTTAGAGACCGAGTGCCGAAACTGCAATCTAAAACCCACTTATTTATCACAAAGTGCCAACACAGCAATTTAACCGGAATACTGAGGTTTTAGATTAGAAAAACAACTCCTACATTAGCAAGCTATAGCAAAGAGCTTGTAAGCCATGCATTCCAAGCCTAAGATACTAGCCACCGATTGCAGTGGAGGTCTGTTCTTGAGAATGAAGAGGATTTTTATTCAAAAGTCTAATGGCCCCACATGATGCTGCATACAGTATAATATCCCAGGTAATGAATATGTACTCCACGCCTATGGGAGTGGAGATGCGTGCATATTCATTGCCTTAATGAGCAGTACCATGTGACTGCTGAGTACAGGAAGAGCTGCCGGTGCCGGGATGGTGATGCAGGGACAGAGATGCAGCGACAGCGCGAGGAGGGTGAGTATGATGTCTTCTGTTAACTGGCAGCTGTCTCTGTGCCACAGCCACCGGCTCCTGATGCGGCTCCGCCGCTCTCCCGCTGGCTTTCTGGACAATGACTAGTGTATAAGCCGAGAGGGGCGTTTTCATCACAAAAAAATGTGCTGAAAATCTCGGCTTATACACGAGTATATATGGTAGTTTTCTTGGCAGTTGTTTACTATGTGATCGGGAGGGACATGTGCCCACAAATTGCCCTTTTTACCACAATTGAAACACACACTCCCTTACGCCAGACAAAAAGGTAGGTTACCCGAGGTGCCACCCCCACCTTCCACAGTAGGCTCAGTGCTGACCTCCCTTGTCCCTGGACCTCCCGCACACAGAGGTGACTCCCTATGTCTCTGGCGAAGACGGTGATCAACCCTGATCACCAAAGACATACCTGCCTCAAGGGAGTCAGGAGTCTAATACAAAGCTAAGGCATCCTTCACCCTTACTGTGAGCCCCTTACAGAACTGACTACAGAATGCGAGGTCATTCCACTTGGTGTCCGTGGCCCACCTCCGGAACTCAGAGCAATATTCCTCCACCGGTCGGTCTCCTTGCTGAAGTTGGCGCAGTGTGGACTCAGCTAAGGAGAGTAGGAGACATAATCGGGGTCATCATACATAATGCCCGGTGCCAGAAAAAATCCCTCTACCATCTGAAGCAACAGAGTCAAACTGGAGAAAAAAATGCCCATGCTTTGGGGTCCCCCTGGAAGAGCAAGAATAATATCCCCACCCATTGCTCCTATAAACCTGAGGAAACCGGACATAACCTGAAGTACAGTTTACAGGCCTCCTGGAATACAGCAAACTTGTCACGCCTCCCAGAGAACCTGTCAGGCAACATGATCTTGGGCTCCACTATGGTTTGCTGGGGAGATGGGAGTCCCACACTAGATGTATCAGGGTGCTACAAAACCACCAACTATAAATTTGACATCTCCAGACTGAGCTTCCACAGTTGCCCTGTCAGAGCAGCAATTGGATCCATAATGAATCAGAAAAATGGTTACGGTGAGAACAAATGTTACAGCACAGCTGTTAGGTGACCTGGGACCAGGGGCTCCATTCCTGTCCCTAACACTAGAGGGCGTACTAGCTCGCCCTGCTCCCGGGGTACTTCAGATGGCAAAGATGCTGGGACCTCTGCCCTTGCATTATCTAATTATCTTATGAGTCCTTACCAGTCTGAGAATACCAGCCCCCAGCTGTCTGCTTTAGCTTGGCAAAAATGGGTGGGACCCCACACCATTATTTTAAGTTACTTATTTGAATAATTTTTAAAAATGGCATGGGACCTCTCTATATTTGTGATAACCAGCCATGATAAAGCTGACAGCTGAGGATTGCAGCCTGCAGCTGTCAGTTTTTCCTGAGCTTGTCATCAAAAATAGAACAAACCCCATGTAATTTTTTAAAATTTATTTATTGCACATGCGGCGGCTGATGAATACTCCCATCAGCGGTGCCCGCACCATCTTTTATCAGCGACAGCAGGCATACACTGATGAGTCTAGTACTCTCTCATCAGCTGCTGAACCTGTGACCATCGATAACCTTTCACTGCCGGTCATAGCTGCTGGCTCATGCTGTCATCTGACAACGTGGCAACCACAGGTCTCGGACTGATGGTAATGGTCTTACTACAGATCAGACCCTGTGTTTACCACGCTGTCATGCAGATGACAGCATGGCAAACAACGGATGATCTGCCCCCCATTCATATAAATGGGGTCTAGGTTTGGATTCGGCAACTATTAAGGTACCCAAATCAAACTTTGTTTAGATGTTTAGCTGAACCCGCCAGACCCCAATATCCACGTGTTCACCCATCATTTTCTGTTACCAGGGTGGTACATGAATCAGTACCAGGGTCTCCTCTGGTTAGTGCTCCAGAGTCCATACTGTTGAAGCCTGTTCCAGTATCCAAATCCAGTCCTGCCTGTGATCTACTGTGATCTATGCTGTGTCTGTGTGAATATCTGTCCTGCCAGATGATCTAGAACCTGTGTTGTGTGAACAGAGTACGAATCCTGCCTTGCCAGTGACTCCAGTCCTGATCCCTTGGGTCAGCAGCTACAGTTCCTGGGACTGTCTAGGAGTGGTATGTGACGGCTACCTGCAGCTCAAGCCTAACTCCACCATCAGGGGCTCAAGCAAAAACCAGGTAGACACTTAGCTACGCTCCTCTTAGGTAAGTCTGCATCATGGCACAGTGGCTCCATGATCCTCAGGTACGTGACATCATCTTTATCTTAATATGCAATTGAGCTGTTAAGATCTATGGGTTGGACATACAGTGGGGAAAAAAGTATTATATACACTGCTGATTTTGCAAGTTTTCCCACCTATAAAGAATTAAGAGGTCTTTAATTTTTATTGTAGCTATACATCAACTGTGAGAGAAAGAATCTAAAAATAAAAAAAACAGAAAATCACATTGTATGATTTTTGCATAATTAATTTGCATGAAATAAGCATTTGATACAATATAAAAGCAGAACTAAATATTTCGTACAGAAACCTTTGTTTGCAATTACAGAGTTCAGATGTTTCCTATAGTTCTTGACCAAATTTACACATATTGCAGCAGAGATTTTGGCCCACTCCTCCATACAGATCTTCTCCAGATATTTCAAGTTTCAGGGCTCTCTCTGGCCAACATTGAATTTCAGCTCCCTTTAAATATTTTCTATTGGATTCAGGTCTGGAGACCAGCTAGGCCACTCCATTACCTTAAAATGTTTCTTACAGAGCCATTTCTTAGTTGCCCTGGCTGCGTGTTTCAGATCATTGTCATGCTTGAAGAACCAACCATGACCCATCTTCAATGCTCTTACTAACGGAAGGAGGTTGTTGGCCAAAATGTCATGATACCTGACCTCATCCATCTTTCCTTCAATATGGTGCAGTCATTCTGTCCCCTTACAGAAAAACACCTCCAAAGTATGATGTTTCCACTGCCATGCTTCACGGTTCGGATGGTGTTTTGAGGATTGCGCTCATCCTTCCTCTTCCTCCAAACATGGGGAGTGGAGTTGATACCAAAAAGTTCTATTTTGGTCTTATCTGACTACATAACCTTCTCCTATGCCTCCTTTGGATAATCCAGATGTTCATTGGCAAACTTTCAAACTGGCATGGCTATGTGCTCATGTGAGCAGGGGGACTTTGATTTTAATCTATGACAGCATTGATTACTGACCAGGTCCTCCCGTGTAGTTCTGGGCTGATTCTTGACTTTTTCGGAATCATCTTTACCAGAGGTGTAGCTAGGGTTTTGGTTTGGGGGGGGCGAAACTTCTGAGTGGGCCCCTAACCAGGTAACTTTGAATACAACTCGGTGACGCACCCTAATAGTGGATGTAGGACAACCTCAGCAGATGACCGTGCTGTTACTGAAAATAATCTCTATCTAAAGACCAATATCGATATTACCGCCATATGGTCAGTGGTAGCTACCAGTCCTACAGAACATACAAGAGATTACAGATAGTGTCTTACCGCCGAAGTTCTTTTCCATCTGGCCCAGACCGACAATGACAATTCTCCAGCCAGGACTCAGCTACAGAGCATACAGCAAAGACTTGTTTCACTTCTCATATTCCAGCCTCATCACCATCTATCCCCAACCTGCGCAAACCCCTCATCCTACTGATACCCCAATGCTGAGACGCTGCTGCCGTATGTGCACCTATTACTGCACCTGCTAGGTGGTTCTCTGTGCCCTTTAAATTCTAAAGCAACTCTTTACAATATTGTGATGCTGGGTGCAAGTGCCCTAGAAAACAGTGCCCACATTTTGCCCCCTAGAAAGTAATAATGCACTGTGTGTACCCCTTTGACAGTCACAGTTATCCAAGTTCCCCTATAACAATAATTGCCCACTTTAAATTTAATAATGTCCCAAGTCTCCCCCTGTACAGCTCCCCTATACACAATATGATGCTCTCTTATACACAGTATAATGCACCCTCACTGTATATATACTGACCCCTTACTATCCCCCGAACTTTCTGATGGCTCCAACACTGTATGATGGCCCCCTTACTGTAATCTCCACAGTGTATGATGGCACGCTAGATAGCCTCAATATAGCATAATACACCAGATAGTCCTCAATATAGTATAATGCACTCCGCATAGGCAGACTCTACAGTATAATGCAGCCCCCCATAGGCAGACTAATGTAAGGCAGTACCCTCCCAAAGGCAGACTAATATTAGGCAGCACCCCCCCATAGGCAGACTGTAATGTAAGACAGCACCCTCCCCATAGGCAGACTGGAATATAAGGCAGCACCCCTCCATAGGCAGACTGTAATAAAATGCAGCACCCACCATAGGCAGACTGTAATAAAAGGCAGCACCCCCCACAGGCAGACTGTAATAAAAAGCAGCACCCACCATAGGGAGACTGTTAGGTTAGGCAGCACCCTTCCATAGGCAGAATGTAAGGTAAGACAGCACCCCCCATAGGCAGATTGTAAGGTAAGGCAGCACCCCCCCATAGGCAGACTGATAGGTAAGGCAGCAAACCCCATAGACAGAATGATAGGTAAGGCAGCACCCCACCCATAGGTAGACTGTAATATAAGGCAGCACCACCCCATAGGATGACTGTTAGGTAAGGCATCACCCCTCCATAGGCTGACTGTAAGGTAAGGCAGCACCGCCCATAGGCAGATTGTAAGGTAAGGCAGCACCACCCATAGGCAGACTGATAGGTAAGGCAGCACTCCCCCCATAGGGAGACTGTAATATAAGGCAGCACCCCCCATAAGCAGACTGATAGGTAAGGCAGCACCCCCATAGGCAGAATGTAAGGTAAGGCAGCACCTCCCTATAGGCAGACTGTAATATAAGGCAGAACCCCCCGTAGGCAGACTGTAATGTAAGACAGCACCCCCCATAGGCAGACTGATAGGTAAGGCAGCACTTCCCATAGGCAGATAGGCAGACTGATAGGTAAGGCAGCACCCCTCCATAGGCAGACTGTAATATAAGGCAGCACCCCCCATAGGCAGACTGGAATATAAGGCAGCACCCCCCATAGGCAGACGGTAAGGCAGCATCCCCCATAGGCAGAGTGTAATTTAAGACAGCACCCCCCAATAGGCAGACTGATAGGTAATGCAGCACCCCCCATAGACAGACTGATAGGTAAAGCAGCACCCCCCATAGGCAGACTGTAATATAAGGCAGCACCCCCCCAATAGGCAGACTGATAGGTAAGGCAGCACCCCCCCATAGGCAGATAGGCCAACTGATAGGTAAGGCAGTAACCCTCCATAGGCAGACTGTAATATCAAGAAGCACCCCCCCATAGGCAGACTGATAGGTAAGGCAGCACCCTCCCATAGGCAGACTGTAAGGTAAGGCAACACCCCCTCATAGGCAGACTGTAATATAAAGCAGCACCCCCCATAGGCAGACGGTAATGTAAGACAGCACCCCCTATAGGCAGACTGAAAGGTAAGGCAGCACCCCCCATAGGCAGACTGATAGGTAAGGCAGTACCCCCCATAGACAGACTGATAGGTAAGGCAGCACCCCCCTTAGGCAGACTGATAGCTAAGGCAGCACCCCCATAGGCAGACTGATAGTTAAGGCAGCACTTCCCATAGGCAGACTGTTGGGTAAGGCAGCACCGCAGACTGATAGGTAAGGCAGCACCCCTCATAGGCAGAATGATAGGTAAGGCAGCACCCCCCCATAGGCAGACTGAAAGGTAAGGCAGCACCCCCCATAGGCAGACTGTTAGGTAAGGTAGGACTCCCCCATATGCAGACTGTTAGGTAAGGTAGATCCCCCCCATAGGCAGACTGTTTAATAATTCACCCCCATAAAAAATAAATACTCACCTATCTTCCTCCCGACTCCTGCGCTGCTCTGTGCTCTGGCACATCTACAGACAGCGGGCGCTGGGCAGTGATGTAATCGCGCCCCGTCAGTGTCTGCATCAGTGTCTAGCTCCTTCTCTCATCAGTGCGGTCAGCTGTATCGGCTAGATGCCGATTCAGCTGACCCTGCGATGATGGGCGGGGGGCACACTGCTGGCACAGGGCCCCCCGCCTGCTCAGGGGCCCCGTAGTGGCCGGGCGGCAGAATGCTCTGCCGCAGAATGTAACTATCGGCGTGCTGCTCACGCCGATAAAGTTACAGTAGCGCAGCTCTGGGTGGGCCCCCTCAGAGCGCGGGACCCGGGGCCACTGTCCCCTCTGCCCCCCAGTAGCTACGCTATTGATCTTTACCTCATGAGGCGAGATCTTGCATAGAGCCCCAGACTGAGGTAGATTGACCGTCATCCTTTGTTTCTTCCATTTTCTAATAATTGTGCCAACAGTTGCTCCCTTCTCACCAACCTGCTTGACTATTGTTCTGCAGCCCATCCCAGCCTTGTGCAGGTCTACAATTTTGTCCCTGGTGTCCTAAGACAGCTCTTTGGTCTTGGACAGGGTGGAGAGGTTGGAGTGTGATTGATTGTGTGGACTGATGTCTTTAGTTCAGGTAACGAGTTAAAACAGGTGCAATTAATACAAGTAATGAGTGCAGACTAGGAGGGCTTCTTAAAGAAAAACAGGTCTGTGAGAGCCAGGATTCTTGCTGGTTGGTAGATGATCAAATACTTTTTTCATGCAATAAAATGCAATTTAATTATCTAAATTTCACACAATGTGATTTTATGGTTTTTTTTTTAGATTCTGCCTCTCACATTCTTTATAGGTAGGAAAAATTACAAAATCAGCAGTGTATCAAATCCTTATTTTCCCCACTATAGATCTCCCTTCAAATCTGTCTTCAGAGCTTATTATCAATGAAAGGGGGCATTACTAGTGTGGGACATGTAATGACTCACAGTCTGCTTTCCTGATCTACATCTCTCAACATCTAATATTACCAATATAATTTCCCCTTTAATTGCAAATTTTCCATTAGAAATAAAAGATAGAAAAACATAGGACCCATTTTATTATATCCTTCAATTATAGTGTTCATATTTGGACTTCAGAAATGTAAGGAAAAAAAATATAAAGGCACTCAATGCCCTATAGTGATAAAATCCCTCTCTTATAATGATTTCTTTATTATAAGCATCATTAATTAATACCAGAATTGATTTCTTTAACATAGTGATGGGGGTATTCTTCATTATTCAGAATCATATGTGCTTCACTAATTTAGAATTCATTATCCATTAGGTCAAAGCACAATATTATTATTATTCTTCCTCAGGTTATTCTGTTTCATATTTAATAAATTCTATTTTCTCTTTTTTTATGGTAAATTCCCTCATTCAGTTTCGCAGCTCTTTTAATACCACAGAATGTATCAATCCAATGACCCTTGCTTTCATGTGGAAAGAATGATTTCTTTCTCAAAGATGTAGTAATATTCTAATATATTTTAATTACAGATCTTATCTGTCAATTCCTCTGCCTAAAAGGCCTTCTGCATTCTTCATTTCTTTTTCATCTGCATGAGGTGGTGATGCATCCTCAATTTCCATTAATTCAAACATCCCTTCTCTAGGACTGACTTGCTGATACTATGGATGAGCGAACCAGAACTGTAAAGTCCGGGGTTTGTACCAGACACCTAGTGTGCGGTGCCGAACACTGACTTTTTCCCGGGTGTCTGTTTTACTGTTCAGGTTCGGTGCAGAATAAAGTTTGTTGAAAGGCTGCAGTGCAGCCAATCAATAAGCTTTAAAGGTGTTGGCTCTTCCGGAGCCATCACAGCCATGACAAATATTGGCATGGTTGTGATTGGCCTGTGCACTCTATGACCTGGCCCTGTATAAACACCGGATCGATCACAGGTCGAGCGACCATTTTACTCTGCGCCTGGTGTAGAGTGCCATAACAGCGAACTGGACGTGGTTGCTGACTGTCGTGTCTGTGCAACTGCAGGTTGTGGACAGGAAGCATCAGTGCCTCCTTCCTGGACAGCACATTGGAAAGGTCTTGACCCAGGGGAAGGGGCAGTGGTTTCACGGTGAGACATAGATTTTTTACCAAGCCGTTCCACCCACCTACTGGAATGCTGTGTACATGAGCAGTATATGGCGTATGCTAACAGAAGTATTATGTCGAATTTCCCTTTATAAAGGGATGTGTGGGTAAGATATTTGAACTAGCAGCATGTATGTATGTATATATATATATATATATATATATAGGAATGTGAGAGAATTGGGATCCAGCAAAAAGATGAAAGTTCACCAGAATTATAAAATCTTCTTCTTTATTTATCCATCAAATCATATAAAAAATATGTGAGGAACTCCAAACAATTGGTAACATTCCAGCAAGGGACTACATGTTTCAGCACTATGTGCCTTCTTCACGGTCCTATTAATAATTATTAATAATAGGACCGTGAAGAAGGCACATAGTGCTGAAACATGTAGTCCCTTGCTGGAATGTTACCAATTGTTTGGAGTTCCTCACATATTTTTTATATGATTTGATGGATAAATAAAGAAGAAGATTTTATAATTCTGGTGAACTTTCATCTTTTTGCTGGATCCCAATTCTCTCACATTCCTATTTGCTGGGGCATACTCCCTGCCTGGATCCGTGCAGAATATATGGTGAACACCGACTATTGCATTAAGAGGAACTCCTTTATGGTGAGCTGGCTATATGTTTTTTACATATATATATATATATATATATACACACACTGTATATAATATATATATCTCTATATATAAAACTGAATGTGTGTGTGTGTGCATCACCAACCAATCACAAAGCATCTTTCATTTCAACAGAGCTGTTCAAAAGAAGCTGAGCTGTGATTGGTTGCTATGAGCAAGTTTTCCCACTTGACAATGGGTCGCCATCCCAGGGATGTGGCGTACTCAGTACCGGGCCGGTGTCAGGGGGATGTGTCACAGCAGCGGTGACCCGGTCCGTGGCCCTGGGCGCCCAAGTCAATGGCGGATGATGTCTGTAATGTAGTTTATATGGAAAGTTCGTGATGCCACCTGTGGTGTTTGGCAAGTGAGGTGTTAGCCAACACTGCGTGCAGATCCTCTAGGGCTGATGGTGTGTTGCAGCTCAGATGGTGTAGTTCCCCACAGGTGAAGCTGTAACCCCAGGGCAGTGTATAGGCGCAGGCGGTGTGAGGAGCGTGGGTGCCCAGATGTAGCAGTGCTGGCGGGGCTGACGCACAATTGAATGGAGGACACCAGGGCTTGTAGTTCCAAAGCTTTACTCATAGTTCATGGTACACACTGGTGCACGCCTCCGTGCCGTGTGCTCCTGGGTAAAGACTCAATCAACCTCCCGGGCAAGTCAGGGTTCTCCTCTCCAACACTCCGCCAACATGTGCCTTTCCTGAACGACTCCTCTATTGCGCCTTTTAGTGTGAAGAGCTCCAGTACCGTGGTTCTCTGAAGTCCTCCTGTCAGATGTTCCTAACAACTCTACTTGTATGACAGACAGCTGTAGCCTGATCAGGGACCTCCTGGATCCCGGCTCTCTATCCGTTTTGCTGTTGTGTCCCAAGTCTTAGATGGGAGTAGTGCATTTACAGCCAACTACTCCACCGGTTTCTGCTGCAGAACCATAAGTGTCCATACAACCTCGGGGACCAGGCCCCGGCCTTGCGCTGAGAACCTATAGGCAGGGTTCCTCTTCCAACCCACAACTCCTCTCTATTCTCCTAATCCTTCGTTCCGCGCTGTTCCTTATGGAAGCTTAGGTTGCAGTTATACATCTTTCTCCTTCTCTGCCAGCTGGCTCAGGTCACTGAGGCATCTGCAGCACTCCTTCCTCCATCCCTTCTTCCAGGGTTCCCCAACTCCTCACTGAGTGGCTTCCTCCAACTCAACTAAACTAAAACTAAACTCAAACTGAACTGAACTGTAATTCTAAACCTTCCCCATCTTTTATATGAATCTAGACTCCACCCACCTCCCAGCACATCTCGTGTTACGAAGCAAGGGACCACGAAAGGTGCTCTGCTACCCTCTATGCATGAGCCGCAATGTGATCAGTGCTGAACTATCCTGTGTGTGGGATGCAGGTGTTGGAGTGCGGAAAGGAGTTCCCAACTTATCAGGATGGTGGGGCACTACACCTTAGGAGAAGGTGCAGTACCTCTGTGGTGACTGAGCCTCAGGGGTGCCACATACCCCCCGTTAAACACAGCATGTCCGCGGGCTGCAAGATAACAAAGTAGACAGCAAAGAAACATACAAAATTTTACAATGCATAACAAACTTTTCTTATACTAATCTTCCTAGTATAGGAGGTACTCTTCTTAAATGTTACAAAACAATTCTATCTAAAATTTTTAATTCTAAGTGCAATTCTCAATTCAAAGTGCTATTCTCTGTAACACATTTTCCTTATTATCTTTCTTTCTTTTCTCTCTATCTCTAGACGCAAGACGCTGACAGCAAATACCTGGTCCGTCACCTATCTACTTTCAATTCTTTATTCACATCCTAATTCTTTTATAAAAGCCATTTCTCAGTTATATAAAACACATTATCAAATACTTTACAGTAAAACATTCAACAGTTATTCTTGTAAGTGCTGGACACCACTCCCAGCCGGGATTTCTTGCAGTGTCCTTTGAGGCATCCATCATCTTCGAAAACAGTCCATGCAAAAACATTATCTTCGCAAAGTGTCTCTTATGTAAAACCAAGAAAGGGCACCTAAAGAGGTGCAACTATTTACAATTAAAGTTTTTGGATCACTCCAAGTTCATGATCGCTAGTTCAAGATTGAAAAACGCTGCCAATCAACAGGGCAACAAAAGTGCTACCAGACAAACAAAAACATCATGAAAAATAGAAAAAGGCACAACTGGTGCAAACAAACCCTCCTGGGTAACGAGATTTGTAAGTTTTCTAATGGTGGTCCCCTCCTGGGGTTCTGGAACTGTCTTCAGATTCAAAGTAGTCGTTAACAACCTTTAAGTATTCTTCCCAAGGTGTTAAGCCAGGGATCTTTGGTTTGGGCTGCCGGACTGGAGGTGATGCAAGAGCAGCCTGGTTCCTAGGATCAGGTACCTGAGCAATCTGGGTGGCAACTGTGGATGGAGGGGCAGCAGCAGGTCGCTTCGGCTTGTACCTTTCAATAAGCTCTGCTGGAATACGGCGTACATTCAGGGCATACCACCCCCTGAGCCCCTCATGCCGGGTGAATGTCACATACTCCCCAGGCTGCAGGTCCCTGCCAGGATGTTCCTTCCTCAGATGTGACTCGACAGCCCTTCGATTGAAGAACAAGTCACTGATTCTTTTTTTTTTGTGGTCCGCAATAAATCCAAAACCCCTCTCCTTGTTCACGTTCAGCACTTGCCCCCATCCGGCAGCATCCCGGGGGCCGTGATGACCAGCACGGACCTCGCCTTGCGGTCCAGATCTGGGCCCCGTATCGCTAGCCGGCGCTGCTCCCTCTCCCGATATTCAGTCGCCAGCTGCCGGATAGTGGCTCAAAATCCCGCCCAGTTCTCCTCTTCCTCCCGCTCTAAGCTTGCCTTACACTGCGGCGCCACTGTCAAGGGTTCTCCCTGGGGACAGTCATCCCGGTCCCAGACCAGGTCTAGCACGACCTGGCCAGCCGCTGCGACCGCGGTACACCCCCGTGCCTTCCCAGGTGTCAGGGTATCGGACATACCTGAGGCCTCCGGGCGGTGTGATCTCTGCTCCGATGCCGGTGGAAGCGGGTCGGTGGCAGCGGGTGGTGGCTCCAGATCCGCGGGGGCCTTCAATGGGACCTGCGCAGCAGCGTCAGGTCTGGACGGGAGCATGATCTCAGTTCTCGGGCCCTCCAGTGCACTCAGCTGCACGGACAACGTGGAGGTGAAAATCAGTGCTGTCGGAGGACAGTCCGATGCAGTGGCATCAGGTACCGGTGGAGCGGGTACCGCAGGCATAGGCCCCTTCTGGGCCCGCTGCCATCTCAGTTGCTCCAAGGCCTCCTGCCTCAGCTGCAGACGGGTTGTCGGGTTGTCAGTTCAGCAATTTCATCTTCTAGTTGATGGCGGTTCATTCCGGAGCTCGGGTTGGAGCCGTCAGCCATGGCGCCAGGGAGATCCGTTTCCCCGCGCTCCGCAGGCCTCCTTCCCTTGCTCTCCAAAATGGCGTTCTGGCATCCTCCTTCCTGCCTCGGCCCCTTTCCTGTCACTGGCTTCTTCTGCCCCTCCTTCCGGGGGCGGCGTCTTTTTCCAGCGCCTCCATACCAAGCCAGTATATGAACCCCTCGTGGGGTGGGCCATGTTGCTGTCATATAGTAATTCAAGCAGGGGAGGCCCAATACTCTTCGCAGTCTTTTCCTAGGACCTCCCATCTCTTCACGCCCTTCTTCTTCGCGCCAGCGGCCATTTCTAATGTCCATTTTACAGTCTATTAAATCAGGTCTTCTGCACATTTTCAAAAGTTCAAAGTCCAACAAATTTCAGGCACACAGAACCCGATGGCATCGGGTCTCATCATCCTGTTCGTGACGCCAAATTGGGTCGCCCGCCCAGGGCTGTGGGGTACTCGGTACCGGGCCGGTGTCAGGGGGATGTGTCACAGCAGCGGTGACCCAGTCCTTGGACCTGGGCGCCCAAGTCAATGGCGGATAATGTCTGTAATGTAGTTTATATGGAAAGTTCGTGACGCCACCTGTGGTGTTTGGCAAGTGAGGTGTTAGCCAACACTGCGTGCAGATCCTCTGGGGTTGATGGTGTGTTGCAGCTCAGATGGTGTAGCTCCCCACAGGTGAAGCTGTAACCCCAGGGCAGTGTATAGGCGCAGGCGGTGTGAGGAGCGTGGGTGCCCAGATGTAGCAGTGCTGGCGGGGCTAACGCACAATTGAATGGAGGACACCAGGGCTTGTAGTTCCAAAGCTTTACTCACAGACTGGTGCCCACCTCTGTGCCGTGTCCTCCGGGGTAAAGACTCAATCAACCTCCCGGGCAAGTCAGGGTTCTCCTCTCCAACACTCTGCCAACATGTGCCTTTCCTGAATGACTCCTCTATTGCGCCTTTTAGTGTGAAGAGCTCCAGTACCGTGGTTCTCTGAAGTCCTCCTGTCAGATGTTCCTAACAACTCTACTTGTATGACAGACAGCTGTAGCCTGATCAGGGACCTCCTGGATCCCGGCTTTCTATCCGCTTTGCTGTTGTGTCCCAAGTCTTAGATGGGAGTAGTGCATTTATAGCCAACTACTCCACCAGTGTCTGCTGCAGAACCATAAGTGTCCATACAACCTCAGGGACCGGGCCCCGGCCTTGCGCTGAGAACCTATAGGCAGGGTTCCTCTTCCAACCCACAACTCCTCTCTGTTCTTCTACTCTTTCGTTCCGCGCTGTTCCTTCTCTCTCTTATGGAAGCTTAGGTTGCAGTTCTACGTCTTTCTCCTTCTCTTCTCTTTCCCGTGCCAGCTGGCTCAGGTCACTAAGGCATCTGCAGCACTCCTTCCTCCATCCCTTCTTCCAGGGTTCCCCAACTCCTCACTGAGTGGCTTCCTCCAACTCAACTAAACTAAAACTAAACTCAAACTGAACTGAACTGAACTGTAATTCTAAACCTTCCCATCTTTTATATGAATCTAAACTCCACCCACCTCCCAGCACATCTCGTGTTACGAAGCAAGGGACCACGAAAGGTGCTCTGCTACCCTATAAGCATGAGCCGCAATGTGATCAGTGCTGAACTATCCTGTGTGTGGGATGCAGGTGTTGGAGTGGGAAAGGAGTTCCCAACTTACCAGGATGGTGGGGCACTACACCTTAGGAGAAGGTGCAGTACCTCTGTGGCGATTGAGCCTCAGGGGCTCCACAACAACAACACCTCGGCAGGCACTGACATGGTGGGAGAAATCTAGCATCCCTGGGAACATAAGCTCCCAGCCATTGTCTGCCCCCCAAAAAGGAGTAAAGAGCACATGACAGAAATGAATCCCCCCTCCTGTGCCCATATGCACATCACACATCCGCCATCATATAGGCACATCTTCCCTCTTAAAGAGATCATTGGTATGGAAGTCAGAGCAAATCCATTCAGGGCTTTGGTTTTGACCCCAGGCCTCTCTTAGAGGGATCTCCGGTATGGAAGTTAGGACCGTTCCACTCAGCTCTGTGGTTCTGACCCCAGTTTCTCTTAAAGGGATCATTGGTATGGAATTTAGGGCAAATCCCTCAGCGCTCTGATTCTGACCCCAGGGTTCTATTAAAGGGATTCCCGGTATGGAAGTTAGGGCAAATCCACTCAGCACTCATGATCTGACTCAAGGCCCATCTTAAACGGATCCTCGGTATGGAATTGAGGGCAAATCCACTCTGCGCTTTGGTACTGACCCCAGGCCTCTCTTAAAGGGATCTCTGGTATGGAAGTTATGGTAAGTCCCTCAGCGCTCTGATTCTCACCCCAAGCTTCTATTAACGGGATCATTGGTATGGAAGTCAGGGTAAATCCACTCAGCTCTCTGGTTCTGACACCAGGCCTCTCTTAAAGGGATCCCCAGTATCGAAGTTAGGACCGTTCCACTCAGCGCTCTGGTTCTGACTCCAGGCTGATGGGATGATGGGGGATATTAGGGGTAGTAGTCCGGTGGCTCTGGCTGACGGGATGATGTGGGATATTAATGGTAGTTGTCCGGTGCCTCTGGCTGATGGAGTGATGTGGGATATTAGGGGTAGTAGTCCAGTGGCTCAGGCTGATGGGATGAAGTTGGATATTAGGGGTAGTAGTCCGGTGGCTCTGGCTGATGGGACAATGTGGGATATTAGAGGTTGTTGTCCGGGAGCTCTGGCTGACGGGATGATTTAGGATATTATAGTGAATGTGGCTATGTGGAGTGGGCAGGGCTCTACACTCAGCTTTATATATATATATATATATATATATATATATATACAGTCATATGTTAAAGTTTGGGCACCCCTATTAATATTAACCTTTTTTCTTTATAACAATTTTTGTTTTTGCAACAGCTATTTCAGTTTCATATATCTAATAACTGATGGACTCAGTTATATTTCTGGATTCAAATGAGGTTTATTGTACTAACAGAAAATGTGCAATCTGCATTTAAACAAAATTTGACCGGTGCAAAAGTATGGGCACCTCAACATAAAAGTGACATTAATATTTCGTAGATCCTCCTTTTGCAAAAATAACAGCCTCTAGTCGCTTCCTGTAGCTATTAATGAGTTCCTGGATCCTGGATGACGGTATTTGTGACCATTCCTGTTTACAAAACAATTCCAGTTCAGTTAAGTTTGATGGTCGCCGAGCATGGACAGCCCGCTTCAAATCATCCCACAGATGTTCAATAATATTCAGGTCTGGGGACTGGGATGGCCATTCCAGAACATTGTAATTGTTCCTCTGCATGAATGCCTGAGTAGATTTGGAGCGGTGTTTTGGATCATTGTCTTGCCAAAATATCCATCCCCTGCGTAACTTCAACTTCGTCACTGATTCTTGTACATTATTGTCAAGAATCTGCTGATACTGAGTTGAATCCATGCGACCCTCAACTTTAACAAGATTCCCGGTGCCGGCATTGGCCACACAGCCCCAAAGCATGATGGAACCTCCACCAAATTTTACTGTGGGTAGCAAGTGTTTTTCTTGGAATGCTGTGTTTTTTAGCCTCCATGCATAACGCCTTTTTGTATGACCAAACAACTCAATCTTTGTTTCATCAGTCCACAGGACCTTCTTCCAAAATGTAACTGGCTTGTCCAAATGTGCTTTTGCATACCTCAGGCGACTCTGTTTGTGGCGTGCTTGCAGAAACGGCTTCTTTCGCATCACTCTCCCATACAGCTTCTCCTTGTGCAAGGTGCGCTGTATTGTTGACCGATGCACAGTGACACCATCTGCAGCAAGATGATGCTGCAGGTCTTTGGAGGTGGTCTGTGGATCGTCCTTGACTGTTCTCACCATTCTTCTTCTCTGCCTTTCTGATATTTTTCTTGGCCTGCCACTTCTGGGCTTAACAAGAACTGTACCTGTGTTCTTCCATTTCCTTACTATGTTCCTCACAGTGGAAACTGACAGGTTAAATCTCTGAGACAACTTTTTGTATCCTTCCCCTGAAAAGCTATGTTGAATAATCTTTGTTTTCAGATCATTTGAGACTTGTTTTGAGGAGCCCATGATGCCACTCTTCATAGGAGAATCAATCAGGAGAACTACTTGCAAGTGGCCACCTTAAATACCTTTTCTCATGATTTGATACATCTGGCTATGAAGTTCAAAGCTCAATGAGGTTACAAAACCAATTTAGTTCTTCAGGAAGTCAGTAAAAAGTAGTTAGGAGTGTTCAAATCAAGAAAATGATAAGGGTGCCCATACTTTTGCATCGGTCAAATTTTGTTAAAATGCAGATTGCACATTTTCTGTTAGTACAATAAACCTAATTTGAATCCAGAAATATAACTGAGTCCATCAGTCATTAGATATATGAAACTGAAATAGCTGTTGCAAAAACCAAAATTGTTATAAAGAAAAAAGGTAAACATTAATAGGGGTGCCCAAACTTTAACATATGACTGTATATACAGTATATATATATATATATATATATATATATATATAATCATTATAATTTGTTATAACTAACCGTAGTTAGTTACCATGCCCGGGCAGCGCCGGGCTCTTCAGCTAATATATATTAGCATATATATTAACATATATATAATGCTTCATTACTCAGATTATTATTCTATGTAAGGCTGAAACCTGAAAAATTGTTCAGAGCATATTAATAAATTCATGTTCCAAAATGTCCAAGTGCAGACCACAAAATCAACAAAAGATACACGCTCAAAGAGACCGTGAGAAGGGCAACACAATAAAAAAATTATAATAATAAAATACAGTTAGGTCCATATATATTTGAACAGAGACAACAATTTTCTAATTTTGGCTCTAGATATTACCATAATGAATTTTAAACAAAACAATTCAGATGCAGTTGAAGTTCAGACTTTCAGCTTTAATTTGAGGGTATCCACATTAAAATGGGATGAAGGGTTAAGGAGTTTCAGCTCCATAACATGTGCCACCCTATTTTTAAAGGGACCAAAAGTAATTGGACAGATTAAATAATTGTAAATCAAATGTTCATTTCTAGTACTGGGTTGAAAACCCTTTGTTGGCAATGACTGCCTGAAGTCTTGAACTCATGGACATCACCAGACGCTGTGTTTCCTCCTTTTTGATGCTCTGCCACGCCTTCACTGCGGTGGTTTTCAGTTGCTTTTTGTTTGTGGGTCTGTCTGAAGTTTAGTCTTTAACAAGTGAAATGCATGCTCAATTGGGTTGAGATCAGGTGACTGACTTGGCCATTCAAGAATATTCCACTTTTTTGCTTTAATAAACTCCTGGGTTGCTTTGGCTTTATGTTTTGGGTCATTGTCCATCTGTTTTATGAAATGAGACCAATCAGTTTGGCTGCATTTGGCTGGATCTGAGCACACAGTATGGCTCTGAATACCTCAGAATTCATTCAGCCGCTTCTGTCCTGTGTCACATCATCAATAAACACTAGTGACCCAGTGCCACTGGCAGCCATGCATGCTCAAGCCATCACACTGCCTCCGCCGTGTTTTACAGATGATGTGGTATGCTTTGGATCATGAGCTGTACCACGCCTTCGCCATACTTTTCTCTTTCCATCATTCTGGTAGAGGTTGATCTTGGTTTCATCTGTCCAAAGAATGTTCTTCCAGAACTGTGCTGGCTTTTTTAGATGTTTTTTTAGCAAAGTCCAGTCTAGCCTTTTTATTCTTGATGCTTATGAGTGGCTTGCACCGTGCAGTGAACCCTCTGTATTTACTTTCATGCAGTCTTCTCTTTATGGTAGATTTGGATATTGATACGCCTACCTCCTGGAGAGTGTTGTTCACTTGGGTGGCTGTTGTGAAGGGGTTTCTCTTCACCATAGAGATTATTCTGCGATCATCCACCACTGTTGTCATCCGTGGGCGCCTAGGTCTTTTTGCATTGATGAGTTCACCAGTGCTTGCTTTCTTTCTCAGGATGTACCAAACTGTAGATTTTGCCACACCTAATGTTGTAGCAATTTCTCGGATGTTTTTTTTTTTTTTTTTGCAGCATAAGGATGGCTTGTTTCACCTGCATGGAGAGCGCCTTTGACCGTATGTTTCCTTCACAGCAAAACCTTCCAAATGGAAGCACCTCCAGGCCTTTTATCTGCTTAATTGAGAATGACATAATGAATGGATTGCCACACCTGTCCATGAAACAGCCTTGGAGTCAATTGTCCAATTACTTTTGGTCCCTGGCTGGCACATGTTAAGGAGCTGAAACTCCTAAACCCTTCATCCATTTTAATGTGGATACCCTCAAATGAAAGCTGAAAGTCTGAACGTCAACTGCATCTGAATAGTTTTGTTTAAAATTCATTGTGGTAATGTCTAGAACCAAAATTAGAAAAATGTCTCTGTACAAATGTATATGGACCTAACTGTATATAGAGATTGAGAGTACAAATTTGAACTTTGCACAATTTAGAAAGGTTTCTAAAAATTACCCCAAGGGGTCTGTATCATACACTCTGAAAGAGGCCATGATGGGGACCTCACAATACATTTAGAAGTTATAAGAAGAGGTACAGATAGGGAATACAAGTTTCCTCATTGCACAATGTACAAAGGTTTCTAAAAATTACCCCAAGGAGTCTGTATCATACATTCTGAAAGAGGCAGTAATGAGGACCTCACAATACATTTAGCAGTTATTTGAAGAGGTTGAGATTGGGAGTACAAGTTTCACCATTGCACAATGTCTAAAGGCTTCCAAAAATTACCCAAGTTGTCCCTATCAGAGCAGTTGAAAGAGGCCATGATGGGGACATCACAATACACTTTTCAGCTATAAAAGAAGGTAGAGACAGAGTCCCAGGTCTGCCTGACTGTGGTCTGGCTCCAATAAGTATGGCTCTTTAAATATACAGCAGAAATATGCCAGAAATGAACCAGAAGTGAACAGAAGGTATGACTAACCACTGTTATTAAATGTACTACATTTCTTTCTCTTTCTTCCACACTTACTCTCATCATGCTGACATACACCCTAACAGTTTTGGCTCCATTACTCCTCACTCTCCATCCCTATCCACATATCCCAGCACCATCAAACCAAATCATAATCTGTCTTCCCTATTGCCTCCCCACCGAACCTCCTCCGCAGACCTCCTCCTCAACATCACATCTCTCCTACTAAAACAAAAAACAAGCCTGCCACTCCTTCTCCCACCTGCTCTCCCTCTCTCTGCTTCTCCTCACTGCTGGCGACATATCTCCCAAACCTGGACCCCACAGCTCATACCTCCCATTAGTACCCCTTCCTATCACTCCCAACCCAATATAAACACCCGAAATCTCGCCCACTTCATATCTGTGCCCTTGACGCCCACCACCCTGCACTCTCTCTCTGGATCACTCTGAAGTGCCCGCTCCATCTGCAATAAGCTCCATGTGATTCACGACTTCTTTACCTCTTGTAAATTTTCCTTCCTGGGCCTCACCGAAACATGGCTGACACCCACTGACACAGCCTCCCCTGCTGCGCTACGTTATGGTGGCCTCCACTTCACCCACACTCCTCGCTCTGGCAACAGACATACTGGAGGAGTGGGCCTTCTCCTTTCTTTCAACTGTACCTTTAATCCAATCCCACCTCTTCCCTCCCTTATCCTCCCCTCTTTTGAAGTTGACTCTATCCGCATTATCTCTCCCTGCAACCTCCAAATGGCTGTCATATACCGACCTCCAGGCCCGACCACTGTCTTTATTGACCAGTTTTCCACCTGACTTCTTCACTTTCTCTCTGCTAACATTGCCACCATCATCATGGGTGACTTCAACATCCCCATTGACACCTACTAGTCAGCAGCCTTCAAACTCCTGTCCCTCACTTCATCTTTTGGACTTTCTCAGTGGTACTCCTCAGCCACCCACACAGACGGACATACATTAGACCTAGTCTTCACCCATCTCTGCTCCCTATCTAACTTCACAACCTCCCCTCTCCCTCTATCTGAACACCATCTTTTCACGTTCTCATCACTGTCTTCCTCACCTTTCACCCATGTCCACCAACTTGTGCACCCTCGCAGAAACCTCGCACATCTAGAAATTTGCACACTCTCTGACTCTATTCTACCACTGTCCTCCAAATCTGCACTCCACAACACAGACACTGCCACTAGTTTCTTCAATGCCACTCTTGCATCAGCCATTGACTCTGTCGCCCCTGCCATGCATAGCAGAGTGTGTCAAATTAATAGGTAACCCTGGCACAATAACATCACTAAAAAGCTTCAGAAAGTATCCAGAATTGCAGAGCGGTGTTGGAAGAAAATGCATTCGCAAGATGACTTCACCACATTCAAACAAGCAGCACTCACATTCAAATCAACTCTCACCTCTGCTAAACATGCCTACTCTACATCTCTCATATCTTCCTTATCCCACCACCCCAAACAGTTGTTCAACACTTTTAACTCCCTCCTCCACCCACCATTGCCCCCTCCGACTTCACTAATCTCTGGACGTTAAGTCAACTTCCCCCCCAAAAAAAAATTGGGGCGGCATTTACATTATGGTGCTGTAATCCGTAGGGCTTAAAAAGTCGGAGGAAATCCAGCCCTTGTTCAATTTTAGAAGAGTTAGCCTGTCTGCATTTTCCATTGAAAGGCGTGTATGCCTATCCGTTATAATTGCACCGGCGGAACTAAAAACCCCTCAGACAACACACTTGCGGCAGGACATGGAAGCACTTCCAAGGCATACAAGGAGAGGTCAGACAAAATGTGCAGCTTAAACAACCATTAGCTAAAGGGCACTGAAGAATCAGCAAGGACACTGGTATGGTCACTTAAGTACTCTTTCACCATCTTTGTCAACTTCTCCCTCCTCGTCATAGTTACACCCACAGATAGTCCTTGCTTATCTGACAGTCTCATGAAAATGGCCCAGTTGGTGAACATTCCCCCCCTGAGTTGCACCTGGTGTGCGTGGCCCTCCCCTGTAATCCTCGTAGGTGAAAAGAGCCGGTACCTCTGTAGGCAGCATTCTCTAAGGGTAATCTTTTAAGCAAGTCTCCCACAATGGCCTTTTGCCATGCATGCACTGAAAAAGGCACACCTGCCTCCGACATGAGAGAAGCAAATTTCTCCTTGTACCATCATGGGTCAAGAAAGGTGCACAGCCAATATTTCATGTTAGACAAAATGTCTTTCGCGCAAGGGTCTTGAGAAAGGCATCTTGACATGAACTCTGCCATGTGTGGCAGACAACAAAGAGTCAAACTTTCAGTGTCCTTACCAGGAAGTACACTAACTTTCCTCTCCTCCTCAGACACATAGCCTCCTCCTCCTCTTCAGGCCATACATGCCGGACAGGCATGAAGCTGAGATTGGGAGCCTCCTCTGTGGTGAAGACCAAAAACTCCTGCTCCTCCTAATCCTCCTCCTGTTCCTCATCATCCAATGTGGCCTGAGAATATTGTGTGAGTTTGGGCTGTGTGGTATCAGCCACTGTAAAACCTTAACTCCTTAGCCAACTGCTCATCATTCAGAGCTTCCTCTTTGAGAATCTTCAGCGAACGTTTTAATAGACAGAGCAGCAGGATGGTTACACTGATAATAGCGTCATCGGCGCTCACCATCTTGGTGCAGTGCTCAAAGTTTTGAAGAACCTCACATATGTCAGCGATTCACATGCACTCTGTAGTTGTTATTAGAGATGAGCGACTTTGCCTTTTTTCGGGTCGAACGAAATCGGCCGACTATAGGGAAAAGTCAGGGTCCCACTGAAACACGAAACCCAATGCAAGTCAATGGGGAAGCAAAGTCGGCAGGGAGTGGAGGACAGTAAACACACCTACAGTGCCATTTCAATGCCAAAAACAGCAATTCTTATTATTTAAGCTTGTCAACCTTAATTTACTTTATAATAATAATTACGCATTGAAAACTGGGGGTTATTTGGCTAAAGTTATGGGGGGAAGGGCTGTTGCCAGGTTTTCGTGTGCCCTGGGCCAAAAAGTGTCAGTGCGCCCTTTTAACACATACCACAATTCATAATGCTCCGATACGGCACAGAAATATAGGTATAGTACAATCAAAAATACTTCACTGCTTACATGACATGACTGATATCTATTTTAAATTCTACAATAGCTCAAAAAACGGACAGTATAATACTTTATACAGTATTATGGCCACCAACTAGTGCGCCATAAAGAATAATGAGCCCCATATATTTCTCCATACAGAATAATTGGTCCCATATAATGTTCCATGCAGTATATGATGAGGTCCACATAATGGTACAGTATATGATGGTCCCCATGGATGATGCTCCAGTGTCCTGCCCCATTTAGAATGCTCCAGTATATGATGGGCCCCATGGATAATGCTCCAGTGTCTTATGGGCCCAAATAATGCTCCATATATAATGGGCCCCATTTATAATGCTCCAGTGTATAATGGGCCCCGTAAATGCTGCTCCAGTGTCTGATCTCCCCCATTTGGAATGCTCCAGTATATGATGGGCCAAATGGATGATGCTCCAGTGTCTTATGGGCTCAAATAATGCTCCATATATAATGGACCCCATTTCTAATGCTCCAGTGTATAATGGGCCCCATAAATGCTTCTCCAGTGTCTGATGTCCCCCATTTGGAATACTCCAGTATATGATGGGCCAAATGGATGATGCTCCAGTGTATGATGGGCCCCATATATCATTCTACAGTGTATATTGCTCCCCAAAAAATGCTCCCAGCATTTAAAAAAATTAAATACCTCTCCTCACTGGGCACTGCTCTACTTTGGACTCCTCAGCATTGCCATCTTCAAGCTCTCTGCACTTGTACTTTTTCAGTAGAGGGCATACAGATGTGATGTCATCGCGCTCTGTAACCTGAATGTCACTGTCAGGAAAGGCAGAAGACATCACGGCGGTGGAGCAGGGAGAGGTAAGTATTGCAAGTGCTGTGGCCCTGAGCAAGCATGGGGGGTCCACTCATGGGCAACAGCACTGGCACAGGGTCCTTCAAAGTACGACAGTATGTCTGCCGGCGAGTGGGCACTCCCACCGGCAGAGACACTTTTGCGTACTATGAGGGGCCCTGTGCCACTGCCGTCGCCCACGAGTAGGACCCCCCCACCTGCTCAGGGAACCGGCACTTTCATCTGCACCTTCTTCTGTGTCGTGTAAGGTGGTATAGTGTGCGGGAAGGGGAACCTGAGTTTCATCAGTGTACTGGTGAACTCATCAATGTACTGCTGTGGGTGAATGTACCAGCAGATTCACCTAGCAGTGGCTGTGCATCAGTGCACTCCATGTCAGATTCATCTTGGACTAGGGAATTCAGGATTTGACTTGATAACCCAGGAATGGTATGTGAAAAGAGCTCCATGGAGTAATCTGAAGAGTGTGTCCTGCAGCATCCTTCACTTTTGGTGTGGGTGAAGGACACAAGGAAAGGTGTTGTTCCTGACCAGAGGCCTGCACTGACGACTCTGTGCATGCAGTTTTTGTAACTTCAGAAGAGGAGGCAATAGAGCTGGAGGCTGTTTCGGCAATGTAAGCCAAAACCTGTTCCTGATGCTCCGGCTTTAAAATCGGTTTACCTACTCCCAGAAAAGGGAACCTTAAAGGCCTTCTTGTGCCAGACGATGATGCAGGCTCCATACCTCCTGCCTTAGCTGCTATTGTGCCTTTGCCAGAACCAGCCGATGCACCACCACCATCACCATCAGTTCCAGCTGCGTCCCCCTGCCCACGTCCGTGGCCTCTTCCACCAGACTTCCTCATGTTTGGGAAAATGTACCAAAAATACCAGCAGAGAAATGGTACTGTATGATTAGCGTACAGTTGTGTAAGGTGTATGTAAGAAGTGAAATCTCCGTATATATTTTGTGAGTCACAGACGCTCACCCAGTATGCATTTCACCGTGATCCAACAAGCAGAAATACAGTACTGTATGAGAGGTGTACAGTTGCATACGTTGTTGGTGAAACTGTCAATCTCCGTATATGTATTTACGGAATGTCACACACACACGCTGACTCTTTGTAGATGTGACCGTAATAAGAACACCAGATATCCGATACTGTTTGAGCATCAGACTACTCAATATGGTGTATGGAGAAATGGAAATGTCCGTATATGTATTTACAGAGTCTCACAGACACACGCTGACTCTGTGTAGATGTGACCGTAATAAGAACAGCAGATATCCGATACTATTTGAGAATCGGACACCTCTATACAGTGTATGTATGGAAAAAAGTTAATCTCCGTGTATTTTTTTACAGAGTCACACACATATAGCATGTATTTGTCCGTGATACCAGCCGGTACATGGTAGTGTGTGAGGAGCGTAAACCTCTATACGGTGAGTGAAAAAATTTACGCTCAGTATCTACTGTGCAGAAAAAAAGGAATAAAAGGATTTTTGCTTTTAAAAAAGCACTCTACACAGCAGTGTGCAAACAGCAATGCAGCTATCAGGGAGCCTTATAAGGCAGCCTAATCACCAACAGAGCTGCTGCACACAAATATATCCTCCCCTGTCACTGCACACTATACTGTTGTATTGTACAGTGACATTCGCTATCAGCAGAAGCAATTTTTTTTTTTTTTGGTCTGCCTAAACACTCTCCCTATTGAGAACGAGCAGCAGCAACCTCTCCCTATGCTAAGATCGGCAGAAGTAAGATGGCGGTCAGCAGTCACGGCCTTTTATAGGCACTGTGATGCCACACAAAGCCAGCCAATTACTTGCATGCCTTTCTCTAACATGGTGGGGGCCGCTGTCTATGTAATCGCATTGCCCACAGTGTGCATCCTTGATGATTGGATGAGAAAAGGCGCTGGAAGCATTGTGGGTAACGCGACTTTGGCACTCAAGTCAGCGACCTCATGGCCGACCTCACGCTATGGTCGGGTTTCGATCGGCGAAACCTGACTTCAGCCAAAGTCGGTGGATTCTGAATTTGGCCGAACCGTTTCGCTCAACTCTAGTTGTTATGTGTGTGGGGGCTGAGTGTTACTCTGATGGGCATTAAGAAGCTGGAATTCAGACACTGCACTCTGCTGCTCACTAAGCCTTGCAAATATATGAAAAGTCGAATTTCAACATGTGGGAAGGTCACAAATTAGTCATTGATGAGGCAAATTAAAGTGCTGCTGCAGTGAAGCTAGACTGGCGAAAGCCTGAGATGACTTTTGGAAATGTGCGCTGACATGGCGTACCTTGGCTGTAGGTCCAGCAATTCAGGGTGTGCTTTTAAAAACCGCTGTACAATCAAATTCAGCACATGGGCCATGCATGGAACGTGTACCAGCTTGCCGAGCTTTAAAGCTGCCACCAAGTTACACCCATTATCACACACAACCAGACCTGGTTGGCGGTTCAGCGGAGAGAGACACTAATCGGTCATGTCTTTTATCCCTTTCAACAGCTCAGTTGCATTGTGAGCTTCATCAACTAAACAGATGAGCTTCAGCAGAGCGAGCTGCCACTTCACCAAGGCAGTGCTGCAGACTTCACAGCTGGGGAGAAATGGAGCAGCTAGTTCCACTGAGGTTGAGGAGGAGAAGGAGGAGAGACAGGAACTGAAGTACTATGAGGAGACTGAAACCCTGATGGAAATTGGGCCCACTATTCTTGGTTTGGGCAAGATGTGTGATGCCCAGCCTCCGACTCACTGCAACACTCCACCAGGTTAACCCAACGTGCCATCAGGGAAATGTATTGTCCCTGTCCACAAGAACATGTCCATGTGTCAGTGGTTAGGTAGACCTTCCCTGTGACTGTGTTTCTGCTTTCTGGTAAACATCTAGGTTAGGGACAACTGAACTGTTATGAGCTCATTTTCTGCTCCACCAGTTGAGAGTTCTCCTTCTGTTCTCCCTCTGGTGGTGACAGGAGGTAGTGAGGTTGGTTTAATTGGTAGTGATCTGCCACCTGGTGAGGAGGATATCGATTGGATCTCTGGAGTATCAGACTGGATATAAGACAGCTGACGCCCTATCCTGGTGTTGGTGATTCAGTTAGCTTCTCAGGTCTTGGACTCACCTCTGTTCCAGTCTTCTCAAGTTAAGTTTGTTTTTGCTAATGTTCACACTTGCTCTTGTTGGTCAATTCAGTTCTTTGTGTGGTCAGCCAGCCCGGCTGGGCTGTGCTGAATTTCCACTCTTATTTATCTGTATTTGCCAATTTGCTTTTTTTTGTCCCTTATTAGATTGGCCTCTTTTTGCTCTGTCTCAGAATATTTCAGAGTGCTGATATAGTGGGAGAAGTCTAGTGACTTCAGGGTTAATTTTGCTATCAGATGTGTTGGACATTATTTTTGGTAGGGTTTTTTGGCAGATTGCAGACAGTGCCTTTCCTTTACTGTCCTTTCTAGTTAGTTTGGCCCCATCGCTTGCTCAGCCTATTTTCCTGCCTTTGTATGTGTTTTCATCTTGTTTCAGTCAATAAATGTGGGGGGCTGTCTTTCCTTTGGGGTCTGCTCTGGGGCAGTTAGTTTTCCTCTTTTCCTGCTTTACGCTTATTTAGCTCTCCGGTTGAGATGAGGCATCTAGGACTAACGTAGGAATGCTCCACGACTGCTAATAGTTGCATGGTTAGAATCAGGGATCTGCAGTCTGCATAGTTACCAACCTCTCTGGTTTTCTGAGACTTAGCTTGTGTTGTTTTTTTTCCCTCTGCGACCCAATCATAACAGAATCACCAGCCATACCGCAGATTCTAGGGTACTCAAAAGCAGGAAAAAATTGTTTTAAAAAGGAAAAAAAAGGAGAAAAGAGTGTCGGAATTTTTTTTTTGCCTCTTTTTCTCTGGGGCCGTAGGAGGATTTTTTTTTTCTCCTAATGGAGATTAAGCAATTGTCTGATCGTGTGGAGCAACTTGCTGCTGAAGTACAGGGAATTTCCACCAACCTCATTCAGTCACGTGCTGCTGAGCCCAAGATCCCTACTCCTGATGTGTTTTCTGGGGATCGGTCTAAATTTCTGAATTTTAAGAATAATTGTAAATTATTTCTTGCCTTGAAGCCTAACTCATCAGGGAGCTCTGTGCAGCAGGTTAAAATTGTCATCTCCTTGCTGCGCGGCGATCCCCAGGATTGGGCGTTTTCTCTGACACATGAAATTCCTATTCTGACTAATGTGGATGCATTTTTTCCGGCCTTGGGGTTGTTGTATGATGAACATAATGCCGTTGATCAAGCTGAGAGAACCCTGTTGGCATTAAACCAGGGTCAGAATCCTGCAGAGTTATACTGTCAAAAATTCCGAAAGTGGGCGGTCTTTACTACATGGAATGAGAGTGCATTGGCAGCCCTCTTTCGGAAAGGTTTATCAGAGACCGTAAAAGATGTTATGGTGGGATTTCCTGTTCCCTCTGGTCTGGATGGCTCTATGTAATTAGCCATTCAAGTTGATCGGCGTTTACGTGAACATAAAACTACACAGGAGGCGCTGCCACCTTTTGAATAAATGTCAGAACCTATGCAATGTGATTGGGTTTTGTCTAGGGCTCAATGTCAGGAGTTTAGAAGGTGTAATAAGCTGTGTTTTTTCTGTGGAGACGCCTCTCATACTATTTCTGTCTGCCCTAAACGAGAGAAACATTTTGCAAACACATTTGCTGTGGGCAGTGTAAAACCTAAGTTTCTTTTGCCAATTTCTCTGATCTGCTCCTTGTCCACGTTTTCCACTAAGGCTTTTGTGGATTCAGGAGCAGCTCTGAATCTGATGGATTTGGACTTTGATAAACGTTGTGGTTTATCCATGACACCTCTGCAGACGCCTATTCCTTTGAGGGGTATTGATGCCACTCCTTTGGCGGAGAATAAACCTCAGTTTTGGACCCAGGTGATAATGCGAGTTGCCCAAGACCACCAAGAAAATTGTAAATTTTTGGTGCTGCATAATTTGCATGATACTATTGTTCTGGGTTTCCCCTGGTTGCAAACTCATAACCCAGTTTTGGATTGGAGATCTGTGTCTGTGGTGAGTTGGGGTTGTCAGTGTGTTCTTAGAGACGCTCCTGTGTTCTCCACCTCTCCTCAGTCTCATGATATTCCTGATTATCTGGCTGATTTCTCTGATGTATTTAGTGAGAGTAAGTCTGCGTCTTTGCCTCCTCATAGGAGTTATGACTGTGCAATTGAGTTGATGCCTGGGTGTAAATTTCCCAAGGGTCGGCTTTTCAACTTATCTGTACCTGAACATGATGCTATGCGATCCTATATTAAGGAGTCATTGGAGAAGGGTCATGTTAGACCATCCTCATCACCTTTAGGCGCTGTTTTTTTTGTGACCAAGAAAGATGGTTCATTAAGACCGTATATTGATTACACTGGTCAACAGCATTTTTGGTGCCAAAGATATTTCATCGAATTTAGGGTATTTTTGGGGTGCTGATTCTGAATATGTCATCAGTTTTGCCAGATTGGCTCAAGTTTTTGAGATTTTTGGTATCTTATTTATAGCACTTGTTGGTAAATGCGACGCATCATCTCATTAATTTCTTTGGATTAGTACTTGAACTGAGCAGTTCTCAATATAGTTTTGTGTTAATTAGTGTTCTAAAAGTTTGTTCATAGCTTGATTTTTGCACTAACTTTATGTTGTTGTCTGTTTTCCAGTGAAAAGCATGAACTCATCAAGAAGAAGTTGTCTTAACGATCCAGACTCATTCTGTTACATTTGTGGTGAATACACACTGCCAAAACATAGAAGAAACATAACAGACTTCGTAAAAAAAGTGTATTTTGCCTATTTTGGGGTTATGCTTGGGGACCAAGACAAGTTTTGGGCACCACACATAGTGTGCAAAGCATGTATCGAATTATTACGAAAATGGAGCAAAGGACAAAGAAAAAGCTTCAAATTTGGTGTTCCAATGGTGTGGAGAGAGCCAAAAAATCATCATGATGACTGTTATTTATGGTAAACACAGGTACAGGCACATCTTCACAATGAGGGACAGGCCTTCTTGCAGATTCCATGTTACTCCCATTTTCGTTTCTTATGCTTATTGAATCCTTGCACTTGCACTGCACAGAAATAACAGTCATCATGATGATTTTTTGGCTCTCTCCACACCATTGGAACACCAAATTTGAAGCTTTTTCTTTGTCCTTTGCTCCATTTTCGTAATAATTCGATACATGCTTTGCACACTATGTGTGGTGCCCAAAACTTGTCTTGGTCCCCAAGCATAACCCCAAAATAGGCAAAATACACTTTTTTTACGAAGTGTGTTATGTTTCTTCTATGTTTTGGCAGTGTATATTCACCACAAATGTAACAGAATGAGTCTGGATCGTTAAGACAACTTCTTCATGATGAGTTCATGCTTTTCACTGGAAAACAGACAACAACATAAAGTTAGTGCAAAAATCAAGCTATGAACAAACTTTTAGAACACTAATTAACACAAAACTATATTGAGAACTGCTCAGTTCAAGTACTAATCCAAAGAAATTAATGAGATGATGCGTCGCATTTACCAACAAGTGCTATAAATAAGATACCAAAAATCTCAAAAACTTGAGCCAATCTGGCAAAACTGATGACATATTCAGAATCAGCACCCCAAAAATACCCCAAATTCATTAAAATATTTTGGACACCAGAAAAAAATTTTTTTTTCGTTGACCTGTGTTATTGTTCCCTTAACAAGATGACGGTTAAATATCAGCACCCGTTACCTCTGATGTCTGATTTATTCTCCAGAGGTAAGAGTGCCTGCTGGTTTACTAAGCTTGACCTCAGGGGGCGTATAATCTTATTCGCATCAAGCACGGGGATGAATGGAAGACGGCGTTTAATACTCCGGAGGGACATTTTGAGTACCTGGTGATGCCTTTTGGGCTCTCTAATGCCCCTTCTGTCTTCCAGTCCTTTATGAATGATATTTTCCAAGACTTTGTGGATAAGTTTTTGATCATCTATCTGGATGATATTTTGATCTTCCCTAGTGATTGGGATTCCCATGTGGAGCATGTCCGGACTGTGTTCCGGATTTTGAGGGAGAATTCCGTTTGTTAAGGGATCGAAATGTGTCTTTGGTGTACAGAGGATTTCATTTTTGGGATTTATCTTATCTCCATCGACTATGGAAATGGACCCGGCCAAGGTACAGGCCATTTATGATTGGGCTCAACCTACTTCTTTGAAGGCTCTTCAGAAGTTTTTGGGTTTTGCTAATTTCTATCGTAAATTTATAGGTAATTTTTCTAGTATTGTCAAACCACTGACTGATCTGACCAAGAAGGGAGCTGATGTGCTGAATTGGTCTCCTGAGGCTGTCTCAGCATTTCAGGAGCTTAAGCAGAGATTTACTTCAGCTCCAGTTTTATGGCAACCTGATGTCTCACTTCCATTTCAAGTTGAGGTAGACGCTTCTAAGATTGGTGCAGGAGAAGTTTTGTCCCAAAAAGACCCTGTGACTTTTAAGATGAATCCCTGTGCCTTCTTTTCTCAAAAGTTCTCCCCATCTGAACGCAACTATGACGTGGGGAATCGGGAATTGCTGGCCATGAAATGGGCATTTGAGGAGTGGAGAAATTGGTTGGAGGGAGGTAGACATCAATTTGTGGTCCTCACCGATCACAAGAATCTGACTTATCTGTAGTCGGCCAAACGCTTGAATCCTAGACAGGCTAGATGGGCCTTGTTTTTCACGCGTTTTAATTTTGTGGTCTCTTTTTTTCCGGGCACTAAGAATGTTAAGGCAGATACCCTTTCTAGGAGTTTCTTTGCTGATTCTCTTAATGTGACCGAGCCTACTACTATCCTAGGTGAGGGGGTAGTTCTTTCTGCCATTTCACCCGATTTGAGACGCGCCCTGGAGGAATTTCAGGAGGATAAACCTGAGCGTTGCCCTATGGGAAGATTGCATGTCCCTGACCAGTGGAGAAAGAGAGTGATGTCTGAAGTCCATTGCTCCGCATTGGATTTGTCATCCAGGTATTTTTGGTACCAGAGATATGGTGAGTCGGTCGTTTTGGTGGCCTGCCTTATCTCGTGATGTCAGGAATTTTGTACAGTCCTGTGGGACTTGTACTCGATCTAAACCCTGTTCTCGTTCTAGTGGGTTGCTGATGCCCCTGCCGGTGCCCAAGAGGCCATGGACCCATATCTCAATGGATTTTATTTCTGATCTTCCTGTCTCTCAGAGAATGACTGTTATCTGGGTAATTTGTGATAGATTTTCGAAGATGGTCCATCTTGTACCACTCCCAAAGTTGCCATCTTCCGCTGAGTTGGTACCCTTGTTTTTACAACAGGTGGTTCGGTTATACGGGATTCCTGAGAACATTGTGTCCGATAGAGGGGTCCAGTTTGTTTCCAGATTTTGGAAAGCCTTTTGTTCCAATCTGGGAATTGAGTTATCTTTCTCCTCCGTGTTTCATCCCCAGACCAATGGGCAGACTGAGAGAACAAACCAGACCCTGGAGTCTTATTTAAGATGTTTTATATCTGCTGATCAAGATGATTGGGTCTCATTTTTGCCCTTGGCTGATTTTGCGCTGAACAATAGAACTAGTTCTCCCACTTTGATGTCACCCTTTTTCTGTAATTTTGGGTTTCATCCTCGATTCTCTTCAGGGCAAGTGGAATCTTCGTCCTGCCCAGGTGTGGACACTGTGGTTGTGAGAATGCAGCAGATTTGGGACCAAGTGGTGGATAAATTGTCACTCTCTCAGGAAAAGGCTCAGCGTTTTTCCAACCGGCATAGGACCATTGGTCCCCGGTTTAAAGTGGGTGATATGGTTTGGTTGTCGTCTAAGAATATTCCTATGAAGGTTGCATCTCCAAAATTTAAGCCAAGATTTATTGGACCTTATAGGATTTTGGAGATTCTTAATCCTGTTTCTTTTCGATTGGCTCTTCCAGTTACATTCAAAATCCATAACGTATTTCACAAATCACTGTTGAAGAGGTTTGTTGAGCCAGTAGTTCCTGTGCCGCACCTCCTGACCCTGTATTGGTTAAAGGCAATGTGGAATATGAGGTAGAGAAAATATTGGATTCTCGTTTGGTTAGACGGAGACTCCAGCATTTGGTCAAATGGAAGGGTTATGGCCAGGAGGATAATTCTTGGGTCTCTGCCTCTGATATTCATGCCAATAAATTGGTTCGTGCTTTTCACCGGGCCCATCCTGATTGGCCTGGTGGCATGGATGAGGGCTCGGTGACCCCTCCTCAAAGGGGGGGTACTGTTATGAACTCATTTTCTGCTCCACCAGTTGAGAGTTCTCCTTCCGTTCTCCCTCTGGTGGTGACAGGAGGTAGTGAGGTTGGTTTATTTGGTAGTGATCTGCCACCTGGTGAGGAGGATAACGATTGGATCTCTGGAGTATCAGACTGGATATAAGACAGCCAACTCCCTATCCTGGTCCTGGTGATTCAGTCAGCTTCTCAGGTCTTGGACTCAGCTCTGTTCCAGTCTTCTCAAGTTAAGTTTGTTTTTGCTAATGTTCACACTTGCTCTTGTTGGTCAATTCAGTTTTTTGTGTGGTCAGCCAGCCCGGCTGGGCTGTGCTGAATTTCCACTCTTATTTATCTGTATTTGCCAATTTGCTTTTTTTGTCCCTTATTAGATTGGCCTCTTTTTGCTCTGTCTCAGAATATTTCAGAGTGCTGATATAGTGGGAGAAGTCTAGTGACTTCAGGGTTAATTTTGCTATCAGATGTGTTGAACATTATTTTTGGTAGGGTTTTTGGCAGATTGCAGACAGTGCCTTTCCTTTCCTGTCCTTTCTAGTTAGTTTGGCCCCATTGTTTGCTCAGCCTATTTTCTTGCCTTTGTATGTGTTTTCATCTTGTTTCACCGTCAATAAATGTGGGGGGCTGTCTTTCCTTTGGGGTCTGCACTGGGGCAGTTAGTTTTCCTCTTTTCCTGCTTTAGGCTTATTTAGCTCTCTGGTTGTGACGAGGTGTCTAGGACCAACGTAGGAACGCTCCATGACTGCTACTAGTTGCGTGGTTAGAATCAGGGATCTGCAGTCTGCATAGTTACCAACCTCTCTGGTTTTCTGAGACTTAGCTTGTGTTGTTTTTTTTTCCTCGGTGACCCAATCATAACACTGAACGCTGCGATGGGACAACAAACTTGATGTAACTGCAGGTTGTGGGCAGGAGGCATCAGCGCCTGCTTCATGGTCAGCAGATTGGGAAGGCTATAACACTGGGAAAGGGGCAGTGGCTTCTCTCTCCTTCTGTACCAGTCGGGGGACTTGTATTTTTTAAGATTATTGTACTTGTTTTATATTATGTGTACCCCTTCTCACATGTAAAGCTCCATTGAATAAATGGTGCTATAACAATAATAATTAGCCTGCTCTGTAGAACAGTAGGATTATTGGATCCATCAATTCCTTGAGGTGATCCCTTTTGTGACTTCACCTGTATTATCAGATTTATCTTCCATTGCGACTCCTAAATCATCAGTCGATGTGATAATAATGTCCACATCTCCTCTTGTAATATTGATCTGCAAGGATCAATCACAGACGTCCATATGAATAGAAAATGGTATTATATATTTGAAAAAAAAGGCACTACTTGGAAACCTGAAAATCTAATAAATGTAAGAACTTTGCAGGTGATTTCATATTACTTAGCTTAGTGGTCTGATTCTGTAGTAATGTTCCCTTTCTATCACCTGTGTGAAGGTGAAGAATATTTAGAATAGTTAAAAATGGCTGGATAGACGACTTTGCATTGAGTAAAACATTTATAGCGAAGGCTCCTTATGCTCCTTCCTTCCCCTCCGCCGCATTATTGTCATTATTTGGTTTTGAATGCATCATTGGTAATAACAGTTCTCTGCAGCGTACGGAGCACCATCTAGAGCCGCATGGTAATCCACTGTAAATTATAAATCTCGGCTAAATGACTGGGGATGTGACACTAATAGCAGGTAATGGAAGCTACGGAGCTCAGCTGTGATGGGGATTTAGCCACAGACTCATTATCACAATATGCACTGAATATCTGCAGGCAATTGAGATAAGGGTCCTGGATTTCCTGGAAAGCCTTTTTATTCCAGTGATTGCTTTTTAGCTACAGTACTTACCTTGGATGCATTGTGTATCTGTGAGTTGCATGTGAGGATCCCCGGCTGGGAATATACAAAGTAGGGATCATCTTTATGTCCGTAAATCCAGGGTCAAACTTCAGTTTTATAGTCAGAAAGTTTTATCAAAAAATGATCTTAATGGGATTTTTGTTACATGCATTTTTGTTTAAAGTTGATTTTTTTCAGTATCACAATCTCTATTAAAAATAAGAAATTTCGCAATTTTTTACACTGACCACGTTGACTTTTTTAGACTCCAACTTGTTCTTTCTGGAAACAGCACATTTACGTTAGTCACGATGACCAGATCCGGACTCTATCTTTTGAGCTTAAAGGGTTGGTCCACTACTAGGAGAACCCTTTTTTGAACTAAATGTTTGGCCCTTATAAAATAAAAGTATATATTAGCTGCAGCCTTGGCTTCGTATTCATGTATAAACTGTACTAAGGCGGGGACAGTGACGTCTGGCACTACCTGTAATTCCACTGCACCAGAGCGCTGGGACCTCAAATGCTGACACTGCTTGAACGGTACCGGAACGTGAGATGAGTATAGTTAATTTTTTTATTTTTTGGGGGCCAAATATTTAGTTCAAGAAAGGGTTGGCCGATTAGTGGACAACCCCTTTAAGTATGTAATGAGCATGTGCAGAGATCATTGTGAAGAGAGTGGGAGGTGGTGAGGTGTGACATCCCCTGTTGTGATTGGTGGATCCTGCGTTATCAGCTGTATACAGAAGTGTGACCTGCCTCTGCTGATAAGGAGCTTGCTGAAAACTCTTCCTATAATGGCAAAGTATAAGACTTAAAATGCCCCAGTGGTCAGTATGAAAATTGCAAGAATATTAATTTTGCGCTCATCCTCTTGGCACAAAACAGTATTTGGGTCAGATTTTTGGTCAGTGTCCATTTTTATCACCAGTGATTTCTCATCTGAAAAAAATGCAAAGCTTTTCCTTTACAGAATTTATTGCTATGATTTTGATGAACCAATAAAATGATGTGTGATTTTGATCTATGACTCATATCATACATGCCCTAGTTTTTTTTTTGTGAATACACAATACCATTCACAAGAAAAACACAGACATGTGAACAGTACCACGGACTATAATGGTGACGAATCGATCAGTGAAAAACTCGAACAGAATATATACATGACCTACAGATGTCTAAATGAGGTCTCTCATACGGAGTTTTTGGAAAAGAGGATTTTAAAGCAGATCTGATCCGAAATCCACATCAAAAAATTGCTTCAAAATCTCTTGAAATTCTCTTCCTCTCCTTATCGATGCAAAATCCACTTTGCGGTTTTTGTGACTATTTTTTGTGAGGTTTTTCTTTTCTTTTTTATAATTATATTTTGAAGATGTCCGCATGTAGAAAAAAGAAATGACATTTCACTAGTTTAAGGCAGATTAAGTTAGCTCCGAAGGGCTGCCAAAGATCCTATGGAAATCAAAGCTAAAAAAAAGAGCATCCGATTTTTACGACTCCAAAAACCTGTGTGTGAACATTCCCTTAGTAGATCCCCCTCAGCCATTTTGCCTCAATGACGGTGTCATGCACAGGTCATGTTGGGTGAGGAACTCCTCAAGCAGCGAGGGGCTTATTCCTCACTGCAGCTGTTGGAAGACTCTCTGAAATATTATTAGCATTCAGGAGGGCTGAGAAATTTTAAGAGCAACTGTGACCAGACTTAGGCCTGTTTCACACTTCCGTTTTTTCAAATCCGTCAAAATCCGTTGTTTTCCGTAAAAAAACGGATCCGCCATTTTTTGCAGGATCCGTTTTTTTTGTCCCATAGACTTCCATTACGGTTACCGCGGATCCGTCAAAAAAACGGATCCGTTTTAAAAAAAACGGATCCGTTGGCATCAGTTTCCGTCAAAAAAACGGAAACGGATCCGTTTGGCGGACACAAAAACGGAAGTGTGAAACAAGCCTTAGACTTTCAAAAATGTGGAACTCACCCACTCCACAGCAAGTGGGCAGTCACCCTGCCCCTCCACTCCACCAAAGGACTATATACAGCCATCCGGGATAATGTTCCTGGTCAAGAAATGGGGCAGCTGTTCAGCTATGTGTGCAGTCATTTAGGAAAATGCACAGAATATACCTGACTGATTCCACCTTAGTCCCTTATGCTGTTCCTGTTGTTCATAATATGACTACAATGGTCCATTATTAGCCTTCAGATGTGGCATTCAGGATGTATTTTGGACAATGGAGTCGAAATAAACATTCTGTTATTATGCATGGTGCGCTAAAAAATGTTAAGACACCCCTGAACCCAAATTGGCTATTTTTTTTTATTATATTTAAGTTTTTTTTATATTAGTTTTTGTATTTTAGTTTAGTTTTTTTTCTTGCTATACGGTATTCCATTCCAATTTATTTTCTATTTTTTTTCTGTTATATTTTTGCATTTTATTTAAGTTTATTCCTTTTTTGATTACCGTATAGGTTTGCATTTAATTTATTTTATATTTATATATTCTTATTTGGTGATAGTTTTGAATGCTATTTATTATTATGTATGTATTTATTTTTCGTTCCATTTTTGTAATTTTTTTTACTTTATTTTAGATTTTTTTTAATTCAAGTTTATTACTGTTTTGGCTATTTTTTGTTACATTTTTGTATTTTTTTCCACTTTATTTCTTTTTTGGTTATATTTTTGCATTTAATTTGTGTTCTATTTCTTTGCTTTTTATACTTCTGTATTTTGTTTATTTCAGCTTTATTTCTATTTTCAACATATTTTGCATTTATTCTAGTGTGTTCCTATTTTGGTTATATTTTTGTATTTTATTTATTTTAGCTTTGTTATGTTTTCATCATATTTTTGCATTTATACCAGCTTATTTCAGTTTATTATAGGTTTGTATTTTATCTTTTGTTATCTCTGTTTTTCGTTATATTTTTGTTTTTATTTCAGTTTATTTCTCTTTTGGTTATATTTTTGTATCTTTTTTAGTGTTACAATTTTTGTTTTTAAACCAATTTAATCATTTCTGTTTTGATTGTATTTGTTTATTCTACATTTGTTTTTGCTTTTTTTGCTTTTGGAATCTCTTGGAATTCCTCCTGCAGTCATTTGTTTTTTTGTACATCCTACTCTGCAGAAGTGCAGCCCTGATAGCAGCAGCCTATGCCTAAAAACAGTTCCTGTTATCTGTAAAGTTGTGCGCCCCTCCCTCCTGTATGTTCCACAACCCCCTAACACATGTTATTTCTCTACAGAGGTCAGGAAACTGCCTGTACAGGAGTCCTGTTCCCGAAGCCTTGCTGCAGCCACCATCACTACCAGAAGTCCAGGAGGAATCTGTGACCACCATGCCTTCCCCTGATGAGAGTATCACTTCTCCAAGCTGTGAGTATGAGCTGCCTACATGACCTCACATGTATGGGTTAACCTCTTCACTGCCACAGGCGCCACTCGCTGTACGTTGAAAACAGGGAGCTGAATATTGCAATCCAAAACCCAACTCAGAAGGTTGAGTAATGTGTTCAAGCCTACAGTGACCCAACCAAGTTGGAATAATGCATAAAAAATACCACAGACCCTTATGCATTAATCATTTCAGTTACAGAAACGTGGCCGGGGATGTGACAAATTCTCGTGGTGACCATCGTAGAATTTTCAGAATGCCCCCACCTTCAGGTTCAGTCTCTGAAGAACCCAAAAACATGCATGCTTGGATCATGAAAGGTTCATGTATGTCTGTATTGTGAGTCATCTATTAATAGTTTTTTATTCTATAAATTGGGCACTTTCGCCTCCCCTAAGCAGCTGCCCACATTCTTTTCGATCCTGGATACAGCTGCTTTAGTGCACATGACAAGAGCACTATGTTTAACCCCTTTACACTCCATGATGGACATGGAACGGGTCAAGATGGGTGGAGCGAACTCAGGAGATGTCTCTGACAGCAGCGATTGTAGCTAGCAGAAATTAGAGATAGTCACCCTATAAGTGCATAGCAATCTTTCTCAGCACCCATCACTTCCTTTCTGCCCTGATCTTAGTGTGCTGATGGGTTACCATTAAGTGGGGGGCAGGGAGGGGCTTCCACATTGTGCTGCCATATTGGTACTCTTAGTGATGGGCAGTCCGGCTCTTTCTGGTGATCTGGCTCTCTCGGCTCTGCTCACCAAGAAGAGTCGGCTTTTTTTGGATCCTAAATGGATCCCTATGAAATATGTGCTCACCATAGGCGAACACATATTTAAGGTGACGTCAATATGGCTAAAACTGCCCACCAGTGGTCGAAACCACACCCATGTACAGACAGCCAATTAAATTGCTGAATGGGCAGGTTGCATCTGCCAAACTTGGGAATTTATGTCCAGTGAGAGCCATTAAGAGAATTCAGTGGCTCTCACTCTCGTGTCAGCTCCCATCGTTCACAGCAGGGAGCCGGTTCTTTGTCTCGAATCATTCACGAACAACCCATGTCTAGTACTCATGCACTGCCAAATCACAGTCCCTTATGGGGACTATAAAAAAGTAGTCAACATAGGTTTTAAAACCATTTAAGAAGTAAAAAAAAAATCAAATATCACACACGTGTCTACAGTTTTAAAAAAATGAAAAATCTACAGCTCGTCTTGTAAAAAAAAAAACACAGCAAAAAAAAAAAAAACAGCAAGCCCTCATACAGCTACATGGACAGAAGACAAAAAAAAAAGTTTTGGCTATTAAATTAAGAGATGGAAAAGATGAAAATGCAAGAATTAAAGCCTCATATAAAACCTGACCAACGGGTCATATGCCCAAGGAAACCCATCTATAACCAAGCTCTGGAAAGAAACAGGACCACCCATCTCAGGAGGGCCATAAATAACAATTAAGGAGGACTTTTAGGCTATGTGCACACGCTGCGGATTGGTATCTGCGGAACCGCAGGTAAAGTGACCAGCGGTTTTACCTGCGGATTGGCCTGCAGTTTTCCCCTGCGGTTTATCATCTCTACAATGGCGGAGATGGTAAACCGCAGCGGAATCAGCAGAAAAGAAGTGACATGTCAATTCTTTCTGCGGATTCAAACCCGCAGCTTTTCCGCAGTTAAAAATCCGCAGCATGTGCACAGCAGATAGTAAATCTCATAGGATAACATGCTACTGTACACTGTCTGCAGAACTGCTGCAGATCCGCAGTGGCCAAAACCGCAGCGTGTGCACATAGCCTTAGCCTCCAATCTTCAAACTCGTCAAGTTCCACTTCCCCTATTATTAACCCCTACCTATCCCTCTAATAGTGTTGCCTAAATCCTATTCACCATTCCCTTACTCCATGCCGATTCTGCTGTATTTTTACTGTTTTTCAATGGTAAAAAGCAATTTACAGTTACCAGCAAAGTGAATGAAATTTCTGAAGTTTTTTTCTTTAGGCTATGTGCACACGGTGCGGATTCACCCATGGATTTTTCTGCGCGTATTTTGCACAATCCGCAGGTCAAAAGACCTGTGGTTTACCTGCAGATTAGGCTGCGGTTTAGCCCTGCGGTTTATCACCTCTACAATGGAGGAGATGGCTAACCGCAGCGGAATCCGCAGAAAAGAAGTGACATGTCAATTCTTTCTGCAGATCTGAAACCGCAGGCAAAACCGCGTGGAAAAATCCGCACTATCTGCACAGCGGTTTCAATTTCCCATAGGCTAGAATGGTACTGTACATCACCTGCAGTTCTGCTGCGGATCCGCAGGGCCAAATCCACTGCGGATCCGCAGCAGAATCCACACCGTGTGCACATACCCTTACCATGAAAGCGATTTTGTTTTCTTTTTCAAATCCGCAGCACGTCAATTCTTGCGGAATTTTTCATCCATTTAAATGAATGGTAAAAAAAAGTATGTAAATATGCATCAAAAACATACGCAATAATGCGTCAAAATGTCATACTTTATGCAGCATTTTTCCTGCCAACACGCTGGTTCTCAGTGCAGAAAAATCTATCTGCAAATATTCAACATGTTATCATATCCTCAGTTCACATGGTTGAGTAGTTGATGCATTTTTGATGGCGCAGATTTTCCACCATTCATAGTAACATAGTTATTAAGGTTGAAGGGAGACTTTAAGTCCATCTAGTTCAACCCATATCCTATCCTAACTTGCCCTAACATGTTGATCCAGAGGAAGGCAAAAAAACCCCATGTGGCAACAGTAGGCTTCACATTGGGGAAAAAAATTCCTTCCCGACTCCACATACGGCAATCAGACTAGCTCCCTGGATCAACGCAATATTAAGGAGACTAGTGTATATACCCTGTAATATTATACTTTTCAAGAAAGGCATCCAGTCCCTTCTCAAATTTTAGTAGTGAATCACTCATTACAACATCAACATTCGCTCCAGTTTATTTGGAAAATCAGCAAATACAACTCATATTTTCAGCAAGCGAAATTGACACGTCGCGTACATTAAAGATGCTCTGCAAGACGAAAAAAAATTAAAGTGGGCATAACAATGATATAAATCTCATTCACTTTGCTGGAACTGTAAGGTGCTGCGCTTTTTTGTGAAAATCGGAAGCGACAAAATTTCACCAAAAACTAAGTGTGGGAACTTAACCTAACATTAATCTAATGGTCTTTAAAGGGAACCTGTCAGCAGGATTGTGCACATTAACCTACGGTGTCAGGTTGGCACCATTATACTGAATACAATGCTACCTGGTGATGAAATCTGTCTTGTGGTTGTTTAATCTTAGTTTGGAGTTAATGATATGCTCGTGCTCCAGGGCGGCCCTTGGGGAGATCTTTATGTGGTGCCCTGCAGACTGCTGACATGTCACTGATCCCTCCCTGACCTGCCCCCTAGTTTACATAATGAATACCTAACAAACTGAAGGAAAAAAAACCTTCCGCAGGCAGGTGCCAGCCCTGACACCTGCGCTGCAGCATAATCGCATGTTTAATGTGCCAATAATAAATGTGGTTGATGTTATTCAGATAGGAAAAAAATCAATTTGAAAATGGCGCCCGCCGCTTCTGCACAGTTGCAGCTATCGGTGTGTATAGAGGTGATCTGATAGCTGCTGTTGTGCATGCGGCGGCAGTGCCAACTTGCTGGAGAAGAAAAAAAAACCTCCAAGATAGCGCCGCTTGCGCCTCTGCAGTAGCAGCTGTCTGTGTATATAGAGGTGATTCGATAGTTTATGCTGCAGCGCAGGTGTCACGGCCGGAACCAGCCTGCATAAGGGTTTTTCTCCCTCAGTATGTACAGGTATTCATTATGTAAACTAGGGGGCAGGTCAGTGAGGGAGTAGTGACCTGTCAGCAGTCCGCATTATGAATACCTATCAGAGCACTAAATGAAGCCCCCCACTGGCCGCCCCAGAGAACGAGTATATGATTAACTCAAAACTGAAAATAAAGATTAAACAACAACCACAAGACTGATGTCATCACCCAAGGTATCATTTTAATCAGTATAACGGCGCTGACCTGACACTGTCTGTAGGTTACTGAGCACAATCCTGCTGACAGGTTCCCTTTATGACAGGTCACTAATCCCTCAGTGACCTGCCCCATATTTTACATACTGCATACACTATGCAGTTTAAATTAGTTTAAATTAAAATTAAATTAAAAAATTAAAGTTTTTTAAAGTTTAAATTAAAAAAGTTAAAATTAAAGTTTAAATTAAAAAATTTACATTGAGCAAAATGACGCTGTTGGCAGCATCTGCACAGTAGCATGTGTAACATTATGTCTATAATACCTTCAACAAAATGGCGCCGCCAGGGGCGCATGTGACGCCCCCACCAAGGCTGAGGGGTACCCATAATCAGACTGGACAGTTCTATGGGGATGGTCACGGGGCCGTGATCCATTTCCGTGGCCCTGGCCGTGTCATAAAATAGAGGATAGTTATGTGGTGTTTAATCGTGACGCCACCTGTGGTGTTCGGCAATGGGTGGCAGATGCTGCGGTTTTGGTCCACTGGGGCTGATGGTGGTGCAGCAAAGATGGTTGAGCTCCCCACGCATAGAGCGGGGCCCCAGGACAAATATATTTGATTGTTCAGATGGTGGTGAACGTTGGGGTGCAGAGAATAAGTGAAGGACACAGGGAGGTGCAGTTTTCTTTACCTTTTACTTGAAAGTAGATGCAATCTGGGGTACCAATTACAGATGACGGATTGAGTCCGGTTTGCCTGGAGGCATTCAGGGGATCCACCCTGCCAGGTGGGGTTGGGGACCTTCCTTCTGCGATCTCTTTTCGGGTCCCTGCTGCTTGTAGCTAAGCTGCTGTCCTCTCCTGTGTGATGATTTCTAACCTGTATGGCAGACAGCGTGAGCCTATATCACAGGCACTGTCCTTTTCACTGTCAGCTCTGGGCTCTTGATCTGCTGCTGTGCCTTCAGGTGTTCGGTGTAGCCAGGGAGCTTGCAGTCCTTTGCACTCCAGATTCGGCTGTCAGGGCATACAGCACCTGCCCAGCCAAGGACTCTGGTGTCCCTTTTTATCAGCGCTCTGCTCTGGGGTCAGCTATATGCAATTTTAATTCCCCAGTGCCCTTTTCTCTGCTCCTGTCCCTTCCCTCTCAACAGACCAACTGCCCACTCTCCTCTCTAACTTTTCCAGTTGGCTCTCGTTTCCATGACAACTCTCCTGTTTTACTCTCTCAGCTGACTTCTTTCTGACTCACTAACCCCACCTGCTGGCCAGAATTTATAAGGAAGCTCCCCATTCTGGCCTGGAGCAGGAATTTACATGTACACTGTGTTACCTGGCATGGGGACCCTCCCCCCTGTCTCCAGGCATGACATCACCTCTTAGAGGGAGGCATTGTCACCATGGCAACCAGACTCTGAGGTGCCACACATGCACATAAGCATCTATTGTATTTTGATAATGTTACTGTGCTAGTGCTGCCAATGCTATTTTGCTAAAGAAAAAAAAATTGGCTGCAGTAAGATGGTGCCGGCAGCAGCATTTGCATAGTAGCATCTATTGGAGCACAGTAGATGATACTACGCATGCACCCCCCCATCAACATCATTTTGATGAAGGTAATGTAATTTTTTTTTTTTTACCAGGCAATATTATAGGCATAATGCTTTACTGGCTTCTGTGCAGGCGCCGGTGCAATTTCGTGTAACGTAATTTTGTTTTTTCTAAACCCACAATAGTATATGCAGTATCTAAAATAAGGGGCAGGTCTGTGAGGGATCAGTGACCTGTCATAAGGATGAATATGTAATCAGAACACCACATGAAGACCCCCTCCACAGGCGCCCCACAGGCTACCCACAGAGCCACCCACAGGTCGCCCCAGATTACGAGAATCTCATTATCTGAAAACTACAAATAAAGATTAAAAAACAGCCACAAGACGGATTTTATCACCACATATCATTGTAATCAGTATAACGGTGCTGACCTGACACTGTCTGTAGGTTACTGTGCACAATCCTGCTGACGGGCAAATATTTACAGACTAGAAAGTGAAATGTGTTTGCTTTCTTCATTTTTGTTCACTTGATTGTCCTGTAATCCTCATCTATGTGAGAATATGTCTTGTTATACGGAGCAGCTGTCACACTATTGTCCTAATATTGGTGTAAAGCAGCCGCAACATTTCAGCTTCTATGTCCTTTTAAGTAATCAGTAATGTGTGTGTGTCGATGTCGAGCATCTCTTGTCGCCGTGCATTCAGTATTATCGTCCTTCCTCCAGTCCTGGATACACAGACAGGCACATTGCACCATCACGCTCCCTCCTGTAACGGCCGCGCCGTCAGTCTTCCCCTAATGTAAACAGGATATTCCTGTGTCCGGTCCTGTGCACCGATCCAGGAGGCCACTATATAAAAGCATTTTCCCTGAAATCCTGAGATCTCGAGTTTCCTTCTTCTGTTAAAAGGTTACTGTCATCTTTATAAATTGGTATCTTCAGCTAACCCGTGTAAGACATTTTGCAGTTTACTGTTTATTAACATTTTAAGCCTTTCTTGAGAGAATAAAGCAAATCCTTCAGCAGGTTTTTGCTATACATGATGTATGGCCAGAGACCCTGATTCCAGCAATGTGTCACTTACTGAGCTGCTTGGTGCAGTTTTGATAGAATCACTATGTTGATGTAGCAGAGCTATGACTGCTGAGTGGTGTAAAACCCCACCCACACCTCTGATTGGCAGACTCCTGTGTACATTGTCAGTAAGCTGCAAATCAGTAGTAGGGATAGAGTTATGTAAGTTAGCTGGACTGGTTTGCACATGGGATCTAGGTCAGGCTGTGATAATCTCCTGCTGGCAAAACACTGATTGTATTGAATCTACAGTAAACTGCTGATGAAGTGACACATCCCTGCAAACAATACTTTAACACATATCACTAATTTATTTAAACTGTACTAATCCTAAGTGCCATGCTCAAGGGAGGACACGAAGACATTTTGGCTTAAATTTGAGAAAATAAAAAAATGGGTTAAAAATCCTGCTGAACATGCTTTTTTCACAAAAAAAAAGCTGCAAAAACTGATGGCAGTGTCTTTTGCTGCTTTTTTTGCACTTATTCATTGCTTTTTATGGGTGAAAAAATGTTGCAAAAACTTTGCAAAAATGTAGAAAGAAGTGGCACAGTGCAGTTTTTAAAAAAGCATCAGTTTTCTAATTCAGTCAAGGCGAAAAAACAGCGTGTGCATGAGATTTCTCCAGTCTCATAGGCTTTGCTGGTACTTTTTAATTTGCATTAAAAAAAAAACACAGCAAAAACGACGCAGAGTGTGAATGTAGCTGTAAGCTAGGTTCACATTGCGTTAGGGCCATCCATTTAACGGATCCGTTAAATGGATGCGCTAACGCAGATGAAATTTTTTACATCTTTTTTGAACTAGCACTAGCGTATGCACTAACCCATGGTAGCTTTTCATTACCATGCGCTACCATGCGCTAGCTCATCCAGGTCTATGCCCAGTGAACGCATCCGATCGCTGTGCGCTAGACCCGACGCACCCTCGGACGCTGAAGACCGCGTTCGAGGGTACATCATGAAGTAACGCATCATCGCTAATGCATGCCGATTTTGGCATGCGTTACCATTATTGCGGGCAATGGCGGCGTTAATGCTTCTGTTACCTACTGGCTTCCAGTCATTACACTGGCTACCCATCCACTCCAGAATTCAGTATAAACTTATTACCCTCACCCACAAAGCCCTCCATGGCTCAGCACCACCCTACATCTCCTCCCTTGTTTCAGTATACCACCCTACCCGCGCCTTCCATTCTGCTGATGATCTGAGGTTAGCATCCTCAATAATCAGAACCTCCCACTCCCGTCTCCAAGACTTTACACGTGCTGCGCCAATTCTTTGGAATGCACTTCCCAGGTCAATACGATTAGTCCCCAATTCCCACAATTTTAAGCGTGCCTTGAAAACGCATTCATTCAGACTGGCCTATCGTCTCAACACATTAACCTAATCTATCCTTGTGCGGCACAGGCAAAAGTTTTACCATAACCAGGTTCCCCGCATCATGTTCCCATATGCTTTATGCATCCATTAGCCCTCTGTGTTTGTACTGTTACACACTTAACATTATGGCTGGTCCATACAATCAGGGCAACTGTTACCACCCACCTTTCGTGTCTCCCTTTTTTTCTCATAGATTGTAAGCTTGCGAGCAGGGCCCTCATTCCTCTTGGTATCTGTTATAATCTGTGTAATTATTGTTATGCTGTAATGTCTATTGTCTGCACAAGTCCCCTCTGAAATGTAAAGTGCTGCGGAATATGTCGGCGCTATAGAAATAAAATTTATTATTACTATTACATAGCGTTAGTGCCGCTATATAATGGATGTCGTCAGCGCATTGCCCACAACGCAATGTGAACGTAGCCTAAGACAGCTCGAAATTCATGTCTTTCAGAGACAGTATTGGTTGTTATTCAAATAAATCAGAAAAGAACAATGTAACACAAGACATTACTTTTGATTGGAATTTTGGGTGTTGCTCAAATGGAAAATATGCAAAGGGTTGGGCTCAGAAAAATAGTCCGAAAAGTTGGAGCTGCGCTCGCCGGTCTCACAGGTCACCTCTGTACTGCTGCCTAAAGTGGTGCACCCATAAGGAAACAAGGACAACAAGGACGACTCCTAGTTCTTCAAAGTGTGAATGAATGTGAATGAAAACACGTTAGAATGAATCATCTGGGATAATCATCTGATACAGGAGAGCCGAGTTGCCCAGATACAGAAGAGCCGAGCTACTCAGATACAGGAGAGCCGAGTTACTCAGATACAGGAGAGCCGAGCTACTCAGATACAGGAGAGCCGAGTTACTCAGATACAGGAGAGCCGAGCTACTCAGATACAGGAGAGCCGAGTTACTCAGATAAAGGAGAGCCGAGTTACTGAGACACAGGAGAGTCGAGCTACTCAGATACAGGAGAGCCGAGCTACTCAGGTACAGGAGAGCCGAGTTACTCAGATACAGGAGAGCCGAGCTACTCAGATACAGGAGAGCCGAGTTACTCAGATAAAGGAGAGCCGAGTTACTGAGACACAGGAGAGTCGAGCTACTCAGATACAGGAGAGCCGAGCTACTCAGGTACAGGAGAGCCGAGCTACTCAGATACAGGAGAGCCGAGCAACTCAGATACAGGAAAGCCGAGTTACTCAGATAAAGGAGAGCCGAGAATGGACACAGGAGAGCCGAGTTACTCAGATAAAGGAGAGCCGAGTTACTCAGACACAGGAGAGCCGAGCTACTCAGATACAGGAGAGCCGAGCTACTCAGATACAGGAGAGCCGAGCTACTCAGATACAGGAGAGCCGAGTTACTCAGATAAAGGAGAGCCGAGTTACTGAGACACAGGAGAGTCGAGCTACTCAGATACAGGAGAGCCGAGCTACTCAGGTACAGGAGAGCCGAGCTACTCAGATACAGGAGAGCCGAGCAACTCAGATACAGGAAAGCCGAGTTACTCAGATAAAGGAGAGCCGAGAATGGACACAGGAGAGCCGAGTTACTCAGATAAAGGAGAGCCGAGTTACTCAGACACAGGAGAGCCGAGCTACTCAGATACAGGAGAGCCGAGCTACTCAGATACAGGAGAGCCGAGCTACACAGATACAGGAGAGCCGAGCTACTCAGATACAGGAGAGCCGAGCTACTCAGATACAGGAGAGCCGAGCTACTCAGATACAGGAGAGCTGAGCTACTCAGATACAGGAGAGCCGAGCTACTCAGATACAGGAGAGCCGAGTTACTCAGATAAAGGAGAGCCAAGAATGGACACAGAAGAGCTGAGTTACTCAGATACAGGAGAGCCGAGTTACTCAGATACAGGAGAGCCGAGCTACTCAGATACAGGAGAGCCGAGCTACTCAGATACAGGAGAGCCGAGCTACTCAGATACAGGAGAGCCGAGCTACTCAGATACAGGAGAGCCGAGCTACTCAGATACAGGAGAGCCGAGCTACTCAGATACAGGAGAGCCAAGTTACTCAGATAAAGGAGAGCCAAGAATGGACACAGAAGAGCTGAGTTACTCAGATAGAGGAGAGCCGAGTTACTCAGATACAGGAGAGCCGAGCCACTCAGATACAGGAGAGCCGAGCTACTCAGATACAGGAGAGCCGAGCTACTCAGATACAGGAGAGCCGAGCTACTCAGATACAGGAGAGCCGAGCTACTCAGATACAGGAGAGCCGAGCTACTCAGATACAGGAGAGCCGAGCTACTCAGATACAGGAGAGCCGAGCTACTCAGATACAGGAGAGCCGAGCTACTCCGATACAGGAGAGCCGAGCTACTCAGGTACAGGAGAGCCGAGTTACTCAGATAAAGGAGAGCCAAGAATGGACACAGAAGAGCTGAGTTACTCAGATAGAAGAGAGCCGAGTTACTCAGATACAGGAGAGCCGAGCTACTCAGATACAGGAGAGCCGAGCTACTCAGATACAGGAGAGCCGAGCTACTCAGACACAGGAGAGCCGAGCTACTCAGATACAGGAGAGCCGAGCTACTCAGATACAGGAGAGCCGAGTTACTTAGACACAGGAGAGCCGAGCTATTCAGATACAGGAGAGCCGAGCTACTCAGATACAGGAGAGCCGAGCTACTCAGACACAGGAGAGCCGAGCTACTCAGACACAGGAGAGCCGAGCTACTCAGATACAGGAGAGCCGAGTTACTTAGACACAGGAGAGCCGAGCTATTCAGATACAGGAGAGCCGAGCTACTCAGGTACAGGAGAGCCGAGCTACTCAGATACAGGAGAGCCGAGCTACTCAGATACAGGAGAGCCGAGCTACTCAGATACAGGAGAGCCGAGCTACTCAGATACAGGAGAGCCGAGCTACTCAGATACAGGAGAGCCGAGCTACTCAAATACAGGAGAGCCGAGCTACTCAGATACAGGAGAGCCGAGCTACTCAGATACAGGAGAGCCGAGCTACTCAGATACAGGAGAGCCGAGCTACTCAGATGCAGGAGAGCAGACAAGTGTGTCAGATGCTGCAGAAATAAGTGTGTCACGAGAACAATTGCTGAGTGTCAGATATAGCAGTGCTGAGTTGGACGCATATTCCCCACACTGGATAATGGGGTGTTAGCGTTTTGTATAAAGTAGCTGATACATTTGCCATTTTTCACAGCTGCTTGAAATGTGGCAACATTTGCAATTATGACGTTTTGCATTTCTATGCCAGTCCCGATTGGCACCACCTACTTCTTGCAAAGTGGGCATTGTTCAGTCCGACAGGGGTCATATAGTCTTGAATAATGTCTGTAAAGCTCTGTGGAATTAATGGCGCTACATAAATGAGTAAAATAAATAACAAATAAATCAGCCTGAGTTTTTGTGCCATACAGGGAATCTCTCACATAGTAGCAGTATTAGGGCTTGCTCTCACAAGCATATACATTGGAGGAGTGCTATAGCAGAGGATAGCACTCTGCCTAATGTTATAATCTGGGGAACTGCAGATCTGCATTTTTGTCTCATACTTATTCGGCATGCTGAGAGTAGCTCCAAAGATGGCACTCACCCATTCAAATCTATGCGTGCGTGGAAAACATCGGGCAACACTCAGATGTGTGTAAAGGGCTAGAGTGAGGTTCACGGGATGCAGTGAAGAGCCGGAGGCAGAGAAGAGGTTAACAGAATTTACTTATACAGGTTATTTAGACGTAAAACGTACTCCGCAAAGGGAGGAAAGACCAAAATGAAGTATCACAGGAACACTTAGGCAACAACAGAATTTGAACAAAACAAAATATTTGGGGGAAAAGCGTGTACGAAAGAGGTAACTTATCACTTGAAGTTCTCTTTGGGAAAAGGCTGGAATATCTCCTGATGGCATCGAAAATCATGGACAATGTCTCTGGCTCTGTTACGGAGGAATGAAATGCACTGTCTCGTGACCGTGCCGATGTATCCAGGCTTCCTTGGCTTGGGTGCGCTGGAATGCAGGAACAGTCTCTTTCGTTGATTCATCTGGGATGGGGCAGAACACGAACAGCAGGCAAGGCCCACACACTGCAGTAGTGTGCGAGCCTCTGACGTACTCGCTATGAGCAGAGTGAGCAAAATTATCTTTCACTGGGAGCAGGAAGGGTCTGAACTAGAGTTGAGCGAAACGGGTCAGTCAATTTCAAAAGTCACCGACTTTCGCAAAAGTTGGGTTTCATGAAACGAAACCCGACCATAGCGTGAGGTCGGCCACGAGGTTGGCGACCATGGCGCCAAAGTCGCATTTCAAATGCTTCAGCGCCCTTTTTCAGCCAATGATGGAGGACACACACTGTGGGCAACGCGATGACATAGGCAGCGGTCAATACCATCTTTGAGAAGGGCATGCAAGTGATTGGCTTGCTTTGTATGGCGTCACAGGGGCTATAAAAGGGCGTGCACGCCGACCGCCATCTTACTTCTGCTGATCTCAGAATAGGGAGAGCTGCTGCTGATGATGATTCTGTAGGGAGAGTGTTAGGCAGGGAAGAAGATACAAAAAACTGCTTCTGCTGCTAGCGATTTTGCCTGTACAACACACCAGTTAGTGTGCAGTGCAAGGGGAGGCTATATTTTGGTGCATCAGCTCTGTTGGTTATTAGGCTGCCTTATAAGGCTCCCTGATAGCTGCATTGCTGTTTTCACACTGCTGTGCAAACTGCTTTTTTGAAAGCAAAAATACTTTTCATCCTCTTTTTTGCCCAGTTACCAAGCGTTCATTTTTCCACACTTTTGTGTGCAGCAGTCCTGCTTATTAGGCTGCCTGCTGCCATACTTGGGACTGAGAGCATCATTGTCAGCTTGCTAACATATCTAGGGAGATTCAAATTCTCCCCAGTCCTATATAGACATTTTATACACCATCCAATTTCAGCCTGTTATATTGAGGTGTAATCTACACTGGGCCTGAGATAATAGTTCAGTGTCTTCAAGTCTGTAGGGAGATTCAAATTCTCCCCAGGCCTATATAGACATTTTATACACCATCCAATTTCAGCCTGTTATATTGAGGTGTAATCTACACTGGGCCTGAGATAATAGTTCAGTGTCCTCAAGTCTGTAGGGAGATTCAAATTCTCCCTAATACTATATACACCTTGTACCTTGTTTTACAGTACCATATGATGGTGGTATTTGGGGTACATTTTCCCAAAAATGAGGAAGTGTGTTGGAAGAGGCTGTGGAAGTGGATGGGGGTTGGCAGCTGGTAATGATGGTGTTGGTGGTGGATCTGCTGGTAGTGGCAAAAACACAATAGCACCTAATGCAGGAGGTGTTGAGTCTGCGTCATCGTCTGGCTCCACAAGGCCTCAAAGGCTCCCTTTTCTGGGAGTAGGTAATCCACTTTTAAAGACAGAGCTTCAGGAACAAGTTTTGGCTTACATTGCTAACACATCCTCCAGCTCTATCGCCTCCTCTTCTAAACTTTCAAAAAATAAAAGCACTGAGTCGTCACTGGAGGCTCATGGTCAGGAACCACACCTTTCCTTGTGTCCTTCACCCCTACCAAAAGTAAAGGATGTGGCAGGGCACACTACAGATTACTCCATGGAGCTCTTTTCACATACTATGCCTGGGTTATCAAGTCAAATCGTGAATTACCCAGTCCAAGAAGAATCTGACATGGAGTGCACTGACGCACAGCCACTGCTAGATTTAACTGCTGGTACATTCACTCAGAGCACTACATTGTCCTCGCAGTGTACTGAGCCAGATTCAGTCCCTGATGAAACTCAGGTGCCCCTTCCCGCATACTATACCACCTTACATGGTGACACAGAGGAAGGTGCACATGACATTGAAGAGGAGGTGATGGATGACCAAGTTGTTGACCCAGATTGGCATCCACTGGGGGAAGAGGGTGCCGCTGCCAACAGCTCAGAAGAGGAGGAGGAGCATCCGCAGCAGGCATCAACATCGCAACAGCTGTTATCTGGCAGGCCCGGAGCAGTCCAAAAACGGGTTACAAAAACCGAAAGAGTTGCAGGACAGCTAGGCAAGATGGTCAAATTAGCACAGCGTGCAAGGCCTCAAAATGTCTTCCATAGTAGGAAGAGTGCAGTGTGGCACTTTTTTGAAAAAAATCCTAATGATCAGGCAAATGTTATCTGTAAGAAGTGCGCAAAGTCCTTTAGCCGAGGGAAAAATCTGAGAAATTTGAATACCAGTTGCATGCTTAGACATTTAACCACCATGCACTTGCAAGCATGGACGGACTACAAAACCTCACGTACCACATGTGCAACTGCTCCCAATGAAGGTAGTCAGCAATGCTACATCGTTTCCCCCACTGTAAGCCCACCGGTTAGCACACCACCAGCAGCAAATGTTGAGGTATCGTCGCAAGGCCAAAGCAGTCAGGGAATCACAATGTTATTGCTACGAAAGACTGAATCTAGGCCATCAGAAAGAACACCAACTCCATCACCATCATCAACCCTCTCTCAGTCCGCCATGTCCACCGCTACTTCCACCATATGCAGCTCTCAAGTCCAGCTCACCCTACCAGAGACTATGAGTAGGACAAGAAAGTACTCATCCTGTCATCCGCGTACACTGGCTTTGAACGCCCACATTGCCAAACTAATCTCGTTAGAGATGATGCCTTACCGGTTGGTTGAAAGCGAAGCTTTCTGCAAACTTATGGCCTACGCAGTACCACTCTATGACCTACCCAGTCGGCACTTCTTTTCTCGCAAAGCTATCCCAGCCCTCCACCTTCATGTGAAAGACCGCATTGTCCATGCACTCAAGCAATCAGTGAGTGGAATGGTGCACCTCACAACAGATGTATGGTCCAGTAGGCATGGCCAGGGCCATTATGTGTCCATCACTGCGCACTGGCTTAATGTGGTGGGTGCAGGGTCCACAGGGGAAAGCGGCGGTGGGACAGTGCTGCCTAGCCCACGGTATAGGAAACAGTTGGCTGTAGGCGTTCGACCCTCCTCCTCCTCCAGAAACGAAAGCTCGTCCACAGAGCGCAGTCGCACGAGCACTCCATCCGCAGCTGCCAGTGTTGCACACGAGGTGTCCCACTATCAAACAGCTAGTGGTAAGTGTCAGCAGGCTTTGTTGAAGATGATGTGTTTGGGCGACAACAGACACACCGCGGAGGTACTGGCCGACTACTTGCAGCGACAAACTGAGTCATGGCTGGGCAGTCTACATCTTGAGGCAGGCAAGGTAGTTAGTGATAACGGCCGGAATTTTGTGGCAGCAATAGCCCTTTCAAAACTCCGACACATACCTTGTCTGGCTTACACCTTGAACCTGGTGGTGCAGTGCTTCCTCAAAAATTATCTGGAGTTAACAGGCCTGCTCCAGAAGGTCCGAAGACTGTGCTCGCACATCCGCCGGTCGCCCATACACTCCAGTCGTATGCAGAAGCTGCAGCGATTGCTCCAACTTCCCCAGCACCGCCTAATTATCGACGTTGCAACAAGGTGGAACTCAACCCTGCACATGGTTGAGAGGCTGTGCGAACAGAGGCAGGCTGTAATGCATTTGTGGGAGGATACACAGCCAGGCACTTTGAGGGCAGACATGGAGTTGTCGGGTGTGCAGTGGTCGAAGCTGAAAGACCTCTATAAAGTCCTTCAGTGTCTTGAGGAATGCACACGACTTGTAAGCGCAGACTACGCCATCATAAGCATGAGCATCCCACTTATGCATCTGCTCATGCAAACTTTGACGCACATTATGGAGCAGGCGTCTGCAGCCGAGGAGGATGAGAAAGAGGAGGAGGGAAGCCTTGATGACAGTCAGCCATTGTCTGCTCCGGGACCTCTCCTGGACGAGGTGGAGGAGGAAGAGGAGGAGGAGGAGGATGGGAATGATTATTTAGGGGAGAAGGTTGCTTCTCGTGGGGCAAGAGAAAATGTTGGCGTGGCAAGGTCTGGTACAGGGTTTGTGCATGACTGGAGGGATGTGGATTTGCCAGAAAGTGCTCCTCCACCCAGCACTCGCAGTGCATCATTGACACCTGGAACATTGGCCCACATGTCAGATTATGCCTTGCAGATCCTAAAAAGGGACCCGCGCATTGCCAAAATGATGAACAATGACGACTACTGGTTGGCCAGCATCCTGGATCCACGCTATAACGGCAAATTGCAAAACATCATGCCACAGGAGAAACTTGACCAAATATTGGCTAACAAACAAGCAACTCTGGTAAACCGTTTGTTTGAGGCATTCCCAGCACACAGCAGCGCTGATGGTTCTCCAACGAGCCGTAGGGGGCAACATTGAAGAGGAGTTCATGGGGCACACATCAGAAGTGGCGTTGGAGACAGGGGTTTCATGACCATGTTGTGGACTGATTTTTCAAGTCCCGCTCACACGACTGGTAATACTGCATCGATTGAAAGTGACAGAAGACAGCAGTTGTCAACTATGGTTACAAACTACTTCTCGTCCCATATCGATGTTCTCCCTCACAGGTCATTCCCCATTGACTATTGGGCCTCTAGACTGGACGCCTGGCCTAAATTGGCACAATATGCCTTACAAGAGCTCGCTTGCCCTGCTGCTAGTGTGCTATCGGAAAGAGTCTTCAGTGCTGCTGGCTCAATCCAGACAGAAAAAAGGACCCGTCTGTCGACCCAAAATGTTGATGATCTAACTTTCATTAAAATGAACCATGCATGGGTTTCCAAGGATTTTGTCCCACCTTCCCCTGATGACACATAGGTTGCCAGAAAAATGGCTCGCTTTTGTCCTCCTCTTCCTCGGACTTCTCCAATTCCTCCATTTGCAGCTGCTGAATGTCCAAAATCAACATATGCCATTTTTTTAAACTTCCCTAACTGGGCTGCCTCCCCTCCATGGCCGGGGTTACCACCTAGTGTACGCAACCGTGCGAGTGCCATTGCCCTGGACAGGTGGGTGGGCTGACTCTTGGGCGCCAGCACTGGCAAAGGTTCCCTCATAGTGCAATCAAGTATCTCTGACGGTGGGGGTGCACACCCGCCGTCTGACACACCGGCGTAACATGAGGGGCCCAGTGCCAGTACCAACGCTCACGAGTGTGCCCCCCTTGCTTGGGCAGGGCCCCAGCATTTCCAATATTTACCTCTCCCTGCTCCTCCGCTGTGTAGGTCTGGGCTGTCAAATCCTTCCCTGGGACTGCCACTATAAATTTGGTGAACTGATAGATGATGGTTAAGACGTAGCTATGCCCTGTCCTGCTGGCCGGGCTCTAGCTTCAGATGATCAATGGCTTCCATTTCTTAAGGACGTCGACTCACAATGAGATGCAGTGGTGGTTTATCATCAGTTTTCACAGTTTTCCTACTCACAGACGTGTGACATTCCTGCCCACATTTTTAAATGTGCCCTCTCATGCCAATCCAATAGAATTGCCTACAGCCTGTGGTTTCTGTCTTTTGCACTCCAAAGTTACCTGACAGATCATGATAGGCAGTGAGGACCATGTCTACATCTCTCCCTGTGATCAAAATTTGATGGAGATGAGTAACGGTGATGGGATCAACGGTACTGTGATACAGCAACCCTTTCTTCACAAAGAACTGTTTTCGCTGTCTCCACACACAAAGTAATTGAGGGTCAGCATCGCCTCTGAGAATTCTCCCGGGAGATTTTCCCGTGATTAGTAATTCCTAAATTTCTGCAATCACTCGACTTTATGTCTGTACTTTTATCCATCTCTGTTATGATGAGTCACCGAAGGAGGAAAAAACAAAATACCAGCTAAGTCCAGAAAAACCAGAGAGGTTGGCAGCTATCGGATTGCAGACGCCTGAACCTATCCACAACAACTAGCAGTAGCCGTGGGGGGTTCCTACGGTGCCCTAGACCCCTCGATCACAGCCGGAGAGCTACATAGCCTAAAGACAGAAAGGGGGAAAAACTAAACTGCCCCAGAGCAGACCCCAAAGCAATAGGCAGCCCCCAACATATAATGACGGTGAAGCAATATGAAAACACTAACACAGATAGAAAGATAGGTTGAGCAAATGATGGGGCCCAAGCTAACTACATAGGACAGGATAGGAAAGCTGCTGTCTGCCATCCGCAAAAACCCTATCAAAATGAGCCAAACAACTGATAGGAAAAACAGGCCCTGAAGTCGCTAAACTTCAAAAGACTATATCAGCACTCGGGTATATTCTGAAGACAGAGCAAAAGATCAACAGATCAGAGACAAAAATGGAATTCAGCTCACCCCCGGCCGGGGATGGCAGAACTCCCAAAGACCAAGGCAAAACAAAAAACAAAACTGAAGAGTACAAAGCAGAGCAGAAAAACTTAGCTTTGAGACGCAGGAATCAGACTGGTCTCCAAGAATCCAGCAGGAAAATCACCAGCCAGGAAGAAGGGCGTCGGCAGCCTTATAGCCAGTCCTCAATTCCAGCCACCCAGTTATCATCTAGCTGCCCAGGTAATCAGTCTCACTACCTTCCTTCACCAGAGGAGGGAGTTCATCAGACCTCAATGGTGAAGGGAAAAATGAACTCACAACATATCTCGTTTCCTCTTGCGGAGAGTCTGGACTGTCTTACTGAGACAGAAATATATAAGAAGATTTAAAAATACCCCAATAGTGTATACTGGTGTACGCTTCAAAAAACATTTCCTTTTTTTTACTTTTTAGATTGTTGTCTAATCCATACTGAGGCTGTGAGTGTCTTTGTCGTACTCTGGAAATAAACACGGAGATTTTAAATGTTTAAACTATGCTATATATACCTGTTATCCGGTGATACTGTACCCTTTCTCAACTTTCTGCAATCTTGTCGAATCCATACTGTGCCTGAGACCGTCTGAGTCTGCCTCCTGATTACAGATGAGTGGTGTTTGAGTGGAACTGCTGGCCAAGTTCAAATTCTAGCTGTTTTGGGCGGTGTTAGATCAGTTCGTCGAACTACAACACTTTGATTAAAATTCAGCTGTTCGAGTTTTCGAGATTGTTTCATTAAACAAAATCGTATCTCTTTTTCACATTGATAATGGTTTTCAATGATAATAGACAGTTTTAGGGCATAGTAGTGGTGTCTGGTAGCCAGCGGTGTAGTACAACTGTGAAAGAGCTATACCTTGTGTGTTTCTAATAATTTTTTACCGCATATTGTCCTGAAAATCCTTTTCGGCCTAGTAACTGTGTCTGCTACTCAGAAGAGGAGCCCACCCATGAACCGAGCTATGCCGCCTGTTTATGAAAGAACCAGTTTTTGACTGCATTTACACCACTTTAATACTTTGGGCCTAGTAACTGTGTATGCTACTCAGCAGAGTTGGCCACCCGTGAACCAAGCTATGCCGCCTATTTATGTAAGAACTGTGTGCTACTCTGCAGAGGAGCCCAGCTGTTAAGCAAGCTACAGCACCTGTGGGTTGGACACTTAATTTTTTCACATTCTTTCTCGAATGCCGTTTAGGCCTAATTCCGGAATTACCGTTGACCTGCACTTACTGGGAAATGCTAGTTCGCGGAGAAGAATTGTAATCCCAGATCCCCATCACTAACGGGGTTCAGCGTGATATCCGCACCTGTAAGCGATACACGCTGGTCCTTTCATTGTAGCACGCGTGCAGCCCCGAACATGTAAGGGCATGACAGACCTGTTATTGGTCGATCTCGCATGCCAGAGCCCCACGTATCCCTCTAGTAAGCTGGACGCTGACCACGGGGGCATGCCTGAGTTTCGTTCGTTAATGGAATTAAGCTTGCAATCTGTGCAGCTTTTTTGTGGATGGCGTGGTTGAGGTTGCCCGTGTTGAGTCCAATTAAGCTGCAGGCTCCACTCCTGGTGGTGCCCTTCTGGACATTCCTTTAAGGTTCAGCTTTGCAACCATACTGCCCCCAGAAACCAAACACTTTTCCTGACAGTGACATTCTGGTCAAAGAGCGCGATGACATCACGTCTGTACGCCCTCTGCCTAAACAGTCCAAGTGCAGAGAGATGGAAGATGGGGATGACAAGGAGTCCAGAGTAGAGGGATTCCCTAGCGAGGAGACTTATTTAATTGTTTTAAAGGTTGGGAGCAATTTTTGGGGAGCACGATACTCTGGAGAATGATATCTGGGGCCCACCATACACTGGAGCATTCCAAAGGTGGACATCAGTCACTGGAGCAGCATTTACAGGGCCCATTATACACTGGAGCATTAGAAATGGGGCCTATTATATATAGAGCATTATTTGGGCCCATAAGACACTGGAGCTTCATCCAAGGGGACCAACATGTACTGTAGAATTATGTGGAGGTCATCATATACTGTATGGAACATTATAAGGGACAAATGATTCTGTATGGAGAAATATATGGGCCTCATTACTCTGTATGGCGCACTATGCGGTGGCCATAATACTGTATGGAGGAATATACTGTCCATTTTTGGAGCTATTGGAGAATTTAAAATGGATATCAGTCATGTGATGTAAGAATTGAAGTATTTTTCATTGTACTGTACAGCTATTTCTCTGCCGTATCAAAGGATCATGAATTGTGTCATGTGTTAAAGGAGCCCAGTGACACTCTTTGGCCCTGGGCCCGCAAAAATCTGGAGCCAGCACTACCCCCCCACAACTTTAGCCAAATAACCCCCAGTTTTCAATGCCTAACTATTATTATAAAGGAAATTAAGGTTGACAAGCTTAAGGAATAAGAATTGATGTTTTTGGCATTAAAATGGGCACTGTAGGTGTGTTTCCTGTCCTCCACTCACTGCCGACTTTTCTTCCCCATTGACTTACATCGGGTTTCATGTTTCAGTCGGACTTCGACTTTTCACAATAATCGGCCAATTTCATTCTACCCGACTTTTGCGAAAGTCGGGTTTCGTGAAACCCGACTCGACCCGAATAAAGGCAAAGTCGCTCATCTCTAGTCTGAATGGTACGGGAACATCCAGGGGCAGCTCAGTGAGGTCGCACTCTGATGGTATGTCAATCCGCAAGGAACTCAAGGATGTTAGCAGTCGGAGCAGTGGAGAGGGAGTCAACCTTCTCCTTGTTCTCCAGTCGCCCTCTTTCTCGCGCTCAGCTCCTTTTATGGCCCTCATGCCTCCTGCTGTCCAGTGCAAAGGTCCTCCCCACCCAGAAAAATCATCCCCCGGCAACAATGGTGACAGTCCCGATAGTTCCGGCCCCAAAGTGTACAGGGAACCGCTGACGTTGTCCTGGTTCATCTTCTTACAAGTGCAAACCGACCCAAAAAGAGGACTTTGAAATCCGCCCCAAATTTTTAAAAATCACAGAAAAAAAAGGCAGAGATGCTTACCTACCCAGGCCTCCAAACAAATGCAGTGGACCCGATTTAAAGATGGCAAAAATACAGGTGCAGTAATACCGATGAGACAATCACTCTCAACCTACCAATCCATGGAGGGGGTGGTTGTTTGGTATATTAGTTCACAAAAGGTAATAATCTGTAAACTGTGGCCTCTGTTCACACAGAATGTGTCACTAATAAGCTGTAAGGTTAGTTTCACAGTAGCGTTACAGGGCGCAGCGCACGGCCGCCGCTAAGCTCCGCCCCCAGCCGCACCCCCACCTGTCAGCTCCTCCTCTGATCGCATGACGCTGCATGCGATCAGCATACCCTATATTTAGTGTTGGGTATGCTGGTCGTGCGCTGGCACACTTTTGCCGGCGCATCTGCCCTTTTGGCGCTGCGCCGACGTGCGCCAAACACCCTGTGTTGCATTTTTGTGCGCTCGGCGCAGCACCAAAAGGGCGGATGCCCCGGCAAAAGTGTGCCAGCGCACGACCAGCATACCCAACGCTAAATATAGGGTACGCTGATCGCATGCAGCGTCATGCGATCAGAGGACGAGCTGACCAGAGGGGGCGCGGCCGGAGCTTAGCGGCTGCCGTGTGCTGCGCCCTGTAACGCTAGTGTGAAACTAGCCTAAGCCAGATGCTCTGCATCATCTGTATGTGAATAACGCCGCATACAGATTATCTGTTGTGCACTAACATACCAAACAATTAACCCCCTCCATGGATTTCTAGGTTGAGAGTGATTGTCTCATCGGTATTATTGCATTTGTTTGGAAGCCTGGGCAGGTAAGAATCTCTGCCTTTTTCTGTGTTTTTTAAACATTTGAGTGCAGTTAGATGTCTGCTGACTCACAGAAGATAGTCAGCTCACACAAGAGAATCTACCCACATGTTACCCTGACTTTAAAGTAGTTACATTCTTGTACATAGGGGCAGTATTATAGTAGATATGTTATTGAACATTGAGGCAATATTATAGTAGATATATCCTTGTACATAGGAGGCAGTATTATAGTAGATATATTCTTGTACTTAGGGAGCAGTATTATAGTAGGTATATTCCTGTATATAGGGGGAAGTATTATAGTAGTTATATTCTTATACATAGGGGACAAAACTATAATATAGTCTTGTACATAGGAGGCAGTATTATAGCAGCTATATTCTTGTACATAGGGGCAGTATTATAGCAGTTATATCCTTGTACATAGGGGCAGTATTATAGCAGTTATATTCTTGTACATAGGGATAGTATCATAGCAGTTATATTCTTGTACATAGGGGCAGTATTATAGCAGTTATATTCTTGTACATAGGGGGAAGTATTATAATAATTATATTCTTGTACATAGGGGGCAGTATTACAGGAGTTATGTTATTATACGTATGGACAGTATTATAGTAGTTATATTCTTGGACATAGTGGGCAGTATTATAGTAGTTATATTCTTGTACATAGGGGCAGTATTATACAGCTGTGGCCAAAAGTATTGACACCCCTGCAATTCTGTCAGATAATACTTAGTTTCTTCCTGAAAATGATTGCAAACACAAATTCTTTAGCAGTATTATCTTCATTTAATTTGTCTTAAATGAAAAAACACAAAAGAGATTGAAGCAAAAAGCAAAACATTGATCATTTCACACAAAACTCCAAAAATGGGCCAGACAAAAGTATTAGCACTCTCAGCCTAATACTTGGTTGCACAACCGTTAGCCAAAATAACTGCGACCAACCGCTTCCGGTAACCATCAATGAGTTTCTTACAATGCTCTGCTGGAATTTTAGACCATTCTTCTTTGGCAAACTGCTCCAGGTCCCTGATATTTGAAGGGTGCCTTCTCCAAACTGCCATTTTTAGATCTCTCCACAGGTGTTCTATGGGATTCAGGTCTGGACTCATTGCTGGCCACCTTAGAAGACTCCAGTGCTTACTCTCAAACCATTTTCTAGTGCTTTTTGAAGTGTGTTTTGGGTCATTGTCCTGCTGGAAGACCCATGACCTCTGAGGGAGACCCAGCTTTCTCACACTGGGCCCTACATTATGCTGCAAAATTTGTTGGTAGTCTTCTGACTTCATAATGCCATGCACACGGTCAAGCATTCCAGTGCCAGAGGCAGCAAAGCAACCCCAAAACATCAGGGAACCTCCACCATGTCTGACTGTAGGGTCCGTGTTCTTTTCTTTGAATGCCTCTTTTTTTCTCCTGTAAACTCTATGTTGATGCCTTTGCCCAAAAAGCTCTACTTTTGTCTCATCTGACCAGAGAACATTCTTCCAAAACGTTTTAGGCTTTTTCAGGTAAGTTTTGGCAAACTCCAGCCTGGCTTTTTTATGTCTCAGGGTAAGAAGTGGGGTCTTTCTGGGTCTCCTACCATACAGTCCCTTTTCATTCAGATGCCAACGGATAGTTGACACTGTTGTACCCTCGGACTGCAGGGCAGCTTGAACTTGTTTGGATGTTAGTCGAGGTTCTTTATCCAACATCCGCACAATCTTGCGTTGAAATCTCTTGTCAATTTTTCTTTTCCGTTCACATCTAGGGAGGTTAGCCACAGTGCCATGGGCTTTAAACTTCTTGATGACACTGCGCACGGTATACACAGGAACATTCAGGTCTTTGGAGATGGACTTGTAGCTTTGAGATTGCTCATGCTTCCGCACAATTTGGTTTCTCAAGTCCTCAGACAGTTCTCTGGTCTTCTTTATTTTCTCCATGCTCAATGTGGTACACACAAGGACACAGGACAGAGGTTGAGTCAACTTTAATCCATGTCAACTGGCTGTAAGTGTCATTTAGTTATTGCCAACACCTGTTAGGTGCCACAGGTAAGTTACAGGTGGTGTTAATTACACAAATTAGAGAAGCATCACATGATTTTTCGAACAGTGCCAATACTTTTGTCCACCCTCTTTTTTATGTTTGGTGTGGAATTATATCCAATTTGGCTTTAGGACAATTCTTTTTGTGTTTTTTCATTTAAGACAAATTAAATGAAGATAATAATACCAAAGAATTTGTGTTTGCAATCATTTTCAGGAAGAATCTGAGTATTATCTGATAGAATTGCAGGGGTGTCAATACTTTTGGCCACAACTGTAGTATTTATATTCTTGTACATAGGAGTGGAGCAGTATTATAGTAGTTATATTCTTGTACATAGGAGAAGTATTATAGTAGTTATATTCTTGTACATAGGGGCAGTATTACAGCAGTTGTATTATTGTACATGGGGGCAGTATTATAGTAGTTATAGTCTTGTACATAGGGGCCGTATTGTAGTAGTTATATCTTGTACATAGGAGCAGTATTATAGTAGTTATATTCTTGTACATAGGGGCCGTATTGTAGTAGTTATATCTTGTACATAGGGGCAGTATTATAGTAGTTATATTCTTGTACATAGGGGCAGTATTATAGTAGTTATATCTTGTACATAGGAGCAGTATTATAGTAGTTATATTCTTGTACATAGGGGCAGTATTATAGTAGTTATATCTTGTACATAGGAGCAGTATTATAGTAGTTATATACTTGTACATAGGGGCAGTATTATAGTAGTTATATTCTTGTACATAGGGAGCAGTATTATAGTAGTTATATTCTTGTACATAGAGGCAGTATTATAGTAGTTATATTCTTGTACATAGGGGCAGTATTATAGTAGTTATATTGCTGTACATAGGGGGCAGTATTATAGTAGTTATATTCTTGTACATAGGGAGCAGTATTATAGCAGGTATATTCTTGTACATAGGGGCAGTATTATAGTAGTTATATTCTTGTACATAGGAGGCAATATTATAGTAGTTATATTCTTGTACATAGGAGGCAGTATTATAATAGTTATATTCTTGTACATAGTGAGCAGTATTATGGTAGTTATATTCTTGTACATAGGAGGCAATATTATAGTAGTTATATTCTTGTACATAGGAGGCAGTATTATAATAGTTATATTCTTGTACATAGTGAGCAGTATTATGGTAGTTATATTCTTGTACATAGGGGGCAGCAGTACAGCAGTTATATTCTTGTACATAGGGGGCAGTATTATAGCAGTTATATTCCTGATCATAAGGCAGGATTATTTTAAGCAGAATCACATTAGTACACAAAGTCTGGTCTGCTATTGCTCTGCCCCTTTGTTTGTTATCATTGTAATGTTCATATTGTATTATGTGTTTCTTTTTTTATTATGATAAGTTGTTGAATATGTAGCAAAATATAATCAGAAATCCGCATGACAAGATTGGATTACAGGGATCCAGATATAATCTTGACCGCACAGCTGCCTGGTAATGTCACATCTCTTGCAATTGTCTATTAATTTGCCAGATGCCATCACCCATTCCTGATAACTGCAACTGACTTAGAAAAGGCTAATTTTCTATTCTTATGAACATTTTGTGCTGAATGCATAAAACATCCCAGGGGTCTTTTTTCTATTAGTTCATAAAATTAATAGTCTAAATTCAATTAAAGCTGGCTGAGACCTGGAGGGCACCGTGCCCAGAGGAGGAAGGCAACGAACAGACAAGACAATATAACATCTCACCCTCGGCCTCTGTAAAAGACGTTTTCCCCACTGACTTTCTGGGTCTGGTCTTCTAAAGCTTCCGCTTATTAACTGAAATCGTAATATAAAGAAAATGAGAGACTGGAAAGAAAGTGACGGAATACTCGACCGAACAGTTCAAGAGACTGGAATGGTAAATTGTATAACTGGATTATAAAGAGACACTTCTGCAGAATCCTTAAACTTCCCTGCCCTCATCAGCCATCCTGTTATCCTACATTGCACAATATTTAAAATTCTTGGAGCAGAAGTTTGTGCTCCAGAGCTGCCCTTAGTGCATTAGCTGTAGCAACCACAATGAGTTATTTTCCCTTATTTCTATGCAGATAGAGATGTGGAAGGCATCTGTTCTTGCACAGAGGGGGTTAAGTTTGAAGTTTTAGCTTCCTTCCTCACTTAATGAGCTTTCTTTCCTAATGACATAGCCCCCTTCCAGAGTGTACAATGCAGCAGAGCTTTTAATGGCTCAGAAACAGGTCTCTTATCTTTCTGGCTTGACTTTATTTCCAGCAGCTTCTTATAAATGCTGAGGAGCTGAGCTGCTTATCAGCTCTGTACAGGAGCAGAGGGGAGACAGGAGAGATGGGAAAGGAAGAAAGAGAGGAAAAAGGAGCCAAGGAATGGCTTTTATTTTGACCACCTACTTGCTTTTTTGGTTTTCTTCCCTGTGTAACCTCTTATTATTGACGCTGCGTGATGACTTTTCTGGTTGCCAGCTTGCTCCTTAGGTCAGCTGCTGACTTCGTGACCCCTGTCCAGCTGTCCTTGTGTAAGTTCAAATTCCTGAACAAGGGTTAAAGTGTAAAGGTGTGGGATCTGGCAAACAGAGTCAGATGCATGGACCCTTGTAGCCTTCTAATTTCTATAAGGACATACGTTCCCCCCCCCATTATGTAGTAAAGTCCCCTATCCTGTACTACTGTCCCCCCATCATAGGCCCCTTCTTGGTATATATGACCCCCTTCCTGGTATATACTGTACGTTCCCCATTTTGGCCTTTTTCCTGGTATATATGTCCAACCATGCTGCTGTATATACCCCCTCCCTTATTTATATGCCCCCATCCTGGCATCCAGGGTTCCTTACTGACAGATATGCCCCCCCCCCATTCTGGTATGTATGTCCAGTTTCCTGACTCTTTTTTGTATCGCATAAAAAAACTTCTACTCCTCTCCTACTTCTCACATGATACACGGCGTTATCTTCGATAACTGGCGCAAAGGCCAGCCGCTGACATCGGTGTGCGTGCTATGGGCAATGTATGACGTTACTGCAATGCATCGCCTACCGAAATCAACTGCTGGCCTTTGTTCAGCAGTGTGTATTGCAGTGTAGGGATAAGGTGGGTCTCTGTGACACTAACATTTCAGCTGAAATAGGCTCTAGTATTAGTGGGCCTCCTCATGCACTGGCCTTGCCACAGTTATACCCTGTGGGACCATGATTACCTGCCAGGCTTACACGAACAGTGCAACTATGCTAAGTTACTACTGTACTGTCCTCTACAAGAATATAACTACTATAATACAGCTCCCTATGAACATAACTACGATAATACTGTCCCCATGTACAAGAATATAACTACTATAATACTGCCCCTATGTACAGGAATATAAATACGATAATACTGTCCCCATGTACAAGAATATAACTACTATAATACTGCCCCTTTGTACAAGAATATAACTACGATAATACTGTCCCCATGTACAAGAATATAACTACTATAATACTGCCCCTATATACAAGAATATAACTACTATAATACTGTCCCTATGTACAAGAATTAAAATACTGCCCCTATGTACAAGAATATAACTACTATAATATTGCCCCTATGTACAAGAATATAACTACTATAATACTGCTCCCTATGTACAAGAATATAACTACTATAATACTGCTCCCTATGTGCAAGAATATAACTACTATAATACTGCTCCCTATGTACAAGAATATAACTACTATAATACTGCTCCTATGTACAAGAATATAACTACCATAATACTGCCCCTATGTTCAAGAATATAACTACTATAATACTGCCCCTATGTACAAGAATATAACTACCATAATACTGCCCCTATGTACAAGAATATAACTACTATAATACTGCTCCTATGTACAGGAATATAACTACCATAATACTGCCCCTATGTACAAGAATATAACTACTATAATACTGCCCCTATGTACAAGAATATAACTACTATAATACTGCTCCTATGTAAAAGAATATAACTACTATAATACTGCTCCTATGTACAAGAATATAACTTCTATAATACTGCTCCTATGTACAGGAATATAACTACCATAATACTGCCCCTATGTACAAGAATATAACTACCATAATACTGCCCCTATGTACAAGAATATAACTACTATAATACTGCCCCTATGTACAAGAATATAACTACTATAATACTGCCCCTATGTACAAGAATATAACTACTATAATACTGCTCCTATGTACAAGAATATAACTACTATAATACTGCTCCCTATGTACAAGAATATAACTACGATAATACTGTCCCCATGTACAAGATTATAACTGCTATAATACTGCCCCTATGTATAAGAATATAACTACTATAATACTGCCCCTATGTACAAGAATATAACTACTATAATACTGCTCCTTATGTACAAGAATATAACTACGATAATACTGTCCCCATGTACAAGAATATAACTACTATAATACTGCCCCTATGTACAAAAATATACGGTAACTACTATAATACTACACCACTGTCATGGGGTTTCTGCAACAGAGAGGAGACAGAAGACTGCAGCGTCTGATTGCTCCTACTCCTGCGCTGAGAATAAGCTCTTCTCCTTCATTTTAATAGTGTTTATTCCTTTTGGCAGAACAGGGGTTAATCGACCATGTTGGAAAACCCTGAGCTCGCAGGTGAGCTCAGTTAGCTACTCTAGTTAACTTTATAATCTGGCTCCTGATTCAAATCCATGACAGAGCTAGCATTTGTTGCATGGCTTAGGCCTCTTTCACACATCAGGTTTTCGCCGTCAGGCGCGATCCGGCGCTTTTGACAGAAACCGGATCCGGCGAAATGCAATGCCGGATCCGTTTTCCCCCCCATTGACTTGCATTTGCGACGGATCGCGCCGGATGGCCATGCGTTTCATCCGGTTTTCGCCGGATCCGGCAATGTGTCGCGATCCGGCGTCTGGAAAAAACGGTGACTGTAACGTTTTTTGTCTCCGTCGAAAAAGCCGGACACGCCGGATCCGGCGCGTCCGGCTTTTTCACACAATGAAAGCCTATGAGCGCCGCAATGCGCCGGATCCGGCGAAAGCCGGATCCGTCGGCCGGATCCAGTTTTTTGGTCTGAGCATGCTCAGTAGCTCTGCCCACAAGACATATATAAAAGCAAGACAGTGGGACCCACAGCCACACCCAACATGCCACCCAAGACAGCAACCAGGCGCAGGAGAAGGCAGGAGACCACTGCAGCACCATCCGCACCACCACCACCCCAAATGGAGCAGCAAATAGAACATGCTGAGGAGGGGAGGCCAGCAGCAGATGAGAGACGGTAATTATCAAATCCCCCATTCCTCCAAACTAGGGCTATTGAATATCAAGATATTCATTGGCCCTTTGTTTCTCTTTATTCAACAGCCGCCCAAGAGATGCAGCAGCAGCAGCAGCAGCACTGGCTTCACTGGCAGCAGCTGTAACACCACCCACAGCCATGGAGTCTGGCCAGCAAGAGGACAGCACATCTTCTGGGAGCCCTCCCTCGCATCGTCAGCGTTTGACGGTAAGTTTTTATTTCCAAAATCCATCTTCTCTGTAATATATGTCTATTCATTGCCTTTTATTTCAAAACAGGAATCACAAGATGAAGAGGAGCTCCCAGAAGAAGAAGGAAGGGGTGGACAGACACTTGGAGTGGGCTCACAATTCGTAAGTTTTTTGCATCAAACGCAGAAACACAACATCACACTACACACAACACATAGAAAACAATGTTCTGCAGACCACACACAGCAAACAAATGCCTACATCCAAAGACATAACTTTTTTTGTTTTCTTCTCTAGTCTTCCCAATCTGGTGCTCGGCCAAGAGGTCCTCGCAGTGCCTCCCAGGGTCGTCGGCGACAGCAACGCGGCGGTCACCAGCGTGTAAGTATAAATATTTTTGCTTTGTTTTTTTGCACTTTTTATTTCATTTCTTTTGTGGAGGCTAATTATGTTATTTTTGTCTTTTTATTTAACAGCCTTCACAGCGTGCTCCCGACTCTGACGGTGAGGATGGAGGGATTGATGTGGACCGCCTCATCGATCTCGTCAGAGAAAGGGAGCCGCTCTGGAATATGGCTGACCGCCGCCACGCTGACCTGATTGTTACCCGACGACTCTGGGAGGAAATCTGTTCTCTCCTTGTGGGCCGCTGGGAGGACCTCGAAGCTCGGGCCCAGATTAAAGAGCGTAAGTATATACAGTACCGGTTGCTTGATGTAAACCAGTGTTTCCCGAACTCCAGTCCTCATGGTCCCCACGGATCATGTGTTCAGGATTTCTATTTACTATAGAAATCATGAAAACATGACCCCTGGGGACCATGAGGACTGGAGTTTGGGAAACACTGATGTTGTATACTAACCACTCCTTTCTTGTTTCAGGGAACAGAATTGTGAATCGGTGGCGGTCTGTGAGGGATCGTTTCAAGAAGGAGTTCAATAAAGAGATGCGGGCCCCGAGTGGATCTGGAGGACGCAGGAGCAAGTACAAGTACGCAGAAGCCCTGTCGTTCCTCTGGGAAACAATGTTCACCAGAAGGTAAATATTACACACCACATGTGAAAAAAAATGTTATATGTAAAAAATTTTTTCAGCCAGGGCCATACCATGTCAGTATTTTAATTGTTTTTTTTTCTCTTTATTCCACAGCACGGTGAGCAGCACTCGGGAGCCGGCACGATTGGACCCTTCTGAGGCGATCCCTGAGGAGACAGGCACCGAGGGACACTTCGACCGCCCCGGTACATCTGCACCTTCCCAGCCTTCCCACACATTCGACCCATCTGTCCCATCCACCAGCACAGGAGCATCGTGGCCGCCTACATTACATGAAGCTGCTGGTGAGGAGATCGCTTTCCCTTTACCCCACCCTTCTGCCCCTGCCACCTCTAGTACACCTGCGGGTACTGGGCGGCAGCGGCAGAGGGGTCAGGAAAAGACTTATGCGCCAGAGTTCTTGCATCTGAATGCATCTTTCCAGAACTGTCTCAAAGTCTTGTCAGAGCAAATATCCGCAGGCTATCAGCAGATCAACTCCAGCATTCTGGAGGTGAAGACACTTCTGCAAACCATGCATTCAGAAGCAAGATCTTCGCCAAACCACACCTTTTTCAGGTCTGTTGTGGAGCGCATGGAAACGCTCTCTCCTGCCCAGCAGATGCATGTAATGCATTCATGCCACGCTGCTCTCCAGCAAGTTACCTCCCAACCTCCTCCTCCTCCCACCACAGTAGTTCCTCCACCTGCACCCCCTCCAGCCACTTTCCATCCTCCCCCTCCTATTACATCTACACCCCCTCCAGCCACTTTCCATCCTCCCCCTCCTATTACATCTACACCCCCTCCAGCCACTTTCCATCCTCCCCCTCCTATTACATACCATTCACCTCCAGCCACTTTCCATCCTCCCCCTCCTATTACATACCATCCACCTCCCCAGCACCATCCACCTCCCCAGCACCATCCACCTCCCCAGCACCATCCACCTCCCCAGCACCAGCAACCTCCCCAGCACCAGCAACCTCACCAGTACCAGCAACTTCCACAGTACCTGCAAACTCCCCAGTACCAGCAACCTCCCCAGTACCAGACATCTCCCCACTTCCAGCAACCTGCCCCGTACCAGACATCTCCCCACTTCCAGCAACCTGCCCCGTACCAGACATCTCCCCACTTCCAGCAACCTGCCCCGTACCAGACATCTCCCCACTTCCAGCAACCTGCCCCGTACCAAACTCCTTCCCCATACAACTTGCCATCAACATCATCTGCTCCTACAGTCCCTGCCCAACCCTCCACTCCACCACCCACCACCTCTTCTGCTTCCCACATGTCCACCCATTCTGTAGTTTTTTCCACACCTTCACCTCTAACTGTTCCTTCCCCACCACGATCCCAGTCCTCTCTCCACACTCCCAGTGTCGAAGTGTCCCGCAGCCCCTACAGCAGTATTTCCACCACACACTACACAGAATTATAATGTGTGTATTTAAATAAAAATGACCAGTTTTATGGTTTCAGTTTTATAGTTTCAAAGTTTTATTAAACAAGTTTATTAAAATTTTAAAAAAGTTTACTAAAAAAAACATTTTTCAATAAAAGTTAAATTATTTTACACTGGTTGTCTGTCATTTCTTTCTGCGGCGAAAAAGGTTAAATACAGGGTATTTAAAAGGTGAAATGGTATTCAAAACTAGGTATATAACTGTGGGTAAATTTTAGCTTTAGGCCACAGTTGTGTTCCTGGTTGTGTTTGAAGCAAAGTATTTCACCTAAAAAGTTGTGTTTATTGTTGGTGATTTCCTAACAATGTACACAACTTTTGTTAAAAGGTGAAATACTTTGCATAAAACACAACCAGGTACACACCTGTGGCCTAAAGCTAAAAATAGAGACCATGACAAGATAGCCAACTTTGGTTGGCAAAGGTATATACTGTTGGTACAGAAGGTACACAAGTTTGGTTAGGGCACAAATCTTTCACACTCTGTCATCCTGCCAGTGTACTCTGCCTTGAGGTGACATAAAGTATAGTGCAAAATTGTCCCTCATTACTGAAACCGTCACAGAACTTCTAGTGGTAATGTCATGGTAATCTTGCAAGGTGGTTTCTTCAGAGGTGTCCTCAATGGAAATGGGTTCCTTGCAGATAACAAAATTGTGGAGTACCACGCAAGCTTTGAACAGTTTCTGTCTTGTGGTTGATCGCAGTCAATAGGACCCGTCATTTGGCTGTCAGAATACCAAAGGTACATTCAACCATTCTTCTTGCTCTTGTGAGGCGGTAATTAAAAATGCGTTTTGGTCTTGTCAATCCTCTGCTAGAGTACGGTTTCAAAAGGTGTTCTGACAGCTGGAAGGCTTCATCCCCTACACAGACAAATGGCATAGGTGGACCAGATGTTTGCGGCAGCGGTCTAGGTGGTGGGAACTGGAAGGTGTTTCCATACAGTTTACGCCCCATGGCAGACAGTTTGAAAACTTGAGAGTCATTGGAGCGGCCATAAGCCCCAATATCAACCGCAATAAATTTGTATTCCGCGTCAGCGATGGCCATGAGGACAATTGAAAAATATTTCTTGTAATTGAAATATTCAGATCCCGATCCAGCTGGCTTTACAATGCGGATATGTTTCCCGTCCACAGCGCCCAAGCAGTTTGGAAACTGACATATCTGTTGAAACTTGTCAGCAATTTCAATCCACCTCTCTGTTGTGGGCTCTGGTAAAAACTCTTCAGCTAAGGAGTCCCACAGTGCACGGCATGTGTACTTCACAATTCCAGATATGGTGGAAATCCCGAGTCTGTACTGGAAATGCAGTGACGAAAGGGATTCTCCAGTTGCAAGAAATCTGTGGGGAATTAAAAAACAATAAATTAGTTTTAAATCACAGCATTACATACCAAAACTGAGCTATAACACTTGGAGATACAAACTACCACCAACAAGATTGCAGTGAAAGTGTGCTCTGATGCGATCACATCCAATAAATGTGGCTTACCTTAAAGTCACCATCAGACGCTCTGCGGGTGAAACAGAGAAGCGGCAATAGGTGTCCGCTTTTCTTATGAGGTGTGCAATGCGCTCCACCAAGTAATCAAAATTCTCCATTTTCATCCTAACATATCCAAAAAATTTATCCGGGTTTCGTCGAAGGTCCATGCATAGTGTAGAATAGACCCCACGCATCATTCTCTTGGCTGTGATGGGGTGGATCCACAAACGTCGTCTACGATGCCTGATGCGCTGCTGTCTCGCTCTCTCCTTCTCCAGAACAATCACCCTCAAACGATTCGCCTCCGCTGTAAAATCCGCCAAATTCTTCAAAATATTTCCAATCACAACATCCATCTTCGCCAGTAACTTGCTCTTCTCTCCAACCTGCACTTTCTCCTCTACAACCTGTCAAAGAAGGGCTGTAGGAACACGCTATATATAGTTTTCCAGTAGCCAATCCCGTTCGGAAGGCCACAAGGGTCAATTTTAAAAACCGGATCCGGCGTAATCCGTCGAAAAAACGGATAGAAAAACGGATGAACCGGATGAGACGGATCCGGTTTTGTCTGTCCAGAAAAAGACGGATCCGGCAGAAAACCGGATCCGTCACATCCAGTTTTCAGAAACATTTGCCGGATCCGGCGTTCCGGCACGACGCCGGATCACGCCTGACGCCGAAAACCTGAAGTGTGAAAGTAGCCTTAGAAAGAGAGGAGTTCATATGAGGAGTTATGAAGGAGTTATTTGTGACTGTTGTGTGGGTTTTAAGTGTGATAATTCCCTTTCCTCCTCTAATTTGGTTTATTCCCCTTCCTCCACCTCCAGGTGCATTCCTCTCTTATATGTGAGTGAATATTTTGTATGGCTAGTGTTTTCTGTTAACCCTTGTTTGTGTTGCCATCTTTGTCGGGTTGGTGTACTGCGGTGCTCGGTAGTGCCCCTCTTTTCTGAGTGGGGGAAAAGAACAGATAGAGGGCTAACTCAGGAGATAAGGCAAGGGTGGCTGCCCAGCATCTTTAGAAGTATGCCGGGAGTAGGGTGAGCTAGGGCGCCCTGTAGTGTCAGGGACAGGGAAGGAGCCTCTGGTCCCGGGTCACCTGACAGCTGTGTCGTGACACACTATGTACAAGAATATAACTACTATAATACTGCCTCCTATGTACAAGAATATAACTACTATAATACTGCTCCTATGTACAAGAATATAACTACTATAATACTGCCTTCTATGTACAAGAATATAACTACTATAATACTGCCCCTATGTACAAGAATATAACTACTATAATACTGCCCCTATGTACAAGAATATAACTACTATAATACTGCTCCCTATGTACAGGAATATAACTACTATAATACTACTCCTATGTACAAGAATATAACTACTATAATACTGCCTCTATGTACAAGAATATAACTACTATAATACTGCCTCTATGTACAAGAATATAACTACTATAATACTGCTCCTATGTACAGGAATATAACTACTATAATACTGCTCCTATGTACAAGAATATAACTACTATAATACTGCTACTATGTACAAGAATATAACTACTATAATACTGCTCACTATGTATAAGAATATAACTACTATAATACTGCCCCTATGTATAAGAATATAACTACTATAATACTGCCTCCTATGTACAAGAATATAACTACTATAATACTGCCCCTATGTATAAGAATATAACTACTATAATACTGCCTCCTATGTACAAGAATATAACTGCTATAATACTGCTCCCTATGTACAAGAACATAACTACTATAATACTGCTCCTATGTACAAGAATATAAATACTATAATACTGCCCCTATGTATAAGAATATAACTACTATAATACTGCCCCTATGTACAAGAATATAACTACAATAATACTGCCCCTATGTATAAGAATATAACTACTATAATACTGCTCCTGTGTATAAGAATATATCTACTATAATACTGCCCCTATGTATAAGAATATGACTACTATAATACTGCTCCTGTGTACAAGAATATATCTACTATAATACTGCCTCTATGTACAAGAATATAACTGTTAGGGTTGCGGATCACACTGAATATAAAATATAGGTAAGTGCGATCGCGACCCGGGGTTCACTGTGCAGAGATGGTATACTGCTGCTATACAACAACGGACAGCGTGTAGTAAGATGCTCGCTGGACACTGGCGGGTAACCACTGACCTGGTGTGATAGGAAGCGGGCTCTGTTACTGCACAGAGTCCGCAGAACCGATGACGGAGCCTGTTAAACCTCACAGGCTACAGCTAGAGCAGCGCTAGCGTGTGGTCACAGGACACTGCTGCCGAGACACGAGAACAATGCTCCTCTAGACCCACTAGCATCCGGAACTGCTACTACGGAGCCAGGGAAATTTCACCCTGGAACGCTGTGTTAACCATCACAGGGCGCAGCCAACATTAATCTACCGCTCTGAGCATGTACTGCGTCTGTGCTTGCGGTCCCCACTAACCAGCCTGAGCTTAGTGCTGGAAAGCACACAATCTGTGCACGGCTCTGTACAGACGGATACTGCCACACATGCAGTACTGTGATGCCTGTGCTGACTGGCGCCCGCTGGCGCTAACGGATAAGTGAGCTGACTGCACTGCGGCGCTAAGCAGTACCAGTACTGAGTGCTGACTCTTACTCTGCGACCCTACCTCATACACAACCGAGGGAGGGGAGTCATAATGAGTCACTCACCAGTCTCATACATCCGTCATCACACACACCACTATAACAATGAGAATTAATCTTTATCATAGTGCATGGCGGAGCAGCCATGTGAGGCTTTTATAGCCATGACCTTCCGGGACCTTCCTGATGGTCCAATCAGAGCAGGACCTGAGCATGTGACCTCCGATCTCCAATGAGAGATCGTCCCACAGGCATGCTCAGTGGACCAAAAGAAGGACTTAGTCCCTGGAGTTGCTCACTGCTGACTGGCATGCATTGCTATAGCTGGACCTGAGGTGGCAGCAGCAACCAATGCTACTCTGAGCAGAGCGCTGGGATCAACGAGTCTACAGAGCAGCCTCCTCTGCAGCCGGAGAGGAATGGTGTCATGGTTAGGACATGGTTAATGTCCTGGTTTCTCAGGGTTAATGTTGCTGGCCTCCCTTTGGATCTGGGAGGGGTATTTATACTCACTCCAGACTAGGATTCCCTGTGAGCTATACTGTTATTCTGGCTGTGTGACTGACCCCTGGTGTGCGTGTATACTGCATTGCTTATTTGATTCCCATGTATGAACGGTCTGTCCCCTTACTCTGTTCTCTGTCTCGCGTTTTGGTACTATTGTCTTCTCTGGTTCTGACCTCCTGGCTTGGCTATTGTTACTCCGTTACCGTTTGCCCCTTTTGTACCGTCTATTGCCCTTTCTGGTTTTCTGATCTATTGCTACGTCCTGACTATCCGCTCTGGTTATCACTTTGACACTGTCCTGCTATCTCTTGCTTTGACCCCGGCTTGATCTGGTTTACGTCCCTGTCTATGCCCCTTGGTAACTTGTCCCGTAGTTACCTTCCTAGGAGTTTCCCTGCAGCTCCTAGCTCTGTGGAGCTTGGGCCACGCCCCCAGCAGTCACGTGCTTCAGGTCCTGATAGTCTGAAGCACGCATCGTCACCTCTGCTGCCCTGCTCCACAGGTATCTTTGAGCACTGTTTTTGTACTCAGGACACGCGCACTGGCTCAGTGAGCAAGTGCAGTGCAGTGTTTCTGACAAATGGGAGACTGCAGAAGGCAAGGCCTGGGATTCCTCCTGTGCAGCGGCAGGAACCCGACGCCTAACAATAACTACTATAATACTGCCCCTACATACAAGAATTTAACTACTATAATACTGATCATATGTACAATAATATAACTACTATAATGCTGTCCCTATATGCAAGAATACAGTATTTCTGAAACACCGACATGAGTATAAGGAGCTATATATACAGTCGGTATGGAAAGTAAATTTTTCACTTTTGCTTCATTGCAGCCATTTGGTAAATTCAAAAAAGTTCATTTTTTTCTCATTAATGTACATTCTGCACCCCATCTCGACTAAAAAACCCCCCACAAAATATAGAAATGTTTGCAAATTAAACAAAAAAGAAAATCTGAAATATCACATGGTCATAAGTATTCAGACCCTTTGCTCAGTATTCAGTAGAAGAACCCTTTTGAGCTTGTACAGTGAATGATGTAACAAGTTTTTCACACCTGGATTTGGGGATCCTCTGCCATTCTTCCTTGCAGATCCTCTCCAGTTCCGTCAGGTTGGATGGTGAACGTTGAGGGACAGTCATTTTCAGGTCTCTCCAGAGATGCTCCGTTGGGCCAGACAAGAATGGTCAGAGTTGTTCTGAAGCCACTCCTTTGTTATTTTAGCTGTGTGCTTAGACCTGACCAGAGAATCTTATTCCTCATAGTCTGGGAGCCCTTATTGTGTTTTTTTAGCAAACTCTATGCGGACTTTCATATGTCTGGCACTGAGGACAGGCTTGGACCACTCTGCCATAGAGGCACGACTGGTGGAGGGCTGCAGTGAGGCCGAGGTCACACTTGCGAGTGTGATGCAAGTCTCTCGCATCAATACCCGGCACTCGGGACCGGAGAGTGCGGCTGCATAGAAATACATGCAGCCACACACTCCAGTCCCGAGTGCTGGTGGCACTGCTAGGTATTGATGCATGAGTTTCTCACATCACACTTGCAAGTGTGACCCCCGGCCTGATAATTGACTTTGTGGAACTTTATCCCATCTCCCTACTGCATCTGTGGAGTGGAGCTCAGCCATAGTGATCTTGGGGTTCTTCTTTATATCTCTCACCAAGGCTCTTCTCCCATGATTGCTCAGTTTTGCTGGATGGCTAGGTCTAGGAAGACTTCTTGTGGTCCCAAACTTCTTCCATTTAAGGATTATGGTGGCCACTGTGCTCTTAGGAACCTTGAGTACTGCAGAAATTCTTTTGTAACCTTGGCCGGATCTGTGCCTTGCCACAATTCTGACTCTGAGCTCCTTGGCCATTTCCTTGGACCTCATGATTCTCATTTGGTCTGACATGTACTGTGAGCTGTGAGGTCTTATATAGACAGGTGTGAGCCTTTACAAATCAAGTCCTATCAGTTTAATTAAACACAGCTGGACTCCAATGAAGGAGAAGAACCATCACAAGGAAATGGACAGCATGTGACTTAAATATGAATGTCTGAGCAAAGGGTCTGAATTAATTTGCAAAAATGTCTACATTTCTGTTTATTTTTGAGTCAAGATGGGGTGCAGAGTGTACATTAACGAGAAAAAAAATGAACTTTTTTGACTTTACCAAATGGCTGCAATGAAACAAAGAGTGAAAAAATTAAAGCGGTCTGAATACTTTCCGTACCCACTGTAAATGTTGAACTCTGTGATACTGATGCAAATGAGTGCACTACACCAGGCCTTCTCAAATGTTTTTATCTGGGGTTTTCACTAGACTGATGTAGATGATATCTGGGCCTCACAAGCACTTGTGTAAGTTCATGATCAAATTAATAATATTGCTCCATTTTTTTGCTTCTTGAACCCAGAATAATTAATATGAGTCAATTATGTTACCGACTTTTCTATTACTGCAGCCATTGAAAAATCGGCACAGTATTAGATCACTAATGAACCTTATCAACAACTAGGGGGCGCCTCACTGGTGACGCCGGTATCACAGTTTGCAAAACACAGCGATATAGGAAAAATTCATGTTGGATGGACATCCGTGTGTATGGACCATCATTGTAGAATGCACTTCTTCTTAGCTGCTGTAATGTTCTGGGGTGAGGTGGACTTTACACATGCAGATCCCATTCACTAGAAATACCATTTGTTGATTTTCCTTCCAATCTTTTTTACTTGAAATGATTTTTCTCTTTGTAATGAAAGCTTTAAACATGGAAAGAAGTAAAAATCCTCGGTGTGTTGTGAAATCCTAGACATATTGTGATCACTTTTCGTCCATGCTGACACTATTTTGCTGAGACCATATGTAGTACACAGGATCCCGCAGCCCCCACCTGCTGCCAGAATTCACCCATGTGCAGTCAGAACACATGATTTATTTTGCAGCTATTTTTGGTGCAGTCAGAAATAGCATTTTATCATTATTTTTGGCACAGAGACTCTGGAAAAAGAGCAAATCTACTCTTACTAATCATGGAAAGCCACACACGTTAATGGCAGCTCCTATGCTTTTAGCCAAGGAATCTGTCACCAGCATAATGTAGAGACAGAGACCTTGATTTCAGGGATGTATCACTTACTGGGCTGCTTGCTGAAGTTTTGATAAAATCACAATTTTATCAGCAGGAAATTATCAGTTGAGGACTAGTAAACCTGCTGCCACGTAGTCTTCCATAGTCTGCATAACCCCGCCCTCGCCACTGATTGGCAGTGCTCTGCACAGAGCACACAGGAAGCAGCCAATCAGTAGGTTGGGCGGGGTTATGCACAGCTCAGCAGTCAGAGAGCTGCTAGATCTGCAAAAGAGAAAACAGGGATTGCACCCAAATTATAACAAGTAGTTGCTGGAATCAGAGTCTCTACTCCTACATTAGGCTTCTATCAGATGGGGTAATAGAAGCCAGGTTCACTTTTAACCCGTTAAAGGGAGGTATTCCAAAATTGCTAAATTGGGAAAGGGTTAAAAGGACACCCCTATGGTAAGACAGCGGGATGGCAATCTCTGCGAATGTTATGAATATACACAAAGCAAGCAGCAGTGTACGGAAATAAGGGAAAGCAATGATCAAAAGGGACGGACGGCACAAATTCAGGGTGATGAGAGCAGTAATGATATCCGCCAGTGACCTGGAGGACAAACTTCCCAGGAGCAGCCGCCATTTCCTCAGACTTAATTACACGCTACATCCTTCGATTCCAATCTGTGACGGCAGGAAGCCTGATGATGTCCATACTGTGTATACATGACAGGGACAGGATTTGCTGCAGTTTCCTGATGTCATTTTATTGTACCATTCAATGAAGAACGTTCTTTTATTTGTTTTTCTTGAATAATTCAGGAATGTAGGCAGCGAAAATATAAACTTTTTTTTTTTTTTTTTTTCTGATGTGTTTACAGCTCCTGAAATATCCAGCAGTGGAACAGATGCTGCCATTATTGGGGGTAAGAAATCTGATTCTAGTAGAAAATGAGCAAAGGATCCAGAGTGGGAGTCCGGTGTAACACGCCAGATTAACCCCCCCCGCCCAGAACATACCCGGGGTTAAAGTGGCCCAGGCCAGATTATACCCCTCTGGGCCAGAATATACCCGGGGTTAAAGTGGCCTAGGCCTGTACATACCCGGGGTATATTCTGGCCCAGAGGGGTATAATCTGGCCTGGGCCACTTTAACCCTGGGTATGTTCTGGCCCAGAGGGGTATAATCTGGCCTGGGCCACTTTAACCCCGGGTATGTTCTGGCCCAGAGGGGTATAATCTGGCCTGGGCCACTTTAACCCTGGGTATGTTCTGGCCCAGAGGGGTATAATCTGGCCTGGGCCACTTTAACCCCGGGTATGTTCTGGCCCAGAGGGGTATAATCTGGCCTGGGCCACTTTAACCCGGGTATGTTCTGGGCGGGGGGGTTAATCTGGCCTGGGCCACTTTAACCCCGGGTATATTCTGGGCGGGGGGGTTAATCTGGCGTGTTACACCGACATTAGTTTGTTAGAAATCGTATGTGACCACCATGCTGCTAAACATAACCATCTATTAGAGCAGGTTCAGACAGATGCATTTCACGGCCTGTATACTGACCCCAGATGACTGCCTCCTATGACGCTGTAGGGTCGGGTCTGGAGACATGGGTCAGTCCATGCATTGCGCTCTTGAGTAATATTGCCGTCTGAGCCTTCCCTAAAGAGGACATCTTAATTTGACCACTTTTTTTGTAGGAAGGGGCTACCTGATGATTTTAGGCGCAACACTGTTCTCGTGGCCTAAAATCCTTGTATGCCGCTGTTACATCGTTACGTTGTATTCTGTGGCTTATAGGAAAGGAGGCAGGAAAAGGAGAAAAGGGAAAGCTGAATGAGGAACATAACCAGGATCAGAGGAAGGCAGGAATAGGACGCAGAGGAAGAAAGAGCAAGATTAGATGGGAGAGAGACAGAGAAAAATATAGGACATGTCGCCAGGTTTTTGTTATCTAACCTGAGAGCAGCATGATGTAGGGGCAGATACCCTGATTCCAGTGCTTTCTGGACTGATTGCTGTCGTTTTCATAAAATCTGTTTGGTCAGCAGGAGATGATCACTAGAGGACTAGTAAACCTGCTAACATGTAATCCAACCCCGCCCCCACCACTGATTGGCCCATTTTTGTGCATGCGCAGTGTACACAGAAAGCTGCCAATCAGTCGTGTGGGTGGAGTTATGCGGAGCTCAGCAGTTAGAGAACTGATGGATCTGCAGCAGAGAAAACAGATTTTAATCAAAACTGCAGCAAGCAGCTCAGTAAATGACACATCACTGGAATCAGGGACCTGTCCCTATATTGTATAGAAAAAACCAGATGCCCTTGTAACGTGATGTAACTTTATTTTCTTCTCAGGCATTGTGGCAGCTGTGGTCGTCGTGGTTTTAGTTCTAGTTGTTATAGTCCTTCTTCGTTACCTGTATCGACATAAGGGGACGTATATCACCAACGAGGATAAAGGCTCGGAATTCGCAGAAAACCCTGACACGGCGTTAAAAAACGACCCATCATTGCAGGAGGCAGTATCCGAATCGAAAAAGGAGTATTTCATCTGAGCGCCCTGCAGCACCATTGTGACCGTACACCCACAGTGGTCCCCGAAGGGGGTTTACCCTACGTGCAAGGTCAAAATGTCTGAATTGTATATGTGTGGGCAAGTACTTATAGGATAAGTCAGGGAAATCATCACTAACAGTCTGGATTATGGCCTGAAAAATATGACACCAAGAATCTTCGCCTACAAGGTAAAGTGGCTGCTGAGGCGTGAGGTTCATCATGGAGCCTCCGGAGATGAAGAAGTAATGACCTCGTCTGGCTGCATTCAGAGCTGAAGCAATTCCACTTAATGGAAAAAATAAACATGAGAAAATCATCATTGTACCTAAAACTTGCACTAACACACCATCTTCATGAGATTGGCTGCAGGGCCGGACTGGAACTGAACCTCAGCCCTGGCATGTGAGGGTCCACCGGCCCACCCAGTGCGTGGTAAATGGGACATTTTCATGCATTTGTGGGTTATAGCTGATTCGGGGATGTGTCACATTTTTTAAATAAAAATTTCTGTAAACTTCACTTTATCATTAACAGACATAATGTAGAATACAAATTTCCCTACAGGAAAATGTTCATTTCTTTCAAATGGATTGACAGACATATTTGCAATAAAGAGCTCCAAGACCCCCAAAAAACGCTTTGTTTGACAGTACCAGAAAAGTAAATGAGGTGTCTTAACCCCTTTACCCCCAAGGGTGGTTTGCACGTTAACTCCCGGGCCAATTTGTACAATTCTGACCACTGTCCCTTTATGAGGTAATAACTCTGGAACGCTTCCATGGATCCCAGTGATTCTGACACTGTTTTCTCCTGACATATTGTACTTCATGCTAGTGGTAAAATTTCATTCATATGGAAAAATGGAAATTTGGCAAAAACGTTGAAAAGTTTGCAATTTTCCAACTTTGAATTTTTATGCCCTTAAATCACAGAGCAATGGCACACAAAAAACTTAATAAGTAACTTTTCCCACATGTTTACTTTACATCAGCACAATTTTGGAACCAAACTTTTTTTTTTGTTAGGACGTTATAAGGGTTAAAAGTTGACCAGCGATTTCTCATATTAAAAACACCGTTTTATTTTTAGGGACCACATCATATTTGAAGTCACTTTGAGGGGTTTATATGATAGAAAATACCCAAAAGTGACACCATTCTAAAAATTGCACCCCTCAAGGTGCTCAAAACCACATTCAAGAAGTTCATTAACCCTTCAGATGCTTCACGTGATTTTTTTGAATGTTTAAAAAAAAATGAACATTTAACTTTTTTCCACAAAAAAAATTACTTCAGGTTCAATTTTTTTTATTTTACCAAGGGTAACAGGAGAAATTGGACTACAAAAGTTATTGTGCAATTTGTCCTGAGTACGCTGATACCTGATATGTGGGGAGCAACCACTGTTTCGGTGCATGGCAGAGCTCAGAAGGGAAGGAGCGCCGTTTGACTTTTCAATTTCAAAATTGTCTGGAAATGAGATCGGACGCCATGTCACATTTGGAGAGCCCCTGATTTGCTTAAACAGTGGAGACCCCCCACAAATGACCCCATTTTGCTTCACAGAAGTTTATAACGCCCGGGCGTGAAAATAAAAAAAATATTTTTTTTTATTTTTTTCACAAACATGATCTTTTAGTCCCCAATTTTTTTATTTTCCCAAGGATAACATGAGAAATTGGACCCCAAATGTGATTGTCCAATTTTTCCTGAGTACCCTGATATCCCATATGTGGGAGAAAACTACTTTATTGGCACACTTAGGGGCTCGGAAGGGAAGTAGTGATGTTTTGGAATGCAGACTTTGATGGAATGGTCTGCAGGTGTCATGTTGCATTTGTAGAGCCCCTGATGTGCCTAATCTGCCTAAATAAAAAAAAATATTTTTTTCCACAAAAATTATATTTTTGCCCCCAATATTTTATTTTCCCAAGTGTAACGGGAGAAATTGGACCGCAAAAGTTGTTGTGCAATTTGTTCTGAGTAAGCTGATACCCCATATGTGGGGGTAAACCACTGTTTGGGTGGATGGCAGAGCTTGGAAGGGAAGAAGCGCTGTTTAAATGCAGAATTGGCTGGAATTGAGATCAGATGCCATGTTGCATTTGGAGAGCACCTGATTTGCCTAAACAGTGGAAACCCCCAATTCTAACTCCAACCCTAGCCCTAACCCTAGCGGGGAAATGGAAAGAAATACTTTTTTTTTTAAATTTTATTATTTTTCCCTAACTAAGGCGGTGATAATGGGGGGTTTCATTTACTATTTATGGCTGGTTTTTATGTTTGGCAGCTGTCACATGCTAAAAAACGCTTTTTATTGTAAAAATAGATTTTGCATCACCACATTTTGAGAGCTATAATTTTTCTATATTTTGACCCACAGAGTCATGTGAGGTTTTATTTCTTGTTGGACGAGTTGATGTTATTATTGATACCATTTTCGGGCACGTGACATTTTTCATCACTTTTTATTCTGATTTTTGGGATGCATAATGAACAAAAAACAGCATTTCATGAATATCTTTTGGAGGGGGTGCGTTTACACCATTGCGCTTGTGGTAAAATTGATAAAGCGGTTTTATTCTTTGGGTCAGTATGATTACACCGATACCTCATTTACAGTGGGGCAAAAAAGTATTTAGTCAGTCAGCAATAGTGCAAGTTCCACCACTTAAAAAGATGAGAGGCGTCTGTAATTTACATCATAGGTAGACCTCAACTATGGGAGACAAACTGAGAAAAAAAAATCCAGAAAATCACATTGTCTGTTTTTTTTCATTTTATTTGCATATTATGGTGGAAAATAAGTATTTGGTCAGAAACAAGCAATCAAGATTTCTGGCTCTCACAGACCTGTAACTTCTTCTTTAAGAGTCTCCTCTTTCCTCCACTCATTACCTGTAGTAATGGCACCTGTTTAAACTTGTTATCAGTATAAAAAGACACCTGTGCACACCCTCAAACAGTCTGACTCCAAACTCCACTATGGTGAAGACCAAAGAGCTGTCAAAGGACACCAGAAACAAAATTGTAGCCCTGCACCAGGCTGGGAAGACTGAATCTGCAATAGCCAACCAGCTTGGAGTGAAGAAATCAACTGTGGGAGCAATAATTAGAAAATGGAAGACATACAAAACCACTGATAATCTCCCTCGATCTGGTGCTCCATGCAAAATCCCACCCCGTGGGGTCAGAATGATCACAAGAACGGTGAGCAAAAATCCCAGAACCACGCGGGGGGACCTAGTGAATGAACTGCAGAGAGCTGGGATCAATGTAACAAGGCCTACCATAAGTAACACACTACGCCACCATGGACTCAGATCCTGCAGTGCCAGACGTGTCCCACTGCTTAAGCCTGTACATGTCCGGGCCTGTCTGAAGTTTGCTAGAGAGCATTTGGATGATCCAGAGGAGTTTTGGGAGAATGTCCTATGGTCTGATGAAACCAAACTGGAACTGTTTGGTAGAAACACAACTTGTCGTGTTTGGAGGAAAAAGAATACTGAGTTGCCTCCATCAAACACCATACCTACTGTAAAGCATGGTGGTGGAAACATCATGCTTTGGGGCTGTTTCTCTGCAAAGGGGCCAGGACGACTGATCCGGGTACATGAAAGAATGAATGGGGCCATGTATCGTGAGATTTTGAGTGCAAACCTCCTTCCATCAGCAAGGGCATTGAATATGAAATGTGGCTAGGTCTTTCAACATGACAATGATCCAAAGCACACCGCCAGGGCAACGAAGGAGTGGCTTCGTAAGAAGCATTTCAAGGTCCTGGAGTGGCCTAGCCAGTCTCCAGATCTCAACCCTATAGAAAACCTTTGGAGGGAGTTGAAAGTCCGTGTTGCCAAGCGAAAAGCCAAAAACATCACTGCTCTAGAGGAGATCTGCATGGAGGAATGGGCCAACATACCAACAACAGTGTGTGGCAACCTTGTGAAGACTTACAGAAAACGTTTGACCTCTGTCATTGCCAACAAAGTATATATCACAACGTATTGAGATGAAATTTTGTTTCTGACCAAATACTTATTTTCCACCATAATATGCAAATAAAATGAAAAAAAAACAGACAATGTGATTTTCTGGATTTTTTTTCTCAGTTTGTCTCCCATAGTTGAGGTCTACCTATGATGTAAATTACAGACGCCTCTCATCTTTTTAAGTGGTGGAACGTGCACTATTGCTGACTGACTAAATACTTTTTTGCCCCACTGTATATAATTTTTTTATGTTTTGGAGCTTTTATACAATAAAATACTATTTTTGCATCGCTTTATTCTGTGAGCTACAACTTTTTTATTTTTTTGCTGATGACGCTGTATGGCAGCTCGGTTTTTGCGGGACAAGATGACGTTTTCAGTGGTACCATGCTTATTTATATGCGTCTTTTTGATCGCGTGTTATTGCCCTTTTTTTTTTTTTAGTGGTTCACTAAAGGGGTTAACTAGTGGGACAGTTTTATAGGGCGGGTCGTTACGGACGCGGCGATAGTAAATATGTGTATTTTTATTGTTTTTTTGGTACCAAAAAAAAGATTTATTTTTTTTTTAATTTATTTAGGATTTTTTTTAAAATTATTTTTACATATGATTTTTTTTTTTTTTACTGTATCAGTGTGGGACAATATAATGAAGTGTCAGATTGCTGATCTGACACCTTGCACAGCTGTGTGTCAGATCAGCGATCTGCAGGCACTGCTGGAGGATTTCTCAGGCACTGAGGAAGCCGCCTTCCTGCAAGACCCCGAAAGCCTCCGTGGCCATATTGGATCCGGTGGCCTGCAGAGAAGGAGGCCCTCGGAAAAGCGCAATCACATCGCGCTGTTCCGAGAGTCCAGGGAAACACGCAGGAAGCCCCCCTTCCTGCGTGATTCTTCCCTTTGCCCCCGGTACACTGAGATCATGTTTGATCGCTGTGTGTCGGGGGTTAATGTGCCGGGGGCGGTCCGTGACCGCCCCTGTCACATAATGCTGGGTGTCAGCATATCGCTATGATGTACTGTCCCATCCATGCGTATTAAGTCCCAGGACACATGGACGGGCTAGTACGTCAGATGGCAGAAAGGGGTTAAATCTCATGGAAAAGCAGCGTATTTTTCCTTGCAGTTTCATGTTCGTAACGCTATTCTTTTGTCATTTTAGCAGCATTTTTCATTCATTCTAAAAAAACGTGAAAAAAATCTCATAAAAAATCACAGAGATTTTCCTGCCAAGAGACACATTTTGGTGCAGAAATGTCTATAACAAATACTTATTGTGTGCACACACCAGCGCTGTGTCATTACCAGTAAACATTGCAGATTATGGGCTGGCATCTTTACTAGTTATCTAAAGTCTCCTTTGGGGTGAAAACCCCCTTTAATGGCTGTGGTCATCCAGGGTGAATGCACCTAAGGTCACGGTCACACTTGTGAGAAACTCGTACGAGTCTCGCGTTTCAAGACCCGGTACTGCCGCCGGCACTCGGCACCAGAGCTTGCGGCTGCATAGAAATACACGCAGGTGTGCGCTCCAGTGCCGAGTGCTGGTGGCAGTGCCGGGTATTGAGACACGAGACTCATGCAAGTTTCTCCAAATCTGACCCCGGCTTAACAGAGAACCTGTCAGCAAGTAAACACATGGCTGTAATGTTGCAATAATTCTGGAGTCAAACTTGCGAGTGTGAAGCCAGAATCTTGCGCGAGTCTTTCACATCAATACCAGGCACTGCCGCTGGCACTCGGGACTGGAGATATGCGGCTGCATGTATTTCTATGCAAATATGGCACCCCAGGAGTGCGGTTGCCACAGTGAGATTGCCTCCCTCACAGGGGGGTGATGACATGCCTGGAAGCAAGGAGGGGTTCCCTGACCAGATAACACTTACTGTACATCCAACACTTTTCCTGAATCGAGACCAGAAGGGGGAGCTCTAAACCCGGTTTCAGGGGAGCTTCTCTATCAGTTCTGGCCTGGAGGAGGGGTCAGTCAGTCAGTGTCTGGAACTGAGAGAGACAGAGTCTGAGTAAAGAGACAAGAGAGGAGAAGTGAAAGAGAACCTAGGGAGTGGAGCTGTAACCAAGCTCAACCCAGAGAACAGCGCTAGAAGCCAGACTCCGAGTCCGTGGCTGACAGGTACAACAGTCCCAGCAGCTAAATCCAGGGGCAGGGGATTGCAGGTCTCCTGGCCCAGGAAACACCCAAAGGCACAGCAGCAGACCAGAGCCCGGAGCCGCCACAAAGGAGCAACACCTGCAATAGGCTCAAGATGCCTGCCATATGGGAAAATACTTCAGAAAAATAAGGAACAGAGGACTAAGCATAGCTTTAGGCAGCAAGGACTTCAGAGGACAACGCAGTAAGGAGGCTTCAAAACCCATCTTGCTTCGTGGATCCTAAGTTGCTTCCAGGCTCCCCGGACCTCCATTGTCATCTGTAACTAGCGCCTTGGCCTGCACTTCAAACCGTGAGTAAAAGTGTGGAAACTGCACCCTGATGTGTCTGTAGTGTCGGTGGTGGGGTGCCGAGCTGGGGGGGGGTGGTCCTACTTTTGTACCGCGCAGAGATGATAACAGAGACACGATGAGGCAGATTCTGGGTGCAACAGGTCCAAGTTTATTTCATTACTTGCCGTCCGCCTGACGGCCTCCGCAGCACACCGCACGTTTCTTCACTTATCGGCCCTCCGTTTCCAGAGCCGTTTACACACCGTACTTTTACAATAGGGACGTACATATGCGTACTGTCCCTCCTTCACTTGTTCGACGCTCCTGACAGGTCCGCCACTGTGGCCGCCCTAGGCCCAATAACCAACAGCGCTTTCACTGGTCAGTCGTCGTGTCAAATACGGTATATGGCACTCACTGCCTCGTCTCTTCTGCGGTATCTTTCTGTCAGGACCACCCCCTGACGTTTCCTCTCCTCAGTCCCCTTGGTCGGATTCTCCTCAGGGCACACAGACTGGCGAAGTCCTCCTGTCACCTGGGCTCCCCCCTGGGGACTGGAACTTTCTGGAACCCTCCCTCAGTATTTATAACTTCCCCGGTTCCTTGAAACTGTCACTAACTGTCACCACGCCCCCCATGACCAACGGTTTCTAAAGCCCTAAGCTGCTGTAAAGTCCTTTGCTCACACTCCACCCTGCCATCTAATGGTCATCCCAAGGTACTGCACGTCCACTACACTTTTCTAGTTGTTTCCCCACTGTAATCACTGTCTCCTACCTACACTGTGCAAACCTATCTTTCTTCACTCTGACTAGTCCGTCCGTCCGTCAGGTCACCTTCCCTACACTCCCCCTTCCTTTGTCCATTGTCATCCTCGACAATCGTCATCCCTGCCTTCGTCGTTCTGAATCTACACCTACATTCTGTTGTCGGACCAGAAGTTGAGCCAAGCCCACTATCTGCGGGGGCCGAACTATACTGGGAGCACTATGCTCTGAGCAGCCTACTGCTACTCACCAGCGCGCACGCCACATGACAACGTCTTTCAAATTGGGCAAGGTACACCCGTATTCTCTCTACGGCGTGTATCTTTCCCCTACTCTCCCCTACTGTTACCTTTCACTATCCGGTACGCCATGATCGAGGCCACTCACCTACCAGATCATTGCCGGCGCCCGCCTTTCCTTCTTCAGGGGTGTCTGTGGTGTTGGGGACCTGACCTAGGACGGCTGTCTTTCTAACGTCTTCCCATTCATTTTCCTTCTTTCAATTACATGTCATGGTCGGCGTCCCGGTCTCCCAGACCTCAACTCTTAGATCCCTACCGGATCTCACACTTTCCTTTGGTCCCGCAGACCTTCCCTTACCCGGACCTGTTGCATTTTACTTTGGCATATTATACAATAAACAACTTTATAATAGCACAAATACCCATTTTTATATTATTTTTTTTTCATTTTCTTTTTGCTTTAAAACTCAACATCCCACAGTAAACATCACCGGTACTCCTTTTCCCTCCCCCTTCCTTGGACATGGACACTCCCTCTCTTCTACATATCCCCGCTCTGTCAGGCAATCAACTTTACGTTTGCTTTCCATACATGGAACATAAGAAAAGAGAGAAACAGAAAATAATTGCATCATATAACTACAAAACACATTTTTTTTTTTTAAACACAACTGTCCTTTTTAACCTGCACAACGGTGCACCGAAATTCTGACAGTCCAGGCCATCTCCTGATGGCCGGTAGCAAGGGGCCCACAGCCGTGGAACTCCTGGGATGAAGGGAGTGTCCAATACAGTCCTCTTTACGGGGGTTCGTGTTCCTCGGGTACCGCCAGTACCGCCACCGCATAATACCCGCGGGGGCAGTATTCCTTATAATAAGAGACATAGTCCCCTATTTCCAGGGCACGGCCGTGGCGTATGGAGGCTACGTTCACGTATACCTTCTGGCCAGTCTGATCACGTATGAAGCCATACCCCCGGGCCTTTTTCTTCCTGATCACCTCCGCTTCCCACACGGAGGGAACAGCACGGGCCCTGGAGTCCGGTGGGCGGGACTCCGCTGAAAAAGACCGCAAGACAGAAACGGCCGAAGATTTCTGCAGCCCAGCAGCCGCTGGGGTCAGGTGGCAAATGGGGAGAACCGGGTCCTCGGGGGCTGGAATCACAGGGCCCGCTAAATCGGTCGCAGCCGACTCCAGCAGCGGCATAACCGCGGCCTCAGGACAGGCCGCATCCACTACTTCCAACGGAGTCGGAGTAACAGCCGATTTCAACAATGCAGCTGCTATTAGCAGGGAAAGCGCAGCAGCATCTTCTTTGGGTGAGCTCTGCACTGGTGACTCCGGGCGGGGTAGTTCGGGGACATGAGCGGGGACCTCGCTCAGCTCTGCATACACCACGGGGCCCGTGGTAACTAGGCCTTCCGGTGCGCAGGGGGCCGCGTGCTGCAGCAGAATGGTGGGGGCCGCTTGCGGAGGCACTGGTAGGGCCGGGGGTACTCTCACCTTCCCTGGCGCTGCGGCCTCCGTTCCATCATCACGCAGTTTCCCCCGCAGCCTCCGTTCCTTGCTCCACTGTCCTGCGGGCCTTCCCTCCAGACTCGGGGGCTCCGCTGAGAAGTCCTCTGCTGGTATTGGTGGCAGCCGTTCTCGCTGACTCCCCTCAGGCTCCGCTCCCCGGCTCAGCATCCCGCTGCCTGCCCGTAAATCTGAAGATGACTTCTGGTGCAGCTCCATCTCTCGCCGCCATTGCCACTCTAGGCGGCCGATGCCCCGACACCCGCAGCATCTCATACCGTCCGTTGGGCAGCACTCGAATGGCGTCAGACAGCCGCAGCCAAGTTTTTCTTCTGTGCCACTCCTCCTGCTGGGTGGGGCGTTGGCAGACCTTTCCATCCATCTGCCAGGGTCCAATATATGGAAACGTCGGTCTCCGGGCATATATTGCTTCCTTTTGGGGTACGTTGGAGGGGGTCCCAGTCCATTCTGAACAACTGCAAACACCCGGACCTCTCCTCTGCGCTGAAGTAATACCGCCATCTTGGGCAGAATCAGCTACTGCCTTGGATCCTCTGCAAGCAACACAGATCCGACACAGCGTCCCAATTTGTAATCCACAGGTCAGTAATTTTTAGTCCACAGGTGTTTATAATCCGAAATAGAGCAGTCCAAGTCCTTTTCCAGTCTTTGAGGCAGGCCTGCCGCAGAAGATGATGTATTAGCGGCGTCTATCCTGCCGACTACGCCAAATGTAGTGTCGGTGGTGGGGTGCCGAGCTGGGGGGGGGTGGTCCTACTTTTGTACCGCGCAGAGATGATAACAGAGACACGATGAGGCAGATTCTGGGTGCAACAGGTCCAAGTTTATTTCATTACTTGCCGTCCGCCTGACGGCCTCCGCAGCACACCGCACGTTTCTTCACTTATCGGCCCTCCGTTTCCAGAGCCGTTTACACACCGTACTTTTACAATAAGGACGTACATATGCGTACTGTCCCTCCTTCACTTGTTCGATGCTCCTGACAGGTCCGCCACTGTGGCCGCCCTAGGCCCAATAACCAACAGCGCTTTCACTGGTCAGTCGTCGTGTCAAATACGGTATATGGCACTCACTGCCTCGTCTCTTCTGCGGTATCTTTCTGTCAGGACCACCCCCTGACGTTTCCTCTCCTCAGTCCCCTTGGTCGGATTCTCCTCAGGGCACACAGACTGGCGAAGTCCTCCTGTCACCTGGGCTCCCCCCTGGGGACTGGAACTTTCTGGAACCCTCCCTCAGTATTTATAACTTCCCCGGTTCCTTGAAACTGTCACTAACTGTCACCACGCCCCCCATGACCAACGGTTTCTAAAGCCCTAAGCTGCTGTAAAGTCCTTTGCTCACACTCCACCCTGCCATCTAATGGTCATCCCAAGGTACTGCACGTCCACTACACTTTTCTAGTTGTTTCCCCACTGTAATCACTGTCTCCTACCTACACTGTGCAAACCTATCTTTCTTCACTCTGACTAGTCCGTCCGTCCGTCAGGTCACCTTCCCTACATGTCCTCGAAGTTATTTACTGCGCCATCCACTCTGCACTACATCCATCACCATCTTTAACAATATAATTACCCTGGGACTAAGCTCTACCTGTGGAGAGCTGTATCAACTCTGCTGCATCAGCCCCAGTGGTCTCGTTTAGCAGACATCCTGGGCCGAGTAACACAGGTGGTGTCACGAATCATCTCTTAAAAACTTTATTTCCCTTTTAATCATTTTTCATTGGACGCCCAGGGCCACGGACTGGGTCACACATCTTTTTAAGAACTGGCCCGGCACAGAGTATTCTCACGGCCCTGGCGGGTGCTCCATTTTGTCATCACTAATAGGATTTTGAAGCCCGGCATCGCCGGGTACTGTGCACCAGAGATTTTGTTGAATTGTGAAATCGGCAGCATTGTTGTGTCACATGGCGCGCGGGAAGAGAAGGGTGTGTCGTCGTGGGTGAATCCTGGAAGAAGGGCGCGAAGTGAAGCACGGACCAAGCTCTTGGATGAACGGAAGCAAGAGGCCCCAATGGGGAAAATCTGGAGGAGCTCCATCGATCCTGTCTGCGGAGCAGCCACTTGCAACAGTAACAACACGCAGGGCCTGGATGAGGATCACTGTGGGGGAAGAAAATATCCAATCCGGGTGGAGACCCAGCGGCGGCCACAGCCCCTATGATGCAGCCAGAACCAGCGGCGGACGCAGCCCTCGTGATACAGCCAGATACAGCGGTGGCCACAGCCTCCATGGTGCAGCCAGAGTTAGAGGCAGCTGCAGCCCCCATAGTCCAGCCGGATCTAGTGGCAGCCGTAGCTTCAGCCTCCATAATGCCGCTATCTATGCCGTACATACCGGGAGCGGCCTGGTTACCGCAGTACTCGGGGGAGTCACACAACTTGAGTGATTTAAAGGAGAGACTATGTGGTTTGTTTGAAGTGTACCCCCTGTCTGAGAGTCAAAAAGTCAGCATCCTCACTGGCCAGTTAACCGGTGTGGCCCAGAGGGAAGTAAAGTCCTGGCTGGACACTGATAAAAGAACTGCCAAACAAATCTTGGCCAGACTGAAGGACACTTTTGACACCCGCACTACTGCAGAGATAAAAATGAGATTCTTTGGGTGCAAACAAAGGGTTCAGGAAGCAGTTTATAGAATGACTCCTGTCTAACAAAGGACACAGCTGGGCATAATGGCCCTACAAAATCCTGAACTGAACTTTGCACACTTTAACGATAGAGCCATCTGGGTGCTGCATGAACCAAATCTTAGTGGCACAGTGCCCCCTAGGCACGCAGTCATTACATACCAACAGCATCCTTTCCCCAGACCCCCGCTGAGGCAAAGATAATGACTATTCTGCAGACCTACGTTTCCAGGTCCAGGAGCTGACCAAAAGTGTGGCTGTCCATGCAAGAGGCCCCATAGAAGATGGTTCAGCTGGCCTCCAGTCCAGATAACGTCCCGTGGCGATGGCAGAGGAGAATCCCACCAACCAGAGGGAGAGACAGCGATCATTACGAGGAGGACGGACAGCCCATTTGTGACTGCTGCAACAAGACAGGGCACATTGCAAGATTGTGTAATTTAAACGAGCAACCCCTGGGGCAGAGGGCCAACCCCCAGGAGTAAAACATCCAGGCCCACAAAACTGGCAAGACAAGTAAGTGGGAGAACGCCTTCCTGGACACCGGCTCCCTGGTGACATCGATGCCATATGTCCTCTTTAAGCAATATTGGGCTAATTCAGACATTAGTTGCAGCCCAGATGAACACCTTTCCATCTTTGCCAGTGATGGTCAGCCCTTGCCTCAGGTGAGGTATAAAGAGGTGACCATTATGATTGGTCGAGTAGAATTGCAGTCGCAAGGTTTGATTATAGTTTATCTTGACAAATGAGAATGCCATCCTATGATTACTTTAGGCACCAATGTAATATAAAATTGTCTTGGAGAAATTATTGTTTTGTTGCAACAGGTAGCCGAGACGGTCAGTTCCAGTCAGCAGCGAGTCCTGCAAAAGGAGATCACAGCACTGATGCAGAGACAACAGGTAGAGCTGTCTGGTGGAGAAGTTGGCAGTGTCAGAGTGAGTGATTCATTCCCCATTGCAGTACCCCCAAGGACTGACATGTTAATTTGGTGACAGGCAGCAATAGGCCTCAGGGGTCAAGATTACCAGGCCCTGGTAGAACCAGTGTTCTCTGATAGTAGGCCCACTGTCCGGACATCCAGGGGGTAGTCGATGTTCACAAGGGAATGGTACTCATCCTGAATTGTGGGAAGAAAGAGGTCTATTTACCTCGGTACGCCACCCTTACTAAGCTGTTCACTATCAGGAACAATGCAATAGAGGCAGCAGAGCCCTTGCTTCCATCTGACCATATGGAGGACAATGGCTCTGAGGGGCAGCTGGAGGATTGGTGTCAGCAGCTACATGTAGTCACTGACTCCACCCCTTCACACCAAAAGAATGGGGCTTACCGGGTGGCTCGAGAGTATGAGCAGGTCTTCAGCAAACATCCTCTAGACTTTGGGCAATCAAAAGGTGTCTAACACCATATCCCCACCGGAGATCATCTGCCCATTAAAGAGAGGTACTGCCCTGTACCCCCAGCACACTATCATCGTGCCAAGGATATGTTATGGGAGATGAAGGAGGCTGGGTAATCAGAGATAGTTGTAGCCCCTGGTCAGCTCCATTGGTCCTCTTTAAAAAGAAAGATGCTACCATGAGAATGTGTGTTGACTATAGGCGAATTAACATTACACACAAGGACGCCTACCCATTACCTAGAATTGAGGAATCACTAACTGCACTGAGATCTGCTAACTATTTCTCTACCTTAGATCTCACCAGTGGGTATTGGCAGGTTCCCGTGGCAGAAGCAGAAAAAGAGAAGACAGCGTTTATGACACCAATGGGCCTCTGCGAGTTTAACTACATGCCATTCGGGCTCTGCAGTGCACCAGGGATGTTTCAGCTGTTAATGGAATGCTGCCTAGGACATAAAAACTTTGAAACTCTTCTGTTGTACCTGGATGACATCATCGTCTTCTTCAAAACCTATGAAAACCACTTGAAGCACCTAGCCGATGTGTTCAAAGCCCTGTGCAATTTTGGCTTGAAAGTGAAGCCGTCCAAATGTCACCTTTTGAAGCCCAAGGTGCAGTACCTAGGCCATATGGTAAGTGCAGAAGGCGTGGCACCATACCCTGATAAAGTCGCTGTTATCCGGGACTGGCAAAGACCCAAGACCATTCATGAAGTATGGCAGTTTCTTGGGTTGGTGGGCTGCTACAGGAGATTCATCAAGGGCTTCATCAAAATAGCCACACCCCTGCAAGATCTTCTAGTGGGCCAATCCAAGAAGGCCAAGTACAAGAGTCCTCTATTTGAGTGGAACAACAGGCTAGAAGAATCCTTCACTCGGATGAAATTGGCTCTCACAGGAGATGAATTCCTGGCCTATCCTGACTATGACCAACCATTTATGCTTTACACGGACGTTAGCAATGTGGAACTAGGAGCCGTGCTGTCACAAATGCAGAAAGGTAGAGAGAAAGTGATTGCCTACACCTGCAGGAAGCTTCATTCCACTGAAAGGAACCCCGACAACTACAGTTCCTTTAAGCTGGAGTTCCTTGCCATAGTCTGGGCAGTAATGGAACGCTTCAAGCATGACCTGGCTTCAGCAAAGTTTACCATCTTCATGGACAATAATCCGCTACTGCTAACCCACCTTGAAATGACTAAGCTGGGTGCGCTGGAGCAGTGATGAATGGCCCGGCTGTCCAATTACAAGTTTACCATTAAGTACCGAGCGGGGCATAAAAAAGCTAATGCTGATGCGCTGTCCAGATGCTCAATTCACCAGATGGGGGAGAAGATCCAGAAGAACTCAAAGAAATCGAGTTACCAACCTTCCACCATCCAGTTGCGGCCCAGTGCTCCCAAGGGGTGAGGAACAAGCACTACATCGTGCAAGAGGCCACTTTAAACTCATTGCCCACCATGAGTGGGCAGAGTTGCAGGATGGCGAACAGGCAGGCCGGCTAGCAAAGGAGTTGCTGACACAAGCCGACTCTCACCCTGGTCCCGATGCTTCACAGGAACCACAGCAGTTGTGGAAGGAGAAGGGCAAGCTTTTCATCTATGAGGGTAAGTTGTGTCAGAGGAACATCAACTTGCGCACACACAAACTGGTCTGGCAGGTGGTAGTTCCGAAGCGGGATGCGCCTAGGGTCCTGGAAGCATACCATGAAGGAGCAGGACATGTCATGGTTAGGACATGGTTAATGTCCTGTTCTCACAGGGTTAACTTTTGCCGGCCTCTCTTTGGATCTGGGATGGGTTATTTATACTCACTCCAGACTAGGATTCCCTGTCAGCTATACTGTTATTCTTGCTGTGTGTCTGACCCCCCTGGTGTGCGTTGATACTGCATTGCTTGTTTGATTTCCGTGTATGACCCGGTCTGTCCCCTCACTCTGAACTCCATCTCTCATTTTGGTACTATTGTCTTCTCCGGTTCTGACCTCCTGGCTTGACTATTGTTACTCCGTTACCGTTTTCCCCTATTGTACCGTCTATTGCCCGTTCTGGTTTTCTGATCTATTGTTACGTCCTGACTATTCGCTCTGTCTAGCCCTTTGGTACTGTCCTGCTATCTCTTGCTTTGACTCCGACTTGATCTGGTTTCTGTCTCTTGTCCCGTAGTCACCTTTCTAGGAGTTTCCCTGCAGCTCCTAGCTCTGTGGAGCTTAGGTCACGCCCCCAGCAGTCACATGCTTCAGGTCCTGATAGTCTGAAGCACACATCATCACCGCTGCTGTCCTGCTCCACAGGTATCTTTGAGCACTGTTTTTGTACTCAGGACACGCGCACTGGCTCAGTGAGCAAGTGCACTGCGGTGTTTCTGACATTATAGCTGACCATTTCAGTTTTTTTTTTCCTCTGAAGGAAAAAAAAAAGTGTGTTATCCTCATGGATCCCATACCAGCTTTGGCTGATCAGGTCAAGCACCTGACCCAAATGTTCCACAAACTTAATATGGAACAGCGCACAATGGCCCATACCCAGCAACAGTTGGTGGATACTGTGCAGGGGGCTGTCGCTGCAGGGGCTCCTAGTGCTGGGGATAGAGATGTGTCATTGGCATCCCCCGAATCTCAGGTCAAATTGTCAGACCCTTTCTCAGGGGATAAAAGGGAGTTCAGGTCGTTCAGAGAAGGATGCAAGCTTTTTTTTTACTCTGAGGCCTCGCTCCTCCAGGGATGAGTTCCAGAGGGTGGTGGTCATCATTTCCCTACTTCGAGGGGCTCCACAGGCATGGGCTTTCTCTCTCTCTTCCTCTGCTCCTGAATGTATGTCTGTGAATTTGTTCTTTGAGGCTCTGGGGCACATTTTTGATGAGCCTGATAGAGTGCGTCTGCCAGAGGATATGGTGATGAGTGTGACACAGGGGAGGCACTCTGCTGAATGGTTCTGCTCAGAGTTTAGACGTTGGACGTCCGAAGTATCATGGAATGATGCTGCCCTGAGGGGGTTGTTCTGCAGGGGCCTGTCTGTCCATCTGCAGGATTCTCTGGCATTACATCCTCCTCCTGATACCCTGGAGGATGCCATGATGCAGGCGGTCCATATGGACCGGAGACTCCGCGCTAGAGGAATGATGCAACAAGAGTCTCCCTTGTACCCCAAATTGTGTGACACTGCACCTGTATATGAGCCAATGGAGGTTGGGTCAGTCTCGGTTAAGGAGAAAGAGAGAAGGCACCGTAGAGTCAATCTACTATGCTTTTACTGTGGAGCCTCTGGACATTGGAAAAGGAATTGCCCCTCCTGCCCTTCTTTAGAGAAACGACTGAGTCTGGGCAACAATCGAGGAGGTTGTCCAGACTCCCAGGTACATTTTTTCTCACGTACAAAAATGGTGCTCCAGGTTGAATTTGAACTTGCTGGCAATCCTGTTACGACCACCGCCTTTGTTGACTGTGGTTCCTCCATTAATCTGATTGATGCTCAAGTTGTGACTCTTAATAAGATAGGGACAGTCCGGTTAAAAGACCCTGTTAAAATTGTGGCTGTGGATTCATCCCCTCTTACCCGTGATGGAATTTGTTTTATGTCTGAAGTTTTTTCTATGAAAGTGGGTTCCAGTCATGTGGAAAATTTAAGTCTTTTCATTATGTATAATCTGCCTGCAGGACTGGTATTGGGAATGCCCTGGTTGCAACGCCACAATCCTCTTATTGATTGGGTGAAGGGGGAGATCACCCGATGGCGATGTAATGATAATGGTCTGTGTTGTAACCCGGTTCCTTTTGTCAATCCGATAAAATCTGTATCTGTGTCATCTGTCGGTCTGGAGGGTATTCCGGAGTACCTGAGAGACTTTGAAGCTGTGTTTTCCAAAAGCGAGGCTGAGGCGCTCCCACGACATAGACCATATGATTGTGCTATCGATTTAGTACCTGGAGCCAAATTACCCAAGGCTCGTTTGTTTAATTTGTCCGGGCCTGAGCGCCAAGCTATGAAAGAGTACATCAAAGAAAGCCTTCGCAAGGGGCATATTCGGCACTCGGTCTCACCCGTGGCAGTGGGGTTTTTCTTTGTAAAGAAAAAAGATGGTGGGTTGCGACCATGCCTCAACTTTCGGGAACTGAACAAAATTACTGTTAAGAACACATACCCTCTCCCGTTGATTCCTGATCTATGCAACCAACTCATGGGGGCCAAATGGTTTTCTAAGCTCGCTCTACGAGGGGCTTATAACCTTATAAGGATCCGGGAGGGGGACGAATGGAAAACTGAGGGGCTGTTTGAGAACCTGGTTATGCCCTTCGACATTCTGTACAAGAGGTATTGGGCTGATTCAGAACTTACCCATGGCCCAACTGATGAACTAACAGTAGTTGCCAGTAGAGTTGAGCGAAACGGGTCGAAAAATTTCAAAAGTCGCCGACTTTTGGCAAAGTCGGGTTTCATGAAACGAAACCCGACCCTAGGATGAGGTCGGCCACGAGGTCGGCGACTTACGCGCCAAAGTCGCGTTTCAAAAGTTTGTTTTGCGCTCTTTTTCAGCCAATCAGGATCCACGGACACTGTGGGCAACGTGATGACATAGGCACGGGTCACCACCATCTTTCAGAAGGGCATGCAAGTGATTGGCTTGCTTTGGTGGGTGTCACAGGGGGTATAAAAGGGCGTGCACGCCGACCGCCATCTTACTTCTGCCGATCTCAGTATAGGGAGAGGTTGCTGCTGATTCTGTACGGAGAGCGTTAGGCAGGGAAGAAGACAAAAAAACTGCTTCTGCTGCTAGCAATTTGGCCTGCACAACACACCAGTCACTGTGTGTGCAGTGCAAGGGGAGGCTATATTGTGGTGTATCAGTGGTGTTGGTTGTTGGGCTGCCTTTTAAGGCTTCCTGACAGGCTGGCTGTCATGATCTCAGTGCGGGTTTGACTCGTACACATGGGGTTAATGTTTGGAACCAGTGCTGATGACTGGCATTTCTGGGGTTAAAGGTTGTGATCCCGGTGCAGGCTTACCTGCACACCTGGGGCTATGATTGTGGCCTCTCCCTGGTTCTGGGGGAGGCTTCTTATAGCCTCAGGACGCTCCCATCCCTGTCAGTTATACTTTTGCCCTTGGCATTGTGTGGTGACCCCTGAGTGTGTTTGTGCTGTGTTCTGGTTACTTGATTCTCTGTGTATGACTCGGTCTGTTCCCTGGATATCGCTTTGGATTCTGCCTGGTACCTTATATGTCTGTTTGGTTTTGATCTCTGCTTGGCCCTGATTATCCGCTCTGTCTCCTCCCTGGTACTGTACTGTGATCCTGTGTATGACCTTTGGCTTTGTCTGACCTCCCATCTGTTTATCTCTCCTGTACCTCGCTGGTCTGTACTGTGCATAACCTCTGCTTTGCTTGGACTCTGATTTCTCTTCCTTCTCTGTGTGCAGGACGCTAAGCCCCGCCCCCTTGCAGTCACATGACCATTCACATGACCATAGGTCCTATGCTGGCTTCCTAAACTTCAGCATCCACAGGTCCTGTGCATCGGTACTTTCTGGCTGTACCTGACCCCGGTACCCCTACATTGCGGGTGAGTCACTGCTCAGAGGAGGCTGCACGCCGGCGCTGACACTCAGGACATGCGCACTGGCTCAGTGAGCAAGTACAGTGCGGTGTTCCTGACACTGGCATTGCTGTTTACCCACTGCTCTGCAAACTGCTTTTTTAAAAGCAATCCAATCTCCCTTATCCTCTAGTCACTTTTGTCACAGCTGTGCCATCGAGCCTGTGACATAGCGCTCAGATATTCATTGGGCCTCACACAATCCAAAAGTGTCCAGTGTCCAAAAGTGTGTGCAGAGATTCAAAATCTCCCTTATCCTCTAGTCACTTTGGTCACAGCTGTGCCATCGAGCCTGTGACATAGCGCTCAGATATCAGTGGGCCTCACACAATCCAAAAGTGTCCAGTGTCCAAAAGTGTGTGCAGAGATTCAAAATCTCCCTTATCCTCTAGCCACTTTGGTCACAGCTGTGCCATCGAGCCTGTCACATAGCGCTCAGATATTCATTGGGCCTCACACAATCCAAAAGTGTCCAGTGTCCAAAAGTGTGTGCAGAGATTCAAAATCTCCCTTATCCTCTAGTCACTTTGGTCACAGCTGTGCCATCGAGCCTGTCACATAGCGCTCAGATATTCATTGGGCCTCACACAATCCAAAAGTGTCCAGTGTCCAAAAGTGTGTGCAGAGATTCAAAATCTCCCTTATCCTCTAGTCACTTTGGTCACAGCTGTGCCATCGAGCCTGTCACATAGAGCTCAGATATTCATTGGGCCTCACACAATCCAAAAGTGTCCAGTGTCCAAAAGTGTGTGCAGAGATTCAAAATCTCCCTTATCCTCTAGTCACTTTGGTCACAGCTGTGCCATCGAGCCTGTCACATAGCGCTCAGATATCAGTGGGCCTCACACATTCCCAAAGTGTCCAGTGTCCAAAAGTGTGTGCAGAGATTCAAAATCTCCCTTATCCTCTAGTCACTTTGGTCACAGCTGTGCCATCGAGCCTGTCACATAGCGCTCAGATATTCATTGGGCCTCACACAATCCAAAAGTGTCCAGTGTCCAAAAGTGTGTGCAGAGATTCAAAATCTCCCTTATCCTCTAGTCACTTTGGTCACAGCTGTGCCATCGAGCCTGTCACATAGCGCTCAGATATCAGTGGGCCTCACACAATCCCAAAGTGTCCAGTGTCCAAAAGTGTGTGCAGAGATTCAAAATCTCCCTTATCCTCTAGTCACTTTGGTCACAGCTGTGCCATCGAGCCTGTCACATAGCGCTCAGATATTCATTGGGCCTCACACAATCCAAAAGTGTCCATCCAGTGTCCAAAAGTGTGTGCAGAGATTCAAAATCTCCCTTATCCTCTAGTCACTTTGGTCACAGCTGTGCCATCGAGCCTGCGACATAGCGCTCAGATATCAGTGGGCCTCACACAATCCCAAAGTGTCCAGTGTCCAAAAGTGTGTGCAGAGATTCAAAATCTCCCTTATCCTCTAGTCACTTTGGTCACAGCTGTGCCATCGAGCCTGTCACATAGCGCTCAGATATTCATTGGGCCTCACACAATCCTAAAGTGTCCAGTGTCCAAAAGTGTGTGCAGAGATTCAAAATCTCCCTTATCCTCTAGTCACTTTGGTCACAGCTGTGCCATCGAGCCTGTGACATAGCGCTCAGATATCAGTGGGCCTCACACAATCCAAAAGTGTCCAGTGTCCAAAAGTGTGTGCAGAGATTCAAAATCTCCCTTATCCTCTAGTCACTTTGGTCATAGCTGTGCCATCGAGCCTGTGACATAGCGCTCAGATATCAGTGGGCCTCACACAATCCAAAAGTGTCCAGTGTCCAAAAGTGTGTGCAGAGATTCAAAATCTCCCTTATCCTCTAGTCACTTTGGTCACAGCTGTGCCATCGAGCCTGTCACATAGCGCTCAGATATCAGTGGGCCTCACACAATCCAAAAGTGTCCAGTGTCCACAAGTGTCTGCAGAAATTCAAAATCTCCCCTGTCCTATAGACACCTTGTACCTTGTTTTACATTATTATATAGTTTGTTGGATTTTGTCTACATTTCTACCAAAAATGAGGAAGGCTGGTGGAAGAGGCCGTGGAATTGGGCGGGGGTTGGCAGCTGGCAATGATGGTGTTGGTGGTGGATCTGATGGTAGTGGCAAGAGCAAAATAGGACCGAATGCAGGAGGTATTGAGCCTGCGTCATCGTCTGGCTACATAAGGCCTCGAACGCTTAGTTTTCTAGGAGTTGGCAAACCGCTTTTAAAGCCAGAGCATCAGGAAAAAGTTTTGTCTTACATTGCTGACTCAGCCTCCAGCTCTATCGCCTCCTCTTCTTCAGTTGTAAAAAGTAAAAGCACTGAGTCGTCATTGGAGGCTCATGTTCATGAACCACACCTTTCCTTGTGTCCTTCACCCCAACCAAGATTGAAGGATGACACAGGCCATACTACTGATTACTCCATGGAGCTGTTTTCACATACCATGCCTGGATTATCAAGTCAAATGGTGAATTACCCAGGCCAAGATGAATCTGACATGTAGTGCACTGATGCACAGCCGCTGATGGATGATTCTGCTGGTACATTCACTCAGAGCACTACATTGTCCTCGCAGTGTACAGAGCCAGATTCTGACCCTGATGAGACTCAGGTGCCCCTTCCCGCACACTATACCACCATACACGGTGACACAGAGGAAGGTGCACATGACATAGAAGAGGAGGTGATGGATGACCCAGTTGTTGACCCAGATTGGCATCCATTGGGGGAAGAGGGTGCTGCTTCCAATAGCTCAGATGAGGAGCATCCACAGCAGACATCGACATCGCAACAGCTGTTATCTGGCAGGCCCGTAGCACTCCAAAGACAGGTTCCAAACATCAAAAGAGTTGCTGGACAGCTTGTCCAGAGGGTCAAAAGATCACAGCGTGCTAGGCCGCAAAATGTCTGCCAAAGTAGGAAGAGTGCAGTGTGGCACTTTTTTGAACAAAATCCTCATGATCAGGCCAAGGTTATCTGTAAGAAGTGCGCAAAGACCTTTAGCCGAGGGAAAAATCTGAAAAATTTGAATACCAGTTGCATGCTTAGACATTTAACCAGCATGCACTTGCAAGCGTGGACACAACACCAAACCTCAAGTGCCACATGTGCAACTGATCACAACGAAGGTAGTCAGCAACGCTACATTGTTTCCCCCACTGTAAGCCCACCGGTTAGCACAGCAGCAGATGTTGAGGTGTCGTTGCAAGACCACAGCAGTCAGGGAATCCCACTGTTATATCAACGAAAGACTGATTCTAGGCCATCAGAAAGAACACCAACTCCATCACCATCATCAACCCTCTCTCAGTCCGCCCTGTCCACCGCTACTTCCACCATATGCAGCTCTCAAGTCCAGCTCACCCTCCCAGACACTATGAGTAGGTCAAGAAAGTACTCAGTCTCTCATCCGCGTACACTGGGTTTGAACGCCCACATTGCCAAACTAATCTCGTTTGAGATGATGCCCTTTCAGTTGGTGGAAAGCACAGCTTTCCGCGAACTCATGGCCTATGCAGTACCACGCTATGACCTACCCAGTCGCCACTTCTTCTCTCACAAAGCCATCCCAGCCCTGCACCATCATGTGAAAGACCGCATTGTCCATGCACTCAAGCAGTCAGTGAGCGGAAAGGTGCACCTCACAACTGATGCATGGTCCAGTCGGCATGGCCAGGGCCGTTACGTGTCCATCACTGCGCACTGGGTTAATGTGGTGGATGCAGGGTCCACAGGGGACAGCAGTGGTGGGACAGTGCGGCCTAGCCCACGGTATAGGAAACAGTTGGCTGTAGGCGTTCGACCCTCCTCCTCCTCCTCCTCCAGAAGCGAAAGCTCGTCCACAGAGCGCAGTCGTACGAGCACTGCATCTGTAGCTGCCACTGTTGTACACGATGTGTCCCCCTATCGAGCAGCTAGTGGAAAGCGTCAGCAGGCTGTGTTGCAGATGATGTGTTTTGGCAACAGACACACCGCCGAGGTGCTGGCCGAATACTTGAAGCGACAAACTGAGTCATGGCTGGGCAGTATACATCTTGAGGCAGGCAAGGTAGTTAGTGATAACGGCCGTAATTTTGTGGCAGCCATAGCCCTTTCAAAACTCAGCCACATACCTTGCTTGGCTCACACCTTGAACCTGGTGGTGCAGTGCTTCCTCAAAAATTATCCGGAGTTAACAGCCCTGCTCCAGAAGGTGCGAAGACTGTGCGCGCACATCCACCGGTCGCCTGTACACTCCGTTCGTATGCAGAAGCTGCAGCGATTGCTCCACCTTCCCAACCACCGCCTCATTATCGACATTGCAACAAGGTGGAACTCTACCCTGCACATGGTGGAGCGGCTGTGCGAGCAGAGGCAGGCCATAATGCATTTGTGGGAGGATACACGGCCAGGCACTTTGAGAGCAGACATGGAGTTGACAGGTGTGCAGTGGTCGAAGCTGAAAGACCTCTGTAAAGTCCTTCAGTGTTTTGAGGAATGCACATGGCTGGTAAGCGCAGACAACGCCATCCTAAGCATGAGCATCCCACTTATGCGTCTGCTCATGCAAACTTTGACGCACCTTAAGGAGCAGGCGTCTGCAGCCAATGTTGATGAGGAGGAAGAGGAGGAGGGAATCCTTCATGACATTCAGCCATTGTCTGCTCAGGGACCTCTCCTGGACGAGGTGGAGGAAGAAGAGGAGGAGGAGGATGATGATGGGGATGATTACTTAGGGGAGGAGGATGCATCTCGTGGGGCAAGTGAAAATGTTGGCGTGGCAAGGTCTGGTACAGGGTTTGTGCGTGACTGGAGGGATGTGGATTTGCCAGAAAGTGCTCCTCCACCCAGCACTCGCAGTGCATCATTGACACCGGGAACATTGGCCCACATGTCAGATTATGCCTTGCAGATCCAAAAAAGGGACCCCCGCATTGCCAAAATGATGAACGATGACGACTACTGGTTGGCCAGCATCCTGGATCCACGCTATAAAGGCAAATTACAAAACATCATGCCACAGGAGAACCTTGACCTAATATTGGCTAATAAACAAGCAACTCTGGTAAATCGGTTGCTTGAGGCATTCCCAGCACACAGCAGCGGTGATGGTTCTCACACGAGCCGTACGGGCCGGGGGCAGCTTGGCAGTGGTGTTCGTGGTGCACAAAGCAGAAGTGGCGTTGGAGACAGGGGTTTCATGACAATGTTGTGGACTGATTTTTCAAATATCGCTCACACAACTGGTAATACTGCATCGATGGAAAGTGACAGGAGACAGCAGTTGTCAACTATGGTTACACACTACTTTTCCTCCCATATCGATGTTCTCCCACACAGGTCATTCCCCTTTGACTATTGGGCCGCTAAACTGGACACCTGGCCTGAATTGGCCCAATATGCCTTACAGGAGCTCGCTTGCCCAGCTGCAAGTGTGCTATCGGAAAGAGTCTTCAGTGCAGCTGGATCAATCCTGACAGAAAAAAGGACCCGTCTGTCAACCCAAAATGTGGATGATCTAACCTTCATTAAAATGAACCATGCATGGGTTTCCAAGGATTTTGTCCCACCTTCCCCTGATGACACATAGGGTGACAGAAAAATGGCTTGCTTTGGTCCACCTCTTCCTGGGACTTCACCTATTTCGCCTTTTGCATCAGCTGAATGTCCAACATCAACATATGCCACTTTCTAAAACTCCCTAACTGTGCTGCCTCCCCCCCCCATGGCCGGGGTCACCACCTAGCGCACGACACCATGCGAGTGCCGTTGCCCTGGACAGGTGGGTAGGCCGACTCTTGGGCGCGGGCACTGGCACAGGGTCCCTCATAGTGCAATCAAGTGTCTCTGACGGTGGTGGTGCACACCCGCCGTCAGACACACCGCTGTACTATGAGGGGCTCAGTGCCAGTACCGACGCCCACGAGTGGGCCCCCCTTGCTTGGGCAGGGCCCCAGCATTTGCAATCTTTACCTCTCCCTGCTCCTCCGCTGTGTAATCTGGGCCGTCAAATCCATACTGGGCCTAACACCGTCTGAGCCTGCCTCCTGATGTATAGACATATATTTTGAATGTGTACGCTATCCATACATGTTATCCGGGGATACGGTACCCTTTCTAACCTTTGTGCAATCACGTGCAATCCATACTGGGCCTAACACCGTCTGAGCCTGCCTCCTGAGACATATATTTTGAATGTGTACGCTATCCATACATGTTATCCGGGGATACGGTACCCTTTCTCACCTTTGTGCAATCACGTGTAATCCATACTGGGCGTGAGAACGGCTGGCGAGCTGTTAAGCAAGCTACAGCACCTGTGGTTTGCACACGTAAGTTTTTCATTTTTTCAGGAATGACGGTTAGGCCTAATTCCGGAACTGCGGTTGACCTGCACTTACTGGGAAATCATTGTTCGCGGGTAATAATTGTAATCAGTGATCCCCATCACTAACGTTGTTCAGCGGGTTATCTGCACCTGTAAGCGACAAACGCTGGCCTTTTCAGTGTAGCGCACATGCAGCCACGGACATGTAAGGGCATGACACACCAGTTATTGGCCAATCTCATGTGCCAGAGCCTCACGTGTCCCTCTAGTAAGCCGGACTCGGACCGCGGGGCATGACGGAGTCTCGTTCGTTAACGGAATTAAGCTTGCAATGTGTGCATCTGTTCTGTAGCTGGCATGGTTGAGGTTTCCCAGGTGGAGTCGAATTTAACCGTAGGCTCCACTCCTGGTGGTGCCCTTCTGGACATTCCTTTAAGGTTCAGCTTTGCAACCATACTGCCCACGTAAAACAAACACTTTGCCTTCATGAACGCTGTTTGGAGGGTCATGGGAATAACCCAATCAGTTAACCTGCTAGAGAGATCCTTCGTTGCTCCCAAGCATGACATCACACTCCCTAGGAAGAAGGTAATGCCACTGTGGCGACCGTACTCCTGGGGGCGACACAAGTGCACTGATGCCCAGCCACTGCTCGATGAATCTGCTGGTACATTGACCCAGACCACTACATTCCCCTCGCACGCTACCCGGCCTGAATCTGACCCTGATGAAACTCAGGTTACCCTTCCCATATACAGTTCCATCTTACACGGTGACAAAGAGGAAGCTGCAGATGAAAGTGCAGGTTCGGCCCACCCGCCATCAGACACACCACCGTACTATCAGGGGCCCTGTGCCAGTGCCGTCGCCAACGAGTGGGCCCCCCCTGCTTGCCCAGGATCACAGCACTTGCAAAGTTGAAATACTGTGCAGTGAGATGGAAGATGGGGACGACGAGAAGTCTAGACTAGTACAGGGATTCCCTAGCGAGGAGACTTATTTGATTGTTTTCAATGTTGGGACAGCAATTTTTGGGGAGCACTATACTCTGGAGAATGATAGATGGGGCCCACCATACACTGGAACATTCCAAAGGTGGACATCAGACACTGGAGCAGCATTTACAGGGCCCATTATACACTAGAGCATTAGAAATGGGGCCCATTATGTTTGGAGCATTATTTGGGCCCATAAGACAGTGGAGCTTCATCCATGGGGACCAACATATACTGTAGTATTATGTGGAGCTCATCATATACTGTTTCAAACATTATATGGGACCAATGATTCTGTTTGGAGAAATAGATGGGCCTCGTCATGAGATGTAAAAAGTGAGGTATTTTTCATTGTACTATACCGCTATTTCTCTGCCGTATCGGAGCATGATGAGTTGTGGTATGTGTTAAAGGGGCGCTCTTTCGCCCAGGGCACATGAAAACCTGCAGCCAGCCCTCCCCCCCCACAACTTTAGCCAAATAACCCCCATTTTTCAGTGCGTATCTTGTATTATGAAGTTAATTAAGGTTGACAAGCTTAAGTAAGAAGAATTGATGCTTTTGGCATTCAAATGGGCACTGTAGGTGTGTTTCCTGTCCTCCTCTCACTGCCGACTTTTATTCCCCATTGACTTACATTGGGTTTCGTGTTTCGGGACGACCCCGACTTTTCCCTATAATCGGACGATCTTGCTCGACCCGACTTTTGGAAAAGTCGGGTTTCACGAAACGAAACGCGACCCTAAAAAACCAAAAGTCGCTCAACTCTAGTTGCCAGTAATGGTCAGTCTTTGCCGCAGATAGGATGTAAAGAAATTACTGTTAAAGTGGGTCGGGTAGAGCTAAAGTCTCAAGGTCTGATAGTTGTTGATATTGATCGACGTGAATGTAATCCCATGATGACTCTTGGTACAAATGTAATTGAAAACTGTCTGTCCAAGGTTATTGTCTTGTTGCAACAGGTTCCTTGTTCCGGTGCTGGTTCCGGTGAACAACGAGTCCTGCAGAAGGAGATCAGAGCCCTGATGCAAAGACAACAGGTAGAACTATCTGGCGGAGAAATTGGCTGTGTCAGAGTGAGTGATCCCTTCCCCCATTGCAATACCCCCCAGATATGAAATGTTGGTTTGGTGTCGGGCAGCTATAGGTCTTAGAGGGAGAGATTACCAGGCATTGGTAGAACCAGTATACTCCGATAGCAGGCCCACTGTCCTGACAGCCAGAGGGGTGATTGACGTACGAAAGGGGAGAGTACCTGTACGCCTTTTGAATTGTGGGGAGGAGGAGGCCACGATACCTCGGTATGCCACAGTTGCTAAGCTGCTCACTGTCAATAACAACTCTTTGCAGGCAGCAGAGCCCTTGGTCTCATTCGATCAGGTGGAGGACAATGGCTCTGTAAAGCAGAGGGAGGAGTGGTGCCAGCAACTGCAGGTGGGAACTGACTCTACGCCCTCCTACCAGAAAAATGGGGTTTACAGAGTGACACAAGAGTATGAGCAGGTATTCAGCAAACACCCACTAGATTTTGGGCAGGCAAAAGAGGTTCAACATCATATCCCCAGTGGAGACCATCCACCCATAAAGGAGAGGTACAGACCTATACCCCCAACACAATACCAATGTGCTAAGAGTATGTTGAGGGAGATGAAGGAAGCTGGGGTTATCAGAGACAGTTGTAGCCCTCGGGCAGCTCCCATAGTTTTTGTAAAGAAAAAGGATGGTACCATGAGAATGTGTGTTGATTACAGGAAAATTAACAGCATTACACATAAAGACGCCTACCCTGTCATGAACTCATTTTCTGCTCCACCAGTTGAGAGTTCCCCTTCTGTTCTCCCTCTGGTGGTGACAGGAGGTAGTGCTGTTGGTTTAAGTGGTAGTGATTTGCCACCTGATGAGGAAGATAACGATTGGATCTCTGGAGTATCAGACTGGATATAAGACAGCCGACGCCCTATCCGGGTGCTGGCGATTCAGTCTTCTTCTCAGGTCCTGGACTTCAGCTCTCTTCCAGTCTTCTCAAGTTAAGTTTGCTTTTTGCTATTGTTCACACTTGCGCTTGTTGGTCAATTCAGTTTTTTGTGTAATCAGCCTGCCCCTGCTGGGACTATGCTGAAATTCCACTCCTATTAATCAGTATTTGCCAATCTGCTTTTTGTCCCTTATTAGATTGGCCTCTTTTTGCTCTGTCTCAGAATATTTCAGAGTGCTGATATAGATTTTGAAGTCTAGTGACTTCAGAGTTAATTTTGCTATCAGAAGTGTTGGACGATTTTTTTGTAGGTTGTTTTTGCAGATTGCAGACAGTGTCTTTCCTTTTCTGTCCTTTTTAGTTTGCCGGGCCCCACCGTTTGCTCAGCCTATTTTCCTGCCTTTGTTTGTATTTTCATCTGTTTCATCGTCAATACATGTGGGGGGCTGTCTTTCCTTTGGGGTCTGCTCTGGGGCAGTTAGTTTTCCTCTTTTCCTGCTTTAGGCTTATGTAGTTCTCCGGTTGTGACGAGGCATCTAGGACCAAAGTAGGAACGCTCCACGACTGCTTCTAGTTGTGCGGTTAAGATCAGGGATCTGCAATCTGCATAGTTACCAACTTCTCCGGTTTTCTGAGACTTAGCTTGTTGTCTTTTTTTCCTCCTCGGTTTCCCATTCATAACATAATCACCAGCCATACCGCAGATTCTAGGGTACTCAAAAGCAGGAAAGAATTGTTAGAGAAAGAGAAAAAAAAAAAGTGTCAGAATTTTTTTTTTATTATTATGTATTTTTTCGTCTTTTTCTTTGGGGCCGTAGGAGGATTTCTTTCCTAATGGAGATTAAGCAACTGTCTGATCGTGTGGAGCAGCTTGCTGCTGAAGTACATGGAATTTACACCTACCTTATTCAGTCACATGCTGCTGAACCCAAGATTCCTACTCCTGATGTGTTTTCTGGGGATCGGTCTAAATTTCTGAATTTTAAGAATAATGGTAAATTATTTCTTGCTTTGAAGCCTAACTCATCGGGGAGCTCTGTGCAGCAGGTTAAAATTGTCATCTCCTTGCTGCGCGGCGATCCCCAAGTTTGGGCTTTTTCTCTGACACCTGAAAATCCTATTCTGACTAATGTGGATGCATTTTTTCAGGCCTTGGGGTTGTTGTATGATGAACCTAATGCCGTTGATCAAGCTGAGAGAACCTTGATGGCATTAAACCAGGGTCAGGATCCTGCAAAGTTGTACTGTCAAAAATTCTGAAAGTGGGCAGTCCTTACTACATGGAATGATAGTGCATTGGCAGCTCTCTTTCGGAAAGGTTTGTCAGAGACCATAAAAGATGTTATGGTGGGATTTCCTGTTCCCTCTGGTCTGGATGGCTCTATGTCATTAACCATTCAAGTTGATCGGTGTTTACGTGAACGTAAAACTACACGGGAGGCGCTGCCACCTTTTGAACAAATGTCTGAACCTATGCAATGTGATGAGGTTTTGTCTAGGGCGCAACGTCGAGAGTTTAGAAGGCGTAATAAGCTGTGTTTTTTCTGTGGAGACGCCTCTCATACTATTTCTGTCTGCCCTAAACGAGAGAAATGTTTTGCACACACATTTGCTGTGGGCAGTATACAACCTAAGTTCCTTTTGGCAATTACTCTGATCTGCTCCTTGTCCACATTTTCCACTAAGGCTTTTGTGGATTCAGGAGCAGCTCTGAATCTGATGGATTTGGACTTTGCTAAACGTTGTGGTTTGTCCATGACACCTCTGCAGACGCCAATTCCTTTGAAGGGTATTGATGCCACTCCTTTGGCAGAGAATAAACCTCAGTTTTCGTCCCAGGTGATAATGCGAGTTGCCCAAGACCACCAAGAAAATTGTAAATTTTTGGTGCTGCATAATTTGCATGATACTATTGTCCTGGGGTTCCCCTGGTTGAAAACTCATAACCCAGTTTTGGATTGGAAATCTGTGTCGGTGGTGAGTTGGGGTTGTCAGTGTGTTCTTAGGGACGCTCCTGTTTAATCCACCTCTCCTCAGTCTCATGATATTCCTGATTATCTGGCTGATTTCTCTGATGTTTTTAGTGAGAGTAAGTCTGCGTCTTTGCCTCCTCATAGGAGTTATGACTGTGCAATTGAGTTGATGCCTGGGTGTAAATTTCCCAAGGGTCAGCTTTTCAACTTATCTGTACCCGAACATGATGCTATGCGATCCTATATTAAGGAGTCGTTGGAGAAGAGTCATATTAGACCATCCTCATCACCGTTAGGCACCGTTTTTTTTTGTGGCCAAGAAAGATTGTTCATTAAGACCGTGTATTGATTATCGTTCCCTTAACAAGATGACGGTTAAATATCAGTACCCATTACCTCTGATGTCTGATTTATTCTCCAGAGTTAAGAGTGCCTGCTGGTTTACTAAGCTTGACCTCGGGGGGCGTATAATCTTATTCGCATTAAGCACGGGGATGAATGGAAGACGGCGTTTAATACTCCGGAGGGACATTTTGAGTACCTGGTGATGCCTTTTGGGCTCTCTAATGCCCCTTCTGTCTTCCAATCCTTTATGAATGATATTTTCCGAGACTTTGTGGATAAGTTTTTGATCATCTATCTGGATGATATTTTGATCTTTTCTAGAGATTGGGATTCCCATGTGGAACATGTCTGGACTGTGTTCCTGATTTTGAGGGAGAATTCCCTGTTTGTTAAGGGATCGAAGTGCCTCTTTAGTGTACAGAGGATTTCATTTTTGGGATTTATCTTGTCTCCATCGACTATTGAAATGGACCCTGCCAAGGTACAGGCCATTTATGATTGGGTTCAGCCTACTTCTTTGAAGGCTCTCCTGAAGTTTTTGGGTTTTTCTAATTTCTATCGTAAATTTATAGGTAATTTTTCTAGCATTGTCAAACCACTGACTGATCTGACCAAGAAGGGAGCTGATGTGCTGAATTGGTCTCCTGAGGCTGTCTCAGCATTTCAGGAGCTTAAACAGAGATTTACTTCAGCTCCAGTTTTACGGCAACCTGATGTCTAACGTTCCATTTCAAGTGGAGGTGGACGCTTCTGAGATTGGTGCAGGTGCTGTGTTGTCCCAAAAAGACCCTGTGACTTCTAAGATGAATCCCTGTGCCTTCTTTTCTCGAAAGTTTTCCCCATCTGAACGTAACTATGATGTGGGGAATCGGGAATTGTTGGCCAAGAAATAGGCATTTGAGGAGTGGAGACATTGGTTGGAGGGAGCTAGACATCAATTTGTGGTCCTCACCGATCACAAGAATCTGATTTATCAGGAGTCGGCCAAACGCTTGAATCCTAGACAGGCTAGATGGGCCTTGTTTTTCACGCGTTTTAATTTTGTGGTCTCTTTTCTTCCGGGCACTAAGAATGTTAAGGCAGACGCCCTTTCTAGGAGTTTCTTTGCTGATTCTCTTAATGTGACTGAGCCTACTACTATCCTAGGTGAGGGAGTAGTTCTTTCTGCCATTTTGCCCGATTTGAGATGCGCCCTGGAGGAATTTCAGGAGGATAAACATGAGCGTTGCCCTATGGGAAGATTGTATGTTCCTGACCAGTGGAGAAAGAAAGTGATATCTGAAGTCCATTGCTCCGCATTGGCTGGTCATTCGGGTATTTTTGGTACCAGAGATTTGGTGAGTCGGTCGTTTTGGTGGCCTGCCTTATCTCGTGATGTCAGGAATTTTGTACAGTCCTGTGGGACTTGATCTCGGTCTAAACCCTGTTCTCGTTCTAGTGGGTTGCTGATGCCCCTGCCGGTGCCCAAGAGGCCATGGACCCATATATCAATGGATTTTATTTCTGATCTTCCTGTCTCTCAGAGAATGACTGTTATCTGGGTGATTTGTGATAGATTTTCTAAGATGGTCCATCTTGTACCACTCCCAAAGTTGCCATCTTCCGCTTAATTGGTGCCCTTGTTTTTACAACAGGTGGTTCGGTTACACGGGATTCCTGAGAACATTGTGTCTGACAGAGGGGTCCAGTTTGTTTCCAGATTCTGGAAAGCCTTTTGTTCCAATCTGGGTATCAGGATCCTGACAGTGCCGGCGTACAGTCTCCACTGAGCAGGGACTCACCCGCACTGTAGGGACCCCTGGGGACCAGAATAGCCAGAAAGTATAGGTGCACAGGACCTTAGTGATGAAGTTTAGCAAGCCGACAAGGGACCTACGGTCATGTGACTGCAAGGGGGCGGGGCTTAGCATCCTGCTTTCACAGAAGACAGCAAACTCAGAGTCAGGCAAAACGGAGGTCGTTCACAGTACGGACAGCGAGGTACAGAAGGGGTAAACAGACGGGAGGTCAGACAAAGCCAAAGGTCAAACACAATAGGGCAATGCAATACCAAGGGGACGAGCAGAGAGAAGTCGGGTCACAAGCAGAGAGTCATACACGAGAGGTAGCGCAGTACAAGAGGGACAGGCAGAACTCGTAACAGGGACAGAACCGAATCAAAAACCAAACAAGCAAGCAAGATATCAGGCACAAGGCACACGTACGCACAAGGTCAACTAACTCAGCTGAGGGCAGGAGTATAACTGACACCGGACCCAGGTCCAGTGAGCATTAAGTAGCCGCCCTCTGCCAGGGAGAGGTGGAATAATTAACCCCCAATCAGACCAGGATGGGCCAAAGCGAAACCACGTCCTGGATCATGACACTGGGAATTCAGTTATCCTTCTCCTCCGCGTTTCATCCCCAGACCAATGGGCAGACTGAGAGAACAAACCAGACCCTAGAGTCTTTTTTTGATGTTTTATATCTGCTGATCGAGATGATTGGGTCTCATTTTTGCCCTTGGCCGAATTTGCGCTGAACAATAGAGCTAGTTCTGACACTCTGATGTCACCCTTTTTTTTGTAATTTTGGGTTTCATCCACGATTCTCTTCAGGGCTAGTGGAATCTTCGTCCTGCCCTGGTGTGGCCACTGTGGTTGTGAGAATGCAGCAGATATGGGACCAAGTGGTGGATAAGTTGTCACTCTCTCAGGAAAAGGCCCAGCATTTTTCCAACCGGCGTAGGACCATTGGTCCCCGGTTTAAAGTGGGTGATATGGTTTGGCTGTTGTCTAAGAATATTCCTATGAAGGTTGCATCTCCAAAATTTAAGCCAAGATTTATTGGACCTTATAAGATTTTGGAGATTCTTAATCCTGTTTCTTTTCGATTGGCTCTTCCAGTTACGTTCAAAATCCATAACGTATTTCACAAGTCACTGTTGAAGAGGTTTGTTGAGCCAGTAGTTCCTGTGGCGGCACCTCCTGATCCTGTATTGGTTAAAGGCAATGTGGAATATGAGGTAGAGAAAATATTGGATTCTCGTTTGGTTAGACGGAGACTCCAGTATTTGGTAAAATGGAAGGGTTATGGCCAGGAGGATAATTCTTGGGTCTCTGCCTCTAATATTCATGCCAATAAATTGGTTCATGCTTTTCACCGGGCCCATCCTGATCGGCCTGGTGGCATGGATGAGGGTTCGGTGACCCCTCCTCAAGGGGGGGTACTGTCATGAACTCATTTTCTGCTCCACCAGTTGAGAGTTCCCCTTCTGTTCTCCCTCTGGTGGTGACAGGAGGTAGTGCTGTTGGTTTAAGTGGTAGCGATTTGCCACCTGATGAGGAAGATAGCGATTGGATCTCTTGAGTATCAGACTGGATGTAAGACAGCCGACGCGCTATCTGGGTGCTGGTGATTCAGTCTTCTTCTCAGGTCCTGGACTTCAGCTCTCTTCCAGTCTTCTCAAGTTAAGTTTGCTTTTTGCTATTGTTCACACTTGCGCTTGTTGGTCAATTCAGTTATTTGTGTAATCAGCCTGCCCCTGCTGGGGCTATGCTGAAATTCCACTCCTATTAATCAGTATTTGCCACTCTGCTTTTTGTCCCTTATTAGATTGGCCTCTTTTTGCTCTGTCTCAGAATATTTCAGAGTGCTGATATAGGTTTTGAAGTCTAGTGACTTCAGGGTTAATTTTGCTATCAGAAGTGTTGGACAGTATTTTTTTAGATTGTTTTTGGCAGATTGCAGACAGTGTCTTTCCTTTTCTGTCCTTTTTAGTTAGCCAGGCCCCATCGTTTGCTCAGCCTATTTTCCTGCCTTTGTTTGTATTTTCATCTGTTTCACCGTCAATACATGTGGGGGGCTGTCTTTCCTTTGGGGTCTGCTCTGGGGCAGTTAGTTTTCCTCTTTTCCTGCTTTAGGCTTATGTAGTTTTCCGGTTGTGACGAGGCGTCTAGGACCAACGTAGGAACGCTCCACGACTGCTTCTAGTTGTGCAGTTAAGATCAGGGATCTACAATCTGCATAGTTACCAGTTTCTCTGGTTTTCTGAGACTTAGCTTGTTGTCTTTTTTTCCTCCTCGGTTTCTCATTCATAACAGTACCCACTACCTAGAATTGAGGAATCATTAGCTGCACTTAAAACTGCTAACTTCTTTTCCACCTTGGATCTCACTAGTGGGTATTGGCAGGTTCCCGTGGCAGAGGCAGACAAGGAGAAAATGGCATTTACCACTCCATTGGGTCTCTGTGAGTTCAATTATATGCCATTCGGGCTCTGCACTGCTCCAGGAACATTTCAACGGCTGATGGAGTGCTGCCTGGGACACATGAACTTTGAGACGGTCCTGTTGTATCTGGATGATGTCATTGTTTTCTCCAAAACCTATGAAGATCATCTGGAACACCTGGCTGAAGTGTTTGAAGCTTTGTCCAATTTTGGCGTGAAGGTGAAGCCCTCCAAGTGCCACCTCCTGAAGCCCAAGGTGCAGTACCTCGGTCATGTGGTCAGTGCAGAAGGTGTGGCACCAGATCCTGATAAGGTCACAGTCATCCAGGACTGGCCGAAGCCCAGCAACCTTCATGAAGTACGCCAATTCCTTGGACTGGTAGGCTACTACCGAAGATTCATCAAAGGCTTTACTGAAATAGCCACACCTATGCAAAATCTTCTGGTGGGGCAGTCCAAGAAGACCAAACAGAAAAATTCCACCTTTGAATGGACTGAAGAGTTGGAAAGGTCCTTCACCAGATTGAAGATGGCTTTCACAGGAGATGAAGTTCTGGCCTACCCAGATTATGACAAACCCTTTGTGATGTACACTGATGCCAGCAACGTGGTACTGGGAGCAGTACTGTCGTAGGTACAGAATGGGAAAGAGTGATCTCCTATGCCAGCAGGAAGCTGCGCCCCACTGAAAGGAACCCTGACAACTACAGTTCTTTCCAGCTGGAGTTCCTTGCCATAGTCTGGGTGGTCACCGAAAGGTTCAAACATTACCTAGCTTCCGCCAAGTTCACTCTCTTCACGGACAACAACCTGTTGACGCACTTGGACACTGCAAAACTAGGTGCACTGGAACAGCGATGGAAGGCTCGGCTATCTAGCTATGAGTTTACCATCAAGTACTGGGCAGGGCACAAGAATGCCAATGCTGATGCGCTGTCCAGGATGCCTAATCTGCCAGATGTAGGAGAAGACCCTGAGGCTCTTGAAGAAATAGAGTTACCTCTCTTCCACCGGCCACTTGCGGCCCAGCGTGCTCAAGGAGTGAGAAACAGACGGTCTGGCCTGAAGGAGGTCACCCTGAATCCATTGCCCCATCATGACTGGGCAGAAACGCAAGATAGTGACCCTGCAGTCCGCCTGGTGAAGGAGCTGCTGGCACAAGCTGACTCACGCCCAGAGTTGGATGCTCCTTTAGAAACCCAGCAGTTGTGGAAGGAAAGAGGCCAGCTGTTCATTTATGAAGGAAAGCTGTGTCGGAGGAGTATCAATGCCCGCACTCATGAGCTGGTTTGGCAGGTGATCGTCCCAAAGAGAGAGGCATCAATGGTCCTGGAAGCATACCACAATGGAGCTGGACACTTTGGATGGAAGAAGTTGGAAGCATTGCTCCGGGAGAGATTCTACTGGGCTGGTATGAGGAAAGCCATTGAGAGGTGGTGCCGGGAGTGTGGACAATGTAACCAGCGCAGAAAGGATCGAAACAGCCAGAGAGCTCCTCTACAGCCAATCATCACCAAACAGCCCCTTGGGTTGGTAGCCCTGGACCATGTGAAGCTGGTTCCAAGCCGGTCAGGCTACATCTATGCTCTTACCATTGTGGACCACTACTCAAGATTCCTGGCAGTTGTGCCTGTCAAAGATCAGACAGCCAGGACAGCAGCCAGAGCATTCCAACAGCAGTGGCGTAGCAACTGTTTGTGGCGCCCGGGGCGGTCGAAAAATTTGCCTCCCCTTTGGCCGTTGATAATCCGGAAGCATCCGAAGAGCCCACACTACACTCAAAGATCTAATTTTTAGTCTGCTACTATCTCTGCTGTTATTATTTCTACATTTGTAGACTTTCATCTTCTTGCAGTTCTCTCTCTATATATATGTATTAGCTTGATGATGCTGGATGAAGACCTAATGGCTTTTTTAATAATAATTTTTAATAATGTGACAGAAAAAAACAAAGTATATGGGGAGGAGATGTATGAGGACACGTACAGGGGTATGTACGAGGACACGTATATATGGTTATGGGGGATGTACGAGGACACATATATGGGAGATGTACGAGGACACGTATATATGGGGGGATGTACGAGAACACTTATATGGTGGATGATTATTGTATTAGGACACCTGTGGTGTGATGTCTATGTGGCATGTGACAGCTGTCTGTGGCTTCTCCCGTACAGATGTTGGTGGTGCATTCTCCGGTAATGGCCGCGGTGCACCCAGCAGCCTCTCCCACAAGTCGCACCCATAACATGCTCCTCAGTATCCCACCTCACCCCGTGCAGTACTGTCGCTCCCAGCCGGGGCAGCAGCACCGCCATATTCTTTCCTCCTCCCGGGAGCATCAATAGGGCGGAGCCTCTGCAGCTGCTACGGTGCCAGGACTGGACAGAAAACCTAGGAAAGCAGAGCTGCTGCTATGCTGACACATGCACAGAGTGTACACACACAGGCGTACACACACAGGTGTATACACAGACACACACACAGGCATACACAAACACAGGCGTACACACACACATAGGTGGATACACACACAGGCGTACACACACAGGTGTATACATACACACACAGACACATACACACACACACAGGCATACACACACACATAGGTGGATACACACACACAGGCGTACACACACACATAGGTGTATACACACACAGGCGTACACACACACAGGTGTATACATACACACACAGGCATACACACACATAGGTGGATACACACACAGGCGTACACACACATAGGTGGATACACACACACAGGCGTACACACACATAAGTGGATACACACACAGGCGTACACACACATAGGTGGATACACACACACAGGCGTACACACACACAGACACACACACATAGGTCTATATACATACACAGGCGTACACACACACAGGTGTATAAACACACAGACAAAAGAAGAAAGACGCGCACTCTTGCTGTGGAGGAGATAGGTGCTGACTGTACGTGGAGGGTCCACAAACAATAGTCAGTAGATAAACAGTCGCACTCAAGTGTGGATTAATCTTGCCAAAAAATCTTGAAGATTTTGTGAAATTTTTGGATTTTTATTTTATTTCAAATGCATCAAATAGTGTAACACCGCAGACAAAAGAAGTATCCAAAATGTGGGTATAATATCGTAATCCAGGATATGAGTATACTATGGTTACGTTTCGACCTACTAAGAGGCCTTTCTCAAACCATACTCAAGTAGTGTCAAGGAAAAGATTAATTAGAGCATTTTCAGAAGTCCCAAACAGGGGCAGATGGCATGGGAGCAGCCTGGACCTGCGGTGTTGTACACTATTTGATGCATTTGAAATAAAATAAAAATCCAAAAATTTCACAAAATCTTCAAGATTTTTTGGCAAGATTAATCCACACTTGAGTGCGACTGTTTATCTACTGACTAAACACACAGACACACACACACAGGCATACACAAACACAGGTGTACACACACATAGGTGGATACACACACAGGCGTACACACACAGGTGTATACATACACACAGACACACACATAGGTGGATATACACACACAGGCGTACACACACACACATAGGTGTACATACACACACACACAGTGTGGCTGCAGGCACAGATCCTTTCGCTGCTGCACATGGTGAGACACAGGCAGCGGTGTTGGTGGCACATAACTGCACACAATTGAGGCAGAGACACACCCAGCGCAGCCTGTGATGAGGATGACAGCTGCCTGCACACAGGGCCGCCGGGGGAAGCCGCAGACCACCTTACCTCAGCCCCGAACTCACCAGCTCACTGCTTGGCTCTTCCTAACATGGCTCCTTGTGTGCATCACATTCCTGGCAGCCGCGACCATCCCACCATGACAGTCCTCCAGTGCAGCGGGGCTGACGGCAGCACTGCCTCTGCCCAGCGCAGCGCCGCTCACTGAGGATCCAGGCGGAGAGGAGGGAGAAGCTGCAAGGTAGCAGGGGTACAGCAGCTCCCGATAGGCGGAGGAGAAGGATGGAGGAAGGGTCGGAAGAAGAGGCTGCATTACCCCCTCACTGCACAGCCCCGCAGGCCGAAATGTACAGTCAGTGAGTCCAGGCTCCGCGCTTCTCCCACAGAGGAGAGGAACTGCTTCTGCTGCCGCGCCGCCCCCACACACGTGCCGCCTGGGGCGGACCCCCCACGCTACGCCACTGTCCAACAGCACTTCTGTAGACCACATGGATATCCTGAAAGAGTGCTTACAGATCAAGGTGCAGCTTTCGAGGCAGAAGTGTTCCAAGAATTCTGTATCTTGTATGGTTGTAAGAAGATCCGGACAACACCGTATCACCCACAGACCAATGGCATGTGTGAGAAGATGAATCAGGTAGTGATTGACCTACTGAAGACTTTGCCCTTGGAGGAGAGAAATCTGTGGCCAGAGAAGTTGCCAGATCTGTTGAACCTCTATAACCATATTCCAGTGAACTCCACCAACTGTACCCCAGATTACTTAATGAGAGCAAGACCTGGTAAACTGCCTATTGATTTGGACATGGGAGTCCTTACAGCCAAAGTAACGTCACCAGATGCTGACTGGGATACAGAAAGACAACAACAGTACAGAAGAGTTCAAGAATGCGTGGAAAAGAGTCTAGTCCAGGCAAGACAAAAGCAGGAAAAGCTTTACAATCAAAATGCACCTGCCGTTCCTTTGTTGCCGGGAGAACAAGTCTTAAAAAGGAAGAGAAGATTTCACAAATTGGATGATCAATGGGAAGCTGAACCTTATACCATTCTGCCCTCGAACTTTGATAATATCAAGGTATGCCTTATTAGCAAAGATGGAGGAGAAACCTCAGCAGCAATATCAAGAGATCACCTGAAATTATGTCCTGACCTGCTGAAGGAAAGAGTGGAAGAACCAGATAACATCCAACCCATAGAGGAAGAAGAGACGGTCAGCACAATACTTGGGCAATTCCCTGCGAATTGGACTAAAGTAAATGATGCTATAGTAGTGCCGGTGTTGACATTTCCCCAATTGGTAGCACAGGAAGACGTGACTCAAGGAAATCCTGAGGATCAGGAAAATCAGGCAGCAGATGCCACACCAGCAGTGGAGCCAGTGAACCCTCGCCCTGTCAGTGGTGAACCTGTTATGCCCCTGGTGAGTCTAAGAGTTCACAGACAATCTAGGATCCCTGTGCCATGCAGAACCCCCAGTAGTGTATCCGGTACATTACCCACTACACCAGTCTTACGCAGGTCTACCCGCATTACACAAGGGATACCACCCATCAGATATCGTATATAGATAAATGTAAATGCTGAAATTGTATGTGTATATATGTAACTGTTTTTCAAGTTTTGTGTCTACAGGTAGCCTGTAAGAGTTTCCTTTAGATTTGCCAATTTTATTTTTTGGACATTGTACCACAGGACTTGTGTGGTCACCAACTTGAAAATAATTCACCATTTGCCCAGGAATGGACCATGGACATTGATGCTTGGACTTATCATCATAGGACCATTTTTGAAGCTCTTAGTTTTTTGAACCTTTTTAATTTTTAACTCTTGTACAATTATTATTGTTTAACTATTTATATGTTTCATGTTTATGTTCAGCCCAGGAGTGCTGACTTGCACTAGGGGGGAATGTAGCGCCCCCAGGAGTATGGTCACCACAGTGGCTTTGACTTCCTCCAGGGGAGGGTAATGCCAGGCTTGGAGACAATGATGGGTCTCTCTTGCAGTCAATCTATGCATGCAACACAGTTCCACTCCAGGCCAGCAGGGGGAACTCTGAACTGGGATTAAGGGGAGGAGTACTCTCTGAGGGCCAAGAGGAAGGAGTGAGGGGTTAGTCTGCGGAGGGTGAAGTGTGCAGACATGTGGAAAGAGCGCTGAGATAGAGCTGAGAGGAAGAGCTCATCTCTGGAGAGAGCGCATGAACTGGAGCTTGGTCTCCACGGTTGTACGGATACTAACGGTCCTGCAACAGACACCAGAGGAGTAGGAGGCTGTAAATGCCCTACTCCCATCTAAAACTTGAGGGCACAACAGCAGCTTGGATAGTGAACCGGGACTCAAGAGAGAGGAGTCCCCGAGATAGGCTACAGCTGTCTGCCGTGCAAGTGAAGTTCTTGGGAACATCTGACAGGAGGAACTTCAGTGTAACTCGGTACTGGAGATCCCGCAAATAAGCGCTAGGAAGGAGACTGCACAGCCCATCTGCTGAGAGAGAATCCCTGAATTGCTTCCAGGCTAGCCTGCTCCAATACCATCTGTAATCAGGACCCTGGACTGCAGTTATCAAGTAAAGGTACAGAAATTGCACTCCGCTGTGTCTTGTCTGCTTCCTACCTTTCCAGCACTGCTACATCCCTGTGCCAACCACATCTACACTGCTCTGGGACTATAGCTTCACCTGTGGGGAGCTTTTACATCTTTGCTGCACCATACCATCGTCCCAGCGGAACTGTCTGCAGTGTCGGCTTAACACCTCCCTTGCCGAACACCACAGGTGGCGTCACAAACTATTCATCTAACTACATTCACCATTAACATATCGCCACTACTTGGGCGCCCAGGGCCATGGTCCAGGTCACTGCTGCTGTGATACATCCCACTGATACCGGCCCGGTACCGAGTACCCCACAGCCCTGGGAGGGCGACTCATATACCCTATGTGAATGAGCAAGCTAGAAATGCGATGAAACTACTAAGGTTAAATAAAACTGTAAGGGGCACAATAAACAACAAGAAAATGTTTAGGGAATTAAAGCAAGTGGATAGGGACGAGGCACTTAATAATTATAGAAAAAAAAATAAATTAAGTAGAAATAAAATCAATGCAGCAAAAACCTAGGGTATGTGCACACGATGCGGATCCGCAGCGTTTTTATCTGCACGGATTTGCATCAAATCCACAGTGTAGTGCAGAAGCAATGTCAGTCAATGGGAAATTAAGAACTGCTGTTCACATGCTGCGGAAAAATCCGCGCAGATCTGCAGCATTTTTTTTCCCGCAGCATGTCAATTGTTTTTGCGGATCTGCAGCAGCGTTTTCCAGTGTGGCACATAAAATCTCTCTCTATTATTGATACGAGTTATTGAGGCGCTCCCAGTGAGGAGGGATATACATCTCCAGTCCAGGCTGGGGATATATATATATATATAAACCTCCCGGCCATCACTATCAGGGCTCGTTTGAAATAAGCCCCATGAGACAGCAAGCTTATATTAGGTCAGAAACCAACCCGGGTAGCGTGTAATAACCAACGGAGCATGCGGACACAGGGATTTGTGTATCAAGATTAAAGAGCAGCCCAAGATTAATTTTATATTTAATTGTTGAAAAGGCACACTATAAATATAAAGGTATATATTTACAAGAGCAATATACAAGTATACAGTCACAAGTGTAGTACAAGGACAGGCAATAGATAGGTTGCAATTACTGTGTTATGTAGCATGTGACTACAGGGAGTCACTGATGGATCATAGGTCAAATCTTGGTTACGTGCTTTTCCTGGCTGCGTCAGTGTATTGCCAAGTTTTTAAACACTAAGGTTCGGATACAGGTTTAAAGAAGGCTACTGCTTGCGATTAGAGTTGAGCGAAACAGTTCGGTAAATTCATAAGTCGCCGACTTTCGCTAAAGTCGGGTTTCATGAAATGAAACCCGACCATAGCGTGAGGTCAGCCATGAGGTCGGCGACCAGAGCGCCAAAGTCACGTTTCAAATGATGCTTCCAGCGCCCTTTTTCAGCCAATGATGGAGGACGCACACTGTGGGCAACGCGATGACATGGGCAGCGGTCACCACCATCTTTGAGAAGGCATGCAAGTGATTGGGTGGCTTTGTGTGGCATCACAGGGGCTATAAAAGGCCGTGACCGCGGACCGCCATCTTACTTCTGCCGATATTAGCATAGGGAGAGGTTGCTGCTGATGATTCTGAATAAGGTAGAGCGTTAGGCAGGGAAGAAGAGCAAAAAAGCTGCTTCTGCTGATAGCGCTTTCCACTGTACAACACAACACTTTGTGTGCAGTGACAGGGGAGGATATATTTTTGTGCATCAGCTCTGTTGGTTATTAGGCTGCCTTATAAGGCTCCCTGATAGCTGCATTGCTGTTTGCACACTGCTGTGCAAACTGCTTTTTTAAAAGCAAAAATACTTTTCTTCCTCTTTTCTGCAGTTACCAAACGTTCATTTTTCCACCCTTTTGTGTGTGCAGCTGTCCTGCTTATTAGGCTGCCTGCTGCAATGGCATAAAGTGAGACTAGGGACTTTTTTTTTTTTAAGTGGCGGAGGAATACACTGCGGAAGGATACCTACCTTCCGTCATTGGATTCCTGCAGCCCGTAGAGAGCGGCAGCATCAGCTGATGCTGCAGTTCTCTACCCAAGATCGTCGTGGGACACACTCGTGGACTGCTTCGGATCATGGGTGAGTATTTTTGTGGTTTGTTATGTTAATATTTATTCCGTAAAAGACAATGGCTTCGGGGAACAATGTGACAAGTATTGGTAAGTATGTTACTCTATGTTATATGTACTGTATGTCTATGTATGTATTGTATGTAGCATGCATGTAGTATGTATGTAGTATATATGTGGTATGTATGTAGCATGTAGTATGTATGTAGCATGCATGTAGTATGTATGTAGTATATATGTGGTATGTATGTAGCATGTAGTATGTATGTAGTATGTATGTAGTATGTATGTAGTATGTATGTAGCATGCAGTATGTATGTAGCATGCATGTAGTATATATGTAGTATGTATGTAGCATGTAGTATGTATGTAGCATGCATGTAGTATGTATGTAGTATATATGTGGTATGTATGTAGCATGTAGTATGTATGTAGTATGTATGTAGTATGCATGTAGCATGCATGTAGTATGTATGTAGTATGTATGTAGCATGCAGTATGTATGTAGTATGTATGTAGCATGTAGTATGTATGTAGCATGCATGTAGTATGTATGTAGTATATATGTGGTATGTATGTAGCATGTAGTATGTATGTAGTATGCATGTAGTATGTATGTAGTATGTATGTAGCATGCATGTAGTATGTATGTAGTATGTATGTAGTATGTATGTAGCATGCAGTATGTATGTAGCATGCATGTAGTATATATGTAGTATGTATGTAGCATGTAGTATGTATGTAGCATGCATGCAGTATATATGTAGTATGTATGTAGCATGTAGTATGTATGTAGCATGCATGTAGTATATATGTGGTATATATGTATCATGTATCATGTATGTAGCATGCATGTAGTATATATGTGGTATGTATGTAGCATGTAGTATGTATGTAGCATGCATGTAGTATGTATGTAGTATGTATGTGGTATGTATGTAGCATGTAGCATGCATGTAGTATGTATGTAGTATATATGTGGTATGTATGTAGCATGTAGTATGTATGTAGTATGTATGTAGTATGCATGTAGTATGTATGTAGTATGTATGTAGCATGCATGTAGTATATATGTAGTATGTATGTAGCATGTAGTATGTATGTAGCATGCATGTAGTATATATGTGGTATGTATGTAGCATGTAGTATGTATGTAGCATGCATGTAGTATGTATGTAGTATGTATGTAGAATGTATGTAGTATATATATATATATATATTTTTAAACATTTAACACATTAGCCGGATGATGGGACTACTACTGTCCCATCATTGGCTAATGTGTCAATCACTGTCATGGTAGCAGGCATCGCCCGATGGGACTTGTAGTCCCATCGGACGATGCCTGCACAGACCCCCGGACATCAGCACAGCCCCCCCGGCAGGCCGGCACAGCCCCCCGGCAGGCCGGTACAGACCCCCACAGGGTGCACAGACCACCGGCAGGCCGGTACAGACCCCGGGCAGTCCACACAGACCCCGGGCAGTCCACACAGCCCCCCGGCAGGCCGGCAGAGACCCCCGGAAGGCCCGAAATGACGGTGCATCATGATGCGCACACACCGCGCATCATGATGACGTCATTTCGGCTGTCAATCAACTTTGAACTTCCGATTCCGATGCCCATGCCCGATATTGAAAAAATATCGGATGTCGGTATCGGAATTCCGATACAGCAAGTATCGGCCGATACCCGATACTTGCGGTATCGGAATGCTCAACACTAGTGGTGGTGCATCTGCTGGTAGTGGCAAAAGCACAATAGCACCTAAGGCAGGAGGTGTTGAGCCAGCGTCATCGTCTGGCTCCACAAGGCCTCGAAGGCTCCCTTTTCTGAGAGTAGGTAAACCACTTTTAAATCCGGAGCTTCAGGAACAAGTTTTGGCTTACATTGCTGACACAGCCTCCAGCTCTATCGCCTCCTCTTCTGAAGTTTCAAAAAATAAAAGCACTGAGTCGTCAGTGGAGGCTCCTGGTCAGGAACAACACCTTTCCTTGTGTCCTTCACCCCTACCAAAAGTGAAGGATGCAGCAGGCCACACTACAGATTACTCCATGGAGCTCTTTTCACATACCATATCTGGGTTATCAAGTCAAATCGTGAATTCCCCAGTCCAAGATGAATCGGACATGGAGTGCACTGATGCACAGCCACTGCTAGATTTTTCTGCTGGTACATTCACTCAGAGCACTACATTGTCCTCGCAGTGTACTGAGCCAGAATCTGACCCTGATGAAACTCAGATGCCCCTTCCCGCATACTATACCACCTTACACGGTGACAAAGAGGAAGATGCAGATGACAGTGCAGGTTCCTTGAGCAGGTGGGGGGGCATACTCATGGGCGAAAGCACTGGCACAGGGCCCCTCATAGTACGGAAAAGTGTCTCTGCCGGTGGGAAACACACCACTGTACTATGAGGGGCCCTGTGCCAGTGCCATCGCCAACGAGTTGGCCCCCCTGCTTGCTCAGGAACACAGCACTTGCAAAGTTGAAATAATTACCTCTCCCTGCTCCACCGCTGTGACGTCTTCCGTGTTTCCTGACAGTGACATTCTGGTCAGAGAGCGCGATGACATCACGTCTGTACGCCCTCTGCCTAAACAGTCCAAGTGCAGAGTGATGAAAGATGGGGACGACGAGGAGTCCAGACTAGTACAGGGATCCCTAGCGAGGAGACTTATTTAACTGTTTTAAAGGTTGGGAGCAATTTTTGGGGAGCACTATACTCTGGAGAATGATATATGGGGCCCACCATACACTGGAGCATTCCAAAGGTGGACATCAGACACTGGAGCAGCATTTACAGGGCCCATTATACACTGGAGCATTAGAAATGGGGCCCATTATATATGGAGCATTATTTGGGCCCATAAGACAGTGGAGCTACATCCATGGGGACCAACATATACTGTAGCATTATGTGGAGCTCATCATGTACTGTATGGAACATTATATGGGACCAATGGTTCTGTATGGAGAAATATATGGGCCTCATTACTCTGTATAGCGCACTATGCGGTGGCCATAATACTGTATGGAGTAATATACTGTCCGTTTTTAGAGCTATTGGAGAATTTAAAATGGATATCAGTCATGTGATGTAAGAAGTGAAGTATTTTTCATTGTACTATACCGCTATTTCTCTGCCGTATCAGAGGATCATGAATTGTGGCATGTGTTAAAGGAGCCCATTGACACTCTTTGGCCCTGGGCCCACGAAAACCTGGAGCCAGCCCTACCCCTCCACAACTTTACCCAAATATCCCCCAGTTTTCAGTGCCTAACTATTATTATAAATTAAATTAAGGTTGACAAGCTTAAGTAATAAGAATTGATGTTTTTGGCATTGTAGGTGTGTTTCCTGTCCTCCACTCACTGCCGACTTTTCTTCCCCATTGACTTGCATTGGGTTTCGTGTTTCAGTCGGCCTTCGACTTTTCACGATAATCAGCCAATTTCGTTCGACCCGACTTTTGAGAAAGTCGAGTTTCATGAAACCCGACTCGACCCGAAAAAAGGCAAAGTCGCTCATCTCTACTTGTAACAAGTCAGTTTCTTGTTATGACTTCATGACGTGGCTTGGCCGATATGGAGAGGTGGTGGAGTTGCTAAAGAAAAATTGCAATGAGTTTGGTATTTGGTCAGAGACCTGGACTTTTATTGTAAAACTTAGGCGTTCAGGTGGTATGCTACTCACATTCCATCATCTGCCTTCCTGGGTAGAGATTGTATCCAGGTCTTCTACCATGGGCAACAGAAGCTTTGTCAGTGACCCCACACTAGGGTGACCGCAAAAAATCGATGTCGGAATTTTGTCCGTCTGGACCCCACAAAACGATTCCCCTTTCCAGATATTGAGATAGCCAAAATTTGAGCTCGATCAAATGACGTTAACCCGTGCCGCTCGTCACTCAAAGTTTGAAAAAATCCAAATTGAGGTATTTTAAGATTTAGGTATTTTGCATAGTCTGTTAGACTATAAAGAATGTGACAACAACATTGCAGAAATAGCCCTGACCAAATTTTCGAACCATTTGTGGTATTTGAATGCAGAGTTGGTGGGATTATCGTTTTTTGATCCCACCATTACAGACAATGAAAAGTTGTTAATGGCTAATAAATTGCTCAGTAGCACAGATGAACCATCAGAGCACGCTAGGGTTGTAAATCCAAAAGTTAGGAAAGAAAAATTAAAAGAGGTAGGAAATAACCGACTTTAACGACCTTCTGACAAAAGATGAAGAACAAAAGCAATATGTCCTGCAAGTTGTAAGCAAATGCCGAGCATTATATTCTGACGTTTCCAAAACTACTTTAACAAAAGCTCTAGAATAGATTAGATAACTATGTAAAATTATCAACTCATGTAGGTTAGCGTGCTCTGATGGTTCATCTGTGCTACTGAGCAATTTATTAGCCATTAACAACTTTTCATTGTCTGTAATGGTGGGATCAAAAAACGATAATCCCACCAACTCTGCATTCAAATACCACAAATGGTTCGAAAATTTGGTCAGGGCTATTTTTGCAATGTTGTTGTCACATTCTTTATAGTCTAACAGACTATGCAAAATACCTAACTCTTAAAATACCTCAATTTGGATTTTTTCAAACTTTGAGCGATGAGCGGCACGGGTTAACGTCGTTTGATCGAGCTCAAATTTTGTCTCTCTCAATATCTGGAAAGGGGAATCGTTTTGTGGGGTCCAGACGAACAAGATTCTGACATTTTTTCCCCCCATATGAGATCCAGTCACCCTACCCCACACACTTCAGTGCAAACTGCGCTGTTCAGAAATGTGCATTGTGTGGGGATGTTGGCCATCTTGCTGCATCTTGTGTTGAGATTAGGTGCCACCTGTGTGGTGACTTAGGTCACCTATTCAGCCATATTAGGGAGCAGTATTATAGCAGTTTTATTCTTGTACACGAGAGAAGCATTATTGTAGACATATTATTTTATGTAGGAGCAGTATTATAGTAACAAAGCCAATTCTATCTGTGTTTATTGTGATTGATCTAGGCTGCTGTACACACATACAACAGCCTTACCCTCACCCAGGCTCTATTTGATTATGCACACGTGTCTGGACCTGTTTCACCCTTCATCTATGGTTGCTGGTCTGGTAGTGTGGAGGTCAGATCTGAGATGTCCATGTCCGGACGTGGTCGGCCTTTATCTGCGCTTGCCCTTCTGGTGCCACAGGAGTCATTCAGAAATGGTTTGGGTACGTTTGCATTTTATTCAGTCTTGCTTTTAATACATTTAGGACTGCCCCATATGAGAATTCCTTGGCATGGCGGGGTGGCTCAAAGAATTGATCAATTGTTTGCTAAATGTCTCATTTTAAGGTTCAGTTAGAAACTAATATGTGCATTTGCACTTTATGCATGGTTTGCTGACCACAGGCAGCGCTGGCTTCTTGATTTTTTTTTGCTTTGTATTGGTTTGGGGCTGACCCAAACTTTTTGCCGTGTATGCCTGGTTATGCATGCCATTCTTTCTGTCTTTATTGTGATTGATCTAGGCTGCTGTACATACATACAGCAGCCCATGACCGGACCTGGTCAACCTTTATCTGCGTTTTCCTTTCTGGCACCACGGGAGTGATTCAGAAATGCTTTGGGTACGTTGCATTTTATTCAGTCTTGCTTTTAACACATTTAGGAGGCCATAATGGCACAACGAATATAAAAAACGTAGAAGACTGCCCTATATGAGAATGCCTTGGCGTGGCGGGGTGGCTCAAAGAATTGATCAATTGTTTGCTAAATGTCTCATTTTAAAGTTCAGTTAGAAACTAATATGTGCATGTGCATTTTATGAATTGCGTGCTGACCATAGGCAGCGCTGGCTTCTTGGCTTTTTTGTTCAGTATTATAGTAGTTATATTCTTATACATAGAAGTAGGATTGTGAGGCTTGTGAATGTCACTTCACACGGACAAGCAGTGTAGTCAAGAAGTCCGTGGACAAATACTAAGGGAATTCTTCATGAACAGAGGAGCAAGACAGAAGTAGTATACAGGTCACAATCCGAGTGTCATGATCCATGCTGGATCATGATAGATAAAAGCACATGTAACCTTTTTTTTCCTTAACCTGTGTGCTTAAGTTTGGTTTTGCCTCCGGTGGCCATTAGGATTATTACACAGTGGTGTTTTTTGTTCTAGTTTGTCCCCGGTGGTGGTGAGCGTCATTGCACTCTGGTTTCTTTAGTTTAGTGCATGTGATATAAAGCAGGTGTGATTGCTGGCTCTTACCTATAAAAGAGTGTCAGGTGTTGCAATCACTATTGGTGATAGTGTTCATTTCAACCATCCTTGGTGGAGGAAGGATCTAGAGAGAGGTCCTGGCAGCTCAGTCAGAGCCCTGTGGTGGAAGGAGTCAGAGGGGATTTCCTTGCAGCTCTGACAGAGTTTGGTGGCAGCTATTCAGTAGGAAAGCTGCATTCTGGTGGTGGACTATGTTGCTGGGAGCAAGAGCAACAGAGCAAAGCTAAGTGGTGTTTCCCTGTCTGTATTTTTACTGGTGTGCATTAGTACAGCGGTGGGGCCAGTGCCTGCATCACCCAGCTCCCTAGCAAGGGATAGGTGTAGGGTGTGCTAGGGTGACAGGTATCCTGATCGGCGCCCGGTGCGGAACCGGCCTAGGGAACATTAGGAGTGTGAGGGACTCAGGGGAGTGCAGGAGGTCTCCACGTCCCTGCTCCCTATCGCAGGGTTCACCGTTGTAACCGTTTTCCCCTTCCCCCGTGTCTTGTTGTTTTAGTTACCGGCCTGCTAGCCATGTGACACAGGACAGTTTCACGTGCCGTGTCTTGTTGTTTCAGTTACCGGCCTGTGGGTCACATCACACAGGACGGGTCCACGTGACATTATCACCAACCATACATTTTTCTCTGGTGAGCCATGGGCCATGTTCAGACCAGTGAGCAGTTGCTGCTGGCCCTCACTGAGGTTAGTGAGGAGCTGAACGATGTGTTTCAGCAGCACCTGCAGCGGAATTATGGGTCTGAGGCTTATCCTCTGCCTCAACTAGAGGGGCCATATATGGCTTTGGCGAGGATGTGCCGTGGAGTCCCTGCTGGGGAGCAGGACTTGCTTATACAGGCAGAAGTGCCCAGGCAGGTGGGTGGAGTCGGTGTCCCCATGGTGCTGCCTGCTGTTCCCCAAGGTGAAGGGGTACGTCCCTGTAGTGAGCAGACTAATGATTTAGTCCTTGGCACTGACGCCGAAATTTCTGTACTATCAGAGAAGCCGTGCCCCCCTGGTCGTGTGGAGGAAGACGACCTGGGAGTGTATATTTCCTCCTCGCCCTCAGAAGGTACTATGTCAGCAGAGGTGATGATTGACGAGGTACCTGAGGGCATACCGGTGCTTGTGAACAGCGGAGCAGAAGTCAGTCTGGTGGATGCTCAGTTTGTCCAGACTCATGGTCTGAGTGGTGAGACGCCGGACAAACCCATAAGCGTCCAGGCCATTAACTCTGTCCCACTGAGCCAGGGGGGTTAAACCAAGTCGTAGAACACATTGAGCTGCATAGCAGACATCAGGATGTGTCCCAGCCATATTACATCATGGAGGCAAATCCAGCACCTTTTGTTGTGGGCCCCCCTTGGTCTAAAAAACACAACCCGGTCTTAGATTGGCGGACTAGGGAAGTAGTCAGCTGGGAGCAGTTATGTGAGGGCTGCTGCCTAGGGGCTACTGTCTCTGCCGTCTCTCTACAAACGTCCCCTTCCTCTCCAGTGGTAGCAGCTGAGGTGCTGCAGGAGAGTAGGGGCAAGGCTCAACCCTCGCCATTAGCCAACCCTGAGAGGCACAGACCTCGTGGTGGACGGGGTTGGAGGGTGGTGTTTCCCTTGGTGAATTGTGGGGGTGTGAGTGTGATGACACAGGGGGACACCTCAGTTGTCAGTGCCAGAAAGAGTTCACCCTATTTTGACAAACGAATGTGTGGTAATAGATGTTCAGGTCCGGACCTGTGTGTGAACGAGCATGTGTGGGTGGCCACCAAAAACATCCAGTGGAAGTGGGTTGCAGGGGTCTGGAATTCTCAAGTGATCGGGCCGTATCTGGTGTCGGCTGTCCAGGACCAGGAGACTTACCAGCTGGAGTTACCCACATACTTGCTGTTACAGAACCACTCAGCACCCAGAATATGTTGTGCAGTTATATTTATATATAATAGGTTCCATGTGAGATGCATGTCCCTAATGTATCAGCAGTGTCCGCCCTCCCCCCACCTTTGTAATTCCCACAGTAAACATACGCAGGCTCCGGCCACCTGCTGCTTTTGTAATGCATGTCTGGCTTGACGCTTGTCTATTGGCCGGCCCTCTGTATCTGTGTGATATATATTCTGTGTCCTGTGAGTGAAGTGTTGTCAGACTGGAAATACATGGAGAAGCAATGATCTTTTATATGCGCCCATGCACTCAGAGGAATTCCAGCCAGCGTCATTCAGACTCCAGCCAACGCAGAGTGGACCTCCGAAAACACGGGGTGGTACTGAAAGAGGTACCCCAGCTTGGAAGACCGCGTTACACTGGTGGCAGACAGCGGGATTTGATACCCCTTCTACAGGAGAAAAAAAGGAATGAATGGAAAATAATTACCAGAAGTTAAAGAGGACTACATTAAAAGACCTGGTGGAAGCCCGAGGGTTGATCGCCAGCAACAAAACAAAAGCGGATTTGATAGCCATCATGGAACACGACAGTGCAGCGCCCCCCAATGTGAATGTGGAGGAGACCGAATTCCAGAGGGAGGTAAAGAACAGACTGGCGTTCTATGGCCCAAACCCTGCAGTGGAGATCATACGAGAGGTAATGGCTGATGTGCGTACTGATCTGAAGGAAAAGATGGCCGAGCGGACCAGGATAGAGCTAGCCAAGATGGAGATGGCAGAGCGGACCAAAGTGGAGCTGGCCAAGATGGAGATGGCAGAGCGGAGAGAGGAGAGTCAGCGAGCAGGGGGAGCTCTGGCCTTCGATCAGGCACCTTCAACAATAAGCCACAAAAAGATCCAGTACAATGCCTTACGACAGTTGGGGGAGGCAGAGGAAGACACTGATGGCTTTCTGCAGGAGTTTGAGCGGCAGTGTGCTCTTCATCAAGTAAAGCCGGAGGAACGGGTTCAGATTCTGGCCAGCAAGCTGACAGGCTGGGCAGCGGACGCCTATCGCACGGTACCTGATGAGGACTGTATGGACTATGAGCGGATCAAAGAAGTGATCTTGGCCCGGTATGCACTGACACCAGAGGCCTACCGCCAAAAGTTCCGCGGACTTATAAAATGCGTAACCGATACCCACGCTGAATGGGCCTGTTAATTACGGCGGTCACTGCTACAGTGGGTACAAGGGAGCCAAGCAACCACTAAGGAGGACGTCCTCCAGCTCTTCCTGTTAGAACGATTCTTTAATGGACTAAACCCCGAGACACAGGAATGGCTTCGGGACAGGCGGCCAACGACTCTTGAGGAAGCCGCTCGTCTGGCCGATGAACATCATGATGCCAGGAGGCCGCAGTTGTCCGGATCAAAGGTGGTCACTAGGGGCCCACCCATGAACCTGGAGGGCCCCAAACCACCGAAGATTGTAGGGGGACCAGCTAGAAACCCGGCCTACAACAGTCCCCCTGGGGCGCGATGCCACACCTGTCCTCAGCTGGGCCACCTGCAAAGACAATGCCCCAACCGGACCCAGCATACCCAGTGGCCAAAGGCGGGAACAGCTACCTTCAGCCGGGCTGCTGTACACTGCTACCAAGGTGAAGCTGACCCGGCTTTGGGGGCTACGATTAACCAAGGGGTGGAAAAGATGGAGGAAGTGCTGCATGAAGTAGACCCCGTGCAGGCTGCCCGGGCAGATAATCGACAACAGCATCGACAAGTCGTGTGGGTTAATGGGAAACGTATGCAGGGACTAAGAGATTCCGGGGCAACTTTGACCCTTGTGAAGCCTCATCTCGTCCGGGACCAAGAGAAGACTGACCAGACAATGGTAGTCCGTGTAGCAGGGGGAGCCATACATTGACTACCCACTGCCAGGATTCACCTGAACTGGGGAGTCGGGGATGGCCTTGTTGAGGTCGGCTTGATGGAGGATTTGCCTGCAGACGTCTTGCTGGGAAATTACTTGGGGCCCATGTTGTCTGCATTCTCGGTGGCCCCTCTGGCTGAGACATATCCTGTGACCACCCGGAGACAAGCTCGAGCTGCGGAGGCGGAATCACACTCAGAGGCCCAGGTAAGACATTCCAGCCCTACACGTATTCCCATAGCCAGACACATTTCTTGGGCCACCCCAGATGAATTTAAGAGGGAGTTACTTGAGGATCCTTCATTAGAGGGATATCATGGGAAGGCACAGGAGGGGAGAGGGGTACTGGAAGGGGAACAGTTTGTATGGAAGCAGGGACTCCTCTACCGGATCACAGAGCAGCACCACACAGGGACGAGCCCCACTATAAAACAACAGCTGGTAGTTCCCAAGAAGTATAGGCAGGAGATACTGTGAATCTCTCATGATATACCCTTGGCCTGGCACTTTGGCGTCAGTCGCACCAGGCATCATCTGACACAAAACTTCTTTTGGCCGGGGGTAACCTATGATGTTCGTCAGTACTGCCAGACCTGTGACAGTTGTCAGCGCATTGGCAAGAGGGGGGATCGATGCAAGGCCAGATTACGCCCCCTCCCCATTGTGGACAAACCATTTAGCCGAGTAGCGGTCGATCTGATAGGGCCGTTAGCCAAACCCAGTCCGTCCAGGAAAAAGTATATATTGACAGTGGTAGATTATGCCACATGGTATCCAGAGGCGGTTGCGTTACCTAACATACTGGCAGAGACGGTGGCGGCCGCCCTGCTCCAGGTATTTCCCCGGGAGATTATCTCGGACCAGGGTACCCAGTTTACAGCAGAGGTGACCAACCAACTGTGGAAGTTGTGCGGCGTAAAGTCCATTCGAAGTGCCCCATACCACCCGCAAACCAATGGGTTGTGTGAACGCTTTAACGGGACATTAAAACAGCTCATTGGGACTTTTACCAGGACCTACAGGGACTGGGAGAAATTCTTGCCACACCTCCTGTTTGCCTATAGGGAGGTGCCCCAAGAATCCACAGGGTTCTCCCCGTTCGAGCTGGTATACGGGAGACGGGTAAGGGGACCCCTAGACTTAGTGCTGGAGCACTGGGAAGGGGAGGGCCTCGTAGAAGGGGTACCTATTGTACCCTATGTGCTGGAATTCCGGGACCGCCTCCAGGAGCTGACTCAGGCTGTGCGTGAGAACATGCAGGCGACCCAGCGGCACCAGCGCATATGGTACGATCAGAGGGCCAGAGAGCGCACTTTGGAAATAGGACAGAAGGTCCTGGTGTTAGATCCTACTAAGCAGAATAAGTTTCAAGCTGCATGGCAGGGGCCCTACCATGTAGTGGGGAAAATAGCCGACACCACCTATAATGTCGCTGATTGTAACGACTCCAGGGTTATCCGCATGTTCCACGTGAATATGCTGAAGCCCTACCGGGAGCGCCCTGAAGAGGTAGTGGCCATCTGTGCACCTGAAGCAGAGGATTTAGCCGGACTTCCCTTGCCGGATGTCTTAGGGGAAAGGACTCAGTCTAAAACATGGGACCAGGTACACTTGGGCGAAGACCTAGGCCCTCGGGAGAGACAGCAGGCGGAGGCGTTGTTGAGGCTGCGACAGAGGATGCTTTCAGAGAGACCGGGGTACACTCGCCTGGCACAACACAAGGTTGAGACCCAGGATCAGACCCCCCTGCGACAAAACCCCTTCCGCGTCCCTGAGTCTGTACGAGAGGGGATGCGACAAGAGATTCAAGAGATGCTGCGTTTAGGGGTCATTGAAGAGTCAGATAGTCCCTGGGCATCCCCCGTAGTGTTAGAGCCCAAGAAGGATGGGACTACACTGTTTTGTGTAGACTATCGTAAGCTCAATGAGAAAACAGTGACAGATGCATATCCCATGCCGCGTGTGGATGAGTTGTTAGACCGGCTGGCGGGGGAAAAGTATTTGACCACCATCGATCTATGCAAAGGCTACTGGCAGATTCCCCTTAGTCCTGACGATATTCCCAAGTCGGCATTTGTCACCCCGTTCGGCTTATTCCAGTTTCGAGTTATGCCATTCGGGATGAAGAATGCCCCGGCGACCTTCCAAAGGCTGGCTGACCGGCTTCTGGATGGTCTCCAGGACTATGCTTGTGCCTACCTGGACGACATCGCCATCTACAGTGCGACATGGGAAGAGCATCTAAATCACCTAGAGACAGTATTGGACAGGATCCACCAGGCCGGAATCACTCTGAACCCAAACAAGTGTCAGTGGGCAAAGCAGAGGTTCAGTATTTAGGGCATTGGGTGGGAAGTGGGAAACAGTGACCAGAACCAGCCAAGATTGAGGCCATAGCCAAATGGCCCATCCCACGCACTAAAACCCAGGTCATGGCGTTTCTAGGGACAACGGGGTATTACAGGAAATTCGTTCCCAATTACAGCAGCGTAGCCAAGCCCCTCACTGATCTGACCCGTAAGAACCAACCCCGCCAGGTAACCTGGACCTCAGAGTGTGAGGAAGCCTTCCGCCAACTAAAGGACGCCCTCACCAATACCCCTGTATTGGCCGCACCCGATCCAACTAAACGTTTCCTTGTTCACACTGACGCTTCTATGTTTGGATTGGGGGCAGTACTGAGCCAAGTCGGGCCGGACGGCCAAGAACACCCGGTAGCTTACCTGAGTCGGAAACTACTGCCCCGTGAAGTAAGCTATGCGGCCATTGAGAAGGAGTGCCTGGCAGTAGTATGGGCACTCAAGAAGTTGCAACCATATTTGTATGGACAACAGGTTTCCCTCCTAACGGACCATAATACCCTAGTCTGGCTTAATCGGGTCTCCGGAGACAACGCCAGATTGCTGCGGTGGAGTTTAGCCCTACAACCTCTGGACTTCACCATCCACTACAGACCCGGCAAACAAAATGGTAACGCCGATGGACTAAGTCGACAAACGGAACTTGTACCAACCCCATAAACTTCGGTCATCCCCAAACCGATCCGTTGAGGATCAGACTGTGTATGCCGATCGCGTCGCTGAAAAGGGGGAGCCGTGTTACAGAACCACTCAGCACCCAGAATATGTTGTGCAGTTATATGTATATATAATAGGTTCCATGTGAGATGCATGTCCCTAATGTATCAGCAGTGTCCGCCCTCCCCCCACCTTTGTAATTCCCACAGTAAACATACGCAGGCTCCGGCCACCTGCTGCTTTTGTAATGCATGTCTGGCCTGACGCTTGTCTATTGGCCGGCCCTCTGTATCTGTGTGTTATATATTCTGTGTCCTGTGAGTAAAGTGTTGTCAGACTGGAAATACATGGAGAAGCAATGATCTTTTATATGCGCCCATGCACTCAGAGGAATTCCAGCCAGAGTCATTCATTCAGACTCCAGCCAACGCAGAGCGGACCTCCGAAAACACGGGGTGGTACTGAAAGAGGTACCCCAGCTTGGAAGACCCCTTTACACTTGCCCATACACCTCTCGTTCCCCAGATCGGCGCTTTTTACATGGGTGGTGCCTTCCGGAACATACATTGCCAATACCAGCGGTGCTCGTTTGTCATAAACCTGAAGTGCAGGTAGTTGCTGGGGTGAACTCTGGACCTGGGCATCCCTGCTGTAGGTGGTTCCCTGATGAGGAGCGGTCTTGAGGGTCCAGAGGCCCCTCATTAAGGGGAGGGTACTGTCATGATCCATGCTGGATCATGACAGATAAAAGCACATGTAACCTTTTTTTTTCCTTAAGCTGTGTGCTTAAGGTTGGTTTTGCCCCCGTGGCCATTAGGATTATTACACAGTGGTGTTTTTTGTTCTAGTTTGTCCCCGGTGGTGGTGAGCGTCATAGTGCATGTGATATAAAGCAGGTGTGATTGCTGGCTCTTACCTATAAAAGAGTGTCAGGTGTTGCAATCACGGTTGGAGATAGTGTTCATTTCAACCATCCTTGGTGGAGGAAGGATCTAGAGAGAGGTCCTGGCAGCTCAGTCAGAGCCCTGTGGTGGAAGGAGTCAGAGGGGATTTCCTTGCAGCTCTGACAGAGCTTGATGGCAGCTATTCAGGAGGAAAGCTGCATTCTGGTGGTGGACTCTGTTGCTTGGAGCAAGAGCAAAAGAGCAAAGCTAAGTGGTGTTTCCCTGTCTGTATTTTTCCTGGTGTGTATTAGTACAGCGGTGGGGCCAGTGCCTGCATCACCCAGCTCCCTAGCAAGGGATAGGTGCAGGGTGTGCTAGGGTGACAGGTATCCTGATTGGCGCCTGGTGCGGAACAGGCCTAGGGAACGTTAGGAGTGTGAAGGACACTGACTCAGGGGAGTGCAGGAGGTCTCCACGTCCCCGCTCCCTATCATAGGGCCCACCGTTGTAACCATTTTCCCCTTCCCCTGTGTCTTGTTGTTTTAGTTACCGGCCTGCGGGCCGTGTCACACAGGACAGTTTCACGTGCCGTGTCTTGCTGTTTCAGTAACCGGCCTGCGGGTCGCGTCACACAGGATGGGTCCACGTGACACCGAGGTCTTAATTCTAGAAGGTAGCAGAACAAGACAAAGTGGCTAGGTAAATGGATGGTCAGTGGCAAATAAAAAATAGTGTGTGGTCAGCTTACCACAATCTATGCAAAGACTCCCTGTTGCCAGCCAATGCCTCTCTGAAATCCGGTTTGAGGAAACACAAGTGATGAAAAGGTAGAGTGATGAATCCAGCTAAAAATTGCAGGAGAAGGCTGTTGTCGAAACATGTTGATCTATCCCATGTTTACTAGACCCGATAATATGTGCCATTCATTGATTTTTAACTTTGAAATAAAAGTTATTTTTTAGCTGCTCCAATTTTTCCCTGGATTCATCCCTCCTCCTTTTCAGTCAAACGCAAAGTCCAAGGTGGGGTAGCAAAAGATCAGAATTATGGAGCACTAGAGAACAAGGCAGACTCACCACTGAGCTAAAGCTACAATTGGCAATGATCTAACCATTATCAGGTAACTAAATAGCCAGGCAATCATTCAGAGCATGAAACACCTAGACGAAACCCAGCAGGGTTGACCTAACTGGATGTCTGAGCTGTCGCCACAAGTGAATACATTCTTGTACATAAGGGGGAGTTTTGTAGTAGTTATATTAATGTGTATGCAACACCCGCTCCCTGTCCTGGCACGGCGCCCAAGTCTGCCACTGTTATAGCTGGTCCCCGTCCTGGTGCTGCGTCCAGGTCTGCCGCTGCCCCTCGCTCTGGGCACTCACCTCCTGCCTCACACGCTGTCCTTAGGCAGCAGCCGGCCTCCTCTGTGTCTCATGCTGCTGCTCAGTATTCTGGTCTCTCCCCTGCCTCCACCTCCTGGCATCCTGTGGGCAGATCTGTAGCTAAAGCTATTAGGGCACGCCCACCCACTCTCTTGCCTTCTTAAAGGGACAGCGTGCATTTTTCAAAAAGTGCAATTAACCAAAGGCAGCGCACTGGCTGCTATTTCTGGCCTCTCCTCCATAGGGAGAGCGTCGAAGCAAAGAGTATCAATCATTGCTACATCCGGTTCTCTTACTAACCTGTCTGCGCTGCATCTGCAGTCTCTGTGCATTCTCTAATGCTATCTGTCTCCGCAGAGTATCAGTATCCTGTGCTCCCTGATTATATCAGCAACCATCTGGGTGAAAGCCATCCCGTTCCGCCAACAGCCTTCTGAGTTGGAGGACTGTATGAAGGTCACTGGAACCAACTACCTACCAACTACCCGGATCCAGGACTCGTCTCATTACGGTCTCTGCTGTTACTTTTGTTATCCCTTTTGGTCCCGCTGGGACAGCCGCCACGTGTCCGGGGTCTAACTGCAGGTAGCACCTGTGACCTCCGGGTATTCCATTCTGGCCCTGTCTGAGGGGTTTTACGACGGGTACCCGGGGCTCACTAGTCATGCCCCCTTCGGAGCCCCCTGGACCGTGGTCCCGAGGTTCCACTTTAAAAATAAAAAACAAATGTGAACTTCACCATCTCTGCCTCTGCTTCCATTTGTTACAGTGTATATTAAGCAGCATTACAGAAATTATATTCTTGTACATATAAGGTAAAATATAGTGATTATTTTCTTTTATAAATGGCCATATTTGGCTATGCGCACTTAGAGTCTTTTTGCTGAGTATTTGAATCAGAAACTTCCCACACATTGGGCTGTCTCTTTATGACTCTGGCGAAGATTGTGATTCACCTGGATAGCCAGAGACATGGCCACCTCAAAGGAAACTGGAGTCTCAAACAGTGCCAAGGCATCCTTACCCATACTGATAGCTGAATACAGAAATGGCTAGAGCACGGGGTCATTCCACTTAGTGTCAGTGGACAACCTTTGAAGCTGTGTGCAATACTCTGCTGGCCGGTCACTCTGCTGAAGCTGAAATAGTGTGGACTCAGCCAGGGAGACACAGTCTGGGTCATTGTATATATTATCCAGCCCCAGAAAAAATTTCTGCACAGTGTGAAGCGACTGGGAGTCAGACAGGAGAGAGAATGCCCATGCTTGGGAGTCATGCTGAAGGAGTGAAATTATTATCTCCACTGCTGCTCCTCGGTTCCTGAAGAACAATGATGTAAGCTGAAGTACAGTTTACAGGCCTACCTGAAAACAATAAACATCATGCCCCTAACACAATTCCAAAAAGGAAGAGAAAAACTATGGGTATGACAATTAATTATATTGATAAACTCAAAGGAGAATCAATAATTTTTACCCCATAATATAATATTGGACTAACACTGTATACTCCAAATAATAAACAATAGAAAGAAAAAACGGAGTTCCATACAAAAAATTATAAAAATACATAAATTTATTTGGTTCATCAAGCGATATGCATGTATACAAAATATTAACTAGAAAAAAACCCTAAAAGAAAATATATATATATATATATATATATATATATATATATATATATGAACCCAGGGCACACAATAGGGTAATATAATATAGTAATATAAAAAAATTATTAAACATAAAAGAAAAATAATATCAATATAAAATTCTATTTTGCAGCCATATCTATCCACAACATAAACCCCTCAAAACAGACAAGTACTTTTGCTCATAAAACCTGGAATCCCTCCAGTTTATATAACATCAGAGCGCTGTTGAGAGGAAATGATAAAAAGCTGTGCAAAAAGTGCTTTCAGTGCTTACCCATAAAGTATGCTGCTATAGTGCCCCGGAGCCATGTGCTGCCCCTGACGCGCGTTTCGCGTTTGCTTTATCAAAAGGGAGTGAGGTTCTATAGATAGAGTGAGTAATGGGTAAGCAGTTGCAGCTGAGGACAACCAGGCTGTATGGTCTCAGTCAGCATGGAATGAGTTCTTAACCCTCTGGGCACTGAAGGAAAGGGAAATCCATTTACATTAGGATATGAATCACACCATCTCTAAAGAGGACTGTGATTCATTACCCAACATGACCGTCTAACTTCAAGTCTTCGAGGGGTCGTGACACTCTCTCGACAATTAGATTATGGCATATACAGTGGGGAAAAAAAGTATTTAGTCAGTCAGCAATAGTGCAAGTTCCACCACTTAAAAAGATGAGAGGCGCCTGTAATTTACATCATAGGTAGACCTCAACTATGGGAGACAAACTGAGAAAAAAAAATCCAGAAAATAACATTGTCTGTTTTTTTTTCATTTTATTTGCATATTATGGTGGAAAATAAGTATTTGGTCAGAAACAAAATTTAATCGCAATACTTTGTGATATGTCCCTTGTTGGCAATGACAGAGGTCAAACGTTTTCTGTAAGTCTTCACAAGGTTGCCACACACTGTTGTTGGTATGTTGGCCCATTCCTCCATGCAGATCTCCTCTAGAGCAGTGATGTTTTTGGCTTTTCGCTTGGCAACATGGACTTTCAACTCCCTCCAAAGGTTTTCTATAGGGTTGAGATCTGGAGACTGGCTAGGCCACTCCAGGACCTTGAAATGCTTCTTACGATGCCACTCCTTCGTTGCCCTGGCGGTGTGCTTTGGATCATTGTCATGTTGAAAGACCCAGCCACATTTCATCTTCAATGCCCTTGCTGATGGAAGGAGTTTTGCACTCAAAATCTCACGATATATGGCCCCATTCATTCTTTCATGTACCCGGATCAGTCGTCCTGGCCCCTTTGCAGAGAAACAGCCCCAAAGCATGATGTTTCCACCACCATGCTTTACAGTAGGTATGGTGTTTGATGGATGCAACTCAGTATTCTTTTTCCTCCAAACACGACAAGTTGTGTTTCTACCAAACAGTTCCAGTTTGGTTTCATCAGACCATAGGACATTCTCCCCAAACTCCTCTGGATCATCCAAATGCTCTCTAGCAACCTTCAGCCGGGCCCGGACATGTACAGGCTTAAGCAGTGGGACACGTCTGGCACTGCAGGATCTGAGTCCATGGTGGCATAGTGTGTTACTTATGGTAGGCCTTGTTACATTGGTCCCAGCTCTCTGCAGTTCATTCACTAGGTCCCCCCCGCGTGGTTCTGGGATTTTTGCTCACCGTTCTTGTGATCATTCTGACCCCACGGGGTGGGATTTTGCGTGGAGCAACAGATCGAGGGAGATTATCAGTGGTCTTGTATGTCTTCCATTTTCTAATTATTGCTCCCACAGTTGATTTCTTCACTCCAAGCTGGTTGGCTATTGCAGATTCAGTCTTCCCAGCCTGGTGCAGGGCTACAATTTTGTTTCTGGTGTCCTTTGACAGCTCTTTGGTCTTCACCATAGTGGAGTTTGGAGTCAGACTGTTTGAGGGTGTGCACAGGTGTCTTTTTATACTGATAACAAGTTTAAACAGGTGCCATTACTACAGGTAATGAGTGGAGGAAAGAGGAGACTCTTAAAGAAGAAGTTACAGGTCTGTGAGAGCCAGAAATCTTGATTGCTTGTTTCTGACCAAATACTTATTTTCCACCATAATATGCAAATAAAATGAAAAAAAAACAGACAATGTGATTTTCTGGATTTTTTTTTCTCAGTTTGTCTCCCATAGTTGAGGTCTACCTATGATGTAAATTACAGACGCCTCTCATCTTTTTAAGTGGTGGAACTTGCACTATTGCTGACTGACTAAATACTTTTTTTCCCCACTGTATAATACTGTTTATATATACCTCGAGTAAGGATACTCCATTTAACTTTATGCGACCCGTGGGTGTGTTGTAATCAAAACATTTGGCACTGAACCAGCAGTGACAATGCCAATTGGAGCAGTCCAAAAATGTAGTTGAATTTTGATTGCAGCTCTGCATGTGACTGGAGTATATGAATTGAATAAGTGTGAAGGAAAATCTGCATCCAATCATTGCAGACTATCAATTCTATACCTGTCTTCAAAACCAAGTGTTTCTACATTTCAGTCTAAAAAATGTAAGTGACCTTGTGTCATTGAAATATTTCTACAATGTATGTTTAGATTTCTGTCTTCTACAAACAGCATGTACCACAAGGCTGGAGCACTGGAGCAGAAAGGGTGCAGAATTGAATGCTCTGGTTGTTATTGCACATTCCGCAGTACAAAACCCTCCATTTCATCCATTATAGGCAAAGTGCATTTCATATATCATTACACTCCTCAGTTACAGCGAATGCATGGCCCAGGCAGGATCGCAATCCATTTATCATTGCTAAGCAGCTGGAGTCCGGCTCCAAATGCCTCCTAAATGTAATTAATGGAGATAAGGTAGAATAGAGCTACAGGAACTTATTTCTAGTGCTTCTCCTCCATTAAAGTGGCCATTTTACTAAATGTCTGTCACAAAGCCAGTTTCGGGAAGGGTCGGTGTACTACTTAGTAGCATCAATTGTCTCATAAAAAACTGCTATGCTATTTTTGCTGTTTTTTTCTATTCTCCTACCTTCAATCTCTTTCAGTTATATTGTTTGCAGCAGCTTCCTTGGAGCGATGGTTGAACACACACAGTGCTCTGAAGCGTTTTCCATCTGAGCTTGTAAGCGCTGTCTTGAGGTTGCCCGGGATTTCTGGAGCACACGGTTAGCTCCTGATCCCAGACAGCTACTTCCTTCCCATGGTCTTAAAGCAAGTCTGTCTCATATTTAGCATCAGAACATGGTCCTGGCCAGAAGAAATCGATCAGCTTGTACATATATGAAGCTCTTAAGTTTAAGTAAGGAGAAACTTGTCCAATCCATTCAATGTGGTCCACACTCGAATATGTGAATCCGGCCTTGAGATGTGACGAGATACCCACGGCGAGCCAATGGCTCCAAAATTTGACCTCACAATCTCGTAGCTATTGGGCAGCCACTGGTGGGGACAGTTTCTACCATGAGGCCACACCCTAAATATCCAAATGCTCATTGAGGCTCTAATTAAGGGCTCATACTCACTTGCGAGAGACTCGCACCATTCTCGTGCGAGTCTCTAGCATGAAAACCTGGCACTGCCGCCAGCACTTGGACCGGAGCGTGCGGCTACATGTATTTCTATGCAGCCGCACGCTCCGTTCCGAGTGCCGGCTGCAGTGCCAGGTTTTCATGCGAGACTTGCACGATTCTCGTGCGAGTGTCTGGCAAGTGAGTACGAGCCCTAAGACTGGGGCTACATGGTGACTGTATCTGCCGCAGGTATTACCTGGCCAGGGATCCTTTTATGCAAATATTATATCAGAGACAAGAAAGAATGTGCTCACAATGCAAACAGCAAATTGCTGCGACTGTGGTCCATAAGTTGAAAAAGTTCCAGTAGATTCTGATTTTTGGAACCTCTAATGTTTCATGTCACGGTCACTTCCTACATACGAGAACATTATAATGATGAAGAAATCTGCTAAAATACAAATTCGGAAATTTTCTTGAATTTTGGCTGGAAATTCCAGTTGCGTCTAATCATTAATTGATGACTGCGGTTATACCCATAGCTTAAACAAAACCTTTCCCTCTTAATCAATACAATTAAAACACAAACAATTTGACCTTTTTGTGGACGGGGCCGGCCACAGCTTTTATTATTATCTTTGCTTATCAACAAATTTTTAACCGTTCTCTCATATTTCCATCAATTTTTTAAAACTCTCCAACAGGGTATGTACCTCCAGACTCCCAGAGGACAAGTACGTCGTTGGAACAAACTCAGAACTTGTACTTTTTCACCGCCAGCCGTTACTTCACATTTCTCCATCTCTTCTTTCCTTATTATTTCACAATTGACATTGAAAAAAAAATGAATCAAAGGAAAATCATAACAAAAAAAAAATTTTTTTTTTGAAAGCTGTCAGCGGTATCCGGTGAAGAGGGAAGGCACAGGGATGAGTAGAACCTTATACCCCGAACTATTCCATATAACATAAATGGGCAGGGGTATAAAAGGGGAGGAGAAACAAAAGGGGGCATCCATCCTATAATAACGTGAAAATGTAGGAAGATGATGCTACATTGTGCAGAAGGAAAGAAGAGGCTGGGGGAATCGGCAAGGCGAGCTGAATTGGGGGTTGCTGGCCAAGACCAGTGTCTGGTAAGGTGAGTATAATTTTTTATATGCCTTCATGGGCCCTTTACAAATCAGCAAAATCGCATTCAGCCACAATTTTACTGCACTCACACGAAGTCAATCACAAAAAAATTCAGGAAAATCCAAATTCTTTGTAAAATTTAAACAGAATTGAATTCGGCATCTGGCTAGTTGCTATTTTGCTGAATTGTAGAGGGCTGAGAAAAGGGGTATCAAAAGAATATTAATCAACTTGCTGCTCACCAGTCCCGCTTCTGGCACCCCAGACTTCTAGGCTTCTCACTGTGTCACACCTGCCTATTTGCTATGGTAAATGGCTGGCTTGAATCATTCATAGCAGTGCTCACTGTGTTCATTTGTTTCCCTGAGGGTCTGAACGTGGTGATTTATAGGACCTCAGAATATTTCCCGGAATTATGCAAGAGAAAGTGGACAAAAAATTACATAATAGATGACAATACAGCCAAGCTGGGGTAATTTTAGGAGAGATCTGTTTCTCTGGGCTTTTAGATTTTTTGAGATATAAGCTCTCAAGAGTCAATGATACCCGGCTCAGGCTGGTTTCACACTTGCGTTTTTTTTTGCGGTATTTTAGCGCTAAATAGCGCATGCGTTTTTTTTTCCTATACTTTGCATGGGATGCGCTTATGTGCGCATACACATGCGTTTGTACGCGTTTTTCCGCGCATGCGTTTTTTTGCGGTATGCGCTCGGGCGCACAAAATGCAACCTGTTGCATTTTTTGGGCGTCCGACTTGCCTCAAAAAAACCCATGCGCGAGCAATGCGTTTTTTTACAGCAAGACACCCATTATAAGTCTATGGTGAGCATATGTGCGCATTGGCATGCTTATGTATGCGTTTTTTTGCACATGCGTTTTTTTTTTTACCATTAGTTTAGACAATGGAATTTAGGGGTTTGGGTTAGAGTTAGGGTTAGTTAAGGGGGTTTAGGGTTAGGGTTAGGGATAGGGTTAGGGTCAGGGTCAGGGTTAGGGTTAGGATCAGGGTTAGGGTCAGGGTCAGGGTCAGGGTTAGGGTATGGTTTGGTTAAGGGTTAGGGTTAGGGTCAGGGTCAGGGTTAGGGTTAGGGTTAGGGTCAGGGTTAGGGTTAGGGTCAGGGTATGGTTTGGTTAAGGGTTAGGGTTAGGGTCAGGGTCAGGGTATGGTTTGGTTAAGGGTTAGGGTTAGGGTTAGGGTTAGGATCAGGGTATGGTTTGGTTAAGGGTTAGGGTTAGGGTCAGGGTCAGGGTTAGGGTTAGGGTCAGGGTCAGGGTTAGGGTTAGGATCAGGGTATGGTTTGGTTAAGGGTTAGGGTTAGGGTCAGGGTCAGGGTTAGGATCAGGGTATGGTTTGGTTAAGGGTTAGGGTTAGGGTCAGGGTCAGGGTTAGGGTTAGGGTCAGGGTTAGGGTTAGGGTCAGGGTTAGGGTTAGGGTTAGGGTCAGGGTATGGTTTGGTTAAAGCTTAGGGTTAGGGTCAGGGTTAGGGTATGGTTTGGTTAAGGGTTAGGGTCAGGGTCAGGGTTAGGGTCAGGGTTAGGGTCAGGGTTAGGGTTAGGGTTAGGGTTAGTAAAGTCATGGTTTGGGTTAGTGTGAGGGGCCACCTAATGTTGGAAAAAAACGCAAACGCGGTAAAAACGCACTAAAAACGCATACAAACGCATATAAACGCTGCGTTTTTTTCATGCATGCTCATAAAAATGCTTGAAAAAAACGCAGCATCTGTATGCGTTTGTATGCGTTTTTTCAATGCGTTTTTTTGCGGGAAAAACGCGCTGCAAAAAAAAGCAAGTGTGAAACTAGCCTAAGTCAGTGGTCCCACAGGCAGTTCCAGCTCCCACGCCCCATGCTCCTGAAGACTCCGCGGCCCCCGCAGGGCCGACCAACGCCCTCATCAATGACCCAGAGCCGCCCCACCGGCGTGGAACAGACGCGCGGCCACCCCTGCCGCACTTCATGTCCCAGCGGCCTATCCATCGGGGCCTGCTGCCACTTCGGCCCTGCTCCAGACCGCCGCGGAGGCCGGGCCGCCAGGCTCCGCAGCCTATTTGCCTGTGCCTGCGGCCGCCTCGGCCACACTCCATGCCGTGGCTGCGGCCTGTCCATCAAGGCCCGTGGCTGCCACGGCCCCATTCCAGATCACGGCTGTGGCCGGGTCACCAGGAGGAAGTGTTCCAGGAATTCTGTAACTTGTACGGTTGCAAGAAGATCAGGACAACACCGTACCATCCACAGACCAACGGCATGTGTGAAAAGATGAACCAGGTGGTGATCGACCTACTGAAGACCTTGCCTTTGGAAGAGAGGAATCTGTGGCCAGAAAAGTTGCCAGATCTGGTACACATCTACAACCACATTCCTGTGAATTCCACCAACTGCACTCCAGCCTACCTAATGAGAGAGAGGCCTGGCAAGCTGCCTATTGATTTGGATATGGGAGTCCTTACACCTGAGGTGACGTCACCAGATGCTGACTGGGACACAGAGAGGCAGCAACAGTATCGAAGAGTACAAGAGTGTGTAGAAAAGAGTCTAGCTCAGGCAAGACAAAAACAGGAGAAGAACTACAATCAACATGCACCTGCAGTTCCCTTGTCACCCTGAGAACAAGTCCTAAAGAGGAAAAGAAGGATCCATAAATTGGATGACCAATGGGAAGCTGAACCCTACACCATTCTACCCTCAAACTTCGACAATACCAAGGTGTGCCTTATTAGTAAAGATGGAGGAGAAACCTCAGCAGCAGTTTCAAAGGATCATTTGAAATTGTGCCATGATCAGTTAAAGGAAAGAATGGAAGAACAAAATAACATCCAACCCATAGAAGAAAAGATCAGCACTGTACTTGGAGAATTCCCTGCAAATTGGACTAAAGTAAATGATGCCATAGTGGTGCCAGTGTTGACATTTCCCCAATTGGTAGTACAAGAAGAAGTGACTCATGAGAACTCTGAGAATCAGGAAGTTCAAGCAGTGGAAGCCACACCAGCAGTGGAGCCAGAGAATCCTCGCCCTGCCAGTGGTGAATCTGTCATACCCATGGTGAGTCTAGGAGTTCGTAGAAGGATACTACCTAGTTTACCCACACCAGAGTTACGTAGATCTACCTGTACTACTCAAGGTATACCACCCCTTAGATTCTGCATATAACTAAGTTAAAGTATTGAAAGTTAACATGTATATATGTAACTGTTCAAGTTTTGTGCCTACAGATACTCTGTAAGAAATCCCTTTCTGAATATTCCAGTTTTGTTTTGATGAACATTTTGGCCACAGGACTGTGTGTGGTCACTAACTTTGCACATAGTTCACTGTTGTGAGTTCATTTTCCCCTTCACTACTGAGGCCCGAGGAACTCCCTCTTCTGGTGAAGAAAGGTAGTGAGCCTGATTGTCAAACACCTGGGGCTGATGATGATGACTGGCTGAGTGGAGTTAATGACTGGATATAAGGCTGCCAACGCCCTTGTGGCCTGCGGGTGATTTCTCTGTGGACTTCTAGGAAACCAGTCTGATTCCTGCTCATCTAAAGATAAGATTTCTGCTTTGCCTTTTTGCATTAGTGTTTTGTTTTCCTTGCTTTTCTGGATTCTGCCATTCCCTGCTGGGGTGAGCGAAATCTCCTTTTGCCTATTGCTCTGTCTTCAGAATATTCCTGAGTACTGACATAGCTTTTTTGAAGCCTAGCGTCTTCAGGGCCTTTTTTACTGTCAGTTGGTTGGCTCTTATTTTCATAGGGTTTTTCACGGATTGCAGACAGCAGCCTTCCTGTCCTTTCCTATCTAAGCTAGCGTGGGCCCCATCTTTGCTCAGTCTATCTTTCTGTCTGTGTTTTGTTCTTTCTTCTTGCTTCACCGTCATTATATGTTGGGGGGCTGCCTTTTGCTTTGGGGTCTGCTCTGGGGCAGTTTAGATTTCACTTTCTGTCTTTAGGCTATGTAGTCCTCCGGCTGTGATCGAGGGGCCTAGGGCATTGTAGGAGCCCCCCACGGCTACTGCTAGTTGTGTTGATAGGTTCAGGGGTCTGCAATCCGATAGCTGCCAACTTCTCTGGTTTTCTGGACTTAGCTAGCATTTCTATTTTTGCCTCCTACGGTGACTCAATCATAACAAAATCACCCGCCATACCGCAGATTCTAGGGTACTCAATAGCAAGAAAGAATTGTATAAAAAAAAAAAAAAAAGTGTGTATATTTTTTCCTCTATATCTCTGAGGCCGTAGGGGGAATTTTTTTTTCTCTCAATGGAGATAAAGCAATTGTCTGATCGTGTGGAGCAGCTCGCTGTGGAAGTGCGGGGAATTTCCGCCTACCTTGCTCATTCACATGCTGCTGAACCAAAGATTCCTACTCCTGATGTATTTTTTGGGGATCGGTCTAAATTTTTGAATTTCAAAAATAATTGTAAATTATTTTTTGCCTTGAAGCCTAACTCGTCAGGGAGCTCCGCGCAGCAGGTTAAAATTGTCATATCTTTGCTGCGTGGCGATCCCCAGGATTGGGCGTTTTCTTTGAAACCAGATGATCCTATTCTGACTAATGTGAACGCATTTTTTCAGGCCTTGGGGTTGTTGTATGACGAACCTAATGCCATTGATCAGGCTGAAAAGACCCTGCTGGCATTGAACCAGGGTCGTGATTCTGCAGACTTGTACTGTCAAAAATTCCGAAAGTGGGCAGTACTTACTACCTGGAATGATAATGCCTTGGCTGCTCTCTTTCGGAAGGGGTTGTCAGAAGCCATAAAAGATACTATGGTGGGATTTCCTGTTCCCTCTGGTCTTGACAATTCTATGTCTTTAGCCATTCAGGTTGATCGGCGTTTACGCAAACGCAGAGCTGCACGAGAGGTGTTGCCACCTGTTGAACAGATGTCTGAACCTATGCAATGTGATAGAGTTTTTTTCCAGAGAGCAGCGTCAGGAGTTCAGAAGGCGTAATAAGTTGTGTTTTTTCTGTGGAGATGCCTCGCATATTATTTCTGTCTGTCCTAAACGCGAGAAACGCTTTGCACACACGTTTTCTGTTGGTGGTGTTCAACCTAAGTTTCTTCTGGCTATTACTCTGATCTGCTCCCTGTCCACATTTTCCGCCAAGGCTTTTGTGGATTCGGGAGCAGCTCTAAACCTAATGGACTTGGATTTTGCTAAACGTTGTGGATTTCCGATGACACCTCTGCAGACGCCTATCCCTTTGAGGGGGATTGATGCTACTCCTTTGGCTAAAAATAAACCTCAGTTTTGGACCAAGGTGGTAATGTGGGTCGCCCCAGACCATCAAGAAAATTGCAGGTTTTTGGTGTTACATAATCTGCATGATACTATTGTTCTGGGGTTTCCCTGGTTACAAATTCATAATCCAGTTTTGGATTGGAAATCTGTGTCTGTGGTGAGTTGGGGTTGTCGGTGTGCCTTTAGTGAGGCTCCGGTGTTTTCCACCTCTCCTCAGTCGCATGATGTTCCTGATTATTTGGCGGACTTTTATGATGTATTTAGTGAGAATGAGTCTGCGTCTCTGCCTCCTCATAGGAGTTATGACTGTGCTATTGAACTGAGCCCGGGGTGTAAATTTCCCAAGGGTCGGCTCTTCAATTTATCAGTACCCGAGCACGAAGCTATGCGATCCTATATTAAGGAGGCGTTGGAGAAGGGTCATATTAGACCATCCTCGTCACCCTTAGGTGCCGTTTTTTTTTTTTTGTGTCCAAAAAGGATGGATCATTAAGACCTTGTATTGATTATCGTGCTCTCAACAAAATTACTGTTAAATATCAGTATCCGTTACCCCTGATTTCTGATCTATTCTCCAGAGTTAAAGGTGCTTGCTGGTTTACCAAGCTTGACCTTAGGGAGGCGTATAATCTTATTCGCATTAAGCATGGGGATGAATGGAAGACGGCGTTTAATACTCCGGAGGGACATTTTGAGTACCTGGTGATGCCTTTTGGGCTCACTAATGCCCCTTCTGTCTTCCAGTGCTTCATGAACGATATTTTCCGAGATTTTGTCGATAAATTTTTGATTATCTATCTGGATGATATTTTGTTCTTCTCCAAGGATTGGGATTTCATGTGGAACATATTCGGACTGTGTTCCGGATCTTGAGGGAGAATTCCCTGTATGTCAAAGGATCTAAATGCCTTTTTGGAGTACAGAGGATTTCGTTTTTGGTATTTATTTTGTCCCCGTCAACTATTGAAATGGACCCGGCCAAGGTACAAGCCATTTACGATTGGGTTCAGCCCACTTCTTTGAAGGCCCTCCAGAAGTTTTTGGGTTTTGCTAATTTTTATCGGAAATTTATAGCAAAATTTTCTAGTATTGCCAAGCCATTGACTGATTTGACTAAGAAGGGTGCTGATGTGTTAAATTGGTCTCCGGAGGCTGTTTCTTCCTTTCAGGAGCTGAAGCGAAGATTCACCTCTGCCCCGGTTTTGCGGCAACCTGATGTCTCACTTCCGTTCCTGGTAGAGGTGGATGCTTCTGAGATTGGTGCAGGAGCTGTTTTGTCCCAAAAGGATCCTGTAACATCTAAAATGAATCCCTGTGCTTTCTTTTCCCGAAAGTTCTCTCCATCTGAACGTAACTATGATGTGGGGAATCGGGAACTGTTAGCCATGAAATGGGCATTTGAGGAGTGGAGACATTGGTTGGAGGGAGCTAAGCATCATGTCGTGGTCCTCACTGACCACAAGAATTTGATTTACCTAGAGTCGGCTAAGCGCTTGAACCCTAGACAGGATAGGTGGGCCTTGTTTTTTACACGTTTTGATTTTGTGGTTTCTTTTCTTCCTGGAACTAAGAATGTCAAGGCAGACGCCCTCTCTAGGAGCTTCTTTGCTGATTCTCCTGTGGTGACCAAGCCTGCTACCATCTTAGGCGAAGGGGTAGTTCTTTCTGCCATCTCGCCCGATTTGAGACGTGCTCTGGAAGAGTTCCAGGAGGACAAACCTGAGCGTTGTCCCAGTGGAAAGTTGTATGTTCCTGACCAGTGGAAGAAGAGAGTGATGTCTGAAGTTCATTGCTCTGCTTTGGCTGGTCATCCAGGTATTTTCGGTACTAGAGATCTGGTGAGTCGGTCTTTTTGGTGGCCCTCCTTGTCTCGTGATGTCAGGAATTTTGTGCAGTCCTGTGGGACGTGCTCCCAATCTAAATCGTGTTCTCGCTCTAGTGGGTTGTTGATGCCTTTGCCTGTCCCCAAGAGGCCATGGACCCATATTTCAATGGATTTCATCTCTGATATGCCTGTCTCTCAAAGGATGACTGTTATTTGGCTGATTTGTGATAGGTTCTCTAAGATGGTTCATCTTGTACCACTCCCTAAGTTGCCGTCTTCCTCTGAATTGGTGCCCCTGTTTTTACAACAGGTGGTTCGCTTGCACGGGATTCCTGAGAACATTGTATCTGACAGAGGAGTCCAGTTTGTGTCTAGATTTTGGAGAACTTTCTGTTCCAAGCTGGGAATTCAGTTGTCCTTCTCCTCTGCTTTTCACCCTCAGACCAATGGGCAGACAGAGAGAACAAACCAGACCTTGGAGTCATATTTGAGATGTTTTATTTCTGCTGATCAGGATGATTGGGTTTCATTTTTCCCCTTGGCCGAATTTGCTTTAAATAATAGAGCTAGTTCTGCCACTTTGATGTCTCCTTTTTTTTGTAACTTTGGGTTTCATCCTCGATTTTCTTCAGGGCAGGTGGAGCCCTCTGCCTGCCCAGGGGTTGACACTGTGGTGGAGAGAATGCACCAGATCTGGGACCAAGTGGTGGATAAGTTATCTCTCTCCCAGGAAAAGGCCCAGCGGTTTTCCAACCGACATAGGACCATTAGTCCCCAGTTTAAGGTTGGTGATATGGTGTGGTTATCATCAAAAAATATTGCTATGAAGGTGGCTTCTCCTAAGTTTAAGCCTAGATTTATTGGAACTTACAAGATTTTGGAGATTATTAATCCGGTCTCTTTTCGTTTGGCTCTTCCTGTCACATTTAAAATCCATAATGTGTTCCATAAATCTTTGTTGAAGAGATTTGTTGAACCTGTTGTTCCTGGGGTTGCACCTCCAGACCCTGTATTGGTTGAAGGTAACATGGAATATGAGGTAGAGAAAGTACTGGATTCCCGTCTGGCTAGACGGAGACTCCAGTATTTGGTTAAGTGGAAGGGTTATGGTCAGGAGGATAATTCCTGGGTCTCTGCCTCTGATATTCATGCCAAAAGATTGGTGCGTGCCTTTCATCGGGCTCACCCTGATCGCCCTCGTGGCGTGGTTGAGGGTTCGGTGACCCCTCCTCAAGGGGGAGGTACTGTTGTGAGTTCATTTTCCCCTTCACTACTGAGGCCCGAGGAACTCCCTCTTCTGGTGAAGAAAGGTTGTGAGCCTGATTGTCAAATACCTGGGGCTGATGATGATGACTGGCTGAGTGGAGTTAATGACTGGATATAAGGCTGCCGACGCCCTTCTGGCCTGCGGGTGATTTCTCTGTGGACTTCTAGGAAACCAGTCTGATTCCTGCTCATCTAAAGCTAAGATTTCTGCTTTGCCTTTTTGCATTAGTGTTTTGTTTTCCTTGCTTTTCTGGATTCTGCCATTCCCTGCTGGGGTGAGCTGAATCTCCTTTTGCCTATTGCTCTGTCTTCAGAATATTCCTGAGTACTGACATAGCTTTTTTGAAGCCTAGCGTCTTCAGGGCCTTTTTTACTGTCAGTTGGTTGGCTCTTATTTTCATAGGGTTTTTCACGGATTGCAGACAGCAGCCTTCCTGTCCTTTCCTATCTAAGCTAGCGTGGGCCCCATCTTTGCTCAGTCTATCTTTCTGTCTGTGTTTTGTTCTTTCTTCTTGCTTCACCATCATTATATGTTGGGGGGCTGCCTTTTGCTTTGGGGTCTGCTCTGGGGCAGTTTAGATTTCCCTTTCTGTCTTTAGGCTATGTAGTCCTCCGGCTGTGATCGAGGGGCCTAGGGCATCGTAGAAGCCCCCCATGGCTACTGCTAGTTGTGTTGATAGGTTCAGGGGTCTGCAATCCGATAGCTGCCAACTTCTCTGGTTTTCTGGACTTAGCTAGCATTTCTATTTTTGCCTCCTACGGTGACTCAATCATAACAGTTCACCATTTGCCCAGGAATGGACAATGGACGTTGATGCATAGACTTACCATCACAGGACTATTTTTGGAGCTTTTGGTTTTTGCAATTTTTCATTTTTCTAAATTTTTTACATTTATAATTGTTTATTTGTTATGTGTTATGTGTTCTGTCTGCAGCTTCGGCTTAACACATATTACAAATATTTAAAGGGCTGTCACATTGTAGAAGGATCAACTTTATTCTCATTTGCACAAGGAAAGACTAGAAGCAATGGGATGAAACTGAATGGGAGGAGACACAGATTAGATATTAGAAAAACTTTTTGACAGTTAGAGTGATCAATGAGTGGAACAGGCTGCCACGAGAAGTGGTGAGTTCTCCTTCAATGGAAGTCTTCAAACAGAGGCTGGACAGACATCTAACTGGGATGATTTAGCGAATCCTGCTTTGAGCAGGGGGTTGGACCAGATGGCCTAGGAGGTCCCTTCCAACTCTACGATTCTATGATTCTATGATTCTATAACACCTTTATTGCCGAACACCACAGGTGGCGTCACGAATCACTCATAAACTTTATTTAATCACTCAAACCCTCTTTTACATGGGCGCCCAGGGCCACTGACCGGGTCACCGCTGCTGTGACAATCCCCTCTGAGAGACCGGCCCGGTACCGAATACCCCACAGCGCTGGGAGGGCGACCCACAAATATGCACTCACAGACAAAAGAGAGGAACACCGGGGAGAAAAGGAAGGAGAACGCAATAGAAGAGATTGAGGATTTACCCACAGTCAAAACATCAAGCAACAGTCATAGATCAACACTTCAAATGCTTTTACCAACAACTGACACCTCCACTCCATACCAGGCAGAATAAGGGTGTGTGCACACGCTGCGGATTCGGCTGCGGTTCCGCAGCGGTTTTGGCCGCTGCGGGTCCGCAGCAGTTTTTGCTGCGGAGTACAGTACCATTATTCCCTATGGGAATAAAAAGCCGCAGTGCAGACGGTGCAGATTTTTCCACAAGGTTTTTCTCTTTTTGACATCTCCTCCATTGAGGAGATGAAAAACTGCAGGGCAAAACTGCAGAGCAATCCGCAGGTAAAACCGCAGGTCTTTTGACCTGCAGATTTACCTGCGGATTTTACAAAATCTGCGCTGCCAAATCCGCACTGCAATCCGCAGCGTGTGCACGTACCCTAAGGCAATCCAGATTGCTAGAGGGGATTGGCCAACACTGAACAGCTGAGATCATCCAAGAAGGAAAGCTTCAGAGACTCTAAGCTGTACAGTTTAACACCTGAACTGCTAGAAGAAACCTCCACTATTTAATATGAAGAAGTGCTTCTAATCAGTGTACGAGTATGTCAAATCAAACACTGCAGTCTTCTGATCCCTCTCTAATGCGTTTAACCCATGACAGCTTAGCTGCACTTTTTCCACCATGCCAATTTTTAAATACCTCAAAAAATTTTGCAATTTTTATTCAGAAGCTGAAACCTTCCTCCTTTTTTGTTTGATACTCACTGTGCTTGGTCAGAATGGGTTCCGGGCACACTGTATTACAACATGGTGGTGAGCTGACAACGTTCCTTTTGGGCAAGCATGATGCCACGGACTGGGCCACTGCCGCTGTGACATTTCCCATTGAAGTTAATGGGCCCGATGCCGAGTATCCTACGGCCCCTGGGGCGCGTCATTTTGGCGTCACAAACAGGATTCCGTGCGTGCCTAAAGTCCTACAGGAGCAACGACCTGCAGCAACTGAAGCGGTGAGTCGCACCCCTGCAAGGGTTAACTAGGGGGGAAGATGTCTAATCCCAGTGACACCCATGGTTCAGCAGTTGCAGCTCCCATATTGCCTCTCACCATACCTTATATACCGGGTGCGACATGGCTGCCACAGTACACTGGTGAATCGCACACCTTAAGTGACTTTAAAGAGAAGCTGTGCAGCATGTTTGAAATTTATCCTGTGTCAAAGGAGAAGAAAGTCAGTATACTTATGCTATGTGCACACTCTGCGGATTCACCAGCAGATTTTTCTGTGTGGATCCACAGGTAAAACTGCATGTAAATTGACCTGGGGTTTTACCTGCAGATTGGCCAGCAGTTTTCCCCTGTGGTTTGACACCTGGACAATGGAATAGGTGGCAAACCGCAGCGGAATCCGCAGAAAGAATAGACATGTCAATTCTTTCTGCGGATTTAAAACCGCAGCTTTTCCGCAGTGAAAAAACCGCAGCATGTGAACTGTGGTTTGTAAATCCCTTAGGCTATGTGCATACGCTGCGGATTGGTCTGCGGATTTGTATCTGTGGAGCCGCAGGTAAAATTACCTGGGTTTTTACCTGCAGATTCGCCTGCGGTTTATCACCTCTACACTGGACATGGTAAACCGCAGCAGAATCCGCAGAAAAGAAGTGACATGTCATTTCTTTCTGTTGATTCAAAACCGCAGCTTTTCCGCAGTTAAAAATCCCCAGCATGTGCACAGTAGATTGTAAAGCACATAGATTTACATGCTACTGTACACTGTCTGCAGAACTGCTGCAGATCCGCAGCGGCCAAAACCGCAGCGGATCCGCAGCAAAAACCGCAGCGTGTGCACATAACCTTAGACTTACATAGTACTGTACACTGTCTGCGGAACTGCTGTGGATCCGCAGATGCCAAATCCGCTGCGGATCCGCAGCAGAATCCACAGCGTGTGAATATACCCTTACAAGTCAGCTCAGTGGTGCTGCTCAGAGAGAAGTTAAATCTTGGCCAGCTACTGATAAAATGACTGTAAAAGACATTTTTGCTAAATTAAGGGATACTTTTGACACCCGTACTGCTTCAGAAATAAAGATGCGATTTTTCAGCTGCAGACAGAAATCATAGGACACTGTTAGAGACTATGCCCTTAACCTACAGGAGGCGCTGCAGGCCATTAAACAAATTGATCCAGACAGTGTAAGAGATGAGAACAAAATGCTGAAAGAGCAGTTCATTGAAGGTCTTCTGTCTGATTCCAGTAAGGCACAACTGCGCATGATGTCATTGCAGAACCCTGACATGGACTTTGTTCAGTTAAAAGACAGATCCATCCGTATCTTAAGAGAATCTACCTATGTCTGCACTGAGCCAGTTAAACATCCAGCAGTTACGTACCACCAGGGGGCAGTATCCTCACCCCAGGTGCCTGCAGTACAGCATGTGCAGATTCCAATTGATGATTCTACTGCAGATTTACGGCTGCAAGTGCAGGAACTGACTAAAAATATGGCTGCTCTATGTAAAACTGTTCAGACTCTCCAGACTTGTTCTCCCATAGAGAGGATCCAATTAGCATCAAGCCCGGATGATCTCCCATTGCGACAGCCAAAGAGGATGCCGCATCATCAGCGACGACTGACTCGCACCGGCAGGAGAGCAACAGACCGATTTGACTCTTCTGGGAGACCCATCTGCAGACAGTGCCATAAGGTTGATCACATTGAAAGAGAATGTCCTTTAAATGGGCGACCCCTGGGGCTGAGGACCAACCCCCAGGAGTAAGACAATCTGGTTCAACTAACTGGAGAAACAGGTATGTTGGAGGACGTCCACTTATACCCATGGTAGTGGATGGTATCCCCTTCACCGCCCTCATGGACACTGGATCACAGGTAACCACAATGCCTCACACACTGTACCAGATATATTGGACTGATGCTGAGTTCACCCAACATCCTGATGGTGACTTGTCATTAATAGCAAGTAATGGTCAACCTCTGACACAGGTTGGGGTACAAAGAGGTTGTCATTAAAGTTGGAAGGGTGGCGCTCAAAGCTCAAGGTCTTGTGGTGGTAGAGGTGGACAGAGCAGAGTGTCAACCTACAGTATCATAACATTAGGCACAAATGTGATTGAAAATTGTTTAAGTGAGGTCATCACCATTTTGAAAGACATAGCTGAATCGGCCCCGTGCAAAGAACAGCATGCCCTCAATAAAGATATCAAGGCCCTTGTGCAACAACAGCAGATGGTGTTAACTGGTGGAGAGATTGGTAGTGTAAGGGTGAGTGATCCCTACTCCATTATGCTTCCCCCTAGGAGTGAGACCCTCATCTGGTGCAGAGCAGCCATAGGCATCAGAGGATGGGACTATCAAGCTCTCCTTGATCAAGTCTACTCAGATAGCACACCTACTGTGCTGATGGCCAGGGGAATTGTTGATGTTAAAAGGGGCAGGGTCCCGCTACATGTTCTGAACTGTGGAGAGGAGGAAGCTTGCTTTCCCCGTTATGCAACTATACACAAACTATTCACAGTCAGCAACAATGATATTCAGGCTATAGGACCCTTAAGCCCCCGTTACACACTGCGATATCGGTAGCAATATCGCTGTAAAGTCACCGATTATGTGACGTTGCAGCGATATTGCTAGCGATATCACTGTGTGTGATACTTACCTCCGACCGGCTCCCCCGCTGGTTATCGCTGATCGCGCGAGAATCTCCTGGACCATTCCTTGTCGGTCACTTCCTGCGGCGCTTCCTGTGGCGCCGACGAGCGATGCGTGGAGCCGGGCGGGAGGACGCAGGATCGCCGCGTCTGACAGGTAAGTAGCGATCCCCGTCCCCAGCGATGTCGCTGGTGAGATCTGCCTCTTTGGCAGCTCACTAGCGACCACCTAGCGATGCACCAGCGATCCTGACCGCGTCATATCGCTGGTCGGGATCGCTGGTGCATTGCTAGGTGTAACGGTACCCTTAGATCCGACAGAAGCGACGGATGCCAATGGCTCTTCTGTTCAGACAGAGGAATGGTTCCAAAAGATACATGTTGGCACCGATTCCACTCCTGTACATCAGAAAAATGGAGTGCAGTGGGTGGTGCAAGAATACGAGAGGGTTTTCAGTAAGCATCTCTTGGATTTTGGGCAGGTAAAAGGGTTTCAACATAGCATCCCCGCAGGAGATCACCAACCTATCAAAGAAAGGTATCGTCCTGTACCTCCAGCTCATTATCAGTGTGCAAAAGGTATGCTAAGAGAAATGAAACAAGCTGGGGTAATCAGGGATAGCTACAGTCCTTGGGCAGCTCCCCAGGTGTTAGTCAAAAAGAAAGATGGTACCATGCGCATGTGTGTAGATTACAGACAACTTAACAAAATTACTCACAAAGATGCATACCCCTTACCGCGCATAGAGGAGTCTCTATCAGCGTTAAAATCAGCTAGGTACTTCTCCACTTTGGACTTAACCAGCGGGTACTTGCAGGTTCCTGTTGCTGAGGCAGACAAAGAAAAAACTGCGTTCACTACTCCTATGGGGCTATGTGAATTTAATTACATGCCGCTTGAGCAGTGCTCCTGGGACCTTTCAGAGAATTATGGAATGTTGCCTGGGACATATGAACTTTGAGACTGTGCTATTGTACTTGGATGATGTGATTGTATGTTCCAGGGCCTATGAGGAACATCTGCAACACCTGGCAGAGGTCTTGGAGGCGTTGTCCAACTTCAGCTTAAAGGTAAAACCATCTAAGTATCATCTCCTAAAGCCCAAAGTGCAGTATTTAGGCCATGTCGTGAGTGCAGAAGGAGTAGCACCCAACCCAGACAAAGTGACTGTCATCAGAGACTGGCAGGTACCCACCAATATCCAAGAGGTCAGACAATTCCTAGGTCTAGTGGGATACTACAGACGCTTTATCAAAGACTTTACAAAATTGGCAGCCCCCCTTCAAGATCTCCTAGTTTGCCAACCCAAAAAGGCCAGAGGCAAGAGTCCCCTGATTGAGTGGAATCCTAGGTTGGATGAGTCATTCAACAGCCTTAAGCAAGCACTAACGGGAGAAGAGATCTTAGCGTATCCAGACTATGATCAGCTGTTTATCCTGCACACCGATGCCAGCAATGTTGGGTTAGGAGCTGTCCTATCTCAAGTGCAGCAGGGTAAGTAGAAAGTCATTGCTTAGGCCAGTCGGAAGCTTAGTCCTACTGAGAGGAACCCTACCAACTATAGCTCTTTCAAGCTAGAATTCTTGGCTATCGTTTGGGCAGTGACAGAGAGGTTCAAGCAATATTTGGCCTCATCTAAATTTACCATCTATATGGACAACAATCCGTTAACCCATCTGGAGACCACCAGGCTCGGCGCCTTGGAACAAAGATGGATGGCTCGGTTGCCCAATTATGAGTTCGTCATCAAATACCGAGCTGGCACTAAAAACGCCAATGCTGATGCTTTGTCCCGTATGCCAAATGCTCCTGATCCAGCAGAAGATCCAGAAGACCTGGAAGAAATAGAGATGCCGGCATTCCACCGCCACGGTGCCTCCCAAGACTAACTATGTGACCAGGAGAAGTCTTGCTGTTCATGAAGTTTCCCTTAATCCACTACCTCACCATGGTTGGGCAGAGATGCAGAGCAGTGACCTGGCTATATGTATCATCAAAGAACTCCTTGGACAAGCAGATTCATCTCCTGCTCCTGATGCACATGCAAATGTCCAACAGTTGTGGAAAGAGAGAAAGAAGCTGTTCCTTTTTGAAGGCAAATTGGTCCGAAGAGGTATTAACCCACGTATGCATCAACTGGTCTGGCAGATCGTGGTCCCCAGAAAAGACTTGTCCATGGTCTAGGAAGCTTACCACAATCAAGCAGGACACTTTGGTTGGAAAAAGCTGGAAGTAGTCATCCGTGACCACTTCTGGACAGGTATGAGATGGTCTATTGAACAATGGTGTAGGGAATACGGCCCTTGTAACCTCAGAAGAAAGAATTCTGCCAATCAATGGGTCCCTCTTGAAGCCCATCATCACTAAACAACCTTTGGAACTGGTGGCCTTAGACCACATGCAACTAACCCCAAGCCGATCAGAGTATACCTATGCCTTAACAATAGTGGATCACTATTCCCGTTTCCTAGTGGTCATTCCAGTGAAAGACAGAACAGCAAGAACAGCTGCAAAGGCATTCCAAGAATATTTCTGCAGACCCCATGGCTACCCAGATCAAATGCTGACAGACAGAGGTCCAGCCTTCGAAGTGGAAGTCTTTCAAGAATTTTGCTCCCTCTATGGATGTAAAAAGATCAGAACTACACCATACCATCCACAAGGCAATGGTCTTTGCGAAAAACTGAACCATCTGGTGATCAGTTTATTGCAAATCCTACAACTGGAAGAAAGGAACCAATGACCTGAGAAATTTCCTGATTTGATTGAAAATTTACAACCATATCCCAACCAGTGCAACAGGATATGCCCCAGCTTACTCAATTGCGTGCACGTCCAGGTAATCTCCCCATTGACCTGGAAATGGGAGTCTTAACTCCTGAAAACATATCCAGCCAATAAGACACTGATTGGAATATAGAAAGACAACTGCAGTATCAAAAAGTTCTGCAATGTGTAGAGGAAAGTCTTGCTCAAGCTAGGCAAAAACAGGAAAGGAACTTTAATAGACATGCTGTGGCAACCCCCTTACCAACAGGTGAACAGGTGCTGAAGAAAAAGAGAAGAAACCACAAGTTAGATGACGAATGGGAGGCTCAACTTTATACTATTCAACCATCTAGCTATGACAACAGCAAAGTGTGTACCATCTCCAAAGACGGCGGCATAACGTGTACCACCGTATCCAGAGACAATCTGAAAGTATGTCCAGCACAATTGCGTGAAAGAGTTGAGACTAAGGAAGATCCTCAGTTAAAGGATAAGACTGATACAAAGATTCACACTGTTCTTGGCTACAAGTTAACAAAGCAGTGGTAGTTCTAGTGGTGGTGTTCCCACAGAGGTCTTTACCAGAGTCACCAAGTTATTCTGGAAGCGACGAATCACTAATGCCAACCACTGACACTCTGCATGTGGAAGAATCAGAAAACTTACCCACAGTCAGCAGTGAACCTGTTGTACCCATGGTAGGTTCAAAGAGTCATTGGAAGTCGTCTAGTATTCCTATCTTGCGCAGATCACAGCTTAGCACACAGGGCCAAACCCCTTCTTGCTATAGAAATGATTTGTAAAATTTTCTAAGAATAATAATTTAGTTTTGAGATGTACTTACATTGAACTTTGCCTTAGGTAATGTTATTGAAAATGTCTAAGAAATTGTGCCCACATGGACTAATGTGAGATTTTAGTAGTTATTATGCCTTATTCTACTGCAAGAACTCTTGTAAAAACTCTTAAACTTGAGAAGAAAAATATGTTCATCGTGCCGTGGCAGGACGCCTTCTAAAACAGCCAGTGCAGTGAATTTTCTATTATGATCTGTGTGCCCTGCTGCTGCACTCAGGGATGATCTAACAGATCAGAAGTGGTTTTGGGTTCAACTCAGTTACTGGGACTATTCACCCATACCCAGGTTAAATGTTATGTCATTTTGTTATATGCTTATGTTCCTTGTGTAGCCCGAGGACATGCTACCTTTAGCTAGGGGGGAATGTGGCGCCCTGCATCTTTACCACCACAAAAGGGTTAAATATGTACTGTTTTGCATGTGTTTTGTAAGCAATGGGAGTTATGCTTTCTCTGCTAGAGACCACAACACCCACAATTCACCTCACTCCCTTACTTGTCTGAAGCTTAGAGCTTTGCAGACACACCCTAATTGGGAGGGGGAGGAGTTGTTGTTTTCAGTGTGAAGAAGAAAAAAGAGAAGAACACTCTTGGAAACAATTAGACATGTGCTCTATCCAGGAATAGAGCTAAGAAGCATCAGGGAATCAGCCCCTAGACCATCCATGCTTTCCGAGCAGGGTGGTAAGCTGAGAGACTGTGTGGGATTATACAACCAACGGTATGATGTTTTCCCTGGGAAAACTGCAGCAAATTAGGATCAGTGAAGGATTATGCCAAGAGGGATCTTGAGCTGCCTCACCCAGGACCCAAGCTGCAAGTTGCCAAAGGGGAAATACACAGTGAGTAGAAGCTATACTGGAAGTTTCTAAACTCTGGGAAGCCTTGGTCCCTGAAGGGATTAGAATAGCAGGAAGCATACACTGAGTCACTATCAAAGCAGACTGTAACCTGATAATATTTCCTCTGAACTGCACCTGAACTACAGTAAATGATAAAGTGAGTTTCCTTGTCTCCTGCCTTTTTACTCGGTGCCTTCTACTTCCATCACAATCTCTGGGGGTCGGTCCTAGTTGGAGAGGATTAAACATCTGCACTGCCATCACCATCTACTCCCCCAGGGATCATCTGCAGTGCCGGCTATGCTACAGTTGAACACTCCAACTGGCGTCACGAATCACTACATTAACCTTATTCCCATTCAAATCTACACCTTTTACATGACCGCATGAGGCCACGGACAGGGTCACTGCCACTGTGACATTTCCCATTGAAGTTAATGGGCCCGATGTCAAGTATCCCACAGCCTCTGGGGCGCGTTAATTACAAGGGAGGACATAAAGGGATAAATAAAAATATCTATCATACAAATATGCACTCACAGACAAAAGAGAGGAACACCGGGGAGAAAAGGAAGGAGAACGCAATAGAAGAGATTGAGGATTTGCCCACAGTCAAAACATCAAACGACAGTCATAGATCAACACTCCAAATGTCTCTACCAACAACTGACACCTTAACTCCATACCAGGCAGTATAAGGCAATCCAGATTGCTAGAGGGGATTGGCCAACACTGAACAACTGAGATCATCCAAGAAAGAAAACTTCAGAGACTCTAAGTTGTACAGTTTAACACCTGCACTGCTAACAGAAACCTCCACTATTTAATTTGAAGAAGTGCTTCTGATCAGTCTACGAGTATGTCAAATCAAACACTGCAGTCTTCTGATTCCTCTCTAGCGCGTTTAACCCATGACAGCTTAGCTGCACTTTTTCCACCGTGCCAATTTTTAAATATCTCAAAAAATTTTGTAATTTTTATTCAGAAGCTGAAACCTTCCTCCTTTCTTGTTTGATACTCACTGTGCTTGGTCAGATTGGGTTCGGGCACACTGTATTACAACATGGTGGTGAGCTGACAACGTTCCTTTTGGGCAAGCATGAAGCCTGGCAGTGTAACTGCAGTCAGGTATATTTTTCTCTGAAATGCTCTGGCAGTTCAGAAAACTTATAGTTTAAAGAAGAAGCTTCTTGAAGTGATCAACAGGTCTCTTCCATAGCGAAAGACCTGTCAATCACCTACAGCAGTGGTGGGAAAAGCAAGTCGGGGGCAGAGTTGGACTAATGGAAGTGTATAATCGGAATGTACTGTATTCTGCAGCCAGGCTCTATTCCATGCTGCCTGATCTTTGGGCAGCATGAATCAGGTGACATGTTTGTTTCAAGGAGATTTCTCTAAATCTATGAAACTTATTCTACTTTTGTAATAATTTTTAAATCTCTTTTTTAATTAGTGCTGATTATTAGAGTTGAGCGATTTTTGGTTTTTTAGGGTCGAGTTTCGTTTCGTGAAACCCGACTTTTCCAAAAGTCGGGTCGAGCAAGATCGTCCGATTATAGGGAAAAGTCGGGGTCGTCCCGAAACACGAAACCCAATGTAAGTCAATGGGGAATAAAAGTCGGCAGTGAGAGGAGGACAGGAAACACACCTACAGTGCCCATTTGAATGCCAAAAGCATCAATTCTTCTTACTTAAGCTTGTCAACCTTAATTAACTTCATAATACAAGTTACGCACTGAAAAATGGGGGTTATTTGGCTAAAGTTGTGGGGGGGGAGGGCTGGCTCCAGGTTTTCATGTGCCCTGAGCGAAAGAGCGCTCCTTTAACACATACCACAACTCATCATGCTCCGATACGGCAGAGAAATAGCGGTATAGTACAATGAAAAATACCTCACTTTTTACATCTCATGACGAGGCCCATCTATTTCTCCATACAGAATCAGTGGTCCCATATAATGTTTGAAACAGTATATGATGAGCTCCACATAATGCTACAGTATATGTTGGTCCCCATGGATGAAGCTCCACTGTCTTATGGGCCCAAATAATGCTCCAAACATAATGGGCCCCATTTCTAATGCTCTAGTGTATAATGGGCCCTGTAAATGCTGCTCCAGTGTCTGATGTCCACCTTTGGAATGTTCCAGTGTATGGTGGGCCCCATCTATCATTCTCCAGAGTATAGTGCTCCCCAAAAATTGCTGTCCCAACATTGAAAACAATCAAATAAGTCTCCTCGCTAGGGAATCCCTGTACTAGTCTAGACTCCTCGTCGTCCCCATCTTCCATCTCACTGCACAGTATTTCAACTTTGCAAGTGCTGTGATCCTGAGCAAGCAGGGGGGGCCCACTCATTGGCAACGGCACTGGCACAGGGCCCCTGATAGTACGGTGGTGTGTCTGATGGCGGGTGGGCCGAACCTGCACTTTCATCTGCAGCTTCCTCTTTGTCACCGTGTAAGATGGAACTGTATATGGGAAGGGTAACCTGAGTTTCATCAGGGTCAGATTCAGGCCGGGTAGCGTGCGAGGGGAATGTAGTGGTCTGGGTCAATGTACCAGCAGATTCATCGAGCAGTGGCTGGGCATCAGTGCACTTGTGTCGCCCCCAGGAGTACGGTCGCCACAGTGGCATTACCTTCTTCCTAGTGAGTGTGATGTCATGCTTGGGAGCAACGAAGGATCTCTCTAGCAGGTTAACTGATTGGGCGGCGTTATTCCCACGAGTCATGACCCTCCAAACAGCGTTCATGAAGGCAAAGTGTTTGTTTTACGTGGGCAGTATGGTTGCAAAGCTGAACCTTAAAGGAATGTCCAGAAGGGCACCACCAGGAGTGGAGCCTACGGTTAAATTCGACTCCACCTGGGAAACCTCAACCATGCCAGCTACAGAACAGATGCACACATTGCAAGCTTAATTCCGTTAACGAACGAGACTCCGTCATGCCCCGCGGTCCGAGTCCGGCTTACTAGAGGGACACGTGAGGCTCTGGCACATGAGATTGGCCAATAACTGGTGTGTCATGCCCTTACATGTCCGTAGCTGCATGTGCGCTACACTGAAAAGGCCAGCGTTTGTCGCTTACAGGTGCAGATAACCCGCTGAACAACGTTAGTGATGGGGATCACTGATTACAATTATTACCCGCGAACAATGATTTCCCAGTAAGTGCAGGTCAACCGCAGTTCCGGAATTAGGCCTAACCGTCATTCCTGAAAAAATGAAAAACTTACATGGGCAAACCACAGGTGCTGTAGCTTGCTTAACAACTCGCCAGCCGTTCTCACGCCCAGTATGGATTACACGTGATTGCACAAAGGTGAGAAAGGGTACCGTATCCCCAGATAACATGTATGGATAGCGTACACATTCAAAATATATGTCTATACATCAGCAGGCAGGCTCAGACGGTGTCAGGCCCAGTATGGATTGCACGTGATTGCACAAAGGTGAGAAAGGGTACCGTATCCCCGGATAACATGTATGGATAGCGTACACATTCAAAATATATGTCTATACATCAGGAGGCAGGCTCAGACGGTGTCAGGCACAGTATGGATTGCACGTGATTGCACAAAGGTTAGAAAGGGTACCATATCCCTGGATAACATGTATGGATAGCGTACACATTCAAAATATATGTCTCAGGAGGCAGGCTCAGACGGTGTTAGGCCCAGTATGGATTGCACGTGATTGCACAAAGGTTAGAAAGGGTACCGTATCCCCAGATAACATGTATGGATAGCGTACACATTCAAAATACATGTCTATACATCAGGAGGCAGGCTCAGACGGTGTTAGGCCCAGTATGGATTGCACGTGATTGCACAAAGGTTAGAAAGGGTACCGTATCCCTGGATAACATGTATGGATAGCGTACACATTCAAAATATATGTCTCAGGAGGCAGGCTCAGACGGTGTCAGGCCCAGTATGGATTGCACGTGATTGCACAAAGGTTAGAAAGGGTACCGTATCCCCGGATAACATGTATGGATAGCGTACACATTCAAAATATATGTCTATACATCAGGAGGCAGGCTCAGACGGTGTCAGGCCCAGTATGGATTGCACGTGATTGCACAAAGGTTAGAAAGGGTACCGTATCCCCAGATAACATGTATGGATAGCGTACACATTCAAAATATATGTCTCAGGAGGCAGGCTCAGACGGTGTTAGGCCCAGTATGGATTGCACGTGATTGCACAAAGGTTAGAAAGGGTACCGTTCCCCGGATAACATGTATGGATAGCGTACACATTCAAAATATATGTCTATACATCAGGAGGCAGGCTCAGACGGTGTCAGGCACAGTATGGATTTGACGGCCCAGATTACACAGCGGAGGAGCAGGGAGAGGTAAAGATTGCAAATGCTGGGGCCCTGCCCAAGCAAGGGGGGCCCACTCGTGGGCGTCGGTACTGGCACTGGGCCCCTCATAGTACAGTGGTTTGTCTGACGGCGGGTGTGCACCACCACCGTCAGAGGCACTTGATTGCACTATGAGGCACCCTGTGCCAGTGCCCGCGCCCAAGAGTCGGCCTACCCACCTGTCCAGGGCAACGGCACTCGCACGGTGTCGTGCGCTAGGTGGTGACCCCGGCCATGGGGGGGGAGGCAGCACAGTTAGGGAGTTTTAGAAAGTGGCATATGTTGATGTTGGACATTCAGCTGATGCAAAAGGCGAAATAGGTGAAGTCCCAGGAAGAGGTGGACCAAAGCAAGCCATTTTTCTGTCACCCTATGTGTCATCAGGGGAAGGTGGGACAAAATCCTTGGAAACCCATGCATGGTTCATTTTAATGAAGGTTAGATCATCCACATTTTGGGTTGACAGACGGGTCCTTTTTTCTGTCAGGATTGATCCAGCTGCACTGAAGACTCTTTCCGATAGCACACTTGCAGCTGGGCAAGCGAGCTCCTGTAAGGCATATTGGGCCAATTCAGGCCAGGTGTCCAGTTTAGCGGCCCAATAGTCAAAGGGGAATGACCTGTGTGGGAGAACATCGATATGGGAGGAAAAGTAGTGTGTAACCATAGTTGACAACTGCTGTCTCCTGTCACTTTCCATCGATGCAGTATTACCAGTTGTGTGAGCGGTATTTGAAAAATCAGTCCACAACATTGTCATGAAACTCCTGTCTCCAACGCCACTTCTGCTGTGTGCACCACGAACACCTCTGCCAAGCTGCCCCCGGCCCCTATGGCTCGTGTGAGAACCATCACCGCTGCTGTGTGCTGGGAATGCCTCAAGCAACCGATTTACCAGAGTTGCTTGTTTATTAGCCAATATTAGGTCAAGGTTCTCCTGTGGCATGATGTTTTGTAATTTGCCTTTATAGCGTGGATCCAGGATGCTGGCCAAACAGTAGTCGTCATCGTTCATCATTTTGGCAATGCGGGGGTCCCTTTTTAGGATCTGCAAGGCATAATCTGACATGTGGGCCAATGTTCCCGGTGTCAATGATGCACTGCGAGTGCTGGGTGGAGGATCACTTTCTGGCAAATCCACATCCCTCCAGTCACGTACAAACCCTGTACCAGACCTTGCCACGCCAACATTTTCACTTTCCCCTCGAGATGCATCCTCCTCCCCTAAGTAATCATCCCCATCATCATCCTCCTCCTCCTCTTCTTCCTCCACCTCATCCAGGAGAGGTCCCTGAGCAGACAATGGCTGAATGTCATCAAGGATTCCCTCCTCCTCTTCCTCCTCATCAACATTGGCTGCAGACGCCTGCTCCTTAAGGTGCGTCAAAGTTTGCATGAGCAGACGCATAAGTGGGATGCTCATGCTTAGGATGGCGTCGTCTGCGCTTACCAGCCGTGTGCATTCCTCAAAACACTGAAGGACTTTACAGAGGTCTTTCAGCTTCGACCACTGCACACCTTTCAACTCCATGTCTGCTCTCAAAGTGCCTGGCCGTGTATCCTCCCAAAAATGCATTATGGCCTGCCTCTGCTCGCACAGCCGCTCCACCATGTGCAGGGTGGAGTTCCACCTTGTTGCAATGTCGATAATGAGGCGGTGGTTGGGAAGGTGGAGCAATCGCTGCAGCTTCTGCATACGAACGGAGTGTACAGGTGACCGGCGGATGTGTGCGCACAGTCTTCGCACCTTCTGGAGCAGGGCTGTTAACTCCGGATAATTTTTGAGGAAGCACTGCACCACCAGGTACAAGGTGTGAGCCAAGCAAGGTATGTGGCTGAGTTTTGAAAGGGCTATGGCTGCCACAAAATTACGGCCGTTATCACTAACTACCTTGCCTGCCTCAAGATGTACACTGCCCAGCCATGACTCAGTTTGTCGCTTCAAGTACTCGGCGGTGTGTCTGTTGCCCAAACACATCATCTGCAACAAAGCCTGCTGACGCTTTCCACTAGCTGCTCGATAGGGGGACACATCGTGTGCAACAGTGGCAGCTGCAGATGGAGTGATCGTACGACTGCGCTCTGTGGACGAGCTTTCGCTTCTGGAGGAGGAGGAGGAGGAGGAGGGTCGAATGCCTACAGCCAACTGTTTCCTATACCGTGGGCTAGGCAGCACTGTCCCACCACCGCTGTCCCCTGTGGACCCTGCATCCACCACATTAACCCAGTGCGCAGTGATGGACACGTAACGGCCCTGGCCATGCCGACTGGACCATGCATCAGTTGTGAGGTGCACCTTTCCGCTCACTGACTGCTTGAGTGCATGGACAATGCGGTCTTTCACGATGGTGGAGGGCTGGGATGGCTTTGCGAGAGAAGAAGTGGCGACTGGGTAGGTCATAGCGTGGTACTGCATAGGCCATGAGTTCGCGGAAAGCTGTGCTTTCCACCAACCGAAAGGGCATCATCTCAAACGAGATTAGTTTGGCAATGTGGGCGTTCAAACCCAGTGTACGCGGATGAGAGACTGAGTACTTTCTTGACCTACTCATAGTGTCTGGGAGGGTGAGCTGGACTTGAGAGCTGCATATGGTGGAAGTAGCGGTGGACAGGGCGGACTGAGAGAGGGTTGATGATGGTGATGGAGTTGGTGTTCTTTCTGATGGCCTAGAATCAGTCTTTCGTTGATATAACAGTGGGATTCCCTGACTGCTGTGGCCTTGCAACGACACCTCAACATTTGCTGCTGTGCTAACCGGTGGGCTTACAGTGGGGGGAAACAATGTAGCGTTGCTGACTACCTTCGTTGTGATCAGTTGCACATGTGGCACTTGAGGTTTGGTGTTGTGTCCACGCTTGCAAGTGCATGCTGGTTAAATGTCTAAGCATGCAACTGGTATTCAAATTTTTCAGATTTTTCCCTCGGCTAAAGGTCTTTGCGCACTTCTTACAGATAACCTTGGCCTGATCATGAGGATTTTGTTCAAAAAAGTGCCACACTGCACTCTTCCTACTTTGGCAGACATTTTGCGGCCTAGCACGCTGTGATCTTTTGACTCTCTGGACAAGCTGTCCAGCAACTCTTTTGATGTTTGGAACCTGTCTTTGGAGTGCTACGGGCCTGCCAGATAACAGCTGTTGCGATGTCGATGTCTGCTGTGGATGCTCCTCATCTGAGCTATTGGAAGCAGCACCCTTTTCCCCCAATGGATGCCAATCTGGGTCAACAACTGGGTCATCCATCACCTCCTCTTCTATGTCATGTGCACCTTCCTCTGTGTCACCGTGTATGGTGGTATAGTGTGCGGGAAGGGGCACCTGAGTCTCATCAGGGTCAGAATCTGGCTCTGTACACTGCGAGGACAATGTAGTGCTCTGAGTGAATGTACCAGCAGAATCATCCATCAGCGGCTGTGCATCAGTGCACTCCATGTCAGATTCATCTTGGCCTGGGTAATTCACCATTTGACTTGATAATCCAGGCATGGTATGTGAAAACAGCTCCATGGAGTAATCAGTAGTATGGCCTGCGTCATCCTTCAATCTTGGTTGGGGTGAAGGACACAAGGAAAGGTGTGGTTCATGAACATGAGCCTCCAATGACGACTCAGTGCTTTTACTTTTTACAACTGAAGAAGAGGAGGCGAGAGAGCTGGAGGCTGAGTCAGCAATGTAAGACAAAACTTTTTCCTGATGCTCTGGCTTTAAAAGCGGTTTGCCAACTCCTAGAAAACTAAGCGTTCGAGGCCTTATGTAGCCAGACGATGACGCAGGCTCAACACCTCCTGCATTCGGTTCTATTTTGCTCTTGCCACTACCATCAGATCCACCACCAACACCATCATTACCAGCTGCCAACCCCCGCCCAATTCCACGGCCTCTTCCACCAGCCTTCCTCATTTTTGGTAGAAATGTAGACAAAATCCAACAAACTATATAGTAATGTAAAACAAGGTACAAGGTGTCTATAGGACAGGGGAGATTTTGAATTTCTGCAGACACTTGTGGACACTGGACACTTTTGGATTGTGTGAGGCCCACTGATATCTGAGCGCTATGTGACAGGCTCGATGGCACAGCTGTGACCAAAGTGACTAGAGGATAAGGGAGATTTTGAATCTCTGCACACACTTTTGGACACTGGACACTTTTGGATTGTGTGAGGCCCAATGAATATCTGAGCGCTATGTGACAGGCTCGATGGCACAGCTGTGACCAAAGTGACTAGAGGATAAGGGAGATTTTGAATCTCTGCACACACTTTTGGACACTGGACACTTTTGGATTGTGTGAGGCCCACTGATATCTGAGCGCTATGTCACAGGCTTGATGGCACAGCTGTGACCAAAGTGACTAGAGGATAAGGGAGATTTTAAATCTCTGCACACACTTTTGGACACTGGACACTTTTGGATTGTGTGAGGCCCAATGAATATCTGAGCGCTATGTGACAGGCTCGATGGCACAGCTGTGACCAAAGTGACTAGAGGATAAGGGAGATTTTGAATCTCTGCACACACTTTTGGACACTGGACACTTTTGGATTGTGTGAGGTCCACTGATATCTGAGCGCTATGTCACAGGCTCGATGGCACAGCTGTGACCAAAGTGACTAGAGGATAAGGGAGATTTTGAATCTCTGCACACACTTTTGGACACTGGACACTTTTGGATTGTGTGAGGCCCACTGATATCTGAGTGCTATGTCACAGGCTCGATGGCACAGCTGTGACCAAAGTGACTAGAGGATAAGGGAGATTTTGAATCTCTGCACACACTTTTGGACACTGGACACTTTTGGATTGTGTGAGGCCCAATGAATATCTGAGCGCTATGTGACAGGCTCGATGGCACAGCTGTGACCAAAGTGACTAGAGGATAAGGGAGATTTTGAATCTCTGCACACACTTTTGGACACTGGACACTTTTGGATTGTGTGAGGCCCACTGATATCTGAGCGCTATGTCACAGGCTCGATGGCACAGCTGTGACCAAAGTGACTAGAGGATAAGGGAGATTTTGAATCTCTGCACACACTTTTGGACACTGGACACTTTTGGATTGTGTGAGGCCCAATGAATATCTGAGCGCTATGTGACAGGCTCGATGGCACAGCTGTGACCAAAGTGACTAGAGGATAAGGGAGATTTTGAATCTCTGCACACACTTTTGGACACTGGACACTTTTGGATTGTGTGAGGCCCACTGATATCTGAGCGCTATGTGACAGGCTCGATGGCACAGCTGTGACCAAAGTGACTAGAGGATAAGGGAGATTTTGAATCTCTGCACACACTTTTGGACACTGGACACTTTTGGATTGTGTGAGGCCCAATGAATATCTGAGCGCTATGTGACATTCTCGATGGCACAGCTGTGACCAAAGTGACTAGAGGATAAGGGAGATTTTGAATCTCTGCACACACTTTTGGACACTGGACACTTTTGGATTGTGTGAGGCCCAATGAATATCTGTGCGCTATGTGACAGGCTCGATGGCACAGCTGTGACCAAAGTGACTAGAGGATAAGGGAGATTTTGAATCTCTGCACACACTTTTGGACACTGGACACTTTTGGATTGTGTGAGGCCCACTGATATCTGAGCGCTATGTCACAGGCTCGATGGCACAGCTGTGACAAAAGTGACTAGAGGATAAGGGAGATTGGATTGCTTTTAAAAAAGCAGTTTGCGGAGCAGTGGGTAAACAGCAATGCAGGAATGTCAGGAAGCCTTAGAAGGCAGCCCAACAACCAACACCACTTATACACCACTATGTAGCCTCCCCTTGCACTGCACACACAGTGACTGGTGTGTTGTGTAGGCCAAATCGCTAGCAGCAGAAGCAGTTTTTTTGTCTTCTTCCCTGCCTAATGCTCTCCCTACAGAATCAGCAACCTCTCCCTATACTGAGATCGGCAGAAGTAAGATGGCGGTTTCGTTTCATGAAACCCGACTTTGCCAAAAGTCGGCGACTTTTGAATTTTTTCGACCCGTTTCGCTCAACTCTACTGATTATTTTAGAATCTAAAAGCAAGTATCTAGGGGGCACAGAGATGGTACTTACCGGTTTCACATTTTCAGCTTCAGCGAGGGAGTGTTGAAGAAGCTGAAGAAATTCTTTGTTACTGAGCTTATTATACATTCTAAAAGCATTTTTCAAGGTGGCATACAGATGGTCCAGACTGGTTTCAACTTCACCAGGGGGGCTGATGAAGCCGAAGCAGTTCTTTTTCATTGAGTTCAAATTAGTTTATAATTTAAAAGTATGTAACAAGGTGGCACACAGATGGTCCAGACTGGTTTCACACTTTCAGGTTCATCAGAGGGCCTTGATGAAGCAAAAAGAGCAAAAAAGGTCACGATAAACCAGCTAAATGCTGATTTGTTGCATATCTGATTTTGTCTTCTGTGGAATCAAATTACTGGAAGAGAAAGGCAAACTGTATTATTTTAGAAACTGGAATACCCTGCACATTTATTACACTCAAAGAAATCAACAGTGACCACAACAAGAGCTACAGGTTTCAGATCAGTACTTTGCTGGAGGAAGCTTGGCCAGCTGTGGACTTTTGCAAGCCTGAGGTGGAGGAAAGAGTGTATTTTGGGATAGGAGATGTCGAAACAGATAACATGAGGTTTGGGCTGCATAAAAGTTTGAATTTCCATGTGGACAAAAGAAGCAAAACTGCTGAGAAAGCTGGGAGGCAATCTATCCTATGTACAGTATGTATACATAGTATAACTATTTACTTTTTGGTATGTAGTCATATGCTGGGTTCATCTTTCTGGACATAAATTTATTGGTTGCTAGAGTTGAGCGAAACGGGTCGGTCAGATTAAAAAATCACCAACTTTCGCCAAAGTCGGGTTTCGCCGATCGAAACCCGACCCTAGCGTGAGGTCGGCCGTGAGGTCGCCGATCAGCGCACCAAAGTCACGTTTCAAATGATGCTTTCAGCACCTTTTCTCACCCATTGATGGAGGACGCACACTGTGGGCAACGCGATGACATGCGCAGCGGACAGCACCATCTTAGAGAAGGGCATTGAAGTAATTGGCTGGCTTTGCGTGGCGTCACAGTGGGTATAAAAGGCTATGAACGCCAACCGCCATCTTACTTCTGCCGATCTTACAATAGGGAGAGGTGCTGCTGCTGATTCTGAACAGGAACAGCGTTAGGCAGGGAAGAAGAAAAAAAAACTGCTTCTGCTGATAGTGCTTTTCACTGTACAGTTAGTGTGCAGTGAAAGGGGAGGATCTTTGTTGTGTGCAGCAGCGCTGGTGGTGATTAGGCTGCCTTATAAGGCTACCTGCTTTGCTGTGTGCACACTGCTGTTCAAACTGCTTTTTTCAAAGCACTCCAAATGTTATTATTTTGTCCTGGTGAGTTACTGAGAGTTCATTTTTTCACACACCGTCTCAGTTTTTCCAGACCTACACCTTAGAGTCGTGTCCATTTTTCAAACAGTTTCGTATATCTGCTGTTAGATCACAGTCAAAACTAGACAGAGACAGTGTGTGTCAGTCCGTATACAAATACACAGAGCTTGACAATTTTCCATACACAGCGTACAGCGGTGTACGCTCCTCATACACTACCGTGTACCGCCTTCTAGCACGGACAAATAGAAGCTACCTGTGTGTGACTCTGAAAAAAAAAAACGAGGAGTTTTTCCATTTTTCCAGACCTACACCTTAGAGTAGTGTCTATTTTTCAAACAGTTTCGTATATCTGCTGTTTGATCACGGTCAAAACTAGTCAGAGACAGCGTGTGTCAGTCCGTATACAAATACACAGAGCTTGACAATTTTCCTTGCACACATCGTATAGAGCTGTCCGATTCTCCAACAGTATTGTAAATCTGCCGCTCGCATTACAGTCACTTTTATACCTAGCCAGCGTGTGTGTGTGTGACACTCCGTAAATACATATACGGAGATTGTTAGTTGCACAAAAATCATATACAGCTGTACAATTCTGATACAGTTCCGTATATCTGCTTGTTGGATTACGGTCCAATACATACTGTGAGAGCGTCTGTAACTAACATAATATATACATTGATTTAATTTGTTTAATACACCTTACACAGCTGGACGCTCCTCATACAGTACCATCTCTTTGCTGGTATTTTTGGTACATTTTCCCAAACATGAGGAAGTATGGTGGAAGAGTCCACGGACGTGGGCAGGGGGGCACAGCTGGTACTGATGGTGGTGGTGCATCTGCTGGTTCTGGCAAAAGCACAATAGCAGTTAAGGCAGGAGTTGAGCCTGCGTTATCTTCTGGCCCAAGAAGGCCTATAAGGTTGCCTTTTCTTGGAGTAGGAAAACCGCTTTTACAGCCGAAGCATCAGGAACAGGTTTTGGCGTACATTGCCGAAACAGCCACCAGCTCTATTGCCTCCTCTTCTGCACAGTCAAAACATGCAAGCACGGAATCGTCAGTGCAGGGTTCTGGTCATAAATAACCCCTTTCCTTGTGTCCTTCACCCCCACCAAAAGTTAAGGATGCGGCAGCCCACACTTCAGATTACTCTATGGAGCTCTTTTCACATACCATGCCTGGGTTATCCAGTCAGATCTTGAATTCCCCAGTCCAAGATGAATCTTACATGGAGTGCACTGATGCACAGCCACTGCTAGATGATTCTGCTGCTACATTGACCCACAGCACTACATTGCCCTCGCAGTCTATTGAGCCAGAATCTGACCCTGATGAAACCCAGGTGCCCCTTCCCGCATACTATACCACCTTACACGGTGACACAGAGGAATGTAAAGAGGAAGGTGCAGAGGACTTTGAAGAGATGATGGATGACCAAGTTCTGGACTCAGATTGGCATCCATTGGGGGAGGAGGGTGGCGCTGGCAATAGTTCAGATAAGGAGAAGGATCTGCAGCATGCATTGACATCGCAGCAGCGGTTATCTAGCAGGCACTTAGCTATCCTAAAACGTGGAACAAAAACGAAAAGAGTTGCTGGACAGCTTGACCAGACGGTCAACTTAGCACAGCGTGCAACGCCAGAAAATGTTTACCATAGTAGGAAGAGTGCAGTGTGGCAATTCTTTGTCCAAAATCCTACTGATGAGGCAAAGGTTACCTGTAAAAAGTGCGGAAGGACCTTTAGACGAGGTAAACAACTTAGAAATTTGAATACCAGTTGCATGCTTAGACATTTAATCAACATGCACTTGCAAGCGTGGAAGGACTACAAAACCTCAGGTAGCACATGTGCACCTGCTCCGACTGAAGGTAGCCAACAATGCTCCATCACTACCCCCACTGTAAGACCACCACCACCATTAAGCACACCACCAGCACTACATGGGGAGGTGTCATCGCAAGGCGAAAGCACTCAGGGAATCACAATGGTTTTGCAACACAACACTGAATCTAGGCCATCACCACCAATACCATCACCAACCCCCTCTCACTCCATCCGGTCCACCACTACTTCCCCCATATGCAGCTCTCCAGTCCAGCTCACCCTACCAGACACTCTGAGTAGGACAAGAAAGTACTCATCCTCTCATCCGCGTACACTGTGTTTGAACGCCTACATTGAACATTGCCAAACTAATCTCATTAGAGATGATGCCTTACCGTTTGGTTGAAAGCGAAGCTTTCCGAGACCTCATGGCCTACGCTGTCCCACGTCATGACCTACCCAGTCGGCACTTCTTTTCTCAAAAAGCCATCCCTGCCCTCCACCGGCATGTGAAAGACCGCATTGTCCATGCACTAAAACAATCAGTGAGTGGAAAGGTGCACCTCACAACAGATGCATGGACCAGTAGACATGGCCAGGGCCATTATGTGTCCATCACTGTGCACTGGGTTAATGTGGTGGATGCAGACTCCACTGGGGACAGCGGCGGTAGAACAGTGCTGCCTAGCCCACGGTATAGGAAACAGTTGGCTGTAGGCTTTCGCTCCTCCTCCTCGTCTATCAGCGAAAGCTCGTCCACAGAGTGCAGTCGCACGAGCACTACATCCACAGCTGGCAGTGTTGCATACGAGGTGTCCTATTATCGAACAGCTAGTGGTAAGCGTCAGCAGGCTGTGTTAAAGATGATGTCTTTGGGCGACAACAGACACACCGCGGAGGTACTGGCCGACTACTTAAAGCGACAAACAGAGTCATGGCTGGGCAGTCTACATCTTGAGGCAGGCAAGGTAGTCAGTGATAACGGCCGTAATTTTGTGGCAGCCATAGCCTGTGCAAATCTCACACACATACCTTGCCTGGCTCACACTTTGAACCTGGTGGTGCAGTGCTTCCTTAAAAATTATCCGGAGTTAACATCCCTGCTCCATAAGGTGCAAAGACTGTGCTCGCACATCCGTCGCTCTGCCGTACACTCCAGTTGTATGCAGAAGCTGCAGCGATTGCTCCACCTCCCCAAGCACCGCCGAATCATAGACATTGCAACAAGGTGGAACTCCACCCTGCACATGGCTGAGAGGCTGTGCGAACAGAGGCAGGCTGTAATGCATTTGTGGGAGGATACACGGACAGGCAGTTTGAGGGAAGACATGGAATTGTTGAGTATGCAATGGTCAAAGCTGAAAGACCTCTGTAAAGTCCTTCAGTGTTTTGAGGAAGGCACATGGCTGGTAAGCGCAGACCACGCCATCATAAGCATGAAATCCCACTTATGCGTCTGCTCATGCAGAGTTTGACGCACATTAAGGATCAGGCGTCTGCAGCGGAGGAGGAGGGAAGCCTTGATGACAGTCAGCCATTGTCTGGTCAGAGAACTGTCCCGGACGAGGTGGAGGAAGAAGAGGAGGAGGATGAGGGGGATGATTATTTTGGACAGGAGAATGTTTCTCAGGGGGCAAGAGAAAATGTTGGTGTTCCAAGGTCAGGGACAGTGTTTGTGCGTGACTGTAGGTATGTGGATTTGCCAGAAACTGCTCCTCCACCCACCACGGGCACTGCATCACTGACACCTGGAACATTGGCCCACATGTGCGATTATGCCTTGCGGATCCTAAAAAGGGACCCCCGCATTGCCAAAATGATGAGGGATGATGACTACTGGCTGACCAGCATCCTCGATCCACGCTACCAAGGCAAATTACACAACATCAAGCCACAGGAGAGCCTAGAGATAATATTGGCAAACAAACAAGCAACTCTGGTAAACCGTTTGTTAGAGGCTTTCCCAGCACACAACAGTGGTGCTGGTACTTCCACTGTCACGTGGACCCGTCCTGTGTAACACGACCCGCAGGGTCGGTAACTTAGACAACACGAAACGGCACGTGTAACTGAAACAGCAAAACACGGGGAAGGGGCAACAGTTACAACAGTGGGCCCTGCGATAGGTAACGGGGACGTGGAGACCTCCTGCACTACCCTGAGTCAGTGTCCCTCACACTCCTAACGTTCCCTATACCGGTTCCACACCGGGCGCCGATCAGGATACCTGTCACCCTAGCACACCCTACACCTATCCCTTGCTAGGAAGCTGGGTGGTGCAGTCACTGGCCCCACCGCTGTACTAAAATACACCAGGGAAAATACAAACAGGGGAAACACCAAAAAGACTTATCTTGCTCTGCTGCAGCACCAGACAGCAGAGTGCATCACCGGATTAACTTTTCGCAGTGGCTCGACACTTCATCTCACTCTGCTGCGGACACCGGGCAGCCAGAGTTCAACACCAGTTTCAGCAGTGGCTCCAACCTTCAAGCCAGCTGCTAACTTCACCAGGTTTCTGCAGTGGCTTCATACCTCAGCCAGCTGCTCCCTTCACCGTGGTTGGAATCCCAAAAAGACGCTAAAAAAAAGGTTACTAGTGCATTTTATCTGTCATGATCCAGCATGGATCATGACACCCATGAGCCGTAGTGGGCACAATGGAAGAGGTGTTCGTGCTGCACACAGCAGAAGTGGCGTTGGAGACAGGGGTTTAATGACCATGTTGTGGAATGATTGCTCAAGTACCGCTCACACGACTGCTAATACTGCATCGATTAAAAGTAACAGGAGGCAGCAGTTGTCAACTATGGTTACAAACTACTTTTCCTCCCATATCGATGTTCTCCCTCACAGGTCATTCCCCTTTGATTATTGGGCCTCTAAACTGGATGCCAGGCCTGAATTGACACAATATGTCTTACAGGTAGTGTTGAGCGATACCTTCCGATATCGGGAAATATCGGATCGGATTGGATCGGACTGATACCCCCAAAATATTGGATATCGCCGATTCCGATACCGGAAACCAATGCAAGTCAATGGGACACAAATATCGGAAAGAAAATAAACCCTTACTTTCCTTATAGGTTAATTCTACATGAAGTAAAACAACTAAGAATAATGTAGAATGTATTGGGGAAGGTGGAGGAGACATTAAAGGTATAGAGGTTTAGCCCAATCAAATGGAATAGCAGGAATTAATTTTTTTTTAAGACGTTCTGAGTTACAAAGATATTGACTATGTTAAAGGGGTTGTGTAGCAATAGAGGGAGACGTTCAGAAAAGGCACATGTTGGCGGAGTGTTGGAACGGAGTGCTTCATCTAGCTCGGAGGTTGACTGAGCCCCTGACCCGGAGGACACGGCACGGATGCGGGCACCTGTATGCACAACAGACTGTGAGTAAAGCTTTGGAACTACATGCCCTGGTGTCCTCCAGTTATTCCTGCACCAACACACTCAGCACTGCTACATCTCTGTGCCTGACTCTGCACCATCTACGTCTCTTCACTACCTCTCCATCTACACTGCCCTGGGACTACAGCCCTACCTGTGGAGGGCCACAACATCAAAGCTGCACCACACCATCTGTCCCAGAGGATCTGTCTGCAGCGTCAGCTTAACATCTTCATTGCTGAACACCACAGGTGGCGTCATGATTCATTCACTCATAAACTTTAATCATCATCCACACGTTCAACATTTTCCTTTTACAATGGACGCCCAGGACCACGGACCGGGTCACAGCTAACGTGACATCTTCCATTGAAACCAACGGGCCAGATACCGAGTACCCCACCAGCCCTGGTGGGCGATCCAACTTGGTGGAAATACATAACAGAACAGGTTGCCTGGGCTTTTCACATACTCTCAGTGCATATCTAGGCTGCAGAATGCTGACAATAAGTAATTTACCTTCTGTGGCTAGTCTCACGGTTTCCAAGATATAATCTCTTGCTTCTAAGATAAACGTCCGGGGGGTGTGTTCTGGCATTGAAATGAGAACTGGTCGTTTCCTCCTCCCTCACTAGTTTCACTTTCCATAGATCACTGTTCAGCGTGTGTCTGGGGGAGGAGCAGCTTGGTGGTCTGCTCACAGCCAATCACAGTCATGCAATTAGTTAACATGCCTAACATGCATATCAGGATGTGCCCACACTTCTTAGGATTCCTCATTGGCTGAATAAAATCAAACTGGATCATTGCATTATGGGAACTTCCGATTCCGGTATTCGATATTCTAAAAGTATCGGAACTCAGTATCGGAACTCCAATACAGTGAATATCGGCCGATACCCGATATTGCAGTATCGGAATGCTCAACACTACTTACAGGAGCTCGCTTGCACTGCTGCTAGTGTGTTATCTGAAAGATTCTTCAGTGCTGCTGGATCTATCCTGATAGAAAAAAGGACCCGTCTGTCGACCCAAAATGTTGATGATCTAACCTTCATTAAAAAGAACCATGCATGGGTTTCAAAGGATTTTGTTCCACTTTCCCCTGATGACACATAGGTTACCAGAAAAGTGCCTCGGTTTTTTCCTCCTCTTCCTCGGACTTGCCCAATTACCCCCTCTGCAGCAGCTGAATGTCCAGCCAACACATCTACATATGCCAATTTTTAAGCCTCCCTAACTGGGCTTCCCATCCCTCCCCCAACGGCTGGGGTCAAGACCTGGCGCACCCGGGCAAGTGCCGTTGCTCTGAACAGGTGGATGGGCCCACTGATGGCCGACGGCAATGGCACAGGGCCCCTCATAGTACAATACAGTGTCTCAGACTGTGGTAGGGCCCACTCACCGTCAGACACACGAGCGTACTATGAGGGGCCCTGTGCCAGTACCGTCGACCATGATTGTGCCCCCCCTGCTTGGTCATGGCCACAGCACTTGCAAGTTGCAATACTTACCTCTGCCTGCTCCACCGCTATGTAGTCTGGGCAGTTAAATCCTTCACAGGGACGGCCACTAGAAATTTGGTGTATTGATCAATGATGGTTAAGATGTAGCTATGGCCTGTCCTGCTGGCCTCTACCTTCAGATGATCAATGGCTACCATTTGAAATGGACGTCAACTTAGAAGCGGATGCAGTGGTGGTTTATGATCACCTTTCGCAGTTGTGATAGTCACAGACGTGTGACATTCCTGCCACCATTTTTCAATGTCTCCTCTCATGCCAATCCAATAGAATTGCCTACGGCCTGTGGCTTCTGTCTTTTGCACTCCAAAATGACCAGACACATCATGATAGGCAGTGAGGACCATGGGTACATCTCTCCCTGTGATCACAATTTGATGGAGACGAGTAACAGTGATGTGATCCATGCTACTGCGATAAAGCAATCCTTTCTTCACAAAGAACCTTATTCGCTTTCTTCACAGACACAGTAATTGAGGGTCTGCATCGCCTCTGCAACATCTACCGGGAGGTTTTCCCGCGATGAGTAATTCCAAAATTTCTGCTAACACTCGACTTGGCGTCTATACTTGTATCCATGTAGTTTCCAGTAGCAGAGATTCTTGACTGGCTTACTGAGATTGAAATATATACGAAGATTTAAAAGTACCACAACACTGTATATTGGTGTACGCTATGAATACCTTTCCCTTTTTCTACTTTTTTAAATCTGGTGTAATACATAGTGAGCCTGTGAGTGTCTGTGTCTGACTCCGGAAGTATAGACGGAAATTTAACCCTAGACTGGACACACCTGGTATGTGCTGATACAGTACCTTGTTTCAAAAATTTGTATTAAGGTATCATCTGTAGGATAACCAACTGTGGGGGGGACCCTCTTCTTGCCGCAGACAAACACAAGACTGAGACAGAGTTTGTATTGAACAGGTCCGCTTTTAGTGCCCATCCTTCTGTCGACAACAGCAATTCACCACAGCCATTTCACATTTCTCTCTACACAGGCCCCGGTACCTTCACTTCCTTTGTAACTATAATCGTGCCGTCCTCTGTGGCTCTTCCAATGTGGCTGGCCTAGGCCCAACCACCACAGCGCTGCATCAGTCTGAGCACATCGTCCATATGATAGCCCCAGGCCGTCTTCGTCTGCGGCTACCGTCCTCTGGCCCACTCCCCATGACCGCCTCAACTGTCATTCCTCTCTGGAGCCTTTCCACTGTCTCTATTTCCTCAGCAGAACTTCCTCTTTACTGTGCTCCCTTTGCCGACTGACTCTTCCAGAACCTTCCCTCAGCCTTTTATATTTCCAGTTCTGGTAACTCCGCCCACCATCACCTAACAGTTTCTCTGACCAAAGGCAGTTATTCAGTCCCACTCCTACACTCTCCACTGCCCTCCAATGGGCAAGCTAAAACACTGAACCCTTTGTCTTTATCTTAGGCCTCTTTCACACTTCAGTTTTTTGCATCAGTTATAATCCGCCAAAAAGGCGGACAAGCGGATCCGTTCTTAACTGATGTGAACGGATGGCACAGGATCCGTTTTTAGACGGATCCTGAAAATGAAGAAATCGCTGGCCGGGAAAGGAGAGAGAGAGAGAGAGAGAGAGAGAGAGAGAGAGAGAGAGAGGATCCGCCAGAGAAAAAAACGTTACAAGCTCCGTTTTGAAATTTTTGAGGATGGTGACGGACAGCAACTTTTGGCGGATCCTCACAAAAACCGGATGCAACGGACAGCAATCCGTCACAATCCGCCATTAATGCAAGTCAATGGGAAAAAAACGGATCCTCAAAAAAAATTTGAGGATCCGTTTTTTTTCAAAACCTGGCGGATTGTGACTGATTGTAAAAAACGGAAGTGTGAAAGAGGCCTTAGCGGTTTCACATCTACACTGCACTACACCTCTGCTTCTCACTACAGGCTGGTTTGTCTGGCAGTATCAGGAACTGTTTGTGGCTTACATTGCTGAAACAGCCTCCAGCTCTATCGCCTCCTCTTCTGAAGTTGTAAAAAATGCAAGCACTGAGTCGTAACTGCAGGCTTCTGGTCAGGAGCAACCCCTTTCCTTGTGTCCTTCACCCACACCAAAAGTGAAGGATGTGGAAGCACACACCTCAGATTACTCCATGGAGCTCTTTTCACATACCAGGCCTGGGTTAATTAAAAATAGGGCCTACCATGTACTGCAGCAATGTAAATGGGGCAGATCAGACACTGGAGCAGCATCTAAGGGGTACATTATACACTGGAGCATTACAAATGGGGCCCATTATATATGGAGCATTATTGGAGCCCATCATACACTGGAGCATCATCCATGAGGCCCATCATGTACTTGTGCAATGTAAATGGGGCAGATCAGACACTGGAGCAGCATCTAAGGGGCACATTATACACTGGAGCATTACAAATGGGGTCCATTATATATGGAGCATTATTAGGGCCCATGATACACTGGAGCATCATCCATGAGGCCCATCATGTACTGGAGCATTGTAAATGGGGCAGATCAGACACTGGAGCAGCATCTAAGGTCCCATTATACACTGGAGCATTACAAATGGGGCCCATTATATAAGGAGCATTATTGGAGCCCATCATACACTGGAGCATCATCCATGAGGCCCATTATGTACTGGAGCAATGTAAATGGGGCAGATCAGACACTGGAGCAGCATCTAAGGGGCACATTATACACTGGAGCATTACAAATGTGGCCCATTATCTATGGAGCATTAATAGAGCCCATCACACACTGGAGCATCATCCATGAGGCCCATCATGTACTGGAGCAATGCAAATGGGGCAGATCAGACACTGGAGCAGCATCTAAGGGGCCCATTATACACTGGAGTATTACAAATGGGGCCCTTTATATATGGAGCAATATGTGGAGCTCATCAGATACTGTATGGAACATTATATGTGACTAATTATTTGGTATGGAGAAATATATGGGGCTCATTATTCTGTATGGCGCACAATGTGGTGGCCATAATACTGTATGGAGTAATATACTGTCCTGTTTTTGAGCTATTGTTAGAGTTGAGCGATACCAGCCGATACTTGAAAATATCGGATCGGAATGGATCGGCCGATCTTAAAAAAAAGTATCGGTATCGCCGATTCCGATACCGGGAACCAATGCAAGTCAATGGGGCCAAAATATCGGAATTAAAAAAAACCCTTTCTTTCCTTGTAGGTTAATTCTACATGAAGAAAAACAACTAAGAATAATGTAGAATGTATTGTGGGAGGTGGAGGAGACATTAAAGCCATAGAGGTTTAGCCCAATCAAATGGAATAGCAGGAATTAAACTTTTTTTTTAAAGACGTTAGGAGTTACAAAGATATTGACTATGTTAGCCTCATTTATATTTTGCCAGACATGTATGTCTTCTTCTTCTTTCTTCTTTCTTCTTCTTTCTTATTCTTCTTCCTTTTTTTACCTTCTTCTTCTTATTATTCCTTTTTTTACATTTTTCTTCTTCTTCTTCTTCCTTTTTTAACATTCTTCTACTTCCTTTTTTTACATTCTTCTTCTTATTCCTTTTTTTACATTCTTCTTCTTCTTCCTTTTTTTAAATTCTTCTACTTCCTTTTTTTACATTCTTCTTCTTCTTCCTTTTCTTACATTCTTCATATTCTTCTTATTCAACAATTATTATTCTACATATTCAACTTCTTCATCTTCTTCCTATTCTTCTTCATTATATTCTTATTTGTGTCAGGCATTCCTGTAGTTGTTATCTAGAAAAGTTAGAAGTTTACACCTTCCGTTCTGCCTGTCACAAAAGATTTACAACAGGATTTGTCCGCGTTCAGTTTGGCCTGCAGCAGCAGGCCTTTTCCAGGGGCACCACGAGGAGGAACGGACTCACCCCCATACACTGCTTAGTCTTCTTCTGCTTATAAATAAGATAATATCATTTGCTCAGAGTAGTAGTCTTATGCTTAATGTTCTTCTGCTTTGTTTTTTTATGCTTCTTTGTCTTCTCTCTCTTGTTGTTCTGCATCTTGGTGGTTGTCTTCCTGTTCTTTGTCCTCTTGAACCAGCTGACGGTACTGGCACCAGTAGGGGCAGCAGAAGGAACAAGAGCCAATGGCACTACCGAGGACCAGCTGACGGTGCTGGAACCCGGTTACTAAGCAGGAGGTACCTGTGCTACAAAGCACTACCAAGGACCAGCAGACGTTGCCGGAACTCGGATACCGAGATGGAGGCACCTAGGCCAAAGGCTCTGACGAGAACCAGCTGACGGTGCTGGAACCCGGAGGGGTAGCATAAGCTGCAAGAGCAAATGGAAATAGCGAGGACCAGCTGACAGTGCTGGCACCCGGAGGGGCAGCAGAAGGAATAAGAGCCAATGGCACAACCGAGGACCAGCTGATGGTGCTGGAACCCGGTTACTAAGCAGGAGGTACCTGTGCTACAAAGCACTACCAAGGACCAGCAGACGTTGCCGGAACTCGGATACCGAGATGGAGGCACCTAGGCCAAAGGCTCTGACGAGAACCAGCTGACGGTGCTGGAACCTGGAGGGGTAGCATAAGCTGCAAGAGCAAATGGAAATAGCGAGGACCAGCTGACAGTGCTGGCACCCGGAGGGGCAGCAGAAGGAATAAGAGCCAATGGCACAACCGAGGACCAGCTGATGGTGCTGGAACCCGGTTACTAAGCAGGAGGTACCTGTGCTACAAAGAACTACCAAGGACCAGCAGACGTTGCCGGAACTCGGATACCGAGATGGAGGCACCTAGGCCAAAGGCTCTGACGAGAACCAGCTGACGGTGCTGGAACCCGGAGGGGTAGCATAAGCTGCAAGAGCAAATGGAAATAGCGAGGACCAGCTGACAGTGCTGGCACCCGGAGGGGCAGCAGAAGGAATAAGAGCCAATGGCACAACCGAGGACCAGCTGACGGTGCTGGAACCCGGTTACTAAGCAGGAGGTACCTGTGCTACAAAGCACTACCAAGGACCAGCAGACGTTGCCGGAACTCGGATACCGAGATGGAGGCACCTAGGCCAAAGGCTCTGCCGAGAACCAGCTGACGGTGCTGGAACCCGGAGGGGCAGCTGAAGTTACCCCTGAAAAGCAAAGTTGGCATGCCGCAAGCTGGCCGCAGTTACCGAATCACACAGTCCTACAGGGGGTGCTTGTCCTACTGGCACTACGGAACAAGCCTTTCTTACCAGAACCCGCAGTCCACATAGGAAGCACCTAAACTGCTGGCACCCTAGCCTCGGCTAACCCAACCGCAACACGACATGGCAACTTGGGGTGGCAAACTGACATTGACACTTCCCGGAAACAGCAGGCAGGGCTGGAACCAAGCTGGGCAGGAGGGAGTACCCGTACCAAAGTCAGTTATGAGCAGCAACTGGCGATGTTGGAGCCCAGGGACAAGCACTTAGCAGGCTGAGGCCTGATGTGCTGTCAATTGGGAGGCAGCAGGACAGATTGCCATCAAAACAGCAGGGGAACAGCTGACGTTACTGAACCCCACAAACACAGGAGCTAGTGTTTTACTCTGTGAAGACGGCACTTCCGAGCAACAACTGGCTGTGTTGAAGCCCAGGGACAAGCACGTAGCAGGCTGAGGCTGCATTGAAGAAATTTTAAGATCGGTTGTAGACTTCTACTAATTTTAACCAAGCTCCACTTAGGCCTGTGGCTTCACTGATTTTCGTATTTCCCCTGTCCTCCAACCCCGCCAGTTACAGCTCCGAAGTGGCGTCTGCACAATCCACACTTGTTCCTGTGTTACAGGTGTTCAGTCCGGTCAGTTAATCCCCTGATGTGTGTCCGGCAATGTCGCCTGCTCTGTCCACATGTGGACAGAGCAGGCGACATTGCCGGACACACATCAGGGGATTAACTGACCGGACTGAACACCTGTAACACAGGAACAAGTGTGGATTGTGCAGACGCCACTTCGGAGCTGTAACTGGCAGGGTTGGAGGACAGGGGAAATACGAGAGACAGTGGAGCCACAGGCCTAATTGGAGCACGGTTAAAAATCAGTAGTAGTACGACTGTGTAGGCAGCAGGAGACTTTGCCATCCACACAGCAGGGGATCAGCTGACGTTACTGAACCCCACTGAGACACGGGAGCAAGTGTCTCTTTCCGTGTGGACGGCACTTCCGAGCTACAACTGGCTGTGTTGAAGCCCAGGAAATAGGAGGGTGTAGGCAGAGGCCTACTGTATTTGGAATGTGGTGACAGCAGGAGAGACTGCCATCCACACAGCAGGGGATCAGCTGACGTTACTGAACCCCACTGAGACACGGGAGCAAGTGTCTCTTTCCGTGTGGACGGCACTTCCGAGCTACAACTGGCTGTGTTGAAGCCCAGGAAATAGGAGGGTGTAGGCAGAGGCC